>NC_140193.1:21533337-22210837 GCF_965226575.1 Pagrus pagrus
ACACACACACACACAATATATATATATATATGTACTCTTTTCTTGTCTGTGTTTGCATAGGATCATTTTATCAGTGTGTGCTATTTTTTCTCTTCAGGCTCCCAGAGAGCCAACAAAGGGTGGGAGGTTTCTTCCTCAACCTCATGCCACAGATGAAGGCTCTTTATGCTGGTTACTGCTCCAACCATCCCTCTGCAGTGAATGTGCTCACCCAGCATGGGTACGTTAACACTTCGGTTTTATTTTGCAGTGTTTTCAACCTGTTTTCATGCAGCCGTTCACAAGGAACAAAGAAGGTGGTGTTCATGTTATCTTTGAACCCATTAGCTATTGTCTGATAATGATTTAGCCTCTGGGTGCAACAGCCAGTGTTACAGGGCTTCCAATTCAGACAGTGGATATCTTGATACCGGATTTCCGGGCCAAGTTTTCCTCTTCCTTATTAACAGATATCTGCATATAAATGCAGATTAAATCAAATAAGCTAATAAAAAGCTAAATTACTGTCAGACGATATCCGATGGGTTCAGAGATTGTACTTCAGCCAATGAGTTTTGCCTATTTTGCCCTCCACACGGACTGTTTACGTGCATTCAAACAAAGTCCACTCAAATAATTGGTCAATACTTCCTGGACTACAACAGACTACAAACGGAAACCAGAATTCCTTTCTCTCCTTTCCCTTGCCTACAGATATTGTATTCATATGCAGAAATCTGCTTATAGAGATTAGTTTTCATGTTTCACAGGAAATTTGCTGTTTGTTGCAGCTTGTATTGGAAAGGGGAAAGGGGGCTGGTTGTATTGTTGGAGTTTATCTTTATTTTGCAGGTGTAGCTACCTGCTGCTCAGTGGTTGTGGCAACTATCCTGGCTTGTCTCCACGGACACAAAGTGCACACTCTGCAGTCAGATTTGGGCATAAAAATCAATCAGGCAGAAATTGCAAAAATAATTCAAATTCAGCTAAAGGAGAGAGGATAAATTAAAGTATTGTTTGGAAGTTTCAGTGTTAGTTACAGTGAGTACAAGGACGTAGTACCCAAGGACAGTCAGGATGAGTCAAGAGGATAATGAGACCTGATCTAAAATGTGGTTACACACTTCCACATCCAAATAGAGAGCAACACGCTCTGCAAGTAGTGAAAGAGACATTTCATACGTGATGTTTCTCTGCACTTTTCACTCACCATCCCACATCTCACAAAAAACATACCTTTTCTCTTGCACTGATCTGTATACTGACAGGCATTTATTTTATGAAGCCTAACTCATTAATATAAATGACATGGACAAAATAACAGAAACACCTGTCAGTATAAGTAAAACAGTTTAACAGTACCAGAAACTGCAGCCTCTAAAATGATCATGAAGTTGAATCAGCACCTCTCTAAACAAATATCGACATCGACATTTTAACCTTCATAAAGGCAGAACTGTGGTATTAGACTGCATTAGTTTTAGTGAGGTGTACCCAATAAACAGAAAAGCGAGTGTATTTCAGTATGTGGCTTTGAGTCAGTTTTATGTAATGTTTTTGATGTATGCTGTCACAATTTTTGACATTTCTTTAAAATCATAATTTGCCTCATGTCTGTCTGCCCGTATAACTTTGTTTATGTACTTCAAAGTTAATTTCCTTCCACTAACAAAGGCAGCAAATGAGTGAGATGCACCAAGTTAAATGCCAGTTAGCGAACTTGTGCACTGAGACAAGGCACTCGAGAGAGTGCATAAAGTCACATCCTTTGGACTGTCGCAGAAAATCTGATCTGAGTCCTTCACAATGAAATCCACAGTCCAGCAGCATTAAACTAACTTATACAAATCATCCATAGGCTTCTATAGGCAACTGAGAGAGACAGAGAAGGTCTCATTTTTCTCGTCATGTCACAATCCGCTTTCATATGGTCAAGAAAAAATGTGATTAATACCTGTAAATTGCTACAAATCATTACATAGTGCCCCCTTTAATAGAGGCCTAATGGTTAATGTTTACATGAATGTTTTCTTCACATTTACACAATAAGTTAACCGAGTAATTAATTCTGTCTCTGTCTGCCTCTCCTCCTGCAGGGACGTATTGGGGGAGTTTATGGAGGGGAGGGGTGCAGTCAGTCCTGGGATCCTCACCCTGACCACAGGCCTCAGTAAACCTTTTATGAGACTTGACAAATACCCCACCTTACTCAAAGAGCTGGAGAGGCACATGGAGGTGTGTATCTAAACATCTGTCTAGACTAGAGCACTTGTGAATTGACGTGTGTTTAATAACCAACATGTTTCTTCTGTTCCAGGAGAGTCATCCTGACCGGCCGGACATTCAGAAGTGCATGGCATCTTTCAAAAATCTGTCTGTAAGTGATCTCACTTCCTCTCCTGTCTGATGTATCATGTCACAAGACTTAACATGAAATTAATTAAATTAATAGCAGGTCTGTAAGCAGTTGTTTGTTTGCATTGTTGCAGGCTCAGTGCCAGGAGGTGCGGAAGCGTAAGGAGCTGGAGCTGCAGATCCTTACAGAGTCCATTCGGCTGTGGGAGGGTGACGATATTAAGACCCTGGGCTCTGTGCTCTACATGAGCCAGGTCTTAGTCCAGAGTCCTGGCTCAGAGGTACTAATACTCTACTTAAACCACCTGCACACCATTTTGCTATAAACTGCTTCTGCACAAATTCTTGCCTGACCCTTAACCCTGCTGCGATGATTGTGATGGTAATGATTTGATGACAACAGCACGTTTTTAATACCGTAGCACATTTGGGTTAAATCCTTTCTTATCAGCATACGTATTTAATTTTTTAGGTTGAAGACACGAAGGGTGAACATCATGAACGTTCCCCAGTTAAATAAGACAATCATTTTTTGTGTTACAAGTTTTCCAAAATGTTATGTGTCATCGGATAAAGCCAAAGATTCTTGTTTGACTTTGTTGACATATAATAGTCAAACGTTTTTACAGAGGGAATTTGCTGATATCTTTTGGTATCACTCCATAACTCTGAAACAGTCATAGAAAAATCCATTTTCGTTTTTAGGATTCAAATGTTATGCAGATCTATAAAATCCTTTAGAATATGCTGGAGATGGGAAGTTAATTAATTAAAGTCTGGTGTATAAATATGCTACTGAAAAGGAGATTACTGGGCAAAGAGTGCAGGAAAAACTAATTCTGAGAAAACAGCTTTAGATATGTAATGTAAATTGCCATACATTTTAAAACCAACATTTTTTGAAAAGGGTAACGATTTTAACTAATCGATATTGTCAAGGAAGTTCTCCAGTGAGTTACATAATTACAAGTAAAGACAATGATTTTTTGTATTACAATTTTTTTTTAATCTTGCATAAATGAAAAAATATACTTACTAAATTAAGCACCTTAAATGTGTATTTTGGACGTTTTCTGTTCCACTTATCTGAAAGAAGAAATGTTATGGAAGCAAAATAGCCCAAAATCTCAAAATTGAGGTTCACTTTAAGTTAATGTTCATCAAACAAGAGGATATAATATGAATATAAATATTATTGGGCTAATAAGTACACATATGTCATTTTCAGTGAATAAAATAATTGAACATAGCCAGTTCCTTGATAAGAGTATCTGTTTTTTTTTTCCCCTTTACACATCACAAAAAACATTCAGGGACTCTTCATACAGTGATCAAGATAGGGATCACTCAGAATTCATTAGTTAATCATACTCGTCAGGAAAGCCTGGACTGTAACCACCTTTCACTTATTTAACTCTCACAGTGTTCATTCATTTGAAATAAGTCAACTCCTAGTTAGAGTGCAAAATGAATCCTTTAATTGTGGCATCTTAAGTGCACCGACACCAAAAAGCTGTAGCGAGTTTTAATGCTTTGGACAAAAGCATCTAGAAAATGATTTAATGACATTCAACGATTATGAGAGCATGTTCTGAATTAATCCTCATTTCAACTGGAGAGCACCTCTCTTCAAAAGTAACATTTTTAAAGACATTTTCCTCTGTTTGGATTCAATAGAACGTCAGTCAAGTTCAACATTTTATATGCTAATTTAATGCTGCAGTGTAATTACCTTGAAATGAGAGCATCAGTTACTGCATGCATTGTTAAAAATGTCAAAGATGCACTATAATGAACTGACAGGTCAAAAACGAAGACAACGTTACAAAAATACACTCTGAAACAGAACAATTTTACTCTAAACAAAGAGGATGTAACCTTCCTCCACGCGAGTGCCTCATTCTGTCACCTCACTCTTGCTACTGCCACATATTTTCATCGTCTCATAATATTATGGGGCCTGAAGCATTGCAGTTGTCTAAATCCTTGGCTGTTGACCGATACCCAGGCTTTGAACGTTTGTTACAGGGACACTGAAAAAGGGAAAAAGCTGAATAATAATTGTACAAATTTATAGTTTGCTAGAAAAATTACCTTGAATTGAACTTGTGAAGGTCTGTCTGTGCTGCATGTTTCCTCATCACTTGTATACTATTAAGTATAGGTACTAGATCTGCCTGTGGTGTGTTCCTATTTCTGCTGCAGCTAATAAGCTACAATGAGTAACAAACATAGTGTTTAAGAGGCGTTTCAAAGAGCTAGAGAGTTTCTTGGGAGGATGTGGTGTGTGTATAATATTCAGATGTTTGACCTGAGGGTTAATTTTGGAAATGGTAATTTTGTCATGATAAACTCCCCTTTCTGCTTGGCTGCTGTGTAGATCATGCAGAGTAAAATGCATAATGCAGTGACAGCCTGGGGTTTCCTGTGGTTGTTATTGTGAATTAATGCCACACTAAAGGTGCACTTTGGGGAAAACGGGGTATGAATTAATGTTCGAACCACAGAAAGGGAATGTACCATAATTTTGACAGTGGTAACTTGAATACCCAGAGGGACATAAAGAGCTGATTACTTACAGAAACATCACTCCGAGCCTAATGACTCATTGTATGTCATAAAACTCCAGCTGAGACGTCAACAGCCAGTATCTTCTCCCCGGATAATTCACATTAATGTAGCTTTTCTCTGAGGCTGAATAGCTTATTCTCCTTCTGTATCTTTGATCTGAACTGAAATGTTCCCATCATTGAGTGAGTATTTACAAACTGAATTATACCTGATCACGTTCTTGCTCTTCTATTATCTCACTCATACTTGTGCCTCTTCCTGTTTGTCAGGAGAAGAGTGAGCGTTACCTCATGCTCTTCCCTCACGTCCTCCTCATGTTGTCTGCCAGCCCCAGGATGAGTGGCTTCATATTCCAGGTCAGTAATACACATTTTTCCCAGATCAGTCCCATTCTGATTCCCATCTCTCGTGTTTAACCTCAGAGTTAAGTAACTGATAAATTGGATTAAAGCTGCATTATGCAAAATTCATGTAGAAGTCATACTCCAAACACATAGGGGACAGTCTATCACCAGAGTAACTGCTAACTGCCGCTAACTGCAGCTTGTTAGCTCAGTTAGCCCTGCAGTTAGCAGTCTGGACTGGGTGCTCTGAGCACCTGGGGAGTGTTGGACTTTACACTGCTAGCACAGAAGCTTTGGATCCAGATGGGCCAGGGTTAGCTGGTTAGCATGCTAACTTCTGTAGATATCTCTGCAAAACAAAACATAGAAATCATAATTTTATTTTTTATATATTTTGTCAATAATTTAAATTTGATTTAATTTGATTTAATTTTAATTTATTTTATTTTAATTAAAGGTGCACTATGCAGTTTTGGAGAACACATTCTAATCAGAAGAGAAAGATCTTCTGTGATTGATTTTGCATTGCTACATACTATCCTTGCCATTGATCATTACTACTGTTATCACTAGTAATCACATTTCCATGTGCATTTCATCATTATTGCTGTAATACATCTTTGTGTACTTTCACTCCTGTCAACCATCGCTTATAATTGAATACATTGTGATCTCGTTGATCTGCTCTGTACATGCGACATCTATTGCACGTCTGTCCGTCCTGGGAGAGGGATCCCTCCTCTGTGGCTCTCCCTGAGGTTTCTTCCGCATTTTTTCCCTGTTAAAAGGGCCTTTTTTGGGGCAAGTTTTTCCTCACTCGAATCGAGGGTCGAAGGACAGAGGGTGTCGTCTCTGTACAGATTGTAAAGCCCTCTGAGGCAAACTGTGATTTGTGAATTTGGGCTATACAAATAAAATTTGATTTGATTTGATTTGATTTGATTTTCATGCCCAAACAAACTGACTGTAAAGGACAACATAAGTTCATACTGTTTACTTTGTAGTTAGAAACGGGCAGGATTCGACAAATATAAACAAACAGTGTTTTGTGGACCATACTTGTTTATTTCATTTGGTTTGTTTACTCAAAAACAAAAACATTTCTGAGCTTGTATTATTACCTCATTAATACTGTAACTATTACATTTCTTAGTTTGAATATCTTTTCCCAAACTACACAGTGCCCCTTTAAGGGTCATTTCTCTGTTATGTCTTGATTCTGATGTGATGATTTCCCTCTACAGGGAAAATTGCCCCTGGCCAGCATGACAGTGACCAAACTAGAAGACTGTGAAGCCCATAAAAACGCCTTTGAGCTCAATGGTAAGGCCACATGAGATATTCAAGACTCTAAGTGTCATTCATTAACATGATGCCTTCAGCAACATCATCTCTGTCCCTGCAGGCCCAATGTTTGACCGTCTCCAGGTGGTGTGCACCCACCAGCAGGACCTGCAAGACTGGGTGGAGCACCTGACCAGACAGATCAAACACACTGCAGCCACCACTCCCAGCCACAAACCTCTCACTGTTCCCTGCCACACGGTCAGGAGCTAATAATTACGTACCCACATCCACTCTCTATTCATTTAAACACTGTGAATATATATCAGTGTTTCCCATTAGTTAACGAGACTCTGGCGGCCCGCCATAGTCTAATTTGCTGAGCCATGGTCTCATATTGATCCTAAATGTTTTTCACTTCTCATAAAAGTACTGAAGATCTCCAACATTTTGTGTCCTTGTGCAGCACACACACACACACAAACACACACACACACACACACACACACACACACACACACACACACACACACACACACACACACACACACACACACACACACACACACTTTTATTCCCCTTTTATTCAGAAAGTCCTTCCAATAATCAGACTATAGCAGTCTACAAAATAAAAGCTGCATCTTTTCAATACATAAACATTACAAAAACAAAACATGTATCCATCTGCAGTTACATGTTTGTTATGGTATATAGTACATATATTGTACAATAACATTGTTTTCACATAGCTTTAAGATAAGGCATTTATTGACTCTGCTGCACACACCTCTCTCAGAGTTGGACGGCAAAGTTGACAGCTCCTTATTATTTATGGCTACAGACGTTAGCTTCAGGTGAAAATGGCTAACGTTAGTAATTGTTGTGAGGCAGAAGTCACGCACATCGTGGGTGTCATCCAGTTCGTACTTCCCAGCAAGTTAACAAAATCAGACATGTGCCCCGAGATGTCTGTTTAAAAAAATACTCGGCGAGTTCTTTTTTTATCACTCGCAGATGATCTCTGCCTCCGTCAGACATACATCGAGAAATTTCCACACCTCTTCCAATTATGATAATTTTATTTACAAAACGGTCACTTGCATTGTGAGAGGAGTTTTTATACATCATGTTCAAATCTATAAATCCTTCTGCTGGAGTTCAGTTGAGGGGAATGCAATGTTATTCTATGGTTCAGGCTCATTAAGAGTATAGTTTCTTACTGAACCGTAGATACTTAACAGAGCATAGTGGTGCATCACCTGGGTGTTTAAGAGCAGTTGTTAAGTGGAGGAGCAGAACTGTCTGTTTTGTGATAAATCTTTACATCAACCCTTTTTTGTTCCATTTGTCAGCTCCCATCTCACCCCCTCACCCCATCCCGGCATGCTGAGGGGAGGGCCATGACAGTGGCTCCTACGTACCACACCCTGCCTCACCCCTCCTCCCATGGGACGTCTCTCTCCAGCACTATGATGTGGGGCCCACTGGAACCACCCAACACCCCCAAACCCTGGAGCCTGAGCTGTCTGCGGCCCGCACCCCCTTTACGACCTTCTGCAGCCCTCTGCTACAAGGAAGTGAGGGGCAGTGTTTTTATGTAGTCAAGACTTATTTATGTTTTTTAATGTTGTAAATCTAATTATCATGCACTTGTCTCTCTTTTTCTGCCCCCCCACGTACAGGATCTTAGTAAAAGTCCTAAGAGTGTGAAAAAACTTCTTCCAAAGCGCAAGCCTGAGAGGAAACAGTCTGAGGAGGAATTTGCCTTGAGGAAGAGTATGTTTAAAATCTTTCCATTTTACCTCCTGTTTGTTTTGAAACCATTAAAATGTGTTTTCTTTAACAATAAAAGTGTAATGTAAGAATTGGCCACCTGGCCAATGCATAGTCTAAACAAATAGGGGCAGCATATCACCAGAGTAATCTCTTAGTGCTGCCAGCTGTAGCTGCTGTTAGCTAGTTAGCTCAGTTAGCTGTGGAGCCAGCCATCCGAACTTGGAGCTTGGAGTATGCTGTTTTGTGTCTCGTTGTAGTTGTTTTGTGTCTCTTTCTAGTTGTGTCTTTTTGTGGTAGTTTTAAGTCTCCTTCCATCACTGCTGTGTCTCTGTAGTCATTCTGTGTTTCTTTGCAGTTGTATGATTGACTTTCTTAAAGAAAACAGATTCTTCAAAAGACACTCTGGCCCACAGGCCTACCTGATAGCTTGGGCCTGAGCCCAGTAGGCATGTTCAGTAACCCATCCAGTATTTGAGGGACATGTTATAATTTTTTTCCCCTTTCCATCTTCTCTTTCTCAGGTACAGCTGCTCTGGAAGAAGATGCCCAGATCCTGAAAGTTATTGAGGCGTACTGCACCAGCGCCAAAACCAGGCAGACTCTTAACTCCAGTAAGAGAACACAAAGTCATACTTGTACTGTACTTGTGCATGCACAAAAGAAGAGAGGTTCATACTGCAGCTTGCTGTCTTTGTGTACTGCTGTACCTGTATTCTGTGTGTCTCAGTGCCTTTCTTTAACACTGGTACTCTGAGCTGATCTTTCTAACAGTATCTTCTCCTTCTGTCTGTCTCTTCTCCACCCTTCACTTTTATGGCATCGCTTTGGTTTTCCTCGAGTTTCTTCTTTTTCTCCCCTCTCTTTCATCGACATTTGTTTTCTCCATGTTGGACAAACATTTTCCCTCCCTGTATTCTGATTTGCTCCATCACCCCCCCGCATCTCTCATTGGTTTTTATGATTTACCATTTGTTGCGTGTTGCCTACGCTACCTGCACCATCACCCCTCTTTTTCGCCCACCATTTCCTCCCATCACATTTGTGATGTCATCGCCAAACTTGGCCCACCCCGACCAGCCTGGCAGGGCACCGATCTGATGCACAACCACGTGCTGGCCGACGTGGACCGGTCCTGTATGGACTCGCCGGGCCGCCGTAGCAGCGTGTCACGGCCAGAATTGTCCTCTGACCTTTCGGAGGACTCTGACTATGACTCCATCTGGACCACCCACAGTTACAGGATGGGTTCAGTGCCGCGTAAGAGCTGCATCTCTCACCAGAACTAAAGAACGTACAGTACTGCCACGCTGTACTGTAATGTAACGTACAGCGCGCTTACCTCTTTTACCTTCAATGTATTAAAAGAAACTAGATTTTTTTAATTTATCTATTTATTTTCTATGATATATTTGTTCATTTTTTTGTTAACTTATTTGGTTTATTTATTTTAAGACTGTTTGTTTGAAGATGTTTTAAGCATCTCCCTGTTGCCTTGCCACTTTCCCTTTTATGTGCCTCCTCTCTTTGTGTAGTTGTCATGCAGTAAGTGTTTGGTAATTCTTGTTAATTTATCTTGAATGTGACCACTCCCCTTGTTTGACCATAAACGTGGCGGACTCTCTCAGCAGGGAGTACAGGGATGTCGGAGTGGAGTGTAGGGGAGGGATAAACGAGGGAGGGAGAGATGGGGATCTTTCCTGTCTGATATTCAGATGTAATTCAGGAACGAGTGTTATTCTATTTACCATGTACTACTTCTCTCCAGTATGTGTTTCTAGAGTATTTATGCTCAAACATAGCACAGACGCCACACACACATGCACAGGCTGCTGCGTGATAATACAGCAGCATGCAAATGAAATATTCAAAATTCTGAACATTTTATTTCTGTTTTCATAATTTGGTTCTTTATTCATGTTGCCAGTATAAAGCAGGATTTAATTTAACGTACCACATGACCAAAAGCTATTCAACGCTAAAAATCCTTGCAAAATTTAACAGTTCATTTTTTTGATGTAGCTGCTACAGGAAGAGGAGATAACACATACATGTCACTCTCTGGTCTAGCTTTCTTCAGCTGGATAAAAGCTACTGGACTTAAGGGTAAATTTAAAGGGTCAGTTCACTCAAACTACAAAAAAACAACAATTTTCTCATTTAGCCTCTAGTTGTATTCAGCCATGCAGATGGTTTAGTTTTAGTTTGCCCAGGATTTGAAATGTCTTTCTTTCAACTACAATACAGTGAATGTAATTTTGTTTGTGGTGCACACAGCTTCATACAGCTACATCGGATTAAAGAAATCAAATCAACGCCAAAGCATCTTTCTAGGATCAGTGTCCGCATTAGTCTACATAATTCAAAGCCCTTACTGCCAAGTGTTTTAATTCAAACTGCTTCATGCTAAAGAAAATGTCCCCATGAAATCTGTTTACAATGTGTTCAATAAGGACACGTCCTTGGTGATTTTTTACATTTATTTTTTCAGTCCTGTGAGCACCAAAAACTTAACTCGGGGTTGACGCCTTTGTAACGTTGTGGATACCGAAATCTCTGATTATTTAACCTGGACAACTTTCTGCATCAGTTGATACATCTCGAAGTTCAGTGATAAAATAGGAGTTTTTTTTTATTTGTGGCGAACTGAGTCTTTAAGTCACTAATTTTAATAATTTACTGTACTGCGTAGTCTCCTAAGCATCATCCTTTAAAGCCTGATCTTCCATCCAGTAATGTTGCTGTCTGTCAGTGGTTCTACAGGGTTGCATTTATATGTTGTTTTAAACGTCAAGTTAGTACGTCAAAAAAATATCTAAACCAAGCATAGCATACCAACCCGACGCTAATAAACTGTACACTACAGCGAACACAGCTACAGTCCTGTAATACAAATCAAATGCCTTTGTCTTCTGCTAGTTAAGGAATAGTTGGACATTTTGGGGAAGAGTTTGGAGTTACATGAGAAGGTCGATACCACTCTCGGATCTGTCTGTAAAAAATGTAACTGGAGCCAGATGCAGGTTAACTTTGTTTAGCATACATACTGGAAGCACGGGGAAACGGTTTGCAAGATGCTGTTTGACATAAGGTTCACTAATTAAATGAATTGAGCAAGATATGTCAGTCAGTAAGTTTCAGAGGTTCCCTTAGTTGGATTGTCTTAACCTCCTGTTTCCCTGTTTCCAGTCTTTATGCCAAGCTAGCCAAAACATGTTCCAACTCTAGCCCTAATACCAACACAAAAACATGAGGTTAATACTAATTATGTTTCACCCATGGAAAGAAAGCAAATAAGAGAAATCCTGTTTCAGTCTTCTAGATAATTTAAGCTCGCTAGGCTAGCCGTTTCCTCTGCTTCCAGCCTTATGCCACACTAAGCTTAACAGCTGCTAGCTCTAGCTTCATAGTAACCGTACAGTGGTATCAATGTTTTCATCAAACTGTTGACAAGAATGAGAACAAGCCCATTTCCTCAAAATGTTGAACTTTTCCACTCCGCTGTGGCTGTCACCAGACTCTGACCAGGTTAGCATAATGTCAAAAACAAACATCCCTTGTGTCACAACAAACTAGCACCTATGCTACGGCCTCATAAGCCAGACATGCCTTTGTGTTGTCTGGCTTGTGAGGTTTCCCATGCTATCTCCTGCATTAATGACTATTTTTATGAAGAAGTATTTTTCCAGTGTTGGTATTAAAAGTACAGGTTGGCATCCACTAAGAGTCTATCTCCTCTTACAGCAAGCAATGTGAATGACATAAGGAATATATTAGTCAATGTTACAGTACTATTTACTGTTTCTGAAATGATTTCTTTATTGGATTCATTATTTTGTATACAGGTGTTTTTTTAATTTGTATTTTATTCTGTATGTCAATGTTTACAAAATGATCCCTGAAAGAATCGTTTGTTTTGTTTTTTTCTTTCTTTCTTTCTTTTCTTTTTTCTTTTTTTCTTTTTTTCTTTTTTACATTTTATTGGTCTGTATCAAAGTTTACACTGAAAATTATAACATGAAGTGTTTGAATTATTTTGCACAATCATGTAATGGGCCAGTGGGTGTGGGGGATAGAATCTGTTAAATTCTGTACTTTTTGTCGTCTGCCTACAGTGTGTATGATATAGTCCTAAAGGTAGACTTGAGTATTCAGTGTTACTGTAAAGTAAATGCTCATTCGTAGTGTAAATGCTCACCTTCGGTGTTTTGAAAGCATTGGGGTAAAAAAAAAAAAGAGAAAAGAAAAAGAAACAAGAGACCAACATGATTATACGGGAACATTTCTATGTATACTACTCATTCAGCCTCAGAATACTGTCAGAGTGGACTTGAAATATAAGAGCACATAGTCTCCCTTTCTGTAAATATTAGTTGTCATGGAGCAAGAAAAAATAAAACCCATTCTACCTTCTATGAGTATTTGAGCTAAGAATATCACTGTCCTTATATCATGTGCTATACTTTGTGACAGGTGTATTCTGTGGTTTAAGAAACTAAGTCAAACTGTGGGACAGGCAGGGGGAAGAGACCAACTGTCTTTGACCAACGTTGTCCTCTGTGTGCTCTAATGCTGTATTCAGTTCACACATGTGACCATGTCTTATCTAACAGCGCTGTCAGTGTATTTGTTCTACACTGCTGAAGTGTTCAAGTCCCAAACGCTGTATTATGAGTTTTGAATAAATCTGTCATTTGGTAGACACTGGCATTCTGGTGATTTGTTAGAGCAGCAAATCTCATTGTGTCTTGTGTGTTGTCATTTGGGGAAAATGTCTGAGTTCTCATTAATTTAAGATTGACAGACTTGTAATGTGAATGAATGAATGGATTTGTTTGTCTTTTTGCCAGATTGCTCCCCAGCTTCTCATTTCCTCTCACTTTCTCTGGCTCTCGTCTGATGTCTGGTCTGTGCATGACTAACACACTACTACTACAGCTTGTGGTGTATGTTTGCTTCTCTTCGATGCTGTAACTCGTTTCCATAAAGAAGTTCAGACTGTGGTCTGAAACAGTATTTCACAGGACGACTCAGCACTGACTCGTCTTAGTACAAGGTGAGACAAGCAAAGTACCAGTTGTTGAGTGCTCTTCTGTTTTGAAACAGGGCCGCTAACGGAAACAGGGCTGCACGTGATCATCCCCGGTGAGAAGAAAGTCCTGGTGGAGGGTCCCAGTCGCAACGGACAAAGTTCTGGAGAAGAAAAGTAAGATGATAGATAAATATCTCTCTCAAGCTTCTCCTTTGCCCTGAATCACTGACTTAGCATATTGTAAATCCTAAAAAAAGACCAAAACTATTATTGTGTACGTGCGCTTTCATACCTTTTCTGTGGTAATGATGTGAGATGCCCCTGATTCCTTTCCAATCCGATGCCAAGTAAAACACTGGCTGGTGTAGCCGGTTTGAACATCAACAAGCAAACTGAAGCCGAGACCGACATGATGGTCAGTGACAGTGATAAATGTCACCGATAGGTACACACACTATCACGCCGTACCTGCCTGCCAGTGCCAAAGGACTAAGTAAAGGAAGTAATTGCACCTTTCTCCTCTTCATCTTCAGACCACTGCTGCGTGAACTCGCCATATTCTGTGTCGCCAAATTAATGAACTTAGATATCTATCTTTTATTAAAAAAATCAATCCTTGAACAGCAACATTTGGGATCGGAAGTATTGATATTTCTAGATTGATTCACTTCTTAGCCTGAAGCCACCTGTTCCTGCTAAAGAGTGGTCACAAATGTTTTTATATATTTCATAATGCATTAACATTCTTCTAAATACTTTTCTAAAACTGCAAACATTACTCAAATAGTATAGAATTTGTGGGACTATTCACCTACAGATGATACATAGGGTGCTTGAGTTACTATTTACAACAGCAGGACAGTAAGATAGACTTTTAAAAAATGTGAACTTGCTCTTTTAATAACCAGTCTTGATATGTTGACCTGTAAATATGATCATATTAAAGGAGCCTGGTGGATGTGGTGTACGCCCTGAGGGATGAGGTTCAAGAGCTGAAACAGGTGAATGTTTGGGATTTTTCATGAAAGATCATGAGATGAATTGTAAGCTGAGTAAGGAGTATGCAAAATGTGAGCTGAATGGAAATATATGTGTAATGATACCTGGTGATTAATCTGTTTACAACGTGCATGACGAGATTATTTGACCTCACAGGATAACAAGAAGATGAAGAGGTCACTGGAGGAGGAGCAGAGAGCAAGGAAGGATCTGGAAAAGGTTGTCAGGAGGGTGTTGAAGAGCATGAACGACCCAACGTGGGACGAGACAAACCTTTGAGGATCTTGTGCATCATCACCATCTGAAGCTTTTGAAATGAGAAAGGCAGAGCATGTATGTGTGGGCTTGCTTGTGCGGTGTGTGTGAGATGCACACACTTCACACGCATCATTTAAGGTTGGTGAGTGAATCTGTAAGCTGATAGTCGAGTGTTTGCTCTAACAGGAGTGTCGTTACTGCTCTTTTGATGAATAGACAGGAGTCACTGGGACGTGATGTTGATATGGCTTGACCATCTATTTCACAGTAACATTCCTTGAACACCCAGCACGATGTTGTGACCATCATCAGTGTCTTTGGTAGTGTTCAGTGTGGCCCGAAGACCGGTGGAGAGAAGTCCTCTCCCTCTGTTTACAATCATTTAGTCTGCTGTCCAGTGGTACATCAGTGGTACATCAGTGGTACTTTAATGGTCACAAAGGCTTTGGACACATCTGAACTTGAACCATGCCATTTCATAACCTTTTTTATGCTATTTAATTTTATATGAATTGATTTTGTTTGGCCTCTCTCTCCGACACAGGCTTAGCCTGGTGTTTTTAGCCTGAAGTTAAGCTTGTGTCTGGAAGCTCATCTTTTGTGTCCGTTTTATTTTTTTTTGTCGTTGTTACTGTTTGACCTCCTCTAGGTTCGACTTTCTCTCTAGGCATCCTAGGGAATTGTATAGATATTGAACTTGTACTGTATAATGTAAATACTGCTAAAAGATGAGCCTTTGAAATAAATGTGGTTTTAGAAGAATGACTTTAAGTTGCTGCTTTACCTGCTCCGACAGCAAGAAGTAACAAGAAAGCTCTGCTCCCTGTCTCTTTCACTCACACTCACACATACATAAACACACACAAAAAGAGACCCAAGGCTGGATTAGCAGCTCAGCAAAGCAGGCAGCTGCCCTGTGTGATACATAATTTGATTTACTGAAAATTAATTTGCTGTTATACATTTGAATTAAATGTATTTGATATGGGCCATACATAACCACCTCTTCCTGTGCCTAGCTTACATTGGTCTTGAATAAAGCTTGTGCCTATAAATTGTAATCAAAGTGCCTAGAACTCACTGACACACTGAATACCTAAGACTGTGTTGTACACTATCATTGGAATACTATTTGTGTTTATCGGTCTCTGTGTACCTTGAAGGGGACTTGATGGGGACCAGGAGGTGTCAGGAGATTAACAATAAAAAGATTTTTTTTAATTTATTGAGGTCCCCTGGATAATCCTGCCATTAAAAGCACCACACAAGCAATGTCTGTGGGCAGGGCTTCCAAACCTTTTTTAGGCTGTGACCAAGGTATCCAGTTATTTCCATGAAAAAAGCAAAAACGTTAAACATTATGATATTTTTCCTTTGTAATTCATCTTGTGATCTCTCATAACCCTGCCACCCATGTAGAGGTCCCAATCTTCTGTGGCCAAGTAACAGTCTAAGCCACAAGTGTAACATCAGTGAGAGAATTAAATTATCCCAAGACTTAGTAATACATGTTTTAAAAAGTATTGAGCCCACCATTAGACATTTCTTTCCTCATCATTTTGAAACACTAAATCACTGTAGAAGTAGTTTTCTTTTCACTGCTCAACTGAAAAGACAGTACTGCTGCAGCCAGTGGTTTACAACTGTCATAATACTGAAGGTAGGTAGGAGGGTCACTCCAGTCCACTGAGTCTCATCAGGCACTGTTCAGGTAAGTAGTATTTTTTTTCTGAACGAGAAGGTAATGTAATGATACTGTAACCAAAAATATTAGCCAACTGCTGTCTTTTTTCCCCTTATCCTATTGTCTTAAGGTTTGGTTTTAGGCAGGTAGTGAAGCTGCTCTGAACAGGATACATTTCCTTCCTTCGGAAATGGCGCGAAATTGCGCTGTCGTCGAACAGTTGAAGTGTTTCCGCCCGCCATGTTGAAGCTAGGCTACGTTGTTTACTTTGCTAACAGTAATGCTGCTGCTGCTCCTGTAGCATTTCACAAACAAGCTCGCCAGTTAAAAAGTTTGTTTGTTCCCTGCTGTCAGTGTTTGTCCCTAGTTTTTGCAAAGACTAAACTGGAAGAAGAGGAATCTGTTGGCAGATTGGGACCTCCTGCATCTCGTCTTCGCTAAGCTAACTTAGCTTGTGCAAACAGGTACTGTTTACTTTGACATATATAATATAGGGTTACATAGTAAAAGAAGAAGCTTTTTGGCTTTTGTTCTACACTTTACACTGCTGTGCTGATATTCGTCTGCTACTTATTAACACTAAATAACATTTCATGAGATGAGATGTTTTTCAAACCATGGAGTATCGTCAGTTTAATTGACCTTTTTCAAAGCTGACATTTAGATATATCATAGCAGGAACAAAGCTAAGTTGTAATCAAAGACATGAAATTCCAAGGTGTGTTAGATCTATGGTCCTGGTGTTGTGGATGTTATCTTACTGTCACTTGGCCACTTAACGAAGCAAAGACATAATGCTATTAAGTTACTGCTGTGCTTTTCCTGCTATGCCACCTGAAATTGCCAGCTGTAGTCCAACTTAACCCTACACTTAAGCATTTTAAAGGTATTAAATGCAATTGAATTGAAATCTTATGTTTTGACATTGGTAATTTTTACTGTGTGTGCGGCCACTGCAAATGACTATCATCTGTAAGTAAGGTGAACAACATGATTGATCTGGTCATGTGAAGGTTGTGTTTGTTTTTTTAGTCTAATGGCTCCTTGGCTGCTTTGTTTTGTATTCCAATATGATTATTGTGCGTGTATTTTGGTTTTCCATTCTCAATGAGCGGTCTGTGCAGTGGAGCACACCTCCTCACCGCACATTTGGTTGAATGGATGTAGGGAACGCAATGACATATAAGTTGGGAAATAACAAGCTTAAATTTGATTTTACTTTTTATTTTTCCTTGTAATATTTGATATTCAAGACGACAGCGTTATAAAGTCTCCCGCACTTTATCTCATGTCTTCCTCTAATGAAGCTGTCCAGTTTGTATGTAGCTTACGCTTTTTTACCGCCACCCCACCCACAAACAGTTGCCTATGGCACATCCAACAGACATGAGGCAACATAAGCTTTTATTTTGGAGGTGTGTGTCTGGACAACTGATACATTTAAGTCCAGATATATGAAATATGTGACCTTTAGCTGCTGATTTGCTCCATTATGTTCCCCAGCTAGTTGTGAATTGTCACTTTCTGCTGTTTGATAGCATACAGTGGGTTTAATATGACTTTTTTGCTAGAAACGGCTGCTTGTCGCTGCTGGAAACATGGTTGATGACAGTGAACCAGAACCGTGGATCTATGTTGGCCATGTTGTACAACATCGAACACTTGAAATGCTATTGTGTGTACGAGATACAATTTATTCCCACATTTTGGTTAATTTGAGAAAACAAGATGCAATTAATTCCCATGTTTTGTTTACTTTACCACAATAAGTGTATATGAAGGGAGACAGCACAATGCTTTTTCCTGTGTACTGATGAAAGCCTTGAAGGCCTCTGAAAGCTTCGGCAGTTTGGAAAAAACTCTATTTATAAGGGTTTTGTTGTGGAATCTGTTATTGTCACTCCCCAGTCTCTGCCATGTTGACCTTGGTGTATGCTTGTAGGGAATGGCGAGGTTGAAGCTTGGGTAACAAATAAAATCTTTGTACCCTTTCTGTATGAGTATGTTAAAACTGTTTATCTTAAGTTGACTAACTTGCTGTTACAACAATGCCGCCTTCGCAATATGGGGTCTGTTAAAATAATCCCATACTGTCTGTTTTGCTCTGCTACACTGCTGATGCTGCTGCTCTGCCTGTTTCACACTCCTCTACGACACTGCTGCAAAAACACACTGCTACTGCTGCCAATGCTCATATGCCAAAGTCTCATTTTGGCTCAGAGTTCTCACTTTAAGTGTTTTGATAAGTGTTAAGTGTTTCGTCACTCCCAAAGCTCTGTTTGCTGAGGTTTGGTGTATGCTTGCGGGGAGTGACGAGGTCAGACTTAGGTGAATGCATTGTCTATGGTCTATGTTTATTCTTCGACACGAAGGATGAAAGTGACACACTGTGGCATTTTGAATGGAATGAAAGCCATGCAAAAAGTGCGAAAAAAACCATTTGTGTGGCAATGATATTGATTGCATCTTGTCTTTGACCCTAACAAAACAATCATTCATGCTCACGCCTGTGTGTACGTTTGTGTGTGTTTGTGTATATTCTGCGTCTTTTTGAAACGACCGGCCTATTGAAATCTATTGTGCACCTTGATAATCATGACAAGCTTTGTGGAGAGAAGATGATCCCATTCTGCTGCTGTTGGATGAATAAGCACAGATGTCAACCTTTTCACTGTGACTCTCACCTTGTCCACTCATTAGTAATGAAAACAGTTGCCTTTTGTTTCACGTTGAATATTCCTTCATAAGAACAAAGGCACGATTCACATTCATTCTGTGAAGCAGATCTCGGCAGATAAAGCCAGGCCAGCGCTGTCGTGCTCTGACCTTGTGGGCCTGATTCTCTCACAGCGTTGGGCTGGCCCACTGCCACTCAGTCCCCAATAATGAACCAGAATGTGGAAACAGAAACTGCCTTGCTTCTGGTAAAGTTAATACCTGGATCTCGTAGTTGGTGTTCCAGGTGGAGGTACATAAATACACATTGCTTTCCTTTACTTCTTGTCCCACTTTACCTGAACAACTGAAGAGCCTCCCTCCTTCCCTCTGTGAAGTGTCTGGTTGGGTGAGAAACTTTTGAACTGAAGAGGCAGACGTGTATTATCAGGGTTCTGACCTGCCCCAGCCCCTCTTCACTCTCTTTGCCTCTTTCTTCCTACCAGGATGGAGTGACAGCTTGTCACTGTGGGTCCTCCACAATACAGCTCAGACCCCCCGACTATTGTGGAGCTTGTAAAAAGCATCAAGGTCTTCCTCTCTCTTTCATTCACTCTTTTCTCTCTCTTTTCAAAGCAGAGAATCAATCAGCTGTACACACACACACACACACATACATACACACGACTCACTTCTTTTTCCCTTCCATCTGTCTATTCAGCAGCCAGTGATCATTTAGACTTGACATGTATTGTGAAAAACTGAGCTGCTCTGCCTCTTTCTTCTTCTCTTTCTTTCACTCCCTTTCTCTTTCAACTGTCTGTCATTAATGTCCAGGTCTTACAATATACGAACAGAGGAGGAGAAGAAAGCGAAGAGTGAGGGATGAATTGATGGATGGGAGGATAAGCACTCAGTGTCCTTTCTTTAAAGATTTGTTATTGTACAGTACTGTCTCCCAGTCATTTTTGGTTGGTGTTTCAGTCTGAAAGCCCGTCCACGTGCTCTTTTGTATGGGAAAGCAATAAGGCCCCATTGAATGAAGCTGAATGGACCTGCCATCCTTAGGGGCTGAGGCCTGAGGACTCCTATTCTTTAGCCCCCAATCTAATTGGAGCTGAAATGAAATGGAGGTTTCTTATGAAAATAGGCTTTGTTTGGCCGCAAGGCTGGTAATTCATAAACAATAAGCAGGGCTCCATTGTGTAGATAATAATATATTCATGCCGCTGGAGATGGGGAGAAGGCAAAGCGAAGGCTGAGGATATATAAGGAGGATAGGCAGAGACAGGGATGGAGAGTGGAGGGATAAGAGGAAGGGGAGGAGGAAGACTAGGGGCTAATGGCAAATAGTGTGTCAAAGAAAATTGGTAATGGTTGGGTAGAGGCAGGGGAAGTGAAAGGACTAAAAGTGGGTAGGAGTGAAAACTGAGTGGGAGTTAGGGGTGAAAATGACGAGAATAAGAGAGATACGAATGAGGCGAGGAGGGCGGGAGATTGGGAAATGGTTTTGAGTACCTCTAAGCCTACAGGTGACTGGTTTGACAGCAGTAGGGGGAGAAGGCACCGAGTGAGACTATCAGAAAAATGGGATAGGTTGCACGGCGCAGATCTGTGTGGAGTTGTGAGAGTGGTGGAGCTGATAGAGTGGATTGGTCAAGTGCAGAGATAGAGCAGAGCAAAGCAGTCAAAGCCTAACAGGCGAGGGGGGAAGAGGAGAGAGGAGGGGAGCCCGGCAGCGTGTGTGCGGTGGTATAAAAACTGACAGGAGTGCCTTCTCCGCCTGGAGACACGATGGGTGGCTGAGAAAAAGCAGGTGAGCTTTCATGCCACTTTGATGCATCAGACTATCTAGATGATCTCTCACTGTTATCTTCTATAATCGCGCAGGTCAATGCTGCTTCTGCAAGATGATCCTCAGCTGAGTCTACACACTCTGAAAGAAATGTTTCTCTGTTCGACATTCTCAAACAGCTGGACCAAAAACATGCTGGACTTTTAAGTGCTCTGTGGAGTGATGGACTGACTGAAGGGGGACCCTGCTTCCTGTATCCGCTCTGAGCAGCTGTCACTTTTCATGTTACAGGATTTTTATTATTTCATTTGGGAGTGATTCTTACAAAAGTGAAGGACTGGAGACTCCCGTTCCTCTGGATACTTCTGGAAAATACTTCCTCTATGCTGCAAGCTCGACTTCCAATTTTTCGACTTTTTTACACATTTTTTCAACTGACAGTATATCCTGGACTCAGTTTTGTGACAGTGGAGGGAGAGGATATTGATGAAATGCAAAACTGAAATTGTACACACCTCAAATTTGATTTCACTGCCTCAGAGATAGAGGTCTTAACTAATGGTGAGTAAGTCTGAAATGGCACTTTGAGCTGAGTTTGTGTGTCTGTGAGTGTGTCAGGGTGTTTGCATGCACCTGCACAGACAAGAAAGATTTAATCTGCATGTCCACACAGTGTGGTGGAAAAAACATAATTTAAGTGCAGTGTCAAGTGTGAGAAGTGATCGCATTGTTTAGTTGTGGTCCTTATAGAGTTTTTTTGTCAACACTAGCTTCTCAGCAAAGTAGGAATGTCTAAGCCTCCCAGGATATTAAACAGAACATGACAGAACTAAAAACAGCAGGCTTTATATGACGAAAACAAATATTTTTCAGCAATGCAGGTGTGTACATGTACTACTGTCAACAGCACACAGCTGTGTGTGTGTGTGTGTGTGTGTGTGTGTGTGTGTGTGTGTGTGTGTGCGTGCGTGCGTGCGTGCATGTGTGCGTGTGAGAAGCCTTCTGTCTCACTGTAAATTCATCACTAAATATGAAAAAATGAAGTTCAGTACAGACTAAGTTGTTATATGATCAGTCATGGTATCACAGGAGAATTATTACTTTGTATCCTCTTAATAATGTACAAGATATCAGTTCTTATCATTTATATGGGAAGATTAAAATGTTTTTTGTAATGTAAATGTTTTTAGAATAAATGTATATTATTTACTGATGTAAGAAAAATCAGGAAATGGTTACTAACAAAAAAAATGAAAAGAAATGTATTAAGGCTACTTTGTGTTGTTTTTACACGGTGGCCAAAAGGTGGTGGTGTTTACTTAGATCCCAACGTGTGATCCTAGAGCACCTGACACTGTGAATTTTTAGATTGAACCACTAGATGTCAGTATTGATCAATATATGAAGCCCCTCTTGCATTTCTAATATCAGACCAAATTCAGCATTAGGCTGAAGTTATGTGCTCTTATTCTCTCACTGTTTGCATGCACAGAGTTTATGCAAATTATAGTAGGTCCTAACAGTGTTTAGATATAATCTTTACATTATATATATATTACATATAATGCTACGCTGAATAACTGCAAATGTTCTGTTATTAATGCCTTTGCAGGGTTTTAAATACTGTAAATGACAACACAACTTTCACTAGCCTAATTTTATCAGGCAGATTGGTCCTCAAAAGAAAAAATGACGTTTATGTTGTAGCTAAGAAAGTTAGACTGCAAAATTTTATATTGTATTCCATGTCATCGTAAAGGTTTAGCATTTGCTCTTAATCATACAGTTACTCCTACCACGAGATGGCAATCACGCATAATGAAAACCCTCTCAGCTGTCAGGATGTGAGTGTGAGTGTGTATATGCTCTCCACATGCTTTAGCTTTTAACGAGATGTCTTTACATTAGTGTTTTGGATTTGTTTGACTCCTTCCTATGTGTATGTGTGTGTATATCTTTTCATTAACCTACAATGTTTGGTGAATATTTGTGTGAGCAGAGCTGGATGTTTCCCTGCTGGAGGTCCTTGTTTGTTTTGTTTATTTGCATGCAGCAGAGTGGTTGCTGGCTGTGCTGGTCACTACAAGTGGCTGGCATTCGGAGCCTGGTAATCAGGCTGCGGGCAAACTGGGTGGCAGCGCTCCGAATGGTTTGCTGGAGATTATCCCAAAATTATCCATGAATTATCCCCCAGAATTACGCCATTCCAGTCAGACAGGCCTTGTCCATTGACGGGACTGGGAAGAGGGAGAGTGTTGGACGAAGAAGTGTGTGTATGTGTGTGTGTGTGGGGGGAGATTTGGATGGAGCAGTGTTGGTGTCTGTGTCATAGAGCGTGTATTTCTCTGTGTGTGCGTGTGCTCTGTAATGATTCTGGCAGTGTTGGTACATTGGGGTAATGGAGCATGTTAATCCACATCAAACAGCTATTAGCAGCAGATTTTACTCATAAAAGTCACTAGTTTCAGTAAGAGCAAGGGCACAAAATTACCATATGTCTACCAACCTGTGAAATGTTTTATTTAATTCTTTTTTTTTAACTTTGTCGACTGGAGCTTTGCTTTTCCAAGAGGCATTTTTGTTGTGCCAGAAAGAAACAATTGTTTTCAAATCTAATGCAACACAAGTTTGGCGTGCAGCCCTCTCACTAAACTATCCTCAAATCCCCAAAAATCTGCAACAAACTGCTGTGTAAATGTTGTGCATGTCAACATTTTCATGAGAAGTATTTATTCCCAGAGCTACAGGTTTTCACGCCATTTGGAGCATCGTATTAAATTCATTTCTGTGTGGCTGCTGTCACTGCACATTGTGCTGTCATTAAAGTCTGGGTAGATAGGAGGGGACTAGTTGCCTGCATGTGTGTGGCTGCTGGAGCCCCAGGAGATGAATAGTGCCGGTGAACCTCTCTGCGATAAGTGTTCGGTAAACGGGTCAGTGGATTGTCCTCCGAGGCTCAATCTGAGCTATTTTCCCTGACTGAGAACACAAATTGTCCTTCGTATTCATCCCATAAACAGACCACCAGCGGCGCAGACTCCACATATTTTGTTGTGGCTGTGCTTGCGTGCTCTGTCACCCTGTTTTCTTGTAATTTGGCTGAACGCAGGGCTGTCTGTACATGTGAACCTAGTATGGGATAACGTGTGCACACTTCTCACCCACTCAACAACAAAGTCCTAAATGTGGTGCTGGCGTACGAATGAAAGCACAACTGTTGAAGATGAGAAAACAATTAGATGCAGAGCGGGTGCAAGTGGAGGATCATAATGAAACACACACTGGCGAGGAAGAGGAAAATGATGAGAGGCAGAGGGGCAGAGGGAGGGAGAGGCCAAGGTGGTGAAAGGTTAAGTACTCTTTTTTTTGGGTTGCTGTACTTCCTGCAGGGCCTTGTTCCTTGACCTGCTGGTTAGAGGAGGGAGGTAAAAAAAAAAAATGGAAGAGAGGGAAAGGAGGGAGAAAAGGCTAAAGCTGCATGTGAGGTTGCAAGGTTAGAGGTGGAGGAGCTAAAAATGGGAGGAGTATTTGCCTCTGGCTGATGGGGAACAATTGGACACAGAAGGAGGCGTGCACACACACACACACACACACACACACACGAACCAGAAACAAAAATGGACATTCTCACACACAAACACAAACACACACGCACACGCACACAAACATGCACGCACTTAGAACTACTATCCCAGCGGGCTATGAACTTCAGTGCAGTTGTTGCCATGGCGATACACTGAGTTGCTGACCCCCCGACTCCATTTTTCCTGCAGCTTGGCTATTGAAAGAGATGATTGACAAGTGTCCAAATGTCAGCCGACCCAGCCGGCCACATAGATGGGGGGGGTGGGGTGGAGGGGGCGCCATTTTATGTCGCTTTCACTCACAGAGAGGAAGGGGTGTGTGTGTGTCTGGATATGTGTGTGTATAGATAGATATATGCACGCGTTGTGTGTCTGAACTTGTGGCTGAACTAGTACTTAAAAAGCAATCACAATAAATTGTATCAACCCCTTGATGTTGGGAATACATTGAACAAACACACACGTTCTGTAGATGTTGTGATAACACACACTCACAAAGCTTCCAAATAAAACCCTTTTGAATGCGAGGCAGGCTTGTATATTTTGGTTTGTCTTTTGAGCTGCGCTGATAACCCATTCAAAGAAAATCTGGATTGGTTGGTGGTGACTATTGAGTTTTTCAGTGTTTACTCTCCTCTGCTGCTGGGTGCATATTTATGTGTGCAGCCCTGATAGACTGATTCTGCACTTGCTCATACATCAAATATAATAAACAGTAGTTCGCACGCAGCAGTGTATCTTACACAAACAGTCTCATGTTGTGTGGAAGGATTTTGCTTATTTCTGGATATGTTTTCCTGCCTGTACCTCTGTTTTTTTTGTGCTCTCTCCCTTTCTCACTGTTTCATTGTCTGCAGGCTTGAAGGGATCGGTCTTATCTTGATCACCCACAGCAACACATTAACCTCTCCTCTCTTATCTCTACACTGGTCATTAGTGCCAAAACCCTTAACGTCCTATTGACAAGGGGCACCGAACTCTGCATCTGTGTGTGTGTGCACGTGAGAGAGTGCATGCGTTGAGTTATCGTAGGTGACATGCGGTTGAGATCTGCTGAGTTGGTGATCTGAGCCGATAACATTATTAGCCTGTGGTATGCGTGTGTATATGTGTGTGTGTTTGTGCAAAGAATAGCAAGAAAGAGTGAGAGGAAAAATGTATTTGAGATAATGACGCATCACCAAGAATTGTACCATTGATGGATATTTATGTGCTTTTCTTTGATTCCTCAGTGATCTGTACATTTTAAAAACATCTGGTTGATAAGTCTCTGATTTATTTACTAGATAAAATGACATAATTTGCACTAAATGCAGAGCGTATTCAACATAAGGTCTGAATCACACTCTCCTCCCACCTGAATACTTTGCAGGAACATGCAATTATTCCAAAGCTAGTCATCAGTTTTGCTACGAGGCCATTGAGGGAAAACTAAGATGTACTTCCTGTCTGTAATGCGGCAGAATTGGTGTTGAATGGGTTACTCCATTTGCTGCTGATGGAGCATTACGCTTCAGCTCAGTCAAACAGCCGTCAACAGAGTGTATCGCAAATTAAATCAATTCAGTGATATCATGTCTTGACACACGGCAATCAAATCACTTATAGCCGTCAGATTAGCACCTGCTTTTAACACTCCTTGTACATCCGAGGGGTTTTGAGATACAACAGTAAATATATGTTCACATAAATCTTTTCATTCATTGCTTTTCACTTTAATCTCTTCAGGTCATAGGTGCTACAATTATTGTCATTTTAAATAAAACAAAAACAAACAAAAAATATTGAATTGCTTATGTTAGTGTCTCTTTTTCAGACATGATTATTACTGACTGAAAAACAAAATCGCATCTCTAATAATGCACATCATAGAAAGACATTGGCATTTAGTTTGGAGTTAAATGTGTGCCACTGTTTGCTGCTAAATGCAGTACTTATCTGTCTGTCTATCTGTCTGTTTTTCTGTCTCCTCCTAGCCCTGTGTGTTTTAGTGGGGCTGACAATCTAACAGGTTAAAAGAATAATTGCAACTCTATTTACCCCCAAACAGCCTCTCCTCTGCACATAATTACATCCACACACACACACACACTCACTCATGTACACAGACACACTATCACATACTGAGGCACACTCAGGGAGAGAGAGAGAGAGTGAGAGTCCCTGCGCTAATATTTAGGTAGTAACAGTCATGTGTTTGAGTGAACCCTCCTCTTGTCCTCCTCTTCAACGCAAAGCACTGTTAACCACCGGCACTCACTGAGAGAGGAATACACCCCGTGTTGACCGTACTCATCGTGTGGATGTGGGTGTGGATGAGCTGTATGTGTGTGTACTGTATGAGAGACTGAGAGATGTGTGTGTAAATATGTTACAACAACACCATCCTCCAAGGTGAGGGGCTCTGTAGCCAGTGGATATATATTTGTAATTTATGAAAATGCTTCAACAAATGATTATTTTCATGATCTTTTTTCTTTTTGTTAATAAATTGTCTGTTTAATCTATAAAATGTAAAAAATAATAATACTGTTTTATATCCTTAAGCCGAAAGTGTCCTCGTCATCTAGCTGGTTTTGTCTGATTAACAGTTCAAAACTCACGATTGTGAGTTTACTGTGGTATAAAACAGAAATTACAGCAGATTGTTGTGATTAATTGATAGTCAAAATTGCTGTTGATTACTTGTCGGACTACTTAATACACTAATGAAAATAATACAGATTTTTTTAAGGAACCAAAATGAAGTTACAATATTTATTAGTTGGATGTGATCATTTTTACTGCCTTAAGAATTGCTCCTAAATTATTATGTGAGTGCTTCATAAAATGGAATCAGCCACTCTATGATTAACTCTGATTAACAAATTCAAGTTTATGAAGCTTACTTTGCTAAGCAATCAGAATTAGCTTTATTGGCTGAATATATTCAAACAAAAAAAAAGGAATTTTGACTGGTTTGTAGTAGCTTGTACGCATGAATACACAGCCAAACAACAATACACTATGTGTATGTATATAATTTGTAGGTTTGGTAGATGTTTTTAATAGATAAACATAAACTTGATATTTAGACACTTACTCTTTAGGTACAGCCTCAGGTGTAGTCCCCGTATCCAGTCTTCAGGTGTCTGGTGTCAGCCTGCAGCTTAGTGATGCAGTGCCTTTCCTCGGACATTGGTGGCGCTGCTGCTGCATTGTGATTAATGACTGCTAAACCACTGCTTCACTGTGGATCCACTCACGGCCCGGCATTACATTAGGAGACATTATCTAAATACTCAACAAAGTGAAATTGAATTTAGGGCCCCCCCTCCCTCCCTCTGCTGGTTCAACTGGCCCGCTCTAGGATCCCATTCTCTCCTTATTGTTGGAGCGAGTCGAGCAGCATCCTCTGCTCCTCATCCACTCTCAAATTGAATCAGCCTCAATTTGACCTTTTATGTACCAGAATCTGCTACAGATGTACAGTATGTGCATGCAAGTAACGTTTGGCACGTGTTCATGTGTGTGTGTGTGTGTGTTTGTGTGTGTGCCCATATGTGCCCCCGTGTCAGCTCGCATTGCTTACAGTGAAGTGGGAAACAGCATCTCCCTATTTGCTGCAGAATAGACCAATTAGTGTTTAGCAACAGAGCAGGAACCCATGTGAATGTGTCATTGATTAGCAGGATTTGGCTAATCATCACATCTCATAAACTCACCCGCTAATGTCAGCTGGATCTCCTACAGTACGCCTCCTTCTCCTCGCTCAATCTATCCCTCCATCTCCTCTCCTTCTCCTTTCAGCTCCCTCTTCCCGGCTGTCTTTCCGCACTTGTCTTTTTGCCCATCTGTCTCCGTCTGTCTTCTCTCCCTTCCTTCCTCCCTCTGTTTTTCTCCCCTCTTCTCGATTTCTTCCTTCCTCTCTTCTTCTTTCTTCTCCTTTTTTAAAACCCAACACTGAAGGGTTTACAGTAGAAGGAGCTTAGCGGATGCTGACTTTCCTCCTCGTACATTACTGCTTGTGATCTATAAAGGCGATGTGTTTTTATTTTAACTGTACACTCTTAAGTTGCATTTTCCTAAAGAGATTTTACTGTTCATCACCTTCATCCCTCCTGGAAAAAAACAGCTTTCTGTATCTGTTAAAAATCGTCCTCACACTATCACTTTCATTTCCAAACATCCAAAACTGTGTTTTTCTTTAGTTAGTAGTGTAACTGAAATCTCCCTTTTGAATTTTGTCATTTTAGGTCAAAACATTAAAGAAAAAGATTGCTGTTTATAAAAAAAAAAGCTGATGTGTGTGAAGTACTTTACATACCTAAATATATTTTAAGACCTTGGCACCAGATCGAATGAAGAAAGTGACTAAACAGCAGTACATTTTCTTTTATGTTATTAACAAAGTGTCCCTCTCATTCAGAATATTTAAATTATTAGGCTGCAACAAGCTGTTATTTCCATTATTAATTAATGCAGATCTTGTGGATTAATCAATTGATCCTTTTGTTAATGTCCGAAAATAGCGCAAACGTAGCATTTTACACTTTCTTTAAACTCAAAGTTACATCATTAAATTGCACTCAAGAACCTGAAGATTTTACTAACACATGACAAGACAAAGAGAAGCAGCATTTTTGAAGCTTAAACTATTAATCCAATATCAAAATAGTAATCAATTAATAAGTTTTAGCTCTGGTATATTACATTTTTACACTATCTTAGAAAATTGAAATTTGACATGACTGACCACAGTTTGATTCTGTTTGATATTTAACTGGATTTGATAACTGACCTTGTTATTAATAAATCCCCAAGTATACTTAAATCTAACCACCTACTCAGGTATTGACTGTATTAGCTCTGATCTGAACAGGAAGGAGATTTTCTCTTGATTCATTTCATCTCTCTGCTTTTGAATAAGAAGAAATTAAATTAGTGGTTTTGGAGCTTTGTATGTTGTGTAATAGGTATTAGTTATCATATTAATTAGCATCTGTTTGACACAGTGTGGTAGCCAGCTGGGAGCATGAAGGAGGACATGCGGCGTGCATGTAAGTGTGTGTGTGTGTGTGTGTGTGTGTGTGTGTGTGCATGTATGTGAGAGGTTGCAAGGGGGAAACTCGCAGCGTTTGATTTGTTGTGTTGCTAATGTGACACTGATTATACAGGTCAGAGTAAAACAAAGCGGTGAGACGCTGCAATGCTAATACAGATGCTGTGATAACAGGGTTGTCTTCACACACACACACACACACACACACACACACACACACACACACACACACACACACACACACACTATAGACAGACAACCTAGACAGACAGATAGACAGATATACCTTCATGCAAATGTATACACATGTACCTATACACATCTACATGTACGTGTTCTTGTGTCCTTCGTGCAAAGACACGCCAACACACTCGTGGCACAAACACACATTCGCGGGTCATGGAAAAACATCTCACAATGACTTCAACAAACCACACTACGCCTTTTTTTTTTGTAAGAGGTAGACTGTTGCCATGGAGAGAAGAGGTTAGTGAATTTGACCTATGCTATCATGCTAGCTTTGGTCCCGCAGCTGTAATTTCAAATGGGAGAAAAAAAAAAAATGTGTCTCTCACTGAATTGATTTATCCCTATGTTTATGAGTAGATAAGTGCAGTGATGCTTAGATGGAGGGTTATTTTCATGGGGTGACTCTTTTGTGTCTATTGTGTTTATCTAGGCCACTGTTGATGTAGGGAGTACTGTAGCTCTTTTTCTTTCTTTGTGTTTGTGCGTGTGTGTGGGTTTTCTGTATGTGTGCCGGTGATTTGTTTGTGTGTGCGCGCCAATCTCCACCGCAGGTACGGCAAAGGCATGGGAGACATTGTGGTGTATGAAGAGCAGTGCGTGATCAGACTGTCCTGCAGCAGTAATGAAATCAATCACAATAGGATGGGGAAAAAAACCCAAAAGTGACTAAATAACATACAGTGTTCTGATTTAGTCACTACATAACCTTTTCTTCCATTTACACGGAGCCAGTCCATGTGGCCTTGATGCAGTCAGGAGAAAATAAAATACATCTCTTATTACCTGCAGCAGCAGCTATATAATGTCTGACACAATTAATCTCAAACAGAATGGAGCAAATGTGTGTGCAACATATCGAAGATGACAAGAGAGCAAAAAGCCACGATATGGTCGTCTGTCTGGGTTTTGGGGTAATTTGCTGGGGCGGGTGTGAACGTTGGCTGAGATGGGCGGGAACATGTCAATCATGTGTGTGACAGGGCCTTGTATAGGTTGTCATGTTGCCCGGCAGCAGAGGCAGAGACGCCACCGAACCGTGGGGCCAAGCAGGGGTCACCGTCTGCCCTAAACGGTCCCCCTCGACAGCACGGGGTGCAGATAGGCGAGGCGTTGCTCCGGGGAGGTCAGCCCAGGGGTGATCCAATTCTCTGCGTTTTGGCGTCGGGAGATTGTGTGCTCACCTCTGTCAACCCCTCCGCATGCAGGTCAGCAAAAAAATAAGATGGAGACACAAGGGTTGACGTGAGAGAGAGTATATAACCTGTGTTTGTGAGTGAATGTATGTATAATCCACCACACAAGGTTGTGTCTCTTCCATCCTTTCTCCAGTCGTCTGTGCAGGCGATGCACTGGACAGCAATGTGCCTCTTAGTTCTCAGCTGACCCTTTGAGGCCCCAGTGGGAATACCGAGTGGGTGACTTTGCTCTTGCAGCCTGGAGAGACTTCCATATTCATTGTTGCCTTTCTCCTCTCTTCATATACCTGTTATCTCTCCTTCATTGCCCGTCAGTTTGTACTTCCTTCAGTTCCTCTCCTTTATATACACTCTCGATTTGTCTTTTAACTTTCCTCCTCAGGGACACTTCTCACCTTGCTGCCACATGCTGAGGATATTGGCCCTGTGTGCCTCTGTCCGTATTGGGATATAATACAGATCAATCAATGCTAAGTCAGGTCTTTACCTTCAGTGATGTCAGCAAAGAATCAACTGCAGAGTTCAAGACTTCTGTCACATAAGAAGGCTTGTTACACATGATATACCTGTCAAAGCATGTAGAAGTAGTGATTCCTTCAACTAGTGTCAACTATTATTGCAGACTGGCACACATTCGTCATGTCATCCTCACTTAATAATGCGGTCTTTAAATATGTGAGGACAGCCTGTTCTGTGTGTGTGTGTGTGTGTGTGTGTGTGTGTTTGTGTGTGTGTGTGTGTGTGTGTGTGTGTGTGTGTGTGTGTGTGTGCGTGCGTGTGTGTGCGTGTGTGTGTCTCAGGAGAACCAGTGGGAACTACCATCTGGTAGTGAAGGCCAGTGAACCGTTGGAGCCGTGCTGCCTTACCTTGTCAGTGGCAGCTGTGTGTGTGTGTGTGTGTGTGTGTGCGTGCTTCTGTGTGTGTGTGTGTGTGTGTGTGTGTCTGTTGCACATTAAGTGAATGGGTATGCACAACACTACAGTACATCTGTGTGTGTGTATGTGCTCACTAATCACGACTGTGATGGGTGTCACAACACGATCAGACCAGTAACGGCCATCATGTGTTGACACATGTAGTCTCTAACCGTCTGATCCTTTCCTGCCTGCTGTGGAGCTGCAGCAGTGAACCTCTCACTGACCTGTACAGTAATTGCTGTGGAGTGGCCACAACTTGATGTTTCACTTGTGTGTAGTGCTCAGTTGTCTGTATGGCGTGAGCAACACTTATCAGCTCAGTGTTATGTGTTTTTGTGTGTGTGTGTTTTTCAGCAAAATTGCTTTAATGTAGGCTTGCAACTAACTGTTATTTTCATTAATGCTTATTATGATATTTTCTTGATTAATCAATTAATATTTCATCTCTAAAATATAAGACAGTAGTAGAAAAGGCCCATCCAAAGTGATGTCAAATTGTGTTTGTTCAACCAGCAATCCAAAACCTAAAGATATTCAGTTAACTACGACATAAGGCAATGAAAAGCAATAAATCCTCACTATTGAAAAGCTGGATGAAACGAATGTTTGGCATTTTTACTTAAAAAAATGACAGAAACATTCAATCAATTAAAATAGCTGTCAAGTAATTTTTTGCCGCTCCGCTAACTGACGAATCGACTTCTTGTTTCAGCTGTCACTGTCTCTATATATTGGGTAGAACAAGCCTGATCACAGATTGAGTCTTGCTGAAGCATTTCATTGATGGACAGAAATTAATCAACAGCAATTCTGATAATGATTTTTTAAAGCAAAATTGCGAAACATTCTCTTGCTCCTGCTTGTCACATGTGAGGATTTGCTGCTTTTCCCCGTTTTCAAATCATTGTAAATGGAATATCATTTTTGTCATCGTTTTGGATGTTGGTTTGGACCAAAGAAGCTATTTGAGTATGTCACCTTGTGCTTTTGAAAATTGTGATGGGCCTTTATTTGCTGACATTTTGTAGACTGAGTGATTAATCAATCGAGAAAAGAATTAGTTAGCTGCAGCCCTAGTGAGGATGGCCCTTAAGAGGTGCTGGATTATGTGTCTGATTGTGTGAGCACAAATTGGATGTGTCCCTGCCAAATATTTTGTATCTGTAGAAAGTAGCCAATGGTTAAATGGAGACAAGAAAAAACATTTGAAGGCTAGGACGAGCAGACTGCCCCACATCTACATCTGTCTGTGTTTTCCTTTCATTTCAGCAAAAATCAATTTGCAAAAATCTATACCAAATATAGTTTGTCTCTGAGCAGTGACACTTTTAAAAACAGTCCCTGCATTTATAGGTCAATATGAGCCCACGTTTATTCACTGTCCTCTGGGTTTGATTTTTCCAAGGCTCCCATAACCATGTTGCCATGAATATCCAGCTCTCAATGTCGGAGCTTTCATGAATGCACCATTAAGGAAGACTCAAGGATGTTTCTGCTTGCAATAACATTACCACAAAGATGCAGCTTAAAATAAATGACGCAGACAATATGTTTACTCTACTGGCTTAACTCACGAAAGGTTAGAAACATATCCACGCTAGAAACATAAGCACAGCAAATGAAATTGTCTTTTAAGGCGAGGTTTAGGCAGTTGTAAGTGGTCAAGTTTAGGCAGCTTTAGGCAAAAACTTATTTTATAAGAGAAATATTCTTGGAATGTGTTGGGAAATGAACCTGGGTCACTGGATCTGAAAGTAACTGTATAAACACATCCACCACCATAATCAACCCTTACTTTTGAGTGCTGTTTCTGTCATTTCTTAAATTGAGCATCCTTCACTCAAAGAAGAAAAAATTAATGGATTTTAAATACAAAAAAGACGTAAAACATCATGAGTCCTCATTGTGATCACTGTCTGACGGTAGCCCTAAAGAGTCCTGTTACGCTTCTATAGAAAAATATTTCGAAAACTAGCTCATATGTTAAAGCAGTAATAATATGAATTAATAATATTCAGGCCTTTTCACATTCCCAGCTTGTTCCTAGTTTGAGGCAAACGCTCACTTTTCAAAGCTAACTCAACCTGCTAACTGTCTCCTCTCCTCTTCTTCCCCTTCGTCTCTTCTTGTTCCATTCTACCCCTCCTCTGTCCCCCCTCACTCCAATCCCAAGGGCAAGCCAAAGGCTGACAGCTTTGTTTGTGTTCTCCACTAAGTGATTTTTAATCAACTGGTCTGCATGAGTCCTCCCAAGGGCCTGAGCGGCAGAGGCTGTGAGAGATTGAGCAGAGGGCTGGTGGATGGCTGGCTGGAGATAGTGGAGGTGAGAGGAGCAATACATCCACAGCGAGCCGGCTAATTTTGAAAACGCTGCTAATGTGATTAAAAGAAAAAAGGTTGTTGTTTAGTTAGGGTGCTGGGATCAGGATTTTGGGGGCCAAACACAGATTGCTGGAAACATTAAAATGTTAAGGAAATACATTTTTCTTTTTTTTGGAATTGATCGATTCAAAGAAATAGATTCAAAACAAAATGAAAAGGTATCTGTAAACTCTAAAAAGCTGAAAAAATATATACAGAATCTGGTAACATGGAATCTGGGAAATATTCTGTGTCTCTGTAGTTTTAGTCTGTGTATTGAGGTCTCTATGCCCTGAAGCTAGTACTCCACCACTTGTATCTGGTTACTTTCATCTCTGACAGAAGTTTGGTAAAGTAATGTGAAGTATCTGTAACTCCAAACTCAATGTTCTTTTACCCCCAACTGTACTCAGCTGAAGAACTTCAGTACATTTATTTACTGTAAACTTCCCAGTGGGCACCACCCGGGAGTTTTTACCCCCTTTCGCCTTTTTCAACCAGCAAAAATGCTGTTACATCAACAAGTCACAAAACACAAATTTGTGCAATCATTTTGATAATATGTTCAGTTGTAGTTTGAAATACAGATTGATTAGTGTGAAGGTATGTCTCCAAAGTCATATTGCACTGGTAGGCAAAATATGGTCTGAACCTAAAAATGTATATGAAACAATGTTTTATTTATGAAGTCCTAAATATGGAACCATATATACTGTTGATGAAAGTCATCCAGGTCATGGTAATTCACCTAGCCCTAGCAACCCACATGAAGGCCGGTTGGGTCAACGACCCACAAGTGGCCCTAAGGACTCTGAAACTCAGAGCTCACACGTGTCCTCAACAACTCTGTAAGGACACTCCCACACAGAGTTTAAAAGCCTGCAACTCCCCTCCAGTTAGTTTGAACTGAAGAAGCCTCTTGGATGAGAAGTGAAACGTCTTCAAGAAACTGAAACACGTCCAGTTGCCTACGATACAGCACTTAGAGTAACCATATATAGTGTGTGTTGCCAACAAAGCGTCAAGGACATCATAATGGGAGCAGTTTTATATATTATTGAGCGCTCACTGCTGTGGACATGTGTGTGAGTATTTCGATGCTAGTTGCACAATCAGAAGGTTAGTGGTTCAATTCCTGACCGTTTCAGTGAAATTATGTAAGGCAGGTTATTGAAGGATTTACAATAGACCTTTTTTTTCCTTCTAAACAATATTCAAATAATAGCCTCATTATGGATCCTAACTAAAAAAACACATCAAAATTTCTTAGTTTTATTGAAGTATTTCAAATCCCAGTAAAATCTTGTCTAAATGTAAACGTTTAACAACTTTAAATAAATGGCAAAAATCTGTTTGACGCTTCATGTTCCTCTGAACAGAAACTCTCAGTCCTGATGTGTGTTTAGCTCTGCTGTAAGCTATTAGCTGTGTTAGCTGTTAGCTCCCCTAGCCAAACGCCGCAATATGCTGCCGCTCACCAGCTACTAAAAGCTAACTAGCTCTCCTCCTGTTCCTGCCAGCCAACCATTTGTAACTGAGGGGATAGACGGACAGTAATGTGGGAATATTTCAGAATCGTCATACGTTTCTTAGGTATTGCGCTGAGGAGTCAGCCAGTGATTGTAAATAGCGCAGTTAGTCTTGATCCCTGCATAGTATTTTAGCTGTATTTTTTTTTTTATCAGTTCTTCTTTATAGAGACCACCGAACAAAGTTTTTAGAATGAATATTGGCCGATAAAGATCGTTAGCCAATCAGCCAGAGCAGACTTATTGTTTAGATTTCTGTCCATACCTCAGTTGCCTGCACAATAAGTAAAGGGCTAATTTCTTCCATTTTTATCCTTTTCCCACCGATAGACAACACAACTGTGCATTGCAGCCATTCAGTGTTAAGGAGTGGAACAAACACAGTTATGTTATGGTAACATTGCTGAGTGTCAGCTGGGTAATCCCATCTCATCCTGCTGTCTACACTATGATGTTATACAGCCAAACTCATTATTTAATTGTTCGTATTTACATATTTTTCTGTTTCTCATGTTCCTTCACTTTGTGTGTAGGTGCACAGCTACTGTCTGCAGTGAGCTATACACACTTAAAGGTTGAATACAGTGGAATTTTTCAAGGTTTTTACTGGGAGCAATTTTGAAACTGTGAAAATGGTATTGTAAATTCAATAGTGATGACAAATCATGAAAAGACAAGATACCATAAACATGAGTAAGACCAAAGTTATTGTAAAAATGAGTTGAACAGTGAGTGTTAGGGGTTAAGAAAGATAAGACGAGCTGTTATATAAGTCCCTCATGCCAGAAAGAGTCTCCAGTCCAAACATTAAATCCCCATAGAAAGTAGTAGTAATAATACTTAATCTCATAATTCATCTAATATATACACATTGGCTATCCAAAATTATCTCCTTATTCACAAATGCACTGTATTTACCCACTGCCGATCCAAATTGGAAATGTAAACGTATGCACTGTACTGTATAGTGCCCTAAAAAATGCAACACCTATCAACGATGACATAAAACTATGGTGATTCATTAGTGTCCAAATTATTTATCTACAGTTCATTATAAACTATTGAGTTTCTTCTATAGAGTAGTGATTGAGTGAGTCAGGGAGTGATTTCAGACATAGCGTAGAGTCCACAACAGACACAGTAATTGAACTGCTACTTAGAAGCTCCTTAATAGCCTCAGACAGCGAGGTATTATCAAGGAACCCATGAAAGAAGGAAGGTACAGTATGCCACTGGTGCCAGAGTTGTTCACTCTCTGCAAAGTTATTATAGTGGTGATTGGGCCGACCACTCCTTCATCTGTCTACTGTCAGTTTCACAGATTATCAATCTAGTTGATGGAGGCTCCTGTATTTTGGTGTGTTGTTATTTCAAGGTAAATTTGGTTTGATTCATTTTGATTAATTCATTGATTTATTTCCATTAAAGTTACATTGATCTTATGCTAGACTTATAATTGACTGGAGCTTTTGATTAAGGTTAGTAACAACTAAAGTTAGTAAGTTAGATGAACTGATAATACCCTAACACACTGACTCTGAGCCTGTTATCATGACCAGGCATTAGGTATTAGTCATGTGTTGAGACTGCTTTATTCATAATAACATTATTTTGGTTTGCTCAGGTTTGATTATAAAAATCTTTTCTACAGGTTTCTAATAACCCGTAATGTAAACCTGTTTCGTAGCTAAATGTTCAGGATTCAAGGTTAATTTTGCCTACTAGGGAGGATTGTACAACAAAATGCAAGTTGTAGCCCCTTTCTGCTACACAAGAAAACATATTTTTTATGGTGCAGCCTAGTTTATGGCAGTGTTAATAATCAGAGGCAGTTTGTAAATATTTCATTTGAGTATGAGATATTCCCATTACACTACGTAAAGCAGCTTCCAATGGAAATAAAAAGATGAGAGAAGGAATGAAGAATAGAGGTTTTGTAACATTTTCAAGAGACTCTTCACTTGCAGCTTTTATTTTTATTTACCATGGTGAGCATTTTAATTTGACTCGCCTCGAGCCTTGTAAAGTATGTCTTTAATCATGTTCGGATGCTAATTGGAGACCAACAGCAAATAAACGTATGAATAATCAGTCATTAGCTTATATCATCTGAAGTGTGTTCTTTTATTTTGTAGACGCTTTTCTTCATCAAAGGTCATACAACGTAGATATGTGTGGTTTGAGTCTGCTTGTCCATGTCAGTTAAAGCTGGAGTACTGAACTTTTGCATACAAATAGAAGTCTTTTGTAGTCAAGCCATTCCCAGACGAGTTCCCGCATTGCTGATTAAGCCTATACACTCCAGATGAATCTCCATATTTTGCAGTATACCATAGTTGTTAGCTGTGAATGTTGTGTCTGAAGACACCCTGCACCAAAACAAAGAAAAAAATTCTGAAATTTATCTGGCTTAGCATGAATGTACTGTAGATACAGCAGGGTGATAGTGGAGGCTGGTGCAGGCCTGCGACAAGCAGGTGGTGCTTAAGGGGTCAAGGTTATGGTGTTGCTCTCTGAGTAGCTGCATTTACATGGACCCTAAAATTTGATCCAGCTTGATCTGAATGAATTTGCAATCATTCGAGAGGGGTTGTGTAATCCTTTAATAATCTTTTCAATTGGGGAAACATTAGAGCCTAATAACCATGTACTGTGCTTAAAGGGGCACAACATAGTTTTGGAGAAGAAATTCAAACTCAGAATTTTAATATTTACATTATTAATGAGGTAATTAGACAAACTCAGAAATGTTTGATGATCTGACAGGATGAAGGATTGCTGAACACCTCAATGGTTAATGTCTCGAAAGCTATTGAAACAAAGCCAGAATCCACAGAACCAATGACCAAATCAAAACCAATGGAAAAGTTTGAGGGCTGCCTATTACAAGGCTAAAAATCAAAACGGTAAAAATGGTTCCAGCCCAGCCTGCGTTAAGGTTTACAATCTTCTTATTCTTCTCCTTCTGTCGTATTTTTGGTACATCAAACACTTCAAAGTGGATGAAAACACTTTGCGCATGTCAAAAAAGTTCTTTCCTGATTAAATGCTTTGGAGCATGTAAACACACATCGGATCAATTCATTAAAGATCTAGGCATTTAAGTTGGAAGCGCTAATCAGAATGATTTCAGTCGGATAGATTTCATTTGTCAGTTTTTTTCCCGCTGAAAACAGACATTTACATCTGGTCACATTTCCAGAAAATCAAGTATGTCATAATATACATATGGCTGTATGTGATATGAAATTACATCTACCACGATAAACGATTTTATTCACATTGCCGTCCCCTTGTCACAATCATGAACATGTCAGTTTAAAGTGTATTATACAGAGATTTCCTGTCACTCAGCTGACATTTGCAACCACGTGGCGCGGTATATAATGCTGAAGGGCGTGTGTACTGACGGATTGTCTGGCGGCTGTCAAGTGGAGGCGTTGAGTCTATGATGCTACTTATTAGGCGACGGGATTAGTCTACAGATTATTTATGTTATTATTTAGGTGATAATCCACAGACAGAGTGGCGACAGAGATCCTCACCTTATCAAAACAAACAGCCATCAAATGCATCCTCTCCTCACATAGAGCAGATGAAACATGAAACATAATGCATACAGCCCTCTCTCACACAGCTCTGTATATCCTGGATGGCTTAAGAAGCCGGATGTGAACAAAATGGAGACAACGCAAGCTAAAGGATACATAGCAGCTATTTAAGACTTGATCTGTTTTACTTTTGCTTACTTTGCTTTATGGCCACCACAGTGTCATATAAAGCACTTAAAGTTGAGGTGTATAAATATCATGTTACAAGCCGTGGAGCAGGACACAGAGTATATAAAGCAAAGGAGGAATGACACTTACCGTCTCTTAGCGGATGAATCAGTTAGCCCACACACAGAGTGAAAGAGAAAGAGGCCATGGGCTGAGGTCTCTACTCAGTGTTTTAACTCCTTTTATTTCATTTAATCCACCCTGAACAAGTCAAGGTCTTGGGCCTACAAAGAAAAGGAGAGAGAGTGGGTCGAGTGTTATAGCATTGGAGCAGAAGGGAGTTGGGGGGGGGGGGGGGGGGGGTGACTCAGGAGAGCTGTACTTGTGTTTTCCTATTGTTAAACAACCTTCAGGAGAGAGGTAGCTACTACTAATATTACCAATCAGGCCCTCAGAGTGAAGGTCGAGACTAAATGATGGGGAGGCAGCATCTGTTAAAAAATCAGATTTCCTCCTTGTGTCAATGCTTCCACCCTCTTTCTTGTCGTCTTCCTCCTCTTTGAAATTTCACACAAGACAAACTTCTGCCTCCTTTGTATGACCAGATTTGTTCAGTGATCGCATCAGAGAGTTCCAGTGGCTCACATTTGGGCAGGGTTCAGATAGAGACTAGATGAGTCTTCCTCGGTGGTTCAACTTTAGCACCCATCACACCGTGGCGCACGATGTACTGAATGCATTCAGCATCCTATGCACACACTTGCTCAGCTGTTTGCTATCCTGAGTGTCTGGTCTCTTTCCCTCTCTCTGCTCTGCAGAAGCAGCTGCGGAGGAGCAGAGATAACTCTTAACTTTGTTTTGACACTTTTGATTAAGGACCATTGAAGGAACACCTGTATGGCGGGAGGGAACAATGCACCGAGCCCGTAGAGAGATTGATTTTGTGCATTAGAGAAGCAGCCTTTGTCTAAAGCCACGAGGCCCTTTGTTATGCTAACCAGCCGTGGAAGATTTCCAATTCAATTTCACCTGAACGCTGGTCAGCAGCGCGCTCCATTGTATGGCGTCCCTCGGGCCTGGCGGCCCCCCCACCACCGCTGCCACTGCTGCCTCTCCCCTGTCGTCTCTCAAACTGCAATTTAGCCGCTGAGGAGGGTGCGTGCGTGAGTTGGGGTGTGTGTGTGTGTGGAGGCGGGGTGGGGTGGGGGGGTAGGGGCGGCCTAGATTGACAGCCGACTGGATACTCTTGCCATAATATTCGCTGCATCCTGTCCTTGTGTGTGCAGTGGGCCGCGGAGAGGATCACAGTGAAATGAGATGATATTAATTATCCTAATCCTGATAGCTCTCTCTGGAACTCTGCTTCCACTCATCTGTCTCAGGAGAGGACTTGGATGGTCAGACAGAGAGAATGTCAGAGAAATGAAATGAAAGCCGACAGATTCAGTAGAGAATACTCGCAACAAAAACACTGCTCACTGAATAAGGTAGACTTGCTTTTCTGTCAAGCTTTTCTTTTCATGATTTCATGGCCGCTTAATTGTTCCTCTATTACAAATATTCCACTCTCATCTTGTAATTGTGAGGTCGTTTTTTTGCCTCTTTGAATATCTTAATTTGACATTAAGACCTGTAGGAATAAATATAGTTTAAAAATCCCAATTATCCAAGATTTCTCTTTTAATTGATAATTTTATTTGCCTTTTCAAATATAATTGATTTTACCTCCCAACTTTCTTCTGCTTTTGACATTCTCATGCACAAGCCTGCATGCACACAACATTTTGCAATTATTATTATTATATATTGCCAAAAATTTATTTTCTGATAAAACTAAACGGGGAGCCCTTTTTAATTGAATATCTCTGCAAAAGGAGCACTTGATAATTGAACCAGAGGGGAGAGGCGGGCAGCATGAATAGGCCTGTATTACATAGAGATTTGCATTAAGATCAAGTCTCTACAGTGATGAAATAACACAATGCGCAGCTGCAACCATTTACCCCGATACATGCATTAAGAGAAACTTCTTAACTCATTCATTATGCTTGATGATTGTATTATTTTAGTGGCGTCACACTCCAGTAGGCTGGGTTTGATAACATGCCTCTCAGAGCTCAAAGTCATTAATTAGTTTTTCCTTTTTTATCATAAAAGAAGCTGCTTGGTTCTGCTGAGTGAAATGCAACTTCTTGCAAGTCCTTTTTTGAAGTTTCAGTTAATGTATCCGTGAGAGTACAGACACCTCCTGGTTTTCGTGTTTGCTCTGTATTTGAGTGTATTGTACTGAGTGGGGAGTCCCGCACTCCTGTGTAAAATTTTTTATAATAACCATTCACATTAAGGCACCCAAACACAGCGTTGTTTGTGCAGTTGATTTCAGCACGTTTAAAATTAATTGATTTGTCGTCTATCTGTGCGTTTGCATGGTTGTTTTCGATTCTGATAGTTCTTTGTTCCGTAATGCAGCACATCAACACAAATGTGCGCACAGAAAGGCCCTAATCCTGGCCTGAAGTGGAGGTGCAGTATATTTAGAGCGCTTTTGATTGTGAAGGTTGTTATTATTGAATTTGAGTGACGATCACGGTCGTTTGATCATAAATCAATGCCTCGCTGTTCGTCGTGATACGCGCTTGAGGGGACGCAGGAGTGTAAAAATTGTTTCATGGGGCATTTTGCGTTTCTTGGTCTTTGAGGGGCCTCTTGTTTTCTCTCTTGAGCTCGCCCTGTAGCCTGATGAGACCCCTGCAGGCACCCCCCCCCCCCCTACACACACACACACACACAACACACACACATACACACTTACTCACATACACCCTGAAACCACTGCACCAGAAGAACTGAAGTGAGGAGAATAGCTGTTTACCCCTTGTGCCTGAGGTATCAGTGCCAGAATAGAGTGGCACATCTTCCCCCTCCGTCCCTCCCTCCCTCCCTCCTCCCTCCCACCCGCCCCCCACACCCCCACCCTTCAATAGGCTTGTGAAGTGTGAAGTATATTTTTGTTCTCGTGTTTTTATACCAATTTTAATTCCACAGCTGCATATCTGAGAAGCAGGATTTCCTTGGTTAGCTTCCCAGATTTTCTTTCTCTCCATCTTGCTATTTCCCTCCCTTATATCCTCCCTCTCCCTCACCCACCCCGTCTCCTTCTCCTACCCCTACAATCCCTAACCTCTCTGTGTCTCTCTTCCCTACACCACCCCCCCTCCCACCCCCTTCCGTTGCCTGGGGGCTGATTATTTTAGTGGAAATACCGCCATCGTGTATTGCTGCCAGATTCTGCCAGCCCGAGCCTCTGCCACCCCGCCCCTCCCTCCCCGCCCCCATACCCACATCCCTCCACTTAGAATAACCAATCTGATGATGTGACAGTTTCTTTCTCCCCGTAGAAAATCTGCCTCTAACCCTTTTTCTCTCTCTCTCTTGCGTTTTGGATTCCAGCGTTGTTTGACATGTTATGGAAGGGTTTCAGCTTCCCACCTCCGCAATCCTTATTCTATCCCAGGGAAGCGGTTGGCATGGGAATCTAATACTTGGCAAAGAGGGCAAGGAAGGAGGTGGTGATGGAGGGGAGGGGGTGATATTTAAAAAAAAAAATCTTTTTAAACACACTCCATCTCTGTGCAGTTTTCCTCACTCAGATATCTTCGTCATTTCAAGCATTGCATCTGATTTAAACTTTGATTTGACTGTAGCTTTCAGTTTCTTATGTTTTGAATTTTTTGCGCAACTTCACGCAAAGTTAAAACATCAAGATTGTGTCTGTGGGAGAGATTATTTCTATGTGTCTGAGTGCATGAGTTCATCTGTCGTCTTGTGTGTCATGTGACAATGCCAGTGGTCCTTGGCTCTTAGGTCGATGGTCATCAGGTGAAATCAGGTCCGGTTACAGAGCTTTAATGAGAGACATGAAAGCCTCTTTCTTCAAAACAGCGAGTGAGTTGTTACTCTGCTGTATCAGTCGGAGCCTGCGGTGAAGCCGACCTCGGTTAGCAGATAGGAATGAAACTAACCATTGTAATCATTATCTATTAATCTGCTAATTATTAATCTCTTAGTCTATAAAATGTAGAGGCGGACTGATACTGGGTATTTGGGTCCGGGTCAGATACCGATATTAGGAATGGAAAAAAGTCTGATATTGATATATCAGCCGAAAATCTTATAAACATTGAATATATTCATGAATGCACATTTTTTGCATTGGTCCCTCATATCTGGTTATCAAAAAGATATGTATGGAATCGAGGCCACATATATTACAGTGTACCAAGACTTTATTGTCCTAAATAACATCAGTGCACTGAAACAGTAAACTTCACTGGGAATTTATTAGTTCTAAATGACGGCAAGCATATTTTTCTGCATTATTATGTTTAAAAAAGAGGTTATATTGGTGCATATCGAACAACATATAAGCCAATACTGATATAACTGTGATAGGCCAATTTTAGGCCATCACATTATGATAATATTCGCTAGCCGATATCGGTCGGCAGTTTCCAGGAGCCCAAAGTTATATCTTCAGATTGCTTCTTTTGTCAAACCAAGAGTCCAAGACTCAAAGACTTTTGATTTACTATCATAAATAACAAAGAAAAGCAGCAAATGTTGACATTTAAGAAGCTGGAACCAGCTAAATTGATCAAAATAGTTGGCAATTAATTTTCTTTAGATCAGGTAATTAACAAATTGACTAATAGTTGCATTTGCAGACATGAAGCTGAGGCCAAAGCACGACTGAAGCCTCACACTCACACTAAAAATGCACCTTTAAAATCTTACTTTGCCAACCGGTATGATGGTGGTCATCAACAAATTTTTTGTCATCAGCTTCATTGTCATGTAATCATTCAGTTAGAATTTACCAATTATGATTCACTTATGTGAGTTTAGGTTATTTTCGGCACAGGGTAAGCCTGGAAGAGGTTAATCAACGCTCTCTTGTTACATTGTCTCAGTTAACGTATTGCCCAAAAGTGCCCCTCTCTCTCTCTCTGTCTCTCTCTCTGTCTCTCTCTCTCTCTCTCTCTCTCTCTCTCTCCCGGTCTCTCTCTCTCTCTCTCTCTCTGTTTCTCACAATAGCTCAGCCTTGGTGGGATCTGGCTGCCTACAGATAACTGCAGTCTTTGTGCAAACCATTCTAAGCAGATACATACTGTACCATTCAGTTAGGTTATTTATTTGTCCACACTGATCATTTACATGCATTTCCATCATACGTCCATGAACAGATATGTTTATTTAGTCACAAATCTGCGTGGTTTTACAGCGCACATCATGCACATAAAAGGGATCACACGGTGGTACAGATGTAAAATAGCAGTAATTTAATCTCGTCCCAATCAACTGCTCACGACATGTCCAATCTGCAAATGCAAATGGGCCACATATGCGTTGCATTGCGGCCCATATTAACATGTATGGGAGAGGAGATGGGTGCAGATAGCCCCATCTACAGCGAGTTGTTTATCAATGTGTGGCTCCTCTCGGCATGCAGAGCAGCCTGGCGGCCCCCAGTGTGAGGCTGAGCAGGCAGAGCTGTCATTGTTTAACGCCTCCCCTGATTAGTTTACTCTCGCCTGATTAGAAATTAATTAAAATGATGACACAGATCCCAGCAGAGGAGAAGGAGAGGGAGGGGGAGGAGGAGGAAAATGAGGGATATGTGTAGGGGAGGGGAGGGGGGTCGAGGTGAAAAGAGGGTTAGTGGTTTGTTGGTGACGTCCATTGGGAAGGGGTGATGTTAAGTCAGGGAGCTTTTAGCAGGAGAGTGTGCAGTAGGGAGGGATTTGGTGTGGAGAGTGTGGCAGGCATGAGGGGGTAAGTGTTTTGGGGCAGAGGGGGGGTGGCATGCAGGGAGTGGTGCTCTGGCGGGGGACAAACATGGCTTAATGAGTGACTCTTGTCGCAATCAGAACATCGTTTCCTCATGCATTCTAATGAGCTGGATGTTGCAGTGGAGATCGGTTCACGCTCTAATTTATTCAATATATTTTGTGTATTCACCCCTGTTTATTTAATAACGGGGACTGCGCACATTAATCAACATCTCAGCCATCATCACATCAGCGCAAATATTCCAGAGTGAGTTTTCTCCTCTGTTCTGCCTGGGTCATGTCACAGCTTCTCAGGACTGCTATCTGCTTCTTGGTTATTGCATCTGCAGACGTGCTGCTGAGTGTTGCCGTGCAAGTCAGAACAAAAGCTTTGAGTATTACATCGAGGCCTGATAGCATCGCGGTTGAGCAAATATCAGTGTTGTAAACATTTGAGTGTGTAGCTGAGGCTTACATGTCACCCATGGATGAGCCTGTAATTCTCTCCGCTAATAATTCTCCCTGGAGTCCCGCCCCGTTATCCCACCACAGCCTGTTTGTTGCCTCTCTCCCCTCTCCCTCTTGTGTTTTCTTCCCCTCTGTCGTTGTCTCAGTGAAGGCTGGGCTGACCAGAAGGCTGACTTTTAATCCACAGGGAGATTTTCAAAGTTGAGCCTTCTTAGTAACCAACTTTTGATCTCTAACATCAACTTCTGCTTTTCCCTTTGGCCTCAACCTTTTGCTCTCATTTTGTCCATTGCACTGCAGTGTTTCTCCGTTTTTCTACCTTTTTTTTCCTCTTATCCATGTCATAATGTAATCAAAGGGTTGGAAAAGGTAGTGCATGAGGCCGTGTGTGTGTGTGTGTGTGTGTGTGAAAGGGCCGTGTTGTGCAGAGACTAGTGGGTTTCCCATAGCAATGAGGGCCAGTGGTTCTCCTGGTAACCTAATTGGCATGTGTTTCCTGGCAGGTCTTATTGTGGCCTCTCCTAATCACTGTCCCCAGCCCTAACAAGAGCGACCTACAGTATTGCTGCTGCACTGAAGGAGCATGTCTTTTGTTGTTTTATTTCTTTTTCTTTCTTCCTCTTGTCTGTCCTCATCCCCCTCGTCCTAACAGAGGGACTCGTTGAGACGGCCTGATTACCACAGTCAGATCCAGAAATGCGTGCGTGTGTGTGTGTTCCCATGCATGTGTATATGAATGAGCTTGCCGTTTTTTCCCTGCTATAAAACCAGTTGGTTTATTGAGGCAGACTCCTGCCCAACTGAGCATGTAAACCCTAATTGGGAAATGCTTTAAATAATTTCTAATTAGTACAAGTGTGGTAATAATTGGCTGGGTAATCTGAGGATTAATTAGCGGTGTTGTGTATGTGTGTGAGTGAGTGACTGTGAATGAGAGCATGCGTGTGAGCACGTGCATGGGTCATTGTGTTCGCGCACATATGCGTGTGTGTCTTTGTGTGCGTATGCGTGTGTGCGCTCACGGACACACTCAGCGAGGCCTGGACGGGCGGTTGAATAGACCCCGGGTTCTGCAGCCTGCTAATGGAATCCTGCCCACTCAAGGAGGTCTGTGGAGGAGGGAGGCCAAGACAGAAGCACTTTGTTGGCCAAGTTGTACTGTGGGTGGCCCCCCCTGGGCCCACCCCCCCTCTTATGACCCCCACCTTATTTAACAGCCGCCCCAGCCCAAGCCCCAGCCCCAGCCCACTGCTCTCATCTTCTTTCTTTGGCTAAATGACATGTTTTATTTTCTTTGACCCAATATGCTCCCGAGCCCGGCTGCTGCTCCCCCTCTCCCTGTTTTTACCTCGCCGTATTCTTCTGCCACTTTCTCCTCTCCAGTCATGTTCACCCTCTTCTGCCCACCTCCACATTTCCCTCTTCCCATCCTCCTGTGGAGAAGAGGGGGCGAGCTAGCGCCGGGCTCTTGAGCTGTGTACTTCCACCTGGTCTACCCTCTAATTACTGCATCCTTTCTTTTGAAAAGAAGAAATGGAGGGAAAAAAGAAGGAAATGAAGAGCAAGAAGAGTACAACCACTTGTTGCTCCAAGCGTTGCTTTTATAACACTCCTCATTGAATTGGCGTCATTGAGCAACAAGATCATAAGCTTTTAAGGATTCATTGGATTAGGAATTTATATTTCCCAAAAAGCTTTACTTTGAAAAACATTTCAAGCTCTGTATTGCAAAGGATCTCATTGTTATTGTTATCAATATAGTTATCATCCTCAATATTATACTAAGTCTCCACTCTAACCTATTGGGAAGTTTCTCTATGCATCTTTATCTCAGCGTTCACATTGTAAAACACTCTCCCTCCCTCTCCGTCACCTCCTGCCTCCCTTCTCTCACCGTCTTTCTGTGTGACAGATGGCTGTCAAGGCCGTGCAAATGGAAAGCAGTAAGCAAGTAAACAAACAAGCCGGGATCAATATGAGAGACTAATTGAACAATGACACAAACAGTTCCGCTGAAGCCGGCCTCTTAGTCATTTGTGGGTCTATATGGCTGTCGCCAAGCTTGAAAAGTGCGGCTGGCAGGCAAGGCCAGTTTGACGCTGCTTTGTAGCCACGTATTTGATGGCTCACAATTAATGTTATTGCAGTTTATAATACTGATTTATACATAATAAATAATTTATGGAGAAGCATTAAGAGAGGAATACATTCAAAAATAAGACATGTTGAGTTCTTTTTGTGTTTTTACAGATGTGATTTGGATTTGTTTTGAGTTTTAAATGTAAGATTTGAGGTAGATGAGGTCGCATTTTTATTAATTGGCTTCAAAAAAGTGTATGCTTGTACTAGAGCCCAACTGAAACTTGATTTTTTGAGCCCTCAAACGTTGTTATCAAACACTTGTGACAAAGATATGTATCAGAGGCACAATATTTATGTTTGAAAATAAACTTTATTGTCTAAAATGATTTCATTACTAACTATAAGAATGAAAGTATGTGCTGACGAAAAACTGAACTGTCCTATTTCTATCCTCTCTAAACGTGGCATCTACTGCACCTTATTTGCTTCATTGCGTGTTTCTGTGACTGATAACACACTGATTTAGCTAATGGTGCTTAAAGGTGCTTATCACTTCCTGGCTAATCTGGTTAGCGAGATAGATTTACAAAGGTGGTAGATTTATTGTGGCAGAACATCCCTCCAATGCTAACGCGGCTCACACACATGTGGGTTTTACAGTAGGGTTTAAAACTGTCCCCATTTTCTAAGTGATGTATACTCAAACCATGAGGCTAGCCCCGGTGCCTGGCCCATTCTCTGACATTTACTGGGCTGGTACAAGGACGTACCCTTTCCCCTTCCCCTCCTCTTCCTCCCATTCCTCCCAGTTAATCAGACTGGTGTGAAAAGGAGGCTGATAAGCCCATTGTCTGGCTGACAATGTCTTGGTGATAGGCCCGTAGTGGCCAACTGGATGGTGCTCTGTCCCCTCTCCTTCCTACATCAACGCATCCCACATTTCCTCGTCCTGAGCCCCTCTGTCCTCGCCCCCTCCTCCCTCCTCACCCCTTTATCAACCCCTCTTCACCCTTTTCTCAAAACTCTCTTACCCCCCCTTCGCCTTTGCCATGCCCGCGCCTCTCCCTCCCTGCAGCCCCGTGCTATCCCTCCCTGACCCTTCTCCTCTCTCCCCTCTCTGCTCACCCTTTCCTCTTCTCCATTGAGCGGTGCAGAGCCACCAGAGGGAACTCATTAGTGCACTGCTCCCAGGTTAATTGGCTAGCTCAAAGAAAAGGACTGAGAAAGAAGAAATGAATGAGAAGAACACCCACTCTGTCCAGGGAGAAAAGGGAATCGACCTGTGTGTTTCTCACGCTGGCAGCTCCTCTAAACAGTGATGCAGCTGCTGTCAGGCCAGATGTGATCCTCTCCCACTGATTAGTGCTGCAGTCCTGCTAACTGTGCATGCAGAAGGGGCAAGGCCTTGGCCTCTATTGTTGGATTTATCTACCGTGGAACTATGTAACAAATCTGTAAGGCGCCCCATGTGACACGTTCATATTTCTCTAAGAAAGGAAAAACGATAACATCAAGCTGAATTGAAAGTGTTATCCACTGGCTATCTGGATGAGTCTATGCAGAGATGGCGGCTGCGGTCTTGCGCGCGTCCATGCAGCTGTCCACGAGAGACAGTGCACATGGCACGGCCCTCCATGTCCTGAGAAACAGAGGGAAATGACTCTTGAGGGAGTGTGTTGTAGGAGTGGTGCTTGTGACAATACCAGGAGTGTGTGAGTGGAGTCTGGAGTGCTGTCCACTCTTTAATTAGCCACGCCGCTTCCTGTCACCTTGGGCAACCAGCACATGGCGGCCAGAAAAAGACTGGCCTCATAATGTCAAAACAGTCATAAATAAATCAAGATTACATTACAGTCATTTTGGAAGATGCTGTGGCTGGAGCAAAGTGATTGAAATCATTTATCACCTCAATAAAAGGATATTTCTCAACACTGATATGTTTTACTATATGACCAATGTGCTAAATCCCCTGTATAATAAATAGGTTATACATTTCTACATGAACTTAAATGCTTAAATAACAAATTCAGTTAGTTTTTGATTACAGTTTGCAAGGAATTATTCATTTGGATATCAGACATTTGCTTGTGGTATGATTCAAAAAGCTATAATACCGAACCATCCAATCTCGACAGATGCTTTTGTCCAAGAGGATAATGTCTTCCCCAATGGGAAGAATTTGGAGATCTTTATTATCCCACAATAGGAAATACCTGAGTAGCAAAATGGCATAAAAACCTATAACTTATTATATAAACACGATAAGATTATAAGACAAGTGACAATGTTAAAAGTGTTCTTACACTTGCGATTAAAGGTCCGTGTGATTTAAAAAAAGAGACATCCTGCAACAATAAGAACAGTGATGAGATAAAGTGTCGAGCTGAGCGAGCAGCCATGAGCCAGTGTTGTGATGCATTAAATTTCAGAGCGTTTATTGCACAGGTGGTGAATGAAAACTTGAACCTGTTGCACCTGATGTTTTAGAAACGTGAATCTCCAGCAAGGCGGGAGGACGTCAAAATACCTAAAGAGAGAATGGTCCGGATTTGTAAGGATGGATTTAGCTTTTTGGCTATGAATGTCTGACAAAGAAAGCAGATTTTATTCGCCATCTTAACAGTATTTCCAAACAAATCGGCGAGAGGGTCAGAAATGATCCATTTAGCCTCAGCAGAAAATGTAGCCGTGTTCGCCCTATTGCGGATGTGCTCTTTCAGAGTTTGTGTACAGAGGGGAGGGGATTGAGCTACCAACCTTACACCTGAGCTTCAGCCTAATAGATGTAATTTTATTGAAGTAGGTTCCTTTAGGTTCAACCTTATGGAGGAGTTCAGTGTAGTGTGTTGGATTATGTGTAGACAAAGTGCTGGTGGAGGACATACATCCCGTCTTCCCTCTCTTTCTCCCTGTCTCTCTGTCTCTTTCTCTCCGGTGAGATGATAACAGGATCAGTGGTTTGCTGGGCTTCAGCCAGCGCAGGATCATATTCATATGAGAGGGGTTGAGACTCTCTCCAGATTGGCTGCTGTACCTGACAGAGTGTGTGTGCGTGTGTGTGTATGTGTGTGTAGGGGGGATTAGGAGTCGGGATAGCAACAACGCTAGTCACAAGCTCATCTTTTGCCGTCTTCACTTCTCCTCTGGATCTGCCTTGGTTTGTTGGACATCGCTACTCCTTGCAATCCCCCCTTTCTCCTCCTCCTCTTCTTCCTCCCACCACCAACACACACCGAACGCACACACACACACACGCACGCACGCACACACACACACACACACACACACACACACACACACACACACACACACACACACACACACATACGCTCACACACCACACACTAACCTCCCCCCTTGTCTTTTCAGCTGGGAGAGAGAAAGCAAAAAGCAAGACAGGGGGGCACTGCATAGATTCGCTGCCATTGTGTGTCAATCATTCTGTCTGTCTGTGTGTGTGTGTGTGTGTGTGTGTGTGAGAGAGAGAGAGAGAGAGAGAAAGAGAGAGAGACCTTGCCTTCAGTGATTAGCTCTGTCAATGCTGGGCTCTTGCTGCTTACAGAATAATACAGTAAGGCCTTGAGGAGCAGGAGGGTGAGGAGAGGAAGGTGGTCTGCCTATAGGCCTGACGGCTCAGCGGTCAATGGTTTCCCTTATTGTGTGTGTCTATATGTGAGTGTGTGAGAGAAAGAGAGAGACTGCGTTTGGTCATCTGTCTTCTGGACTATCTGTTTGTGTGGGAGATTGTATTTTTGCAAGGCAATTCAAGCTGAGTTACTTGGTTTTGTTAGACAATGCATGAAATAAGAGGTGGATGTCTGAGAGTCAAAGTGTGCACACATGAAAAGAAAATCTAACAATTAGTGCAGTCAGATCGCACACACACTCACACACACACACACACACATCAGGTATGCCCTCATCTCCTGGTCAGTAAGCTGCATGCACCCTTCCCCTCTCTCTCTCTTTTTATTCTCTTGCTCTCCGTCTCCCTCAGACACACACACACACACACACTCATGCACACACATCTTTTTGCTCATGTCATAAGTGGGTGTGCAGAGTATCGCCTTGAGCTGCAGATGAACATGAAATAAACACAAACTAGGGTAGTGACAGTTTTAAATCGGCTTTAGATCACTATGAAAGGTAAAGGATTAGGATGCTTTTTCCAGTCCTGAGGAGATAGGACGCAGTCTTGGAGGAGAGCCCACTCCTCTCAGCCCACTGCGGGCCGGGTGTCTATCTTCTAATCTTCTAAAGCACTCTTACACCATTTGCATGTAGTATGGCCTACATAGTTTGCATATCTGCCTGTATATACAGACTGTGGTTTGAAAAAAACCCCAGATCTTTTACACAATGATGAGAGAATAATTTGTGTGATATAGTCATCAATTTCACCCTGTTTTTGTTTTATTATTACCTCACTATCCACATTACAATTTCTCCTCTGGAGGCTGTTTTTTTTATTTGGGAATGCATTTTTTTTTCTATTAACAGAATTCAATTTTTTTGTATCAAACCTTTTAGTTTCAATGTAGAGCCTATGTGCTTTTTGTGTGGCCTTCAGATCATTTGAATTCTCCCTTTAATACAAATTTATATCTGTGCTTCATGTATTATTTCATAAATGACACCATAAGTCGTTTATTTTTTTTTTACACCTCAATAATTTTCATCTCATGTCCATTAAAGACTAAATATTTAATGTCATTTCTAAAATTAAGATTTTGAACCCATTTTCTTATAAAAATGGGAGACAAACGTTAACAGAACTTTTATAACAAGCCAGGCTGTTTAATTTAATCCATGTTTAGTCAATATCTAATCGCTCTCTAATTGTGAATATATAGTGTACCGTGTGTAGGCCGTCTTTTGATTACCGTGGGTTTTGTCAGCTTTTTTCCAACCAAATCAGGCATGAAACCGTCCCGGGAAGACGTTTTATTTATTTATTTTTTTATTTTATTTGTCCCTATAATGCTTTTCTCTCACTTTCCCTTTCGAGTGCACGGAGGGAACTCGCAACCAAATCAAATTAAATTTTCTATTGAAAATGTTGCTCTTGTTATTCAGATGCTGGTTTAGGGTCTTTTGTGTGAATCTAATTATTCTCCACTATCAGGACGGTCCACAGGGTAATTAGTCACTTCTCACCAAAGTCCTCCCTGCATCCTCAGATTCTTATCACCCTAACTCTGACATTTTAAAAAGAGACATTTTTGTCTCTTTTATGATAGTCTGGAGTTTTTTTTTTATTCCTTCACGCTCGCTTATTTTTTTAAAGCAATTTGGTGCGATACAGTGTGCGCGTAAATAGCCACTGCTTTCTGAAAATCCGCCTGCCTCTCAATTGTGTCGGAGTGGTGGATAAAAAAAACAAAAAAAAACAAAAAAACGACGTTGCTGGCTCTGTTAGGGATCCTGTTTTTGCAGACAAGCAGAAATGTTGCGCCGTGCCAATCAGAGCAATAATGCCGCGCAGAGTTGGGAGGTGAGGAAACAAGCGAAGGAGGAACAGTGGCCCTGAAATCAAAAGGAGCGCATGAATAGGTGCTTTAAGGTCCGGCCGCGGCGAGAGGTCCGGTGCAGGAGGACAATTCAGCGCCTGCACGGCTCTCAATGAACTGCAACACTTGCACTTGGGAGGAAATTGGTAAATTTGAGTGGCGGTAATGGTCTCCAGAGTCTCTCTTACAGGAGACCCGGAGACGTGAAGGCAAATTCTCCTGTCAAACAGCGACAAAAAAAAAATTATCACCTCGAATATCATAGACATGAAACTGTAAAGTTCTTATAGGAGTATTGAAATAATGTCCTGTGATCAGATGTGATCAGGATTAACACTGTTTACTTTTTTTTTTGTTCACTCTTTTTAAAATAAACACAACTTCAGCTCCAAACCTCTGTTTCATATTTAATTGCTGAAAATCGACTCTACTACTGATTGCTGCACAGCATGACATGATTTTTTTTCTTCTTTTTTCTCTGCAAGCATTTATGTTATTTTTGGTCCACCTGTTTGCCTCTGTTGTTTTCAAGAGCATTTTTATTTTATTTTTTGTGGAGTGTGGACTAATAATGAATCCGTGTAGTTGGTGATTAGGTATGGCCGACCCCCCCGGTTGCAATTTAAAAGATAACCTCACAAAATCAGTTTAAAAAAAACCTTTTGATGCAACAGCAACAAGCACATTTTCAGTAGTTGAAGCTCAGCAGTCTAAATTAGATTTTTCACTGGACTACCTCTGCTTCTTCAATCCATAATGCTCATTTCTGCCACCTGTAGGCTGTGACCTTTAGGTAACAGGGGAGTCGACACCTCCATAAAAATGCCTGAAATATTTATGTGCATCAAATCTAATATCCAGCCAAACAGTCTGAGGAGGCAGCTAAAATATGAGTCATGTCCATTAAATAATAAAACACCCACACAGACGGGAGACAGGAGAGCAGCGGTCAGATCAGCAGATCATGGCTCAGGCTCGATCACACTGACAGCTGGAGCAGTGATGACTTACCAGTAATTAAGATGGGACGATAACAAAAGCAGCACAAGTGAACAGACGCACCTTACGTGTGCGTCTGTGATGCGGCAAGTTTTGCATGTCTGTACGTGCGCCCGCAAATATCCATTTATTTGTGTTTAATACACTACCTGGCAAGTGTTGATAATATGTGATTTTGTTGGTTTTCGCAAAGAGAGGATGGTGGTGATGGTGGTGGTGGGGAGGAGTATGAGAAGGAGGGTGTTTTCTAATCAGAGTCACTGTCGTTTTTGTTGTCACCTGCTCCCAGACAGACAAAGTGGCATTTCCTGACTGTTCCCATCCCCGTCTGAGTTATCTGACACCCAAAAATACGGCTAACGGGGAAGCAGGGAGACGAGGCACCCACAGCCTTATCCCGGTAAGGAGATGGCTTCTTATCAGATCAGGCTAGGAAGTTTATTTTATGGAGTAAATCTGTATAGAGGGGATAAAGAAATGACACATCCCTTGCGGACACAAAGGGAGAAGGAGATTAGTCCTCCAGCAGCATATATGGCTTTAGTTCAACCTGACAGGCAGCGGATTGAAAGGTCATGAAATAATAATCCCCCTATTCTTCCGCTCTAATCCTACGAGGGTGTGTTTCACTATGGGAACGTATGGGCTGAGGCTATGTGCTGCAGGGTGGATGTTCATTTTGTGTTGTCACTGTATTTAGATAGGCATCCAACACTGATTTAAATTAATTAGACTAATTATGATTGAAGAGGGATTTTTTATGATGAATGTCACTGCCAGTGCGTCTGTCTCTGATGTGTTTTTTTTTTTTTTCTATTTTTGTAAGTCATGTTTGTACATATGCTGGAGGTTATTTTCTGTGTGCCTGGCTTATTTTAAATCAAACATGTTGGAGGTTAAAGGGACATTGCAAAAAAAATTAAAATCTCCCTTTTCCTCCACCGTTTCACACACACACACACATATCAAGCATCAGGTGTGATGCAAACAAACACTCTAACCTACTGCGTGAATGTCAGTTTGCATGCATGCACAAGGGAAACGGGTGCAGATTATGCCATTTAGGGAAGTGTGATCCAGAACGGTGGATGTGTGTGTGCGTGGGCATGTGTTATGTGTTTGGAGTGTGGTGGGTAGAGAGGTGAAGGGAGGAGGGGAGGGGAGGGGGGTCGAGTCTGCCCAACAGCCCGATAATCAAGCATCGAAAATGAGAGAGAGAAATTCAATGCAAACTAATGTGTTCCACACAATTACTCGATTAATAATTCTTATTCCATTACAGTGCCATGGAGACTCAGAGAAAGAAAGAAAGGGAGAGAGATGGTGGGAGAGAGAGATTTTCAGAAACGGGGACGGAGACGAGAGAGAGGGGAGGCGGGAGGGGAGGGAGGGGGAGAGAGAGAGCACATCAGGCTAAGAGATCTGCAGTGGCTGTATATTTCCCAATGCCTAGTTAAGGCAGCAAGGCAGGGGTCAGGAAACTTAATTATAGCGTAAGTGGATAGAAACTGCAGAATGATAAAGAGAAACATGCAGACAGATTGGAATGGCAAGGACAGGTTTAATACTATTTTCTCCTGTCTGCTTCCCTCCCACAATACAAGCCAGACCCGCAATCACACAAGGAAACAGCCCATACACCCCGCCTGACAATAACACTAATGCATATCAAAATTACATACTCGACAACTGCGAGGCATTTTGCATGACCACTATTACTTTCCAATTTTGCGAGTTCAAGAAAATACATATCCCATGTAATGGTGATATCAGAGGAACTTATTTCCATGCTGCGTGTGTCAGAGCTCCAGATAAGCCTTCACCTGTGGTCCAACAAGAGTTATTAAACCATATCTACCACCGGCTGAATAAATATTTCTAATTTTTAGGATCCGCCATTAATTCCTCATCCTCTCCTCTTTATTTATTTTCCTTAATATCTCATAGTCCAGATATTTTGAGGAAGCCACATGTGTGTCTTCCACGTGTCTTGATTTGGATTTCAAATCAGCGGGCCTCAATGGGGCGGCCAAATACACACCGTCCGCCGCACGAGCTCTGCAATCTATTTGCACCGCGTAAGATTTGCATATCTGCAGCTCATGAAGCAAGGCTTTAATTTCCTCCTGCTGGAGATAAACATCACCTTGTTGGAGCAGATGGGCGGAGGCAGGATGGGGTCAATGAAGAAGAAGCAGGACAATGGCGCTGGTTCAGGCACTGAATGGCCAGAAGTAATAAAATTGCACAATTTCCATACCGCGGCCATTTTTTTTTTGATAAATTAGGATCAAATGTGATATAAGGAGATTCTGAAAAATTCTGAGAGGTGGAGGATGGGTGCATTATATTCAGTTGTTGCATGTTTGTAGCATACATTACCACATTTGTGACTGACAGTATCCTCCTCATTTGTGCACAAGGTGAAAAATCACTTCTTTTGACCTGATCTTTAATGTCAAGTGATATTTCATGTCAGCTCCGCTTATAGCGTCATCCTCGTGTATATTGTCTTGGTCAATGTCTATATTGAACATAATTAATACTCTCTGTACAGCTAGATTCTATTTCTTGCTCCTGTTGACATATTGTACTGATCCCACTATGAAAGGTGCCATTTTCTATGAATTAAAGTGTCAACTAAGCACCTTTCTTATGACAATATTAGACACAATGGAAATGATTAATTAGCTCCACATAGATGGAGTTTAATCAGTGTCTGAGCTTGGATTTACATGTAAAGAGGTAAATTGGACCTAAGGTTAAGCGAAGTGAACTTTTCTTAATTTTAACTTATAGCCTGTGCAGTGTGGGAGCTCACACATTGTTGTACGCCATTTGTATTAGAGAGGGGAGACGGGGATGGCAAGAATAGTTTCTGAATACTGAGCAGCTCATGCGGGAGTTATGTAAACCTCTTGTTGTTTGGATGTAGGAACCTTGTAATTAAAGTACTTCTACAGGGGACGGTTCCGCTTTCTGCCTCGTGGAGAGCCGGGGCGAGGCTGGAGGTTACAGAGGGTTGGAGGAGGGGGAGGTGGATGAGGTGGAGAGAAGAACGTTCCTGTCTTTTATTAGCTCCCATTATCTTGTATTTATTTATTTATCAAAGAGACCAATGCAAATCAGGATCCCAAGTCATGGATCCAGCTAATGACACAGACGAGAGTAATTAATTTAAAAAAAGCACACACACACACACAAGCGCACACATTATACATGTGCGAACCCTCATGTAACAAGTTCATCTGATTTTCAAAGACGCCACGCGGTCGGATGAGGCGAGAAGAGAGAGGAGAAGGCAAGAAATCTGCATCACAGTGTTAATTTAATCAGACTTCAGTAATACCTCTTCTTCTCCTCTCTCCCCGGGCAGCTTGCGGTTTCTCTGCTAGCTTGAGGAGAAGATGAAGGGAGCTTTCAGCCTCTTAGAAGATGAGGGTTAAAGAACGGAGAGATTAAGGAAGTGAGAGTGCGACTGAAAAGAGGGCCGGGGATTATGTCATCTACAATTGATGTGCTCTCTTAATGTACCTTTAAACATGTGCCACTGGGGCCTGCTTTTATAATGTCTATTCACTCATGGGAAGGAGAGGGGGTTAAAGTATTACCCCAGGAATACTTTGCAACATATGTGTGGCTCCTGTATTGAGTGTAGTTATCAGGGTTTATGTCACTTTGAAATGTATACGGCGTGTGGAGAGATCGTCTTTGTCAAAGGAAGTCCATTTCTGCTCGGCTTCCCATACGCTGCCATGCGTTGTACTGATCTCCATATCAAAAAAGAGATCCTTTATCGAACGATCACTGGGACAAAATGTGTCTTTATTCCACGTCTTCAGCTCCAATGAAAATGTTCCCGCAATCTAGTCCAACTTGGACTATGAGCAAAGGATTTATTAAATTGACGGATTCTGCTCAAACCGCTGAATGAATTGTCTCTCAAATTGCTGCTTGTCTCAACAAAATGACAGCGTAGAGTGTGTGTGGAAGATCTGCAGATCTTATCCATAAGAATGTTATGGGGTTAAGTGTACTTGGAGGTGTGTGTGTGTGTGTGTGTGCGAACATACACTTGTCTGAGTGACTGTAGTGTGTGCAACCATTCGATTAAACCCACAGCTATCACTAACCGGATTAGCTGAGTGGACAGCAGAAGTCTATCATTGCTTATTGATTTCCTCTGATTCCCATCAGCCCATCAGGGCAGGACATTCTGTGAGTGGCCCCTGAGGGACTCGCTGCTGCTGGGCTGAGGTTAACGTATCTAAGAGGCTTCAAAGCAGGCACCCATCTTTCTGTGTCAGGAAAAGTCAAATAAGTCAAAGCTATCAGGGGCAACAGATGTTCCCGTCTCTCCTCCCTGTGTGAAAAATACAGTTCGACTCCATCTCAAGTGAAACACAGGGATCAATCTAATCAATAAATCACTGAGACAGTGTTGAGGAACAGTAAGCAAGTCTCTCCTGACATTGCGGAGGACAGGGCAGTCCTTTTCTGTCGGTGGTCAATTTTTTCGTCAAATTAAACAATGAAATCATTGGCTTTTTGTCCTACCCCTGCTAAAATCTCTCCTGCTTGTATGTCACAGTTTGTGTTAACAGCAATTCAGCTGGATTTATACGTGACAGGAGTGGAAATATAGATCCCCATGGCGTAGGTTTTGATTTGTAGTTCAGCGTCTGATTTCACTCCATGATATCACCACCACAACACTTAACAGGTATATCATATGTGATTAGGCTGCGTTGTACTTCACACTCAGTGGGCACTTTATTGGGTACATTGGTACAATCTAATGCAATCGGATACAGCTGTTCTGCCCTTAAGTCTAGTTTTATGATGCATATAATGTTATGTTTTCATGGCTTGTGACGTTTTGATTCAATTGTATGATTTAGCACTGAGGTCATCGTAAGTCGTTGTGTTGAAATTACTTACATTCTGTCCCCCTTCCAAAAAATTAGAAACACTTCTCAATATAATGCAACCTTTGAATGTGACCTATTTATACACATATAAAAGAATATACACATTTCAGTCTCGCTAAAATCTTATGTGCTTCCTGAACATAGATTTTTTTGTGGATTGCATTAACCAACAAAGTGGCCACTGACTGTATACTCCTCACTGTAACACTGCTTTCTTCTTCTTCTGCTTCTACTCCTACTCCTGCTCCTGCTCCTGCTCCTTCTCCTACTTCTTCTTCTTCTAATTGTGTCCAGTTTGGCTGGGTCTGCACCTCATGGACCTAGTGCTGCAGCTGGCCCTGTAGGTGGTGAGTCTATGGAGGTGCAATAGCTGCCCCAACAACTGTTGGTGTATTCTGTTTGGACAATTAAAAGCTGTGAATCATTGTACTCCAGTCACTTATTTTCCCAAGGATTTTCCTGTCCTCGAACTGAGAAGCACCTCATTCAGTACTGATTTATACTGCTTGAAGGTGAACAGAGAACCCTGTTTCAGCTGTGAATTTATCACCTGTGAAAGAGAGGTTCAACTAGTGTCCTACTTTTTATACTTGAAATTGAACTCAGTCTCGGCTATTTTATCTCGACTGAGGAGGGGCCACATACAAGTTAAGAGCTAGCAGCAAAAGTTATTTTTTCAGGGGTATTAATATAATGCGTCAACAACAATCTATCAATATGCGATTATGTACAATGCAAAAATATAATTTGTAGTGCCTCTTTAAAATCAGCTACAACACGCAAATAAGAGACTGGAAGATTTAGTCAAAATTTAAAGGTCAAACATTACTGACGACGAGGCTGCATTGACAGGGCTATTTGTCCAAAAGATTTTGCGCACCACATTAAAGCTCATTTGTTAATTGCAACCATCCTCCTTTCTCACAAATGACTGTGCCATTGTTTCCTTCCTTCAAGAATAAGAGAAGAAGAAGTGAAGGGGCAAAGAGGGATAGAGAGCGTAGTGCATCTGGGTAAGAGAGAGATAGAGAGATACTAACAGGAGATAATAATCTAGTGGAAGCTGTCAGCAGTTCACCCTCGATGGCTCGGGTGTCAAAGGCTAAAAGAGGTCCACAGAAATTTGTGGAATTAATAATAGTGTTTGTGAAAGGGTGAGAAAGACATGTACGAGCAGGTTTAAAAGTGTACCTCTGGATGCACCCGTGACAGGACCAGAAGAATTAGTCCAATTAAAAGTGGTAATTGCTTTGCTAATTTCTCCTATTAATTTCTCAGACTGTACGAAAGAGTGAGAGCATAATAGGCGAAATGTTTTAACCCTTCATCGCCTTAATTCCCTCTCTCATGTCGTCCTCACTGTCTGCATGCTCTCTGTGTATTTTAATCGCTCATCTCAGCTCCCCAACACTTACACACTCGCCTCTGATTTCTCTTGAGCTGCCTTTGTCTTTTGCTTTTCTCTACAACCGGAGGATTCCCAACATTTTTTCCTACTGGCAGCCTGGGAGAGATGATTATTACAATGTGCAAAATAGTTTATTTAGATCCTGGTTTAACAGCTTTATTGTTCATTATCATGACAAAATGATAACATAAATTGTCACCAATATTTTCTCCACATATTTTGTTACAGAAAATATTAAGTACAAAGGTACTGTATCAATTCTAAATAATGATCCAGTCTCAAAGTCATTTTTTGATGTATTTGTGGGAACATCAGGCCCGTGGATGGGCGGTTCACATTGCAGTGCAGTAGCACTGGTTGTGTATCAGCACCCATGAAAGATGTCTTTACAATGTTTAACATTTGGGAGGACTCATTGCAATCGTAGTTCTTGTGGGAAGTGGAAGTTAACAAGATAGCTAACTAGCCTGCTAATTTGCAAGTTGGACTGCCTAGCATTACTTTTACTTTGTGCCCGACCAACTCTGTCAGCACACACCGTCTTGATGATGACCAGCCATCCCAAAAATGGAATGGTGAAATGGAGTTAGTTACCTCACTAAGTTAAAGGTGTGCAGCCTGTCACATGCAGCTCCTTCTTCTTGTTTTCATCCAAAATGTGTGCACAGTGCACAGTTTGATTATGCATATGGGACAAATGCTCTTTTTTATTGTTGTTATTAATTGTGGCTGCACAGGCACTGTCCATTGCTGAAGTTGTTCATCTTAGCAAGTAGAAGGCGTTTCTGTCATTGCCTTGTGGTCACTATTTGGCCAATAGATATTTTGTGGAATATTCCTTAATCAAAGTCACATAAAAATAATTAAAGTAACTCTGAAGTCGTGGATATTAACTATTTTCTTAGCACTCCATGCATTGGTCAAGCTCCTCTTAACACCAGCAGAGAAAAAATCCTGGCCATGGATAGCAGTAAGAGCTAACCTGAATACATTGCATTTCCTGTGACAAGCCTACTTCAAAATAAAAGTTGCCGTGGCAACCCTAGTGTGTATGTTTCATGAGTCCAGTTTTGGTGATGGTAACCAACCAGACTATAAGAGCCCACAACAAAGAGAAGTTCTGTAACCTCTGTACTCTGTATGTTGATCCAACGGTAACATGCAAAGTGGTCAAATCATGAGGCTAAGCAACAACGAACGCCAACCCCATTTGAATTGAATTGTTACAACAATCTGTTTTTCGTGCCCCCTCACACAGATATTGCACCAATCAAGTTAGGAGAAGTTGTAATCAAATGGGTACACAGGTCCAAACAGAAAACAAGGACATATACTGATTTCTCTTTAAAAAAGAAGCTGTTATTTCAGTTTGACTTCAAACAGAGTTCAGTATTCAACTCACCAGTGGAAACTGCCTCATCGTCCTCACACACTTTGAATGCACAAAAAACAGCAGTGCATCTTTCTCTCATTAATCATCATATCATTGTGTTGTGACTGGATGTTACTATTGCAGGATCAGAAAGGAAGATTTCCATCAGAATGCCTTCTCGTCTGACTTGATTACAGCCCATACATGTGTCAAAAAAATACCCTGGAAACAAATGACTCTTCTCCTCTGCTGTGGCCGACAAGGTGGTCAGCCATGTAATTTGTTCCCGTCTAGCTCGGAGTGTGTAGTGTAGGCAGTCCATTGAATTCCCATCCGTCATGGTTAGTTACACGCCTGTCAGCTGCTCTCCCACTGCCCAGCGGTCTAGCCATCACCCCTGACCTGGAAGCATTATATCTAAATCACATTACATGGCCTGGTGTTCTTTATTTCCCTTTTGAAGTCACCAGAGTGAGACATCTGTCCGGCCCTGTTTGAGTTTACTTCCCACTCAGCCGCCACATCTTAATTAGCTGATCTGATTTTCTGTGTATGAGTGTGTGTGCCTTTTGTGCGTGTTTGGGTGAATCTGCGCTTGTGTGCGTTCGACGCCGTGCATCTATGTTTGTGTCAGCAGATAGGGGTTTGTTTGTGGGCTGAGGGTGATTGACAGGCTGATGGGAAGATAATATGCTGAGAACGACAAGCAAAAGGACTTGGAATTCATTCATTGTGACGATAATGAATCTGAGAGAAAATCCTTGTGTTTGTTCATTAGCCATTGAGGCTGGATCACATGGCCTTCCAGGCACTGTCAGCCACAGATGTCCCTCACTGAAGGATTCTGCAACACCTGAGTCCTTCCAGGCTAATAAGGTTGTAATTAGCACAGCAGTGAGAGCTGCATGGCCCTGAGACAAGCTCTTCCATTAGAAAAGTAAACATTTCTACTTGTTTTTCAATCAATTCCGACTCTGCTCAGTACCGATGTACAGTTCTTTTTTTCCTCTGTAACCTGCAGTCTCTGAGTGTGTGAGTGTGGATTTGCCCTCACATGTGTGTTGCAGGGCTCTCAACATGAGACCATATGCTTAAGTGCAAACACCATCTATAAGCATTTTTATACTGGACAGCAACCCGCCAATTTGGCTGTCCTTTTTGCAGCTAGGTCCGCGAATTTAGACAGACCGCGGTATATTGGGGGTCTGTTTTGGTCTGCCAATATGACACCCAGGAGGGTACACTTTTTGCCGCCTCCATTGCTATGTAAATCCAATTCGTCGATGTCCTGGCAATTGCGTGACATTGGCGGAGGTGTCGATGACGTGCACTGCTGTGTGACCCACAGCCGGAGTTTTAAAAGCAGGAAACAGCTGATCACAGCAGTCAGTTCATCACTTCATCCGCGGACATCAAGATGAGCAACTGGAAAGCCGCTGAGATCCGGGAGATGCTAACCATCACAGCCGAGAGAATCGTCAATAACCAGATCACTCGTCACTGTTCACGCCCAACTTCGTGCTTCATGTCACATGTTTATGCCTACCCCAGTGGCGGCTTTTTTGAAAAGGAGGAATATTACACCTCCGTTTCACATAGACAAGACGGCCGATTGCATTTTCTAACTAAAAGGGGCTTATTCCTGACCCTTTGCCATCTCTCCCTGGAATTTAAAGTGACTGAATGCTTGCCCTAACGTCTGTGCCTATATGGAGTGGAAATTGGTTTCACTTCTCTTGCGTCCTTGTCGACGCTATTATGTGATTAAGATTTACTGTACATATAACGATTTACTAGTGTCCCTTTTCATGTCCTTTGACATAGTTTTGACTAAACAGCACATGGAGGAATGCAGGAAAAGTCTATATAAATTTGAAGCGCTGTGAAGGAAAATTAGAAATGGAGAAAAAAAAATCATGTCTCTCCGATATTAAGGCCACAGCCCTGCACCCGACGCTGGAAACATTGTGCTGTGAAATAGTCTCATTTATACTTCGCTAGAAAACTAATTAGCCTGGCAGTACTCGACCCCTGCCGTCTCCCCACATACAATCTGTGGACTTCGTGTACTGCTCAAGGTGTGCTATTACTGCATTGCAGTGATTCTACATGGCAACACTGAGTCATTTGTGCGATCCAAGCCATTAGCCTCAAAAATTAGACAGCTATGTTGCCAGTTCAAATTTCCACACAAAGTCAAAATTTGACTCTTTGATCACTGATAGACCAGTTTTAAATTTAGCTGAGTGCTGTCAGTGACCAGTTTAAATGGTAAACATAATGAGATGAACCGTATTCAGTTTCTGCAGTAGCCAAGTTATTGTGCATGAAGGACGGAAAAACATAAAAATAAACAGAAATACAGAGCCACTTCCTGCATTTTAATGGTGTAACTAATGTCAGCTTGTTTGTGGACCTCTAGTGTCACTCTTCACTTAACTGGTCTTTCAATGGTTTACACTGCCCCCATTTGAATAACACAACAAAGTTAACGCATTTAGGACCCCATTTTATCTCACATTCACTGCCCCAGAGATCCCATGGAAATGTGCAGGCTAAAATGTAAAAAAAATCTGTTTTTCAGTCTGGGGAAGACGATCAAGCTACTAAAGATAGGATCAGGTTCTTGTAGAGGGCAGGTGACAGTTAAGCAAATCCAAGGATAACCAAATCTGCTATTGAGGGAGTAATGTTGAGGCAATAACTGTGGTTGAAATGTTTGCTGGTTTTCAGCTGGCATGCAGCATCTGGTCAGGGGAACTTTTCATACAAAGTTCTATAGTGTTAAAACACTTTGTGTGTGCTGTGGTGGAAAGGACACAGACGGGTAGTTTGCTTTTAGCACCCGAGAGGGATTGTGTGTCTTGTGTTTATGTCTATTTGTGGTTTGTTAGATTACATTAGCACGTTGTATTTAATGTTTCTCCAAGTTCACATTGAAGTCAAGAGGTTCTTTACAGGGACAAATCTATATAACTATCCATATGACCTTTTTATTGGTAAAAGCAGTAGGTTACTCCAAAACAGGAGGTAAATTGTCCTTTGGCAAAAGACCTAATAAACCTTTTTGTATGACTTTGCAGTGTCACAGTCACAATGACACATCTGAGATGTTTTAGGATCCTGGTAAATTTAACTTGGTGTATTATACAAGATTGTAATGCAGGTTTTAAATGGTGTAGACACATAACAGTTTGTGGATCTAGTAAGGTTTTTTTCATGAGTGACAGGAGTGTCTGACATGTCAGTTGTATTGCATTATACAGGCAGGTATTATTATTCTGTCTATCCCATTTATATATGTATATATATAAAGAGTCAGGCTACATGTCAGAAACGCCTCTCTGCATCATGCAGTACAGTTCAGCAGCACCACAAACTGCAACCTCTAAACTATCCATAGATGTAAAAAAACAAATTTCAGCCTTCATGAAGACGGGATTTATTGCAGGACTGTTGCATTAGACTGCATCAGTTTTAGCAAGGTGTACCTAAAAAACGGGTAACTGGTCTCACAGCTACACATCGTCTCATCCGGTGAATGAAGGAAGTGAAACTAAGTATCTTTTTAATGTTTCCATTCACTCATAGAATAGTGCTTCTTATTTTTCCTTCACTTGGATGTTTGGCCTTCACTGTGCACAATGATGTATTTGCAGAGTTTGACACTAAGAGGCTGTTTTTAGATTCATGTTCTAAAGGAGGAAAAGTTTCCTCACTAAGTCTGACTCCAAGATGTGCTGTTATGCACGTCACATTCTCACTAGTTTGGAAGTCAATCGTGGTACAATATTTCCTGTGAAAACTTGAAACCTCCTAAAAAATACCTGAAAGAAAGTATATTTGCGTATTTAGAGTGTCTGGATTTTTCAATAATTGAAAAGGAGTAGACATAATTTTTTTCTTTTTTGACAAAATTTTATTTTACCATTTCTTGAAACATGTTTGGAGGGGATCTTTGAGAGCTACACATAGGTGTAGGAGAAAAATCTGTACTTCTGTGCGCCACACCCTCTTAAAATATTCTGAATTGACAACTAAACACGTGTGTCTGTACTGGTTATTAGGAGAATCAGTACTATACTGTGTTTACCACATTTAATATTTTCAAATCATTTACTGTTGATGAAAAAAGTTTGCTCAGTCTGCTCAATATAAAAATTCTGTCCATTCTTTATCCACAAACCACACAATTGTGTCATTCTTTCCATGTGAATGGCTTGGAGAGAGAATTTTATAGAGCGTTATATCCTTCAAGATTGTGTAGGCCTTTATTATGGCCTGTGTGTAGGACAAAGGTATACAACAGCCATCTTTCTTTTGTGCCCCCGACATTGAAAAAGAATAACTGCACTTCATAGTAAAAGACAACTGATAAGACATTATCCTGGGTCATCTGGTAAACACTATTCAGAAATCCCTTCACTTCTTCCTTAGCGCTCGTCCCCCTCTCAGAGCAACCTTCACTTCCCTTAGATTCTTCACCTGATTCACTTTAACTTCTGTTTCCACTTCATCCTCCAGCTCACAAAATAACTACCTTATTGAGCTCAACTGCTATATGGGTTGACTGATATTATTGTCCGATATTGGCTGATCACAGATATATCATTATCTGTGCGTAAGTTGTCCGATATGTGCCAAAATGATTATTTTTGAAAGAGATTATGATGCATAAGGTTAGGTTAATGAGGTTAATTATTAAATTCCCATTGAAGTTTACTCTTTCATTGCACTGACGTGGTTTTGGACAATAAAGTTTAAAGTTATTGTTACTATATTTTACTGTTTACTGTAAAATATCCTGCCTCTGTGATATATCTTTGTCATAACATTTAACATACATTTTATGAGCTGATATATCTGATGAAGAGAGATGAGTCTAGAAATCAAAAGTCAGTAACCATATTGAAGATTTAAGGTCAAGATACCTTTATTTTGCATTTCTTTTAAATGTAATGCATTTTGTTTCATTACCACTGATAATATCAGCTTATCAAATCTTTGAAAAATGCAACTGAACTGTTTGCGTAAAGCGTTTTATAGTTCTATGCACTGCCCTCTTAGAAACCTTGTCTAGACATGATTTGACCCTGAGAAAGCCCCGCTAAGAAAAACAATTTGATTCGATTTTTTTTCTTACTAAAACTCAAATTTCTGGTTATTTTAAGGGATTTTCTAGACTTTTGGACCTCACTGTACTTTATCTGCTGTAACCTAATTTCTCTCAGTAACCTGGCTTCTAGTGTGATAAGTGATAATAAACAAGTTGCCCCTAATACAGCAGTAGAATAAAGAACAGTGAATTGGATTTCGTACTCAAATGCGGTTTATTGAATGAACACAGGGCCACCTATAAATCAAGAAAAAGCAACACAAACAAACAGTTGTGCTAACTGTTGACATTGTAACAACATACCAATAGGTTTTTGTACTTGTGTGTGTATGTTAAATCCTGACAAAGGAGACTCATAAAGATGGTGTATGTGTACACATGATTCATGGAGAATACATTTATGGTTAAAAGAAAACAGATAACAATATATTCCACTTACCATGTTTCACAATACACAGTCCCTTTCCAGCGTAGCTGTATATTTCAGTGTTTTGTTTCTTTGACAGGAGAACATGTACAAGTCCAACTTAGTCCTTAAATCCTCTTTTAAGGTTGCAACAGAATTCACTTCACTTTAAATCAAACAGTCCAAGTAAGAAGAAGAACAAATCTACAATATATAATAAGTATATACGGACTGAAAAACACTGCTGTAGATAACTCCTCATTTTAACTTCGTGAATCAGCCGCTCCTCGTCCACGCAGTGCTTTCAACACAAGAGACAGAAATAAATAGAGCAATGGCTCACTGTTTCAAGTTCAACCCGAAACAGCGCACTCATTGCCAGTTTGGACATTCCAGTACAAACAGTGCGATCGGATTTCGTTGTTGACGCTCGCTTGTTACACATTCAGTTATGACTCGGCAATAGAGGTGCTGGAGGGCAGTTTTTGGAGTCTTGGATAGAGACAGGCTAGCTTTTTTCCCTCTTTGTCCAGTCTTTATGTTGACCTAAGCTAATTTTCTCCTGGCTCCAGGACACATGCATGAGAGTGGTATTGATCTCCTCGTCTAACTCTCTGAAATAAAGTTAATTTAATAAGCATATTACCCAGAATACTGAACAAATAAAGACCATGTCCCTTTTCTTATATTCTTCAGGCTGAATGAATAATGTTTGAGTTTGATGTATGTATCTTCTAACCAAGCATTCACAATTGTCATTATTGGCCATTCCTGTTTAAATTAAACGTACCAGTTGTTAGTACTAAGCTACCAGCCCAGTCGCTGGGATACAATGTTAGCAATAAATGTTTCTGCAAAGCACTTATATGTTTACATTTGTACATGTCGTAGGCCTATGTACCGTCCTGACAAATGTACCATATCACATTTACATTATATGTTTATGACCTGACTTTCATATCCTGAAGTGGAAACTCTTCACCAGCCAAGAGTCTGAAAGCTGTGTAGAGCAAAGGATTTGTGTGTATAATCTCAGTGGCGGTAGTAACACTCTTTTACGTTACTCAATGGAGCATTAAATTGTCAAGATAAATGAAATTGCATTGTTCCAAAGGGAGTGTTTGATCTGTAAACTGCTGTCTTTGCAAGCAGCTTCAGCCACAGTTCTTGGTTGGTTGCAAATACTCTCAATGACAGTCTAAGCAATATGAGCTGGCGTCTTCTGCAAAAAATTGGCATCTCCTTGGGTCAGACTCCTTTTTTTGCTTTTAACGAGCAAGTAAAAGATCAAGTGACATAATCAGTTGCTGTCTTTTATTTATTACCTTGCCCAAAATTAAATATCAAAATGCATTGTTAGTCCATGCCCACTAGAACGTGACATTGAGGTGTTTTCTGATTTGACTGGAGGACAACATCAATAGTTCTTGTTTTTTAGTGAAGACAAGAAATAAAAGAAGACAAACAGATCCCCACTCACATCAGTGAAACCCCCCAAAAATGCATCATTTAACATTTTTGTAATAGTTGTTGCTAAAGCCTCTTCCCTTATCCCTGACAGTCCACAAGGCTCCAGACTAACTTTTTTTTTAAACTTGCACCAGCACATAATTTAGTTGCACCCAATAATACATTTTAATTTAATTACTTTACACATTATGCAAAGATTGTAAATAGGAACAAAGGCGCAGATAAATGTTTTCATTTGTCTGAATCTTGGTACACGCAATAGGAAATTGCATCAACCTCAATTGTTTTCAATATAAAATGACAAAGTGCTGATGTTTACAATGGCTGATGACCTCAAATAAATAAATCAACCTCAAACAATAAAACCATTAGTTGATATAAAAGTTTAAACTTAGTGTTAACATGTAATACCATAGAGCTGGCTCTAAAATATGGAGGTTTGGCATCGCATTAAGTGAACATATAGTTTTTACAATCAGACCTGCTAAATATCAGGCACACCAGTGCAGCCGATATAAAGGTTCCATCGCACTTTACAGATATTTGGACGCATGTGCGACCAAAACATTCCACCTGCTCCAAGGTTTACAATTATTTCCAAGTACCAAAACTTTAACCTTAAGAAACCTTAGAAAGTTTCACACGACTGTGCCTGTACTCGTTTGTGCTGGTCAGTGGCAGACAAATCAATAATACAACATTGAATATATAATGTGAAATAAAGTATGGTAATCATTAGGACGAATTTATTCACATGAGACAGAAATGAATTTACAAAAGTATCAGTAGAGAACATGTGTTTTGAGTTTCCCTCTATAGGAAATAATTAGATTACTCATCTCATCTCGATCTTTGGCCTTTATAAATGTTGAATTTTTATTTTACTTAAACATCTGCCCTTTCTCATACTCATTCGTCATCTTACTCACACACATTCTCTCCCAAGCCAAATAACAAATTACTTACTCATTTACTTGAATATATTAGATAAGTTGAGATTCAGTTATCTTAATACTGATCGGTTGATTGATATTGCCAGTGTCTGTGTATCCACGTATGAACAGAAATGGAATCCACCTCTTTTTCTCTGTTTACAGAAAAAAGAGTGTCCACATACCCACTACTTGCGAGAGTACACACACCGCTTTTAGCTCCTTTTATTATGGTGTTCTCAGTCCAAGGCTGTGTGCAATTCAGGCTGTGCTCTCAGAGCTCACATCCAAACCTCTGCTGCCTTCAATTAGCATTTAACTCATGAGTGTCAGTCAGTGTCTCCTTGTTCACCAAAGTAGCTGAGAATTCAATTTCTCCCTGTCCTTACAATCATCTGCTCCCCCTCTGTCTCCCTCTGTCCTCCACCGCTCTCTGAACGTCTGTCTTTCCCGTGTTGTTGAGATTACCTCATTGAGCTGTTGAAGCAAGTATAACAATTGATTTAGATCATTAATCAGTGGAACAGTGTGATGGAAAAGCAAGGCTGTTCATTTTATGTCATCTTAAACAAGAACAACTACATATAACATTAAGAAATTAAGAATAAGAAAACAGACAGGCCTGCATGTTGGTTTGGTGAGAAAGTCTGAAACCTGCCTGCACACAATGTCAGTTATACACACTGCATCATGACTTGTGTTTTAGTAGATTACTGGCTTTCAGTAAACAGATCAGCTAGAGCCGAAACGATTACTTGATTAATTGATTACTCAATCAGCTGATAATAGATCTATAACTATTTTGACAGTTCAATTAATGAAATTGGTCATTGTCAAGCTATTGTGTGGAACATTCTTTTGTTTTCTGCTCCTCAAACGTGCAAGCCTTTATGTGATATGATAAATATCTTTGGCTTTTCGGACAGATTAAACAAAACATTGTAAGATGTCAAGCAAGTTATAATATCTGACATTTTATTTAAAAAATGTTATTATCGAAGATATTTTTCCTTTTTTTTCTGTGATTTGACTCAACAACTCTTTGGTGTAGAAAAATAGTGAAATTTGTTTTAAACATGCTTTTTTCTCATACAGTTTAGCAAAGCATTTTGCTTTCCTCAGCTGATGTTTTTGTTGCTTTTATTGTTTGCATTTTGTTTTTTCAAGGATGATTTTTGTGGCATATCTCGTTTATTGACAGTTCTGACAGCGTAGATACAGTCAGGACAGGTGACTAGAGAAAAGAGTGGTATGACATGCAGCAAAAGTCCTTGGCCACAATCGAACCAGGAATACTTTCGGTACGTGGTACTCGACATCTACTTTATTATGTACAGTATATGGCTTTACTGCTTACATCCATCATCAGTGACTTAAATAATCTTTCAGAGAGCCTAATCAGTAATTTATCAGTCACATCAGCAAATGGTTATTTTTCAATTGTCATGCATCATATTGTGCTGAACACTTCTTAATAAAAGTATTCTGAGCAGTTCAGTTGTGTTGCCCTGTGTTCTGTTCATCTCAGCATCCAATCAAAGCTAACATAGAAAAACAGTGCTTCAGTCACTGTTCATGAGCCATCATAGTAAACAGTGTGACATGATTTATTTCTGCCAAGGTTATAGTATGTTATTGTTCCATAGTATAGCGGTTGAGAGCCTTGTTCTTTGTTGGAATATGTGAAAGACAGTCAATATTTTGGAAAACATTCACAGTTCTGTATACATTATATATATATTCTATATTATGTTTACCTTCTGTCTACTATTTACTGATTCACCAGCTAACTACAGAGACCGATGTGCTGTTGTGATTATATTCTCCTTTGCTGTGACAGAACGTGTCTGTAGGAGCGGTTGACAATATGGCCTCAAAGTCAATTGTCTATTTAACTTCCAATTATTATTTCTTCATTCATTGATTTTTTGGTCTATAAAATATCATATATTCAGAAAATCAAACAATGCACAGCAGTCGTGCACATCCAGAAGACGTTTTAGTCAGGTGCTGGACCAATAGAAGATGAAAACACAAAGAACTTGACTCCCTTAAGTGCAGTTTGTTAACACATCCACAGGTGATGTTTCGAGCGATTGCTCTTCTTCAGACTTACATCACACTTACAGCATTTGCTCAAAACGGCACTCGTGCATGTGCAAATAAATTCAGAATATCCAAATGGAATATGCTGTTTACATGACCTATATCATTGGATTATTGTCATATTCTGAATAACAGTGGGATATCCATGTGCATATTATGGGATATGGCAATATCATATCGGTTCCTCTTGCGATATGATTATCAAAACACAGGTGTCAAATCATGATATTTTTATTAAAAACATGTAAGCATTCTTAATAGATTCCCCCGACAATTTGACTTAGCAGAGTTACGACTTCATGTGGTGTGGTGTAAACTTACATACACGGATATAACAGATTTTTGTGAGCCATAATTGTATCCTTTCTTTAAAATCTCAATTCCACAACTGTCCTGTTTTCTGAAAGTTTGCAGTAAACACTAAGCTAAGGCTCTATGCCCTTTTTTTGTAGATTGTTTCATCTCAAATTCTGTTAAACTGACACCACAATGCAGTGTGACATAATTCCTGCACTAACTTTCAGTTAAACAGATATCGTGGTGTATCATTAGATGATTGCCTTGCAATATATCAATTATAGCAGAATTGTTGTATTGTGATACTATTATCGTGGGCTAAGTTTCATGAATCGTATCTTACTCTGTGAGTTACTCTGTGTTTCCGCTCCAAAACAGTGCTCACTTTCGGCATTTGTAGACAACGCATCCACTTTAAATCATTCTGGGAGAAGGTTTTTCATTCTGTGGACATAATGGACAAGAAGGAGCTGTTAGAGGAATAGCTGCAGGCTAGGATGACAGGATGCACACCTTCAACTTCTCAGAGCGGTAACAACTCTTTTTCCCACATTAACGTTATCAGGTTCTCTATTATGACTGTGTTTAAAAGCAACATATTGCCTTACAGGCGCTTTTACTTAAAACTTTGTCTGGTCAGTCAGCTCTCCTAACTCTCCACACTAAAAGTAAGATGTGACTCCTGTTACTCTGTGCTGCAACTCTGCTGCTAGCCCCGCTGCAGCATGGACTAAACACCTCTTTGTAATCGTGGTGTCCGTCGTCAGACTATTGATTTTTTTAAATCACAATGGGCAAGTAATGTAATTGGTGTAAGCGCGACCACAGTATAACACTGGGAACACCGACTACAAAAGCAAGCCTACTTCAAGGTTTAAATGAATTATTTTTATGTTAAGAACTAATGTGCATACAGGTGCTGCCATGTGTGTGGCAAGAAATAAAGTACAAATGTTTTTCATTTGTTAGTTCAGTGCAAAGTTTCAAGTGTACAGTAGGGTAAAAAGATTTGCTGTTAAATTTACTTAAAAACTAATCAAAGAAAATTGTATACAAACTGCTGTGTGCATTTTTTTATCATTATTTTAATAATCAAAATAAAAACCACATTTTTCAGAAATATTGCATTTACTTTTAGAACTTGAACGCTGGAGTGGCCCTCCTTCGAGATGATGATAATAGCAGCAGTGGTCTCAAGCTTATTTGAGTTTGAGAGCCCTGGTCTATATGGTCTTTGTTGTGGGATGTAGCTCCTCTACTGCTTTTTAAAAAATTTTTTATTTCATGTTATCCTCCAAGTCCCTTCATTTTGTAAACAGCTACTCCTCAGCCAGCAACCTTGTGCATTTATACATTGTCACAAAACTGTTTAGCCTGTAATGTAACAATTCTCTATTGTAATAAAATCTATACAGTTATTATCATGTACAATATAATATGGCCCACCAAGCTCCTGCGTGCATATTAGAACGTCCGAGTGTCGACTGCTACCAAGATTATACAAACAGCTTTCAGTGCTTTCTACTGTTAGTCACTCTTTCCAAGGCCGCGTCCCTCTCAGGCTGCACTCGCATCTGCAATATGCATCTGCATACAATCATAGGATGCTATTACAGCCGCCATATGATCAGTTATTCAAATCATCTGTCTGAGAAAGTAATGATCACCTTCAGTTTAATCAACAAATTGTTATTCTTTTTAAATTCCCCTCAGTCCTTTTGCACTTTACAACAGACAATAAAAGCATGAAACTTCTCAAAACATCTGCATACACTCTACAAGGACACACATATAGTACACCACACACACACACACCAGTCCATCAAGCTGCTCTCCATCTGTATATCCAAGGGTCTCCTGCGACCTTCCTCCCAACAAGGCCAAGGGACATTCATACTGATTTATTCAAAGGGACGGTTCTCATTCAATTTTCTCCATATTCATAAGCGTGTTTCGCACCCCCGCTCTCGTTTTCCTTTTCAGCTTTAAATTAAAGGTACAGGAACGAGCCAGGCCTTTCATCTAGGGCTGGGGGTGGAGGGGCTGTGGGAGGAGAGCAAAGGCGTGTGTGTGTGTGTGTGTTGGGTAGGTTGGGGGGTGCGTCAGATGAGTGAGGGAGGAAAGGGATTGGTAGTGGTGAGGCTCTCTCCACTCTGTATTTATTAGCCCCCTCTCTCTCTCTCTCTCTATCTCTCTCTCCCCTTTGCCCCCCCCCTACACACCCACACACCCCCCCCACACACCCAACGACACCTGGCGAAAAATGATTCATTAATTCAAAAAGCAGCATTTTTGAAAGCCGTATTTCAAAGGCTTCGACAGGAAAGAGAGAGGAGCTAAGTGGGGTAGGGTGAGCCGGGAGAGCTGAGCGAACAGGAGGAGGAGGAGGAGGAGGAGGAGAGGGCAGGGGCAGGCAGAGCCAAGGTGTTTGAAGGGGCAGAGTACACTTCAAGTTTCTGTCACGCCAAAGATCAAGCTGGGGAGGGGGGGAGGGAACAGGGGGACGGTAGAAAGGATGTACGGGGGTTTTAACGCAAATTTTGTTGGCTCATGCCCGCTGGATCTCTGTACAGGTGGCTTTCATTTAGCAGGAAAATTATTATTTAGATTGTCTGGCAACTTTGCTTAAATGCATCATACATATGGTGACAAAAATGACCGTTTTGGACACATGTAAATTTGCATTCATGCTTAATATTAAACCCCTTGTTATCCAAACACCTGTTGGCAAAATCAGAATATCCTTCCAAGTCGCTGTGGCTACAACGCACTAACTAGCACACACACACACATTTCTACACACAAGCGGTAAACACCAACAGCGGGATCGTGTGTCAGCCACTCCCAGTCCGGCTGAATCTTTCATACGGCTGCAGATGATGTGGTTAATTATAGATGGCAGGACAAGCCGGGATCCTTAGCCTCAATTAGACGGGGCCACAGGGTTACTGACCTGCACAACGACTGTCAGTGCCTATTACACACTACACATGGCCAGTGACAGCGAGAGGGGCTGGGGGTGGAGGGCAGGGCTGGGTTACAAGGGCTACTACTGTATTCTTTTCTTTCCCAGGCAAAAAGCGACAAGCACACACACACACACACACACACACACACACACACACACACACACAAACACACACACGCAATCAGAAACACAGTTGTTTCATGCGCGCCGAGTTTGTAATCAGTGGAATTAATCAAATTATTACCTTATTACTATTGCCTGATTGTGTGTGTCACGTCTGTTCTTTCACTTCTGAGGTTTCACAGCTTTATTCCAGGTAGTTTCTGTCTGATCAGTGTGGTCAGACTGTAAATTCAAACAAATTATTTAAACTTGTACCTTACTGGGATCATATTTTTTGTCATTTTTGCCATTAAATTCAAATTTATGTGCTCGTAAAATTAAGACCCAAAATGTCATTAGGCTTTGACCTGCTAGTATTTTCTGATCTGGTGCCTGTCGCCAACATTGCTTTTCTGGTCCTTGATAAATCAGTCTCGCGGTTGTCTGGGAAAATAAAGGTTAACTGGTGATCCATTTCTTTTATACACTTAATGATTGAATAAACTCACTTTTTGTCCCGTGTTGTTGTTTTTTGTGACTCTGAGGTCTACTCTGTCAAAGCGACAGCGGCACCAACAATAATACCACACGTAACACTAGGGGGGAAAAGTTGCCACTTTCAGTAAGGTTTAGAGACAAAAACAACTCGGTTAAGGTTAGGAAAAACAAGTACTTTGGTAAAGGGAGACTTCACCACAAAATCAAACACACATATTTTATTCTCACCTGTGGTGCTTTTTCATCCATCTAGATTGGTTTGGTGTGAGTGTTTGTAGATATTGGCCTTAGAGACGTCTTCCTTCTCTTAATATAATGGAACAAGGGGGCACTTGGCTTGAGGTGCTCAAAGCACCAAACAAATACAGTCTCCAGTTTTCCTCTGCAACAAGGGCTGATTACTGACATTACAGGTGCACTCACTTTTACCTGCAAATGAAGAGGTTTGGATAATCTGATTATCCTATTGGCCTGTTTATAACCTAAATGATGGTCTGACGCTCTTCTTTCTTTTCCTATTGGAAGTCTTTGGTATTCCTCTGCGAAATTCACGACAAGCTTGATATTAATATATGAAATGTTGATATTGTGTTAATATTGCACATAAAATAGTAGTTCATCTGGTTGCCTTTTCACTTCCCACCTCCTAACAATCGTATTTTGAGGGTAATTTATTTGCAATAAATGAGGCAAAACACACAGCAAACAAAGTTAAAGGTAAATTTGAATGTTAGCATTTTTTTCCCCGAGTTTCTATAGATATTGATATCATGTAGTAAAAAACTGATGTCATGACAGTCCCAGTTCCTTCCATGCAAAATCCAAAATCCAATAAAGGTAAAAGAAAAAGGGTAATTCCACGCATTACAAACAAAAGACATAACTTAAGAACATTTTGTATTATTGTCAAAACTTACTGAGACTGATTACACTCTTTATTTTCTGTATAACCCCGCGTTGTGATTTCTAACCGTGTCACCTGCAGCTCGGCACGGTGCATTGATATTTGCCGTGTTTTTCTCACGGAGGTAGCTGTTGGTGTAGTATGTCCCATTCCCAGGGTGTCTCTCGTAATACTGTCTCTGGGAACAAAACCAGGCAAATAGCCCTGAAATCTATCATATAATGATCCAGCCCTAATGACTATGGCTTCAGGAATAGGACAGTCCTTGAGTTAATCACTGCTGTCTACCTTAAAGTCTGTATCTTGTAATTACCATGTCCTCCTGGCCCCCTGTCTGTTCTCTATTCCGCTTTATCCCTCTATCTACTATCTGCTGCACAGGAACAAGGTTTCAGTGCAATGATAACTTTTCTAGAGGATGAGAGGATGCACCGTGAGCACCCTAGTTGATCAAAACTGCAGTTCAAGCCACGTCCTCGCACATCCAACCTGCCTCTCTGCCCCCATCCACCTGCTCCTCTCTCCCTGCTGCCTTACCTGTACTCACCTGTGTCTGTCTGTGCAGGTGAGTGAGAGCCAAGCCCCCTTTGGGACCTGCTGATTAGGGTATTAAAAATAAATGGGCTCAGTTTAGGGGGGGTTTGGTGGCACGGTGGTATATATTTCTGTTAATTTTTCTGCCCCCCCTCCTCCCTCTCTCTCTCCTATGTAGTGACTGATCTGGCAGAATATGATAGCATGGGCTGTCACGGCAATAATTAGGCCTATTTTCCGTGAGGTCATCTTACAGGGACGCTGGGCGGCTGTGGTTCACACACAGGGTGCTCTGTGCTGCTCCTGCCCCAGAGCCCCCAGGATATGATCGTCCACACAGGGCAACAAAGAATCACTCCGCAGCAAATGAACGAAACATAAAACACCTACAATCTGATATGGACTGTGGTTCCCAACGCTTTATACGCTGGGAGAGTTTACCTCGCTGGGCTTTCACAGCTCCGAATCAAGCAGGCTTTTATTAAACAGTGTCCCGTCTAAAATATTAAACAAGATCTGAAGGAGGATTAAGTTGTCAAGGGAGTTACCTGTGATGGATTTCAAAGGGAGAGCCCGATTTTTGTTTGTTTTGCGCACTGAGGTCGAGCAATTGATGCGAAAACTTTAAGTCTCAATAAAACCGTCAAGTGTGAGGTAGACATGAGGGTATTTGGTTCTGCTAGCAGAAAGCCAACAGTGCCAAGTCAGAGCGCAACATATTTCAGCTCCATTCAGAACACTCCCTGGTTGGGTCAACAGCTGCAGGCTAGAATTAGAAATCAATTATTCAGCTTCGACAAGCTCATTAAGTCTCTGAATAGGATTTTCTGTTCTGAGTCTGCCTGCTCATTTCTCCTAGCTTGCAGTTTCTAATTAGTATTTCTTTTCTCTTTAAAGTTTGATGGGAGTTTGGGTAAAAAAACGTGGGCACTGACTTAACACTCGCAGGCCCGCTGGCTTCTCTGAACAGTATCATTATCTGTAGGAGAGGCTGTATCGGTACATTGGAAGACCACTGAGGTTGTTTGCTTTCAGTTTGGGCGCCGTCTAATGATTGGAGTCATCAGGCTAAATTAGGCATTAATAATCAAAGGAGTGTAATCTGGGGAAATTAAGCATTAATAATCAAAGGATGACTGGAAATTATCACACACACAGTAAATGAAGCGGCACTAATCAGCGGGAAAGAAAGAGGGCACGAGGCCGACAAAGTATTTTGAGACAGAAAATGGAGGGATGTGTACAGGAAGATGCATTAATAATCAGCTCCCCACTGAAGGACTACTCCGCGCTGACATGATTGATGTTGTCATAGAAACTTCCATCCGCCCCACTCGATGGCATCCTTCAAGTGAAGCCAGACATAAGCTTGCATTTCATAATGTCGCCTACTGTTGCCTACATCACCTACAGTGCAAGAAGGCTTATTAGCAAAAACCCATTCCATCCTTCGCTCTCTCTCTCTCTCCTTCTTTCTGCCTCCCCACCCTGCCTCCTCCCATCCCTCCCTCTCTCTCCTCTCTCTCTCTCCTCTCTCTCCCTCTCTTCCTCTCCTCTCCACATTGTGTCTGTCTATCTGATCCCGTGGCCTTTTGTTGCGCTATGAAAGGCCTGATGCCACACTCATTATTTTCTCCTTTATCTCTCTCCCCACTGCTCTGATTAGAACAGTCGCCCCTGACAGACGCCCTCAGCCAGCTCCTATCCATTACAGTGTGTGTGTGTGCGCGCGCGCATGTGTGTGTAGGAGAGAGACGTGAGGCTACTACCTATATAAATCCTAAGTGTTTTAAGCACAGTAAATGTCTGTGTTATTATAAAGGAGCAGAGCAAAACATAGAAATTGCACAAAGGGTAAAATGTGAGTGGGAAAATGAGGTGCGTTTTGATTATTTTGAGGTAAAATTACATCGCCTCACATGCACACGATACACACTCTCTCACACACACACTCACATTCACACACCATGGGAAAACTGACTTGCTCAAGCCAAGTTTTCTGTTTGGGCTTTTGTGTTTTGGTGCGGCAAAGTTGGAAGGCTCTGAATTCTGAATGCTATTACGCTGAAGAAAAAAAATACCCCAGCCAGACGTACATTTCTCAGCCTGGTGTGTACATGCATTTGCATTTGGATCAATAGACCTTTACATCCATATTTCTTCCCTTTCTCTTGTGTAGTGAAAACACCTTAACACGAGTATATCACTCAGCAAATGGAAGCTAATGCTGTCTGTTATTTCACCGCTGATTTAGTTAGTTTCTCTGTTGATGTACGGCCCTTCAAAGGAGGAAATTCACATAGTGTCACCCTTACAGCGTCATATTGTAATATAAGGTGTCACATATACAAAGTGTGCAGAAAAGCAGCGGGGAGCATTTAATACATCAGTCGCTAATCTCCAATAAGCTGTTTATTATAGTTAAAGATTTAATTTATGCATAAATCAGTCACACTGAATTATGGGAAACACTTTTAAATATTTACAGATACATGTAAAACAGAACAAAAAGCCCTTTTACCCATATATTATTTCCTCATTGGCGCTCTCCCTCTGCAGTCTGAATATGTCATTTGCTTTTAAATTGCATTATCATGCAGAATGAAGCAGAAATTTGATGAAACTCAGATGGATTCACCTGAGTTAATGGAATATGGGTTTAAGAGGGAACTAATTATCCCAGTTTAGCAGCGAGAGAATGTATTTCTCTGGAAGGCCCGATTCTGAATGTAAACATTAATGGCCTCCTTGATTAGCATAAGAATCGTGCATTATTGTCCTGCTCACTCTGCGTCCTATTGGATATGCATCTGTGCTGCTCCAGACACACGGCACACACACACACACACACACACACACACACACACACACACACAGACTACAAGCCTTAATACACTTATTACCTGCCTTATCTACTAATGATGCCATTTCTGTCTTTATTGTTTTGTTAATCCATAAAATTCATTTCTCCAATCAAATTACAGTTTTAAGGCCCAATAGCATTACTGGAAGCTGCTCCTTTTTTGCACAGGCAGAGAAAAAACAAACAAATCGAGCTCCAACTGTTGAGGTAATGGACAATGTTTAATATAAGGTACAAGTGAAGAGGCTGAGTCATTGTGATGGCAGTGCTCTCTTTGGGGAGTGTTTATGTGTGAAACATAGCAGAGAAACAGGCCATTGCGGTGTAAACAAAGGAGAAATGGAGAGGAAGATAAGGAAGTTAAAGGAGAAGAGGAATCTTGGGACCCAGCTGAAGAGTTAAATTAAGAGAAGGAGCCGACGAGGAGAGTTAAAGGGCAGGTGAGGAAGGGAGGCTTTGACTTGGGGCCTCCCGGGGACGATGACCTTATTTCAAATTCTGGGTGAGGGACTACAGTTAGGCAACTGAGGAGCCACACACACGCACACTCAAACACACTTTCAAGGCTGAGTTCAGGAATAGAGAGCCCCCCCTGAAGTCCTGCAGCTCCCTCAAAGGCCAAGCTGCTGCCATTGTCGTTAGTAAAGCTACATAATAGGTTACAGCGTACATTATTCCTCTGGGGTTCAACTCCATATCCTAGGAACTAAATCCATCTTTAACTTGGGATGCATAAGCTGTGGCACTTCGTGTTTGATCGCTGGGTTGCTCAGTGTGCCCCCTATGCTTGTGTAAATTGTAGATTCTGTATGAGACCTTTGCCTTAGTGAGTTTATAAGCACAATGTAACTACACTGGGATGACTGTGTGGTAAGAGCATTTACATGGTTCACAGTTAGCCAGCTAGCCCCAGTTTGCCGGATGTGCTTAACTGTGTGAAAGAATGTGTGTGAACTCCAGGGAAAGAAAATGATCTGGTTTGGTTTTTAAGGTTTTATAATGTCTTCACATTATTTTGATTTATTGATATAGTACTTTTTTTTTTACATATAAAAAAAGTAACTGCGTGCCTGTCAATTGTTAGTGTCTAGATGTTCAATCGAAAGCCTGTAGCCCAGTTTATTCTACTGTAGCCCAGTCCAGTTAAGTCCAAATAGTGGCAGCACCTGCTCTTCAATGTAGCTTTACTGGCTGCAAGAATCTTGAGAAGACGGTGCCACTTTTCAGACGCCTTTAACAAAAGCCAACATGTACTGTTAGTCTTAAATAAAAACTGAGAAAGAAATGGGACCGACCGGTATTTATGCCACACTTATTTGAAAATGTAGCTAGTAATCCTGCTATTGTAAATTAATTTCTGCTTTCTTTGATCATGATCTCGGGGCGTCAGAACTCCAGCAACATTTGTAGGATTAAAACAGCTTTATGTCAAACCAAAATATATAAGAAATTGAAAAGCACAGACATGTGGCTGATATGTAAGTGTGTGTCTATATGTTTCATAGTATACCCATCTTATTTGAATGTTATGGGACATTGTATTGGCTTGTAAGACAACATGAATACGTAAATATGAACATCAATAATTGGGCAAAGCTTCAGGACTGCTACTAAATGGACCTTGTGGTTAGATTGTTTTCTCAAATAGCCTGTTAGTGGTCAAACAAATGCAAGTTTAAACCACATAATAACCCCTGTTTGGCAGGGGGTTATTACTACAGCATCACCTTCCCAAACAGGAAATAGATCATTGGGCCTGTTTCACCCAACTGTCCATCTCTGACCTTCTCCTTATACGGACTTTTCACTCATTACACTAATTCTCCTCACTTCGATCTATGCATAAATAAGGTCATTGTAAGATACAAAATATAGCCTAATAGCATAACAATGTTATTTGTCCCATTAAACATTAAAGTAAAAGTAATCTATATTTCTCTTTCCCTGAGACGGAGGCGGTGTGGAGAACTCGTAGCTCTCTTTACACAGCTCTCACTTTTCATTTCTGCACAACATTTGTTTCCTGTCATCCACCGCCCCTACCGTTACCTCTGTCACTCTGTTTAGCTGCCGTCACTGCAATTTAGCGCTGAAAGGTATAGAAACATGCATCAGCAGCTGAATGGGCTGCAGAGTGCATCACTGCCAACAAGGTCTAAGGTGGCCAAAGTGGTTAACTTGGAGCCTGTCGAACTGCCTTCCTCCCTCACAGTCATTCTGTCGTCTGCCTCCACTGAACCACCCGGCTGCTCGAACCTCCTTAATTCCCATCCATTTCTTGTCTGGTCGGTCTCTATACGTGGACAGTGTCCAACATGACAGATTTCACTATCATCAAAGAAACATTTTCCATTAATGGGCCCTGACCTTGTCTGACTACTGTACTTAAAAACCTTCTCTGCTGCTTGGCGCACTTTCCCCCCTAATCACTCCCCTCACTCCTTGACCCCCCCTCCCGCCAACTTTCCATTTCACCTCCTCTCCTCACCGTAATCTCCTGATTTTTTTTCCCTCCTCCATAAATTTTCTGCTCCTCTCACCTTACAAGAACCCCCCTCTGTTGTTTGTGGGGGCTTGCCTGATAGCCATTAGTGTTACACCCTATTACATCAGTAATGACTGACTGTGAGCTCTAATTAGAGATGTGTTAGGGAGAGCTGACTTGCCCCCCACCCTCCCCCCTCCCCTCCCCTCCTCCTTCCTGCTTTTCCGCAGAGCTGTTACCGTGACTCCATCGCTGTGGCGACACCATTAGCACAGCACCTCTAAGAGTTGCAAGTCCTGACTGTTAAAACCATTACATTCATTACAGACCAATCAGAGGGGAAGGTGTTATGGCTAATTGATAAGCTGAACAATGCATAAAATCTTGTCTCTAATTGCCCTGCGGGAAAAGGAGAAAGTGCCCTGGGAGAAAGAGACAGTGAGAGAAAATGAAAGAGAGAGTGAGAGTGGGGAAGCGACTCGCGTGCTAATTTCAAAATCTGATATTTTTCCACTCGAATAATTTAGGCTTACAATATGTCTTCATCCAAACGTGCTGTAGATTCCCCCCCTTCTCGAATAATGGGATGTTTCTTCTGGGTTTGTCATCTGTGATAAGATGATTATCTGAAAGGTCCGTGGCACATTGTGAAGAGAGTCTCGCCTTCTCTGCTGGAGTAGGTAATCCTGGGTAATAGCATTATGGACACAGTGTTTTCCTAAAGCCCATGATTATCCACTGCTGTTTGCCGTGGGATTGACATTGGCCTCCCTGGTCTCTCTCTCCCTCTCCCTCTCTCCTTCTGTTTTTTTTTTTTTTTTTTTCATACTCTCTTTCTCACTTGTTCGTGTCATCCTGTCTCTGACTCACCACTCCATCAAGCCCTTATATGCTCTTCTCTTGCAATTCTACCGAGAGAAGAAGATGAAAATAGAGCACATGGAGCAACAAAAGAACAAATTGCTTGTAGACAAGAGTGCCCCAGATTTGAATGGCATGTTATGTTCTTTCTGTCAAAAAATCGCACTTTCAGTTTGTCAGTTTGGGGTTACCATCCTGCTTTAAAACTCAATAAGGACTCTGCAGTGTGCTATTTACTAAAATATGTTAGCAAGTCCTACATATAAACCAGTTTAGGCATTTATAACTTAAAGAGTCTCTACACTTGATCTCATTTGACCAACTATTTGATTTTGCTCTTTAACCTACTACCTATACAAAATGTCACATGTGAACTAAATTTTAACAAGTGTAGAGGAAATAATATTACAAGTGAACTGGACATTTTCACAAGTGTTTGGCTTTTTCCACATATGAATGAAGATTTACACTAGAGAAACTTGTGAATTACATACATTCACGTGTTAAGATTTTTTCGCAAAACTTGTAACATGTGAAAACAAGAATGAACTGACAAAAGTTTTTTTTTTATTTTCAAAATTGATTGGCTTTTTTTTTTACATAAGTTGAAAATTCCACAGTTGATTACTACACATTCACATGTGAATTACATATGCTCATATGTGATTGGCTTTTATTTCACATGTGGATTAAAATTTCTACATTGGGAAACAAAACATGGTACATGGCACAAAAGAACATTGCTTCTTCACATGTCAATTGAACATTTTTCGACATTTTCACGTCTCCATGTGAAATTTACATTTTGACATGTGAATTGTCTACATTTGTATGTGATTGGCATTTTTTCACATGTGGATTTGAATTTCCAAAGGTGGAAACAAAACATTGCGCATGAAATCAGGTGAAATTTGTTTCTTCACGTTGTTTTTTTTCACATGTGAACTCAAATTTTGACATGTGAAATCAAAACATTGTCACATGTGAACTGGACATTTTCATTACATACTGTATGTCCACATGTGGGAACATTACCATATAGTGTTTTACATTATGTTGGTCCCCTGTTGCCAATGTCTTATATTACATGTTTTTATGCTGCTTTCATTCAGTGTACCTCAGTTTTCAGTACTGCATTCATTCTTAAAAGCTCATAAAGTACCAATACAGGTACATTCCTTATGAGAGCACCAATCCTTCATCTTGATATGATGTGTGCGTTTTTACCTCTTTCTTTTTTTTTGAGGTCTGTAGGTTTTTGAGTGTTGTGTTATGGAGGTTTGTATGTTTGAGAGAGATCAAATGAACTGAGCTAAGACCTCTGCTTTTAGCCAATTGGCTCACTCTTCCCTCAACGCTTTTAGGCCTGACCTGGCCTGATCTCTCTCTCCCTCCCTCTCCCTCTCCTTTTCTCTCTCTCTCCCCCTCTCACTGGCTGTCTTTCTTGTTTTTTTCTCTCTTAATAATTTCAACATTGCCTTTTACTTAGCTTTACCACTTTGTGTCAATCTCCTGCTTGCGTGGTTTATGTGTTGCACTTATTCGGTGCAGTAATCTCGCAGAGTGACAAAGTGATCTCTGGTGAATCATCTGAAAATTACAGGCTGTAGAGGATGTTTTAATCTGCAACGACTACAATGTTTTCCTCTGGGCAGTTGGTAAATGAAAAATTGGTTAACCACCAGTCAGGAAATACCACATGACATTTTTCGCCAGGGATTAATTGTTGTGATCTGAAGGGGTGGGGACATCCTCCTGTGTTGTAAAATGTATTCTCACTGTAAAATTTGAGAGTTTCGGAGGGAATGCAGGAACCAAATAACTGTTGTCCAGTTTATCTCAGCGTGTCATTAAACAACAATGAATGATCACTTTTGTAGTTAAAGCGTCACCAAGAGGCTGATTTGTTGCCACCCCTTGTTCCCTAAACAATAGAAGGCTGGGAAATTACTTTTATAGGAGCCACCAGTTTTTTTCCACCTTGGCTCCACCGGTAAGCAGATGGATGCGTGAAGCAGCACAGACACCTGCCAGCTACATCAGCTACAAGTCAGGGAGTGTGTCAGCTCTGGCAGCCGTGGAGCCAGGACGCTGCAACAGGCAGGCAGGCAGGGAAGGTGGGAGTCATTAACCAGGCTCTGCTCCTGTGTTTGCACAACAAATGGGACATGTGAGGGTTCGACTGAGAAGAAATGAATCTCTGAGGTAATCAACACTGAGTTTGCAAGTAGATTGAACAGACTTGCAGGTGTGTGTGTGTGTGAATGTGTGTGTGTGTCTGAGGCAGATGCTGACAGCGCTGTGTCTCAAAACTGTGAACCTGTGTGCAAATAAGAAACCTTTCATGAGCCCAGCTGTGTCTTATACAGTGTTATCCGTGTGTGTGTGCATGTGTGTGTGCGTGTGTGTGTGTGTGAGAGCTGTCTGAGCCACATGCTTGCAAGCTGTGCAGCCTCGTATAAACTAAATCTAATTGGATGCTGTGGACTTCACAGTATGAAGCAATATTTGGTGATTGGAGGATCACATTGTTGGACACAGTGTATGTCCTGAGTAAAAACAGCCTCCAAAGTCAATATCCCTCCTCCTCCTCCTCCTCCTCCTCCCTCCACCACCACCTCCACCTCCCTCTCCTCGCATCCTTTTCTGTTTCCAGGATCAGTAATGGGAGTCAGTATCCAGGAGGAGGCGATGGGGTTGCGGGGCTCCTCCTCAAGTCCTCGCCCCTCCTCCCCGAATGCGGCACAGCTGCCTTTCAGAACCCCGCCGCTCCAGCCCATTCATCCTGGAGAGCCAAAAAAAAAAAAAAAAAAAAAGTGGCTATTTATTAGAATACTTGTTTTGTATTGTTCCGAGCCACACAAAAGACGCTTCATTATGTTAGAAGCAAGCCCCTTTCGCAGAGAGAAACAATAACTTGGAATTGTCTTTTTTAGAGTGTATAATAAATGTCATTTCTTCTCGTCTCTGCCCCTCAGTGTGTGTTGAGTGGTGGGTTTGGGCACCGGGCATGGATGGCCTTGGCACTCGAGCGGCCAGATTGTAGTGGGAGTAGCGGTCTTACATGAAGCTTTGGAAGGGTTTAGGACGGCTTTAGGAGTATGGAGGGAGAAATCTGCCCACTTGGTCTGGAGTAGAGGGAACGAGGGGAACATGCGTAAGTCTGAATATGACAATTCCGCACGCAAGAAAAGGATTTTTCATATAGGTTTTTAACCTATAGATGCAGTATTACTCTATATTTTGTGCGTAAAATCTATTTTTGTTGATGCGTAAAGTGGAATTAATGCATTTTTTTTTTAGGGAAATGCGATTGCGCATACTGAAACAAGTGTCTTTACTGGGAACGTCTGCGCTCTGCGGTGCAGATAATATGTGTTTCTAGCTGCAGGCTGTGGTTTTATTTTGGGACATGTGAGATCCAGCAGGGCGCGCAGCTCTGTGGCTCGTGCTGCTGCTGCTACCAGTTGCTCTCTAACCGACTCACTTTAATTTTCTGAAGTGACATTATCGGCTACTGATCTGCTCGGGAGTGAGTGGTTATCATGTGCGCCTATTTAATTCTGTTGGATTAACTAAAAAAACGCATGCTGTAAATTAGAGGAGTGTTTATTAAAGGCGGGATGGTTTTACGCAGCGTTTAGGTGACATGATTCTCTCGGTGTTTCTACGGGTGGGAGGGGTGAAAGAAGTTGAGGCTGATCGTCACATCTTTAGATATTTTGCTCCATCTTTAGACTGAAGCTTGAACACAATCGCTCCCTCTTGCTTAACCCAGTTTGTGACGGGTCACCCGCAGGTGATCGCAACTCGCAAATACCACCCAGTTCCACGCGCGCTGGCTTGTGCGTACACGCGCAGCCACGCACCGCACGCGGAAATTGCCGTTGCGGCTTAGCAGCTTTAGGGAGAAAAGGGGGGTAACCTAGATACAATCGGTGTGGAGTTTTATATTTCTGTGCGATGGATGCAGGAGTTGGCCGAGATTAAAAACCACACTGACCCCCGCTGCGCGTAACGCGTACCTGTGTTCATCCACAATCATTCTCTTATTTATTTATGTATTCAGTTATGGGGGGACGGAGGGTGTGTAGCCTATGTGGGGGGTGTTGGATAACTGCTTTGACCCTTGGCCCCACGGTCGTGCACCGTCATCGCAGTGCACGCATCCTGTTGCAGAGGCCGCGCACAAAGGAGCGAGAAGGTTTTTTTGAAAGGAGGTTTGTTAAAAGAGGAGTGACTGATGGGGGGTGACAGAGAGAGTAAACAGGGGCCGGTGTAAAGGCTAATCCTCTGCGATCCTAAATCCACTCCACAGTGAAAAGAACATAATAATAATAATATTAGTTTTATGATTATTCCCGCTCGATCCTTGAATCTACATCGTGACAAGTCTCTCTTTCCTTTTTTAATTTAACTTTAATTAATGTACTTCACCAAACTGTGTGACTTTAACATTGTGGACACATTGTTTGTGACGTCTTGTGTTACGTGATAATTAATTTATATTAAGGTATGGATCAACGCTTAAAAAACGTCTTTAAGAGTTGATTTATTAATTTTTTTTAAAAAACAAAAACGCCAAAATCTAAATTAAAAATCGTTTTTTATTTGATCAATAAAATATGAACCCTCACTTTTACATGATGAAATAAAGGCTTTATATTTTTAATCATATTTTTTTCAGCCCCTTTAAGTGTTATTTTCATTTATTACAAGAAGCGTCACTATGATTTTTTTCTTCATTTCTCTTGTTTGTTTACTTGTGTGCTGGTGTGATGGCTTCACTGGCAGCAGCCGCCCCGGAGCTCTCCGGGTGTCAGCATGATACTGTCATCTTCCTCGGGCCTTAAGCCACATGGCCCGGAACCACTGGAAACGTTTTATTGACCATTGTGATATCCCGTTAACCCCATTTACCAAAGACGCCTGGATCCATCCGAGTGATCCCGCTCCCTCGGGCCCTGAACACAGGGCTAGATCAAGCTTAGCTCCAATTAAAATAAAAGAGGAAAAAAAAAAAAAAAGAAAAAACAGCAAAGAACGATGGAATGATTAAATCGTTAGTCTCGCCGCGGGAAGTGGTATTTCGTTTTCCCTTTCAATTAGAGGTTGATTGGGCTTTTCAGGGGAGGTCAGCTGTGAAATCTGAATTATATATGCGCGGGACCCGAGCGCACATAGACCTGTTTCCTCCTCTCGCGGTTTGCGCACGGGTTCCCTCGGATATTTAATAAGGAACATAAAGTGTATCAGTCCACTAAAAATGACAACAGCAGCAGTTTACATTTTCAGCTGCGCGCACACACACACACAGGCATGACCAGGACGCATTCAGCACCACCAGCAGACGGCGATCACGGAGCTTTGCCTCGCCAATTTCACGTCATTATATGGCTATCCATCCTCAGGGGCTTCTCCTCTTAGACCAACCGTTTTTGTTGTTGTAGTTTTTTTTTATCTTAACAAATCTCTCTCACATCATCTTCTGCTGTGAGTGTGTGTAATTTCTCTCCCTGACACCTGCTATTTATTACATACCTTAATTACATACCTGCAGGGAGAGAGAGAGAGAAATGGATTGTGAGGCGCTGGTTGAGCATCAAGTCGTCTCAGACGCAATTGGTGTGAGTAGGCTGTGGTTTAATTCTAGTGCGTGAAGCACAGGAGGACCCAGGCCTCTAGGACGCGCAGTGAATCTGTGAAAAACGTGTTAAAGATGGGGAGGAAATGTTCTGATTTTCAAGCTCAGACATAAAGAGAAAGTGGAGGGTGGAGAATTATTTTAGCCAAACTTTTACCGGCGCCAGGGAATTTTAAAGCTGCTTGATATGGAAGCTTTTTTTTTTTTTTTTTTTTTGTTGAAAAATCGAGCAACCATACCCATGTTTTTTTAAAAATATGTTAAGATGTTTGACTCATCGTAATCACAGACTGCACCCACCTTTTGGCCGCTCCTTCACCGCTAACAAATCTTAGTTATTTTTGTTTCGCTCAAGTCTCTGAGAGCGTGTTTGGAAATTTCAAATGCCTTGTGCTATTTGTGGGATTGACCCTCCTTTTCTGCCTCCTCCTTCTCCTCCTCCTCCTCCGGTGTGTTCTTCCTCTATGGTCCTCTAGTCACCTGACCAAACGCCATGCAAATCACTCTGCTGCTGGAGCCTCATTGGCCGCTTGTGGCTCATTTAACCGCTGTCAGTGCGCATCATATGGCCGCCGCTTTAACCAACTTCTCAACTCCGACAGGGAAAGTGGCTCCAATGCGCATTCTATCACAGTGGATGTGAACCAACCCAGGCGAAGACAGGGTGAAAACTGGTTGGAGAACATTTTACATCCCTTTTCGGATTAATTTTGATCTCGTATTGATTCATTCGGGCTTAGAATCTTAATTTTGTAAACCAGTCATCCTGTGCGCACCCGATCTCGTGCGCCTGAGCTATCTCGAAATAGACTTTTTTTCTCTGTTGGTGGCGAAGTTTAAATCCAGGTGAATGTATAGCATGATGATGGAAACTGACCTCCATTCCCCCGGCCCCCAAACGAACACGACCACGGGGCAAACGGGGCCGAACAGTGGGTCCAAAGCGAACCAGGAGCGGGTGAAGAGACCGATGAACGCGTTCATGGTGTGGTCCCGTGGGCAGCGGAGAAAGATGGCACAGGAGAATCCCAAAATGCACAACTCTGAGATCAGCAAACGGCTGGGCGCCGAGTGGAAGGTGATGTCCGAGGCTGAGAAGCGCCCTTTCATCGACGAGGCGAAACGGTTGCGAGCCATGCACATGAAGGAGCATCCGGATTACAAGTACCGGCCCAGACGGAAGACCAAGACGCTGCTGAAAAAGGACAAATATTCCCTCGCCGGTGGACTGCTTTCTGGGCCCAGTGGGGGCGGTGGAGTTGGTTTAGGAGTCGGAATGGGTTCATCCGGGGTCGGACAGAGGTTAGAGAGCCCCGGGGGTCACGGAGGCTCCGCCAGCTCCGGCTACGCGCACATGAACGGCTGGGCGAACGGTGCGTACTCGGGGCAGGTGGCTGCAGCCGCGGCGGCCGCAGCGATGATGCAGGAGGCTCAGCTCGCCTACAGCCAGCACCCGGGGAGCGGAGCGCACCACCACCACCACTCACACCACCATCACTCACACAACCCCCAGCCAATGCACCGCTACGACATGACAGCCCTGCAGTACAGCCCCATCTCAAACTCTCAGAGCTACATGAACGCTTCTCCATCCGGCTACGGCGGGATCACCTACACGCAGCACCAGGGCTCCGGCGTCTCCTCCTCGGCTGCCATGGGGACGTTAGGGTCGCTTGTGAAGTCGGAGCCGAGTGTAAGCCCTCCCGTCAGCAGCACACACTCACGGGGTCCTTGCCCCGGAGACTTGAGAGAGATGATAAGCATGTATTTACCGACCGGAGAGCCGGGGGACCCGTCAATGCAAAGTAGACTCCATGCCTTGCCGCAGCATTACCAGAGCGCCACGGCTGGAGTGAACGGGACGGTCCCTCTAACACACATTTAGAACTCACATTATAATTGAAAACTGCAAACGAACACATAACCAAATATTTACCTCTTTTCTAAATAACCCCGGTCCCGAGAACTACCTGCATTTTGTACAGAATGTTTATTGTAAATGAAGGGTAAATAGCATATTCATCTCGGCTTTTTTTCAATAGCCACCAGTGGAATTATATAACGAATATGATGCTGAGATTATTGGTTATTGTGCTATCATCTTTTTGTCCATTTACTTCACAGTCTTAGTTGAGGGATCCGCCAGGTTCACATGGGGAGTATTTGGTTCAATTGTCTCATAATTTCGGGGGGTTTCTGTAACTTATTTGAAAATGAGAAAACGTGTCATAATCTTAAGAAAGTGCTTTAAAAGATATGGGAAAGTCATATTCTTTAAACATTTGTGTTCATTTGCAGAAGCCTGTGTCTTAATTCTTGGAAAAAAAAATCATCTCTTTTTATTGTAACACTCTAATTATTGTAAATTGTGAATAATTTTAATATTTCAAAGGATGACGGGCAACTGCTGTTGTAATTTAAGTGCTTTTCTGCGAGGGAAAAGCCCTGATATTGCAATGAAGAAGAATTGAATAAATTTCACAAGATGTTGCTTTGATTCTTAAGACAACGGTCTTAGATTGATTATTTTCACAGTGTTCTCACACAGGAGTGTCTTTCACGTCTTAGTACACAAGATTATCATCGAGCCTCCTCTCGAGACAAATAGCCACCTGTTTAAATTCTGACACCGCTGTGGACACAGGTCCCACGAGCTTTTAAATAGCCTGATTGTTCGTGCGTAATTGTGCGTAAAAGCTACAGTCTGCAGGCCTGCGAGAGAGCCATGTTGGTAGAGTGGTGTTGTTCCATGGGTTAAACTTTCATCTGGGTTATGACATTTATTTATACATTTGAAGGAAAAAGATTTTTCCATATATCAGTGGCGTGCAGGCCGAACTATGCTCACGTTTCATTTGGAATATTTACAGCAGGCCAAGCTGATGATGGCTCACACTCTCATTTTTATATAAACATGATTCCTGACGCATTTGTTTTTGTGCATTTTCTCAAACAAACATCAGTAACAAAAGAAAAATATTTTTATAGAGTAAGTGAAGGCCTCATATGACAAACCACCTGTAAGTGTTAACGAAACGTCCTCATTTATCAACCAATACGAGATTTATAAATTCATTAACACATCTAATTTCACCATGGTAACGGCTTATGAGGGGTGACTGTGTTTATAGAAAATTTAAGCAGAAAAAAGTTAGCAATTTTTAATTTAACCCTATTTCTAATCATTTTTATTGATCACTTAGCAGATCTCTATTTAATTTTATTATCTAACCTGTCAGACTTCCAGTCCTGGATTTTATCACATCATATCTTAAATGACGAACTGCTCTTCAACAAAACTTCAACAACCTGTGATAAAGGCACATTTTTCATACTAGAGACTTCTTAAAAATGGTTTCTTATTAGGCGAACATGAATATGAACAATAAATCACCAAAATAGTTTCAGATCATTCTGCTGACATTTTGTGATTCGGTGTGAAGACTTGATGTAATTTCACTGATTCTGTTTTGAACACTTGACACAAATCACAAGACTAATGAGGAATAGGTTCCAATGAATAATATATAATGGTCAGTTTAGTGATAAAAGGGTGTTTATTTATATAATACATTAAAAGACTTAAAGGATTTTCAGCGATCTCACACCTGAGGTGGTTCATTTCATCCCCTGCCCCTCGGGACATGGACTTCTTTTAATCATCCACTTTATCTGTCTTTATGGGATTTAATGGTTTATACTTGAGAGAAAAAAATAAATAAATACTTGAACTGAAAGGTAATATAGCTTAATTCACGTGCTCAACAATATTACAAACACCAAAGAAAAATATTCACAAAATCACAAAAAATCACGATTTATTTAGCTGTATTTTCTCACTAATCAAACGAACAAGATCAAAGATGATAAATCACGTCTTTAATACTTGTTATTTTTCCCGTTGGTCCCTCCATCTTTTGCTTTAGCTGTGAGGCTGCACAGGTTGACACTGTTGCAGGGAAAAGTGCACGAGGCACGAGCGGAGATTTGAACAATAAATCCATGTTTGATATCAGCGCTACTAAAGAATAAACTGCCGGTCATTTTAAAGGAAGGAGAAACATCTTATCTCATCAAAATGTAAGAGTCAGTTGCACAGAGCTGCGCATGAAATAAGTCCAGATTTAACGCACCTCGCCCGCGCACAGCCCAAACTGTTGCACAGACTGGACCTCCCAGTGACCGAACACACTCGTGACAAGTAGTTTATGGGGTTGCTGATGACTCATCACAATTTCGAAGCTGCAGATGTTTGATTTTAGATGACTGAGTTTAGGTTCCTTTGACTGAAACACCTTCGTTATGGATCAGACATGGAGGAGGAAACAAACACACACATTCAGATTATTAATCCTCTCGAAATAATGAGAAATTAGTCTGAAAATGACGTCATTTTTGACAGGCCACAGCTGGTTTTGACATGTACATCTTTTTTATTGCCTGTAGGCCTCATATGTAGATTCAGGCTAATAAGCATACACATGCAAATGAGGGAAATTTATGCCTACTTAGGTATTTAAAAAAAAAAAATCAATTAATCTCAAATACATAGTTAAAGGGCCTATTTCACACTGATGAAGACTTGCATGGCACGTCAATTAAACCTGTTAGGCCTCATAGTGGAGCGTGTAACGTCTGGCTGCGCATTAATCTATTGAAGGAAATCACAGGAACAATGTCTGGAAATTAGTTTAAATTCCAAAAAACCCCCTCAAAAGACAAACTGCCATCTATGGAGACATCTCTCCGGGGCGCAGCGCAGCGCAGCAGCCTATGGCACGGGACGGCCTCCTCGCGTGTTTTAGCATCTTATCTGTTGATGTGAAGAGATGCGGATTAACAGTGAAAGCCCGGAGAGGCGGAGCGCGTCACGGCGCATCGCCAGGCTAAAAAGAGGAGCGTTCTGGCAAATTTAACCCGAATAAATTACACCTTGAGGTGGAAGAGGGGTAAGTGTAGGGTGCAACGTATACGGGGAAATGTGGCAGCGCGGCGTGTGTGCGTGCTTGTGTGTGCGTGTGTGGCTTGCTTGTTTGTGCGTGCGCGCGCGTGTGTGTTTAGCTGACCGGCCAATAAATCTCTCCACCGCGCGATGCTCTTATCTTGTAGCCACCGATATATTCTGTGCTAGGAGGCCATCAGCTCCGGCGCACACTCGGTTGCTCGTAAAGCCCCGATCCCTTGCACTCCCTGTCCTAAATGGGGATAATTAGCGTCACTTTATCACGCCTCTGCATATTTTCTCCGCGTCTCCCCCCCTTTCCTAAAAAAATTACCAAGCAGCCTGCTCTCGTCGCCCGCTCTGTCACAGAAGATTATGGAGACAGATTGCACAGAGCGAATGTGCCGGGCGAGATTAGCGCGGAATAGAGAAAGCAACTGGGCCAATGAATTCCTCGGAAGGGCCTTATCGTGCAATTACACGTTGACATGTTTAACAATCTTGCTGCCTCTTAATCCTGCAGTGCTGCTCTATCTACCCACAGCTACCACGCTGTATGCCGGCACACGGACCTAATGCACCGAAACGCAGCACAAATGTCCTGAAAGTTATGAGAAATTGCTTTATTTTTCCAAACTTTGTCCACCATTCAAACGCCTTTTTTTTCTTTTCCTTTTTTTTTATTTTTCAGATTTCTCCGTTGTTGGAATAGCATCTGCACTGGAACTTTTTGACAAGAGGTGAGATATTAAAAATGAAAAAAAAAAAAAAAAAGAAAAGAAATGAAAAACACAAAAATCACATTTGGTTTATTGTTGCTCTGAATCACTGTTTCACTCCAACGACTAATCGAAAAGTGACAAAGTGCGCCATGTCCAGCCAGAGTGGCGATGTGACGCATAAAAAGTGGCCGTCTTGTTTGGAGTTAAATGTAGACTTTTCCATCTCTCTGCCCAACACATGCACACACCACCACCACCACCACCCCCTCCCCGTCCCCTCTGCCTGGCGGTATATCGGGGCCTGTGTGGGAGTGATTGTGGAGCGCCACTGTAGGAATTTGGCAGCGGCCGTGGTTTGGAGAGCCGCCCCACGCTGAGCCCCATTCAGCGGCCAGCGCGCTGTGAGGTTGGGAAGTTTCAGTCAGCCATACAACTCAATGGCCCCCACAAAGGCGATTACAAGCCCCAGCGCATTCCTGTAGGGACCTGGGAGCGGCGCAGGTGCGAGGGGGACCGGGGTAACCCGTCAGAGGGGTGATAAAAAACGGGACAGTGCTGGGGCCACACAAAACCAGCCACTCCACAGGAACCGGGGAGGTTTTTGGAGGAAGGAGGAGAAAGGAAAGAATAAGTTCGAAGAAGATGGAAGTTAGGGAGGTGGGGGTGTAGCATACTGAGTGGCCTCACTGTCCATCACTGAATGGAGAGAGGAGGAGACTCCCAATCAGGGCTGTAGGCAGGATTTTACTGAGGTCATCAGTCCAAAGTCACCCAGCACAGCACCACACACCTAAGAAAGCACGATGAGCCACTAAATATCTCTAAAGAGCCCTCAGAAATACACATTTCATTAATTAATTTAACTATTCAATTGTATTTTCTGTCTTTATTACAGTATAACTGTTTCAAAACCCTCTGGTGGAAAATACAATAATTTTTAATTTATTCATTATTTTGATTTTAAGATGTACAATATGTGTCTAAACCCTAGAAAAGTCCTCCAGCTGAAAATTCTGCAGAAAATTGCAGCATTCTTCGCATGTGGACACGTCCGAGCTATACAGTTGTTTAAAAAAAATTATATTCAGACTTGTGTAAATGGGATTTGTGAAGAAGACCATTAAACTCTTCCCATTCCTGCTTTGAAATAACTTAACAGGGTTGAAACAAATATTTTCTGTGGGAAAAGGATTTTTGCCTGAATCACATTATTACCAATATAGAAAATGTTATAATCAACATATTTGCTAATTGTTCACTGCCAACACAAAGGGTTCACATGAAACTGTGAACATAGGCTTTTCCTAAGATGTCTGCTTGTGGCATCTAAACTACTGAGGTAAAAGTTTTTACTTCCTGCTTAGTCAAAGTTCAAGTAAACCATTTTTGATAAACCCGCCACCTGTATACTACCTGCATCTGACAGCACATAAAGTTAGCAATGAGCTGGTGAATATAGTGGAGCATTTTGCGGCTGAAGAGACAAATGTTTATGTCAGGCAACAGTTGTTCCCCAACTTTATAAAGAGATAATACATCAGTGTTTTGTTTTCAGCTTGTTCCGCTGCCCCCAAGTGGCCAAAAAATCCATCTATTCTAATCTAATCTATTAATCTAAAAAAAAATCTATTGTGAACAGCAGTCAGAGTTGATGATTTATGAGGGTTTCAGTCCAACCATCCACTTTAACCCGACTCTTCCTGGGTTTAAAGAAATATTGCCGATCACTGAAACACAGCAGCTTAAGGTATTAGGCATCGTAAATTAGTGTAATACAAACATATTATGTAGGAGACAGGTTTATAACCATACAAGGAGACGGACTGTAGCTATGTTTTACTAAAGTTGCAGACTTCAGTTACTGATAAAAGTGGACTTAATAGCCAATAGCAAAAGCAGAATTACGACATGTTTATTTTTGCTATCCTTAAAATGTGTTTTGTGCATCTGCTTGGTATTTTTGTGTTCAGTGCAGAGGTGGTGCATGCACACAGATGGGAGGAGAGGTGCAAACAAGTGGGGATTTCATTCAAATGAAGCAGCATAAAGCAAATTGTGGGTGTTTTTGGTGGAAATGGAGTCTTAGACTCTGTGCTGACAATAGACGTCTCTCAGCAGGAAATGAGGGGATTCTGTCAACAAGGGCAAAGTAAATACCATGTGAATTGCTTCGCAAGTACAGAAAATTACTGAAAAATACAGTATAAACACATTTGAATAAACACTCCTGTAGATGCATTTAAGGTCGCATTGCACGTATAATGTAAATGTAGTTACAGCCAGAATGCCAGCTGTAACTACACCTCCTTAAATCGTCTTACATCCCTGCTGCAGTCCACGCGCAGCAGGGATGATGTTTCATGTTCGATTCTTAAAATGCAATTTTAATTATCCAGTGATGTGTACAGAATTCATATCGTATAACCGGCTCAAACAATATGTCGTCCCACTAATTTTATTGAAGCCTTTAACAGAGTTAAGCAACTGCATATAACAGTAATTATATCACTCGTCAGGTTTCCATCCAAATGCATCACAAATTATAACCGAATTTCAAGAAAATCAATAAATGAAAATGTAAGTGAGATCTTGTTTCCAAGCGATTATTATTGAGTTGGTTCATCAAGATAAGCAGTAGGTGGGGCCATTTCTCCAGTTGGAAAACAATAAAACCACCGCAACTTCAAATGCTGAAAAACCATGGCGGAAACACGATGAAAATATGACATTTCTATGTCACGTGTCAATGTGAGGAAGGTTGTGTCCGATCTGTGTCAAGCGTTGAAGAGAACGCTTGGATCTGCTGCCATTTTTCATCTCTTCTCTGGGAGCGTGAACAGCTGATCAGTCATGCGAGTTAAATGTTCGCTACATCAGAAACTATTTTGTTTCCATCTACCATCAAGCACATTAACTAACAACCCTCCTTAAAAGTCCAACTTGTAAGCTAGCTGATGTTTGAGTCTCATTCCAAAGTGGTCAAATACTGACAGTTTAGGTTGATGGCCTACACGGTCCACCAACTGAGAGCGTCAGCATTTGACAAGTTGGGAATGAGACTCAACAATCAACTCACTAACAAATTAGCCCTAAAAGCTTTTTCATGAAATTGAGAAAGGTTTTTCACAGTTTTGCTGTGTCCATCAATCTTTTCTAATGCAGTATTTCAAAATGCGCAGAAAAACACTTTGATTGAAACCCGGCCACTGTGTTCCAAAATAAAACTGGCAACATAAGCAGAATGACACGATCAAACTTTCATTATCTCCTCGAACACAAACACAATTGTAGAAGCCACCATCTGCCTCTGGCTGCAGATTTGTTGTGCCATGCTTTCAGGTCTCGTCACTGCACCGTCCACACGACAATGGTTCATTCTGGAGAAGAAGTCTCTCCAGTTGGGGTGCCAATTTTTGCCAAGTCCTTGACATGTGGATTTTTACTTGTGTGGCTCTGGCCATCAGCTCTATTAACACTGTACTCAGCAAAGTAATTGCCGAGATCTCAGAATGTGGTAACATCCTTGAAAATAGATCCAACGGGGCAAGAAACACCAGCAGCCAGACAATCAGACAAGACCCCAAGGACGAGTAATCAGTGTAGCTGCAGCTCATTCCCCACCACAGTATCATAATGAAGGTGCAAAGGACAGCATGAGAATGAGCAGCACTAGTCACATGCAGAGATGTGTTGGAGGGGAAACTCTTAACACTGTCTCATTGACTACCTTGTTGGTATGACATAAATCTACATGAGATCCAAAAGAAAGTTAATAAGTATGAGGACATGTGACTGTCTCTTCAAACTCCTAACAAAAGTCCCATTTTCTCCGGCTCTCTGCGTGCCTTTTTCAGGTCAAACATGTTGATAGCAGTGTCCCAATAATTTGAGGCAAACAAAGCATCAAGTATGGGTCACACCATAAGTTTTAAGTGTCCTCTACAATCCTCCTGTTTTGTATACTTGAAGGAAGGATCTTTGGCCCAGTATTTAACTCTTAGTTTTTCTTTTTTTTTCTTTTTCTTTCAACACTAGTGGCTCCACAAAGAGTTTCTTTCACGGAGACAAACAAACTTGGGTTGTCCAGGAGCAAAATGAGGAATTTGGAATACGATGTTAATGAATGTTCCTCACTTAATATGCGCAACAAACCAGAATCTACATCAGAATTGAATTACCATCATTTTATTTTCAACTAGCAATAGGATTATATCATTAGATCATATCCAAAACCTTTTCTTTTTTTTCCAGACGAATGTATAACATACACATCAAAGCATGCGGTTCATGATAAATAATTTGCTCAAACTTTGTGCTCAGGAGTGACAGAAGAAGCAGTTTGAAAGTAATGACCTAAGAAGCAGATCATTATTATTTTCTTTCTTACTTTCTGTTTCTTCCCTACTTCATGTCCACAGTTGAGCAGATTCTTCTACAAAGGCTCATTCTTACCCTAAAATATTGTATCAAAGTATCTTGAAGGCTTTTATGCAGTCTCTCTCTCTCTGTTTGTACTTTTTAGCCACGCTAGCAGCAGTCCCCTTTGGTCCAGACTAACTTTAAAAAAAAATGTATTGCCATGAAATGTTGTTCAGAGGTTCATGGTCTCAAGAGTATGATTCTTAGATTATGAATCTACATTGTCTAACTTTTCCTCATTCCACCATGAGGTTGACATAATTTTTTTAGTAAAATGTCTCAACAACTTTTGGATGACTTACCATAAAATTTGGAGCACAAATTCTCATTCACCTCAGAAAGACTTGCAATCTGACTTTTCATCTAGCGACATCCTCATCTCATTAGCAAACGTTGGCATGCTAACACGTCAATCGCGTCATTAGTTTCACGTCGATGTTAAAGTATAATTAAACCAAAATTCAATGCATATGTGATATATCAGTGTTTTAATCTGACCAAATCTATAATTTTACAACCGTCTTGATGACATGATTTTGTTTAAGGGAAAAATTTTCCATCCCATACTGCATTACAACTGTTCACTGGTTGGCTGACACTCTCACTAGCCAGCTTTCCTTCCAAATGTAGCACCAATTTCGAGAAAATCGGCAAAAGAGACTGCACTACCGTTATGAGATTATTAGCAGGTAGTTCATCGAGCAGCGGATTGTCCTAATGGTGTGTTCAGACTAGAGATTGCATTTTTCTGTCCAAAGTTTGTGTTTCCCCATCATGCAGTTGTTTCCGTGGTTACGGCTTGCCTGTTTATGCCGATTACAGACATGGTCTTTGTAGATCATAGTGAAAAGTCATTGTTCTATGCACATAGATATGAAATAAATATGATAATATTGAAAAAATAAATATGAAATACACACAAAAAAAATCTATGGTGGCAAACATACTCATACAGAACTGCAGCTACGTCCAGGCAGTAACTACTGCTGACGTGACAGAGACCCAACCCGAACCCAGACAAAATTTCCAAAATTTTGTCCGAACCCAGCTCGTCATGTCATGACTCCGGTTCCGGTCGAGTGTCCACACTCTAGTTCAGACAACTGGTGGAAAAGCAACAGGCCATCAGTCAGTTTCAGTGGAAGCCAGCGATATATAAAAGCTACAAACTGACAACCCGCACTTGTGGCTGTATGACAGACGCTTTATGTACGTCATGATTTATTCACACGTCTGTTTTTCTAGTGCATTTTGTCCCTTTTTGCTTTAATCAATACAGTGTGACTTTTTTTTTTTTTGCTAAATTTATCTTCACCAAGAAAGTTTTTTTCTCTCGTGTCTGTTTGTTTGTTGGTTGGTTGGTTTGTCAGGAGGAAGAGTCTCAGCCCAGAATAGACCCCATTAACTTTGGTGTGAATCGGAATAAGAGCATTTAGAGGGGTAGGGTGTTTTTCCACATTTTCGTTAATTTCTCAGGGAATAATAAATGATGAAAAAGCGGTATTTAGGTGGCTGGTACTTATGAGTAAGTACAAAAGGGGACTATGTGGGCCCTGACGGAAGTATGCGCTCTGAGTGCCATTCTAGTTCAGGATTATTTTTATTTTTGGCGTTTCCACTCACATCTTTATGCGCAAATCGAAAAAGCACATTAAAAACAGGTGGATGGAAACCCACCCAGCGACTCTCACTAACTAACCATTCACTCAATGGAGCACTGTTTGCAACACACCTGCAGTGTCTCTCTATCGCTGGCCCACACGCGTACACACCCACCAGATGCTGTAAAGGCTTTCTGCTCCTGTGTGGCAGCAGGTGATAATTCTCAGTGCGGTACAGAGACCGGGTTAATGAGGGGTCAAAGTGTTCAAGTAAGAAACAGCAGTTTTATGGTGCCTGCTGCACGCTGATAGCTGTTTGAACTGGCTGACCTTTGAACTCTGCGGGGTCAAGTGATCAACAAACTGGGTCGTTTAGATAGGTCAGATTGGAACAACTGAAGGATGTGTATGTCACAGCAATATGTCCTTACGGTACAGATAAATTGTCCTTAATGATTATAACCCTACTCAATTTGTTTCCAGAGCCATTAGATTGTTGTCAGCTATCAGACTGTTTAAGGCATGGCACACATTTGATTCATTTGTAATTTAATTGATAACCTCATGTCTATTAAATATTCAGCTTAGTGAACCATGTACGTGTGTGTGTGTGTGTGTGTGTGTGTGTGTGTGTTTCTATCTATGACATGTACGCATTGAGCACAGTATATTTTTGTTATATTATAAACCGACATCTACAGGGTTATATTTGCTCCGTGCTGCCGTGTCTTTATTTATTGACTTTTGACATTTGATATTCCTGCAAATCAATATCCTCTCTTTGTCCTCTCTCTCTCTGTCTGTCTCTCCCTTCCAGCAAAGTGTCCACCACGGCTATCACCAGTGGACATGGATCACCGAGGGGGCCTGTGATTAACAGATAGCACCTTGTCTCCTCTGCTGGCAGGCCATCATTACGACGAGCACTAGAAGATAGGTTCTGTGGGAGAAAAGACCTTTTGGAAAATGTCAGCGACAGTCAAAGCCCCAAATTTCCTCCATTCACTCTTTACCATGTGATGCTACCTACTCTAAACCCCTTAATTACACCACCCCATCTTCCTATCGCCTAATGTTTTGTATCTAAGTACAGTGTCTGATTTCAGAGCATGTGGAGATTTTATTTTGTCTTATGTGGCTTACCTGAAGATTTAAAAAAAAAAAACAGCCCTATATTTCACCCATATCAGCAAAACCAAGCACTATCAAACAAACAAAAAAAAAAAAAAAAACAGCAGTGTCTGCAACAGCTCCCCTTCCCCAGTCCCTTTCACTGGAGCCAGCTTCACTGTCTTAATACTCTTAGTCCCTCAGTTGGCATGTTTTCCAAGAACGCCGCTGCATTTCCAGATTTGTAAAATCCGTCAAAATGCCTGTAATGAATATTTCTACAGCCTTGATTGTATTTAATATGCTGTTTGACCAGCCCAATAAGAAACATGTACTGATCTGGCACCAGAGGGACCACAGCATCAGTAGAAGGTTTATTGTCCGGGAAAAAACTGTCTGGACTGTCTTTTATCAAGAGAAGCAGAAACATTTATTATTCAGATAATCTCTTCTTTCCTGTGCATGAATCTACATGTCATTTGTCATTTGAATTTTTAAAAAAAGCTACTACTATTAGTACAGTTGTCTTCATGGATTAACTGTCATCTTGTGAGACAGGTCTTTGTTACTCTACACCTACATTGTACAGTCTGTTTTACTGTTGTTTTAGCTTTGCTGGAAAAAAAAAAAAAGAATAACTCCTTGCATTTTATTGCTGCTTAAGAATAAAATGTAGAGCTTTCCTGTCTTTTTTTTTCTTTTTCAATTTAGGAGGTAAATTAATACCTCAAAGCGAGAAGTTATGGAAAAGTTTTAACATTTAAACCATGTATTAATTTCAAGGCCTAAATGCGCCCTCAATTATTTTACCATTGCCCCTAAGTAATTGATTTTAGGTAGAGAAAGAGGGAGGAGGAGGAGGGGGTGATCTGTGTGTTAAATCTGTGTGAAAACCGCAAAGCCAACAAATGAAAAATAACTAACAGCGTAATTGCTGTGAGCGTTGTAACCTTGCTTTATTGATTTTTTTTTTTTTTCATCAAGGCATTTGGCTTACATCAAAGTTAGGCCCATAATAACACAAGTTGTTTCACGGCTCCCTCTGATAATTCATATTTTGTTCCCTCGCTCAGCCTCTCGCTCTATCATTGACTCATTCAGGTGTGTTCAAACCAGCCACACAAAGATGAACACTTGTGAGACGCGGGGTCCGGCGGTGTGTGGTGTGTGAACTCGGTGAACAGACACAGGCAGAACGTGCACGGGGACAAGATAATGAGCATCTCAGGTGACTACACGCGGTGATTACCAGGTTGCTGGTGTTATAGGAACTATATCACATAAACATACGCTCCCACTCTGTGCACACACGCGCACATTCAGACGCACGCTCATGCGCACACACACACTCTTGAGAGATCCTTGGTTATCACACCCTTCCAGATTGTTCTGAACTACTTATGGAAAACACACACACATCTCAAGATGTGGCCACTCTTGCCAATATGAGCCCAGTGTTAAGAACAGTTGTTGTCGTTGTCGTCGTGTGGTGTTTTTTTTAGCATCTCTAAATTCCTAGCGTTGCTAAGGTGCTTTGGGAGGGGATTAACAGAGGCTGGCGCCGATGAGCAAGCCTTGCAGATTTCCAACCAGCAGGAAAAAGACAAAGAAAGAGGGGAAAGACGGAGGAAAAAACAGGAGAGGGTTAGACAACAGGGAAATGGCAGGAACAGCTTGTGTAAACACGATGACTTGAGAGAGGTAAAGAGGTAGAGATGAATGAGCGCTGAGCGACGGAAAGTGAGACTAAATAATAAGTATCCTAAAGAAGATGCCTCAACTTTCACACTCTCTGTGTCCTTTTCCCCTTCTTTTCCTCTCAATCTACAACATTTTCATCCCCTCACTCTCTTTTCATGTGCTCTCTCCTCTCTGTTTCTTCCCATCTCTTTATTCCCCCCCACGGGCAACAGTTTCAGATCCAGACACTTTTGTCTCCCTTTTCTCTCTGTCACAACTTCAAACAGCGCCGGCGTTCAGGTCATGCTGATGTGCCCGGAGCATCGGTGACTGTGCCGTCTCAGGTGTACGTCTCCCAGCGTGTCCTTGATGACACTCTCTCCCTTTCTCCCGTCTCGCTGCTTTTAATTAGTGTAGTGAGCGGTGGAGGCAGCAAAGACAGCTGAGCCACATTTACCAATTATCGACCTGCTCGTAGGTACCTCTGCCACCGCATTTCAATGCTTTTAATACTTCTGCAGCTGGAAAAAAAAACATAATTACACATGAACTGAGCCAGAAGAATGGAGCATGTCTTGATTCTCACTCTCTAAATCCCTGGATACTTGTTCAGTGAACAAATCAGAGTGTGTTTTTCTCAAAGTAAAATCTCCATTAGCCAGAGCAGGCGCACCAAAGGGAGGGTCCACATGCTTTTCTTTGAATCCTCTCCTCAGGCTCGGCGTCTCAGGTAGAGTGTAACTGGATGCGGCCTGTTTGTGGAATACAAGGCACTTGACCAAGGGCCAGCACTGCTCCTCCCTCCCCTCCCACCCCTACCCTTCCCCTACCTGGGTCAGGTTACCCCTCAGCCCCCCCCCCTCCTCCACCTCCTTTCCTTGAGTGGCGGCAGGTAGTGTGTTTTGTAGCCGCCATCGGTGTCTGTGGATGTTGAAAAGCGCGTGTCTGTATGTTTGTACTCTACCCAGACAGGTGTTTGTGACTCTGTTTGGGCTCGGCAGCTGGGCTCCTGTAACTGTGCCCCTCTCGGCCGCGCTGGCTAATGTGACCGGGTTGGCTGAGGCGCGGAGGCGGCTGTCTTTCAACCACTGATCCCTCAGAACTACTCATCTGATCAGGCTGGATCTGCGCTTCGCGGCTGCTGGGGTCACACAACCCAACCCCGGGGTCAACCAGCTAATTACAGACCCCTGTGTCCTCCGTCTCTGTCACCACCGGGGAGATGGGGAAGGTGGGGTGATAGAGGGAAGAAAAAGAGAGAATATTGACTTAGACATCAAAAGGTCAACAGTGAGTATAACCAGGCTGTACACTCTTTTCCCCTTCAGTTTAGTGAAGAGAGGAAGAGTGTGAGGCTCTGGTTTTAGAGCATCTTGGTCACACCCTTCCCAGCCCTCAGGCAGAGACAGAAGCTTAGACCCATGGGACCAGAGCTGTTACAGTGTATGTGGATTTATGTATCAGCCTGCCACTAACTTTACATACAGGGGCCGTGCCAGTGTCTGTCTGCTTTCTTGTCTTTGTCTCCAAGATTTAGTGTGGCGAGAAAGCCTAATATACATATGAGACCGACTTCCCTTTAAAGAGATGCCAAGTGTTGTGTTATGATTTCCTTCAACCTGACCTTTGCCTGTGACCACAGACTGAACTGGGATTTGAGAGAGAACTCCAGGCTGCAGGTTCATTAATCACAAATGCGAGGACTCCTTGGCCGACGTATCAAATTAATCAAAAAAAGGGGTACGTTAATCACATGCATGAACAGCATTAGTCACACTCGTGATAATGCCATCTGATTTAAACGTGTTGCTCCAGGCTGAGTTAATGATGCCACCCAGGGCCAGGCAGAGCAAACCTCCTTGCGATCACTGAAAGAACATTAATGGTGAAGCAATTTTCTTACATGTAGTCATTGGGTATGCTGATGTACAGTGCACAGGGGTCAGTGGGTGTTGCAGCAATTACGGCTTTTTTTTTTTTACAGCAGCTTTTTCCTCACAGCTTGACCACTGTGGTTTTCACTCCGGCTGTTGAGATTATATTAGTCACACTTCCCTTTTTCTCTCTGCGGGCTTTTTGTCCTCACGAATGATAAGTTTGAAAAAAAAAAAAATCAGGTTTCTTGTGGAAAGATTTGATCTGCAAGTTGAAGTAAAATAGATATACAGCGTAGGTTGTGTATGTAGTTTCAGATCGATACTGAAATAGAGGGAAGCGTCACGTGAACCCGGCATGTGTGGTTACACTGCCCTCTTTTGAATGCACCGCAGTGTATCTCAGTGGTGTGCTGCAGCAGTGGGAAAGAGAGAAAGTAGAAACAGATGTAAAAATAATATGAGAAATTTAACACAAAATGATGGTCATTTTAAATGAGACATGATGAATTAACTTTCAAGCATAAATTATTCTATTAGAATAAATGCTGCATACGATAATACAATTCAAAATGAAGGTGTATTCAGATTCAGGTAATGGCAGTTAGTTTAAACAGCTTGTGCACGTAAGAAAAGACACACATAAACATGTAGACACATAAATAAATAAGATAAAATTGAATATGCTGAGGAGCTCAGAGGAATTAATAATAAAAGATATAAAAGATTTCAGATAGTGATTAGTTTTACTGTGTCAGACAGTAACACTGCTAACTGTGCTCACACAAGCCTCTTCTTGTCCCTAAATCACAGGATCTAATGTCTCATTCACTCAGAAAACAAAAGAAAAAGAAAAAAAGAGCTTCAGAAGAAAGAAATGCTTCATTTTTCTACATTCTGTTCAAATCTATTATGAAGGGCAGCGACCTCTTTCTGTCCTTGGACAAAATTAACGACAAAAATATTACAAGAAATGTAGCAATTTGAATAACTGAGGTCATATTAAACTGTGAGATCAATGGAGTAATGACCAGACTGGATTGTTTGGGTAATGGAACACTGATGGACATGGTCATACATTTAAAACAGCTGTTGTGTTATTCGGAGAGCTCCTGCAAAGGTAAACAAGGAATAAGATGAGTGAGGATTTTTTGCAATTTTTCTTAATTGTTACATATTTCTGTAAAAATATATTATAATAGAAAGATAACCCACATAGTCTATAATCTTTGCTGCAAACACACTAATTCAATAACAACAATCTAGTAAAATACACAAATATTTCAGACTACGACTCAGTCGGTGTGTGACCCTATAAAGGATTATAATGTCCACTGATTATTAATTATAGGGTTACATGCTCGTATATTTACATACATTACACTTTAGTAAATATTCAACTCCAAACAAGAGTTGAAACTATGAAACTATTTGACTGAAAAATGTGAAATATGTTCTGCAGTGAGAGAAAGAGAATCGCTCTCAGCCTCTCGAGTGTGTATTCAGATAAATCAAGTGACTGTGATCATCTCAGGAATTTCTCATGTTGGGAAAAGGTTAAGATCGAGACGGACTTAATAAAGAATTATATACAAACAAAATAGATTCATGTTAATCATTTTATCAAAGACATTCTTGGAATAATTTGAGAAATACAACACAATTAACTTTTGAGCTCTTCACGTCAAGACAAGGAGCTCAGCAGAACATTTTTTCTATAAAAACCCACTGAAGTGTTTATATTTTGTGTCACGTCGAGCCAAACCTCAGACGACCTTTAGCTTTATTCAGACAACTTTTGATCTAAAAGTCTAGTGCACCCTGTCTACTCCTATACTAGTGGTAATAATGAAGGAGTTACATACTGTAATATCATTAGCAGTCCGATAATGAACTCTTGTCTCCTGCTGAGCCTTTAAGCAGTGCCTGAAAAACAAAACGCCTCAGATATGATCTAAGATAGGATAGATAGGATCTCTGTTGGTTCTGATCCGTTTGCCTCTCTTTTGTGGCTGAGCTTGTGGCTCGGGCTGCAGTCTGCACCGTTCTCTGACCCCTGCAGCCCGACAGGCCGCTCTGATAAACTCATATCACACACATGACAGGGAAACCGAAGACCTGGCCTAATTAGCAGGCGGGACGAGAAAGATGGAGAGAGAAGGAGAGAGAGAGAGAGAGAGAGAGAGAGAGAAGGAGGGAGAGAAGATTGAAAATCAAAACGAGGAAGACTTTATTAACAGAGCCGGTGACCTCTGGTTATTTATTCATGGGATTACTAAAGAGGACTTTGGAACAGAGCGCCCTGCCAACATTAACATTAACAACATTGGTTCCCAACAAGCGTGATGTGTCTGGTCGCTGTTTTTGCTCCTGATAGATTTATAAGCATCACAAACTCTTTCTCTCTACTCCTCTGCCTCACATTCATGCACTTGACACCTTCCTCAGTAGACTTACCTGTCCAGGTATTCCAGTAATCCAGGCCAAGCCTTGTCAGGTGGAAGAAAGTCTATCCCAGGGTGGAGACAGGGGGGGTGGTGAGGAGGAGGAGGAGGAGGAGGAGGAGGAGGGGGGGAGTTGCAGTAAGTCTAGCCGGTGGTGGGGTGGAGGAGGGAGGGAGAGGACCAGAGACAGGGGGCAGGTAAAGGGGATCGTATTCAGGCTCCTGGGGACAGGAGGCTTGGCGTGGCACCGCACTGCCCACCCAACATCAACACTCTCAGGTTCCCTGGCTCAGATGGGCCAGATAATCACCCTCTCTCCACAGGGACCATCTGGAGGCTGCAAGGGAGGGAGGTGAAGGCCATATTTGATTTCAATAAAACATAAATTCACTCATCTGCCGGCCAGCCGTGAAAAAACCTCCCTTTTTTTTCTCCTCTCTCTCTACCTGACAGCTGATTCACACAAAACATTCGCACATGAGCGCAACATGCAAGGCCCGTTCCGGAGAAAGAAAAAAAATCACACACGTGTTCACACTCACAGCAGTGTTCCCTCTCATCTGCGAGTGTCTCCAGTTTGATTGACGCTGCTATCCCTGTAGAGATCAGAGGACAGCCACTGTGATTATCATCTCAACGTGGTAACCGAGACACCCCTAATCCCATAATAATCCCTCACAGTCAGCCCTGACCTCCTGCAAGGAAAACACATGCACTCAAATATACGTGTACACACACACACACACACACACACACACACACACACACACATACATAGTCACTTTTTTTTACACTTAAAGAAAATAAACAACTACACAAACTGACACTATTTTGTCATGTTTCTTTAACTCTTTAATTGCAGACACAGAGCAGCAAAGTGCTTTATTTTCATTTTGTCTCATACTTCTCTGAAAACCCTGAAATTATTACCTAATAAAGTAAAAGTACAGAAGTATTATAAGTAAAATGTACTTCAATTAGAAAAGAAGGCTCATTGTGCAGGGTTCACAGTTATTATAAAAATTATTATGTTTTGTTTGAATCACTACATGTGAGGCTATTTTAATGTTGGAGTTTGTCAATGTGGTGATAATGGTGTAATGAGTAACTGTAAGTGTCAGATACATATAGTGAAGTATCAAGTACAATGTCTCCCTCTGATATTTAATATAGTGTTTAGAATAAAGCAGCATAAAATGGAAATACTCAAGCAAAATGTCAATATTGCACACAAGTACAGTGCTGGATAAATGTACTTACGTTCTCTATTATGAAAATTCCTGTTGAATTTGACTTGACCAAGTTGGAGAAAACCTATAAATAAGATAATAATCAATGGACAAAATACAAAAATACAGAAATAAATCAATATTGGGTTATCTGTCTTCTTAAAAAAGTTTACTTTGCTTTAACAAGCAGTCTCAGCGGTCTCAAAAGCTTCTGAGAATGTTGCTTGATGATGTTGAGAGCTTTAAGTGTTGATATGTGTTGTTCCATCTCACAAACACTGTGATACCACCAGCCTCATTGATGCAATCAATTCCTGACACCTGTACACACATTCAAAATAAAACTGACGGCTTGAAACTGCAGCAATACCGCTGTACTTTTACTTTTTGGAGTAATTCTACTCTGAGCAAATATTCCAACAACTTTGTCTTGTCTTGCTCTGTAAAGCTACTGCACTTACAGTGAAGGGAGTAGAAGTGAAGGACTAGTGACGCTCAGTACCAACAAGGGACAAACCCCATGATTAAAGGGTAGGTTTTATCAGCAATTTTAAGTTTCACATTATTATTTTAATTTAACATTATTGGTAAGTAAACTAATAGCCTCTCTTCCAGTTAAAATACTGTATTATACAAGCTTATACAGTTTTAAGACCTACCCAGTATCTGTTGGAAACTAACTCACCTTAATTCTGCAAATAAAACATGCCTCCTGTGAAGTCTTGTTGTTTTTATTACTAAATCCATAAATATAGAAACGGTGTGTTGAGACTACCGATGACAAAGCAACAGGCCACAAGTCATTTTCAGTGGAAGCCAGTGATATAAAACGACAAGCTGTCATTGCATGATGGGCGTGACGTCATCGAAACTGAGCTGGCCTCGACTTTCGGCGGCAACTTGGCATCAATGTAGCTGGCCAAACTTGGCCATTTTATAACTCACTCATTAGGGGACTATAAAAATATCCTTTCTAAGTGTAGGAGCCAGAGCACGACCACTTTCCATCTTTGAACAGAACACTCAGGGTGTAATGGAGCCCTAAAAACTTTGATAAAAATAATACTGCAAAACCTCAAAGTGAGTCACACTTAAGTTAAACGATGCAGTGAAAAAAGGGCTTAAATATGCTTTTAGATTGTGCAGACATCTGTCATAAACTCTTCCTTACCGTTACCCAAATAATAATTACAGATGCATGTGTTTCCTTGGTGATTCATTCATGTGTACAGACATGACAATGAAGGTGTTGAGAGAGTTAGGTCCGGTCCAGATTTTTGTGTGATGCCACTGTTGTACTTAAATACATAGAAACCATTCAGGATATATGCAGTATGTGACAGACGTTTGGTTACAATGAGAAGTGAACCAATGAAGAAAGAACAACCTGTTTCAATTAAAAAAAGTTAAACAAAATATTAATTTTCTATCTTTTTTTGTTTATGATTTCTTTTGTGTTCCAGAAAATATAAACTTCGATTAAAACTCTTGATAAGCAAACTGTTGCTATAATGTAAATCCACTTACCTCTGTGCGTTAGCAGCTACATATATTACATACAATATATGTTACATTACACACAGATAAAGAAAGACAGATTAAGTTAACAGCAGGGGTTTCCGTTCAGACAATCATATACATTTTATTTGATTTAAATTCACAGAGATTATACATCACATATTTAGCAGCTGCTGCGATAAAGAAAAGAGCGACCTGGCTTTAACTGGTGCAGAACTAACTATATATAATTATACACAGCACAGCCACTGGGCATTAAAATACTAATTACCATGGGTAACACAGCAAAAGTTAACCAGCAGGCAGGTATCTGCATGTTAATCCTTGTTATTAATACAATACAAAGGCAATAAGGAAAGTCACGGAGGGTTTCATGTCCACACTGATCAAACCATCATAGCTCATTCTCCCCTCTGACCTGTGTCCTTCTGTACTCACGTTGCATGTTCTGTGAGGCACTTTTAGCGTCTCACTGTGAAGTAAATACAGCCTTTCGTTGGAAGAAAAAGTGGAGTGATGGCTGGTACGATGCGATGAGGACTGAACTGCATTGAGATGTGCTCAGCGGGGGTCTGGGTGTCAATGGATGTCACTCTTTAACAAGCTGTTTCAACACTGTTTTAAGAAAAACTACAGGCAGCAGGCAGGACAAAGAAAGGCCCTATATGTCACTCTGTGTGTGTATGTGTATGTGTGAATATGGGAATAACACATGACTATGGTTAGCCAGTTGAAGGAGCAAGCACCCTATGAACAAACTATCGGGTGTCCAAATGGGTCATTATGTCACCTCTGAGGAAGAAATTGGTTGCCTGGTAGAGTGGGATAAAGTGGCACTCTTATACCCGAATATAAAAATAATAACAAAAATAATCACCCTTTGACCGTTTGGTTTTAACTATAATACTTTGCAAATTTGATACGCCTGCTGTTCTTTTATTCCATTTGCAGCATTTTGAGGTGGATTGATACTTATAAAGTTTTCTAGAAAAACTTTCCTGTGAGCACATGCTGAACAAAAACGGAGAATTGTCTTGATGGTGGCTTAAAACTCAAGATACTCAGTCCACTCACACACACATATATGCATCTGTTGTTTTTTCTCAACAGATAATGTAAAAGTTAATCAACAGGTGGCATCAAAATGGCCAAAGTGTGATGTTTATAAATGCAATACAATTTAATTCACAGTGCTGGCAGACATGATTTTTTTCCCATTACTTTTTCTTTGTTCTTTTCTTTCCTTTGTCTCTTGAATCATTGCTTTAATTAATGCAACAACAATGTAGGAGCAAAATCCAGGTGACACCACAGTTGTTTCACACAGAGTGTGTAGCCCTATTCAGTACTGCGCATCAGATTTTCTGCAAAACAAACTTTTGACATATTCTTCAGGCTTTAGGGAAGTCATCTGTGGACCAATTACTGCTTGCTACATGTCATTTTGTAGACCATAAATAGTAGTGGGGCCATACATACATACATACATTTTCTGACAAACATGTGCAACTTAACAATGAAGTTATAATACATTTAGATTTATAATACATTTAGTGATTTAATGCCAAAGAAGTACAAGAAAACTATTATGACCGTCTTATTTCACATGATTCTATCCTCTTATTCCTTATTACCTTCATGCTGTAAAACATTTGCTAATGATAAGATTTATGCTATTTTACACGCTTCACAGTTAAAATTCAAACACTTTTAGCTCATATTGACAATTTAAGTGTACAGAACACCAAAAATATGGTCACAATTTGTTCTGGCTTTACTTTCCTACATTGTGCTATACAGTATATTCCGTATTTCAGGATATAAACATCAGTAAACAGTATGAAACACTCAGGTGTCCTGAGGTGTGCCCAGGCCATCATGTCAAGTAGAAGATACATTTGGTTTGTTTTCAAGCCATGGTCCGATCATGAGACAATAAGCCCCTGGGGCGCAGACATGTTAAAGGCCCCCACCCCTCCTTTAGGTAGAAAAAAAAGCCCTGTGGTTCAGCTCAGTTTGATAGAACGGTTATTGCCGTCCAGTTTTTCGTTACCCTTCTGTTGAGCTACATAACATGCTGATGTGATATTAAAAGCTGGAGTTAAAACACTGCAGCCCTCTGATTGGTCAGTCTGAACAACCAGAGTCATCACGTCTGTGGTCTAATGTAAGATTTCCAACCTTTGTCTTATTGTAGGCAGCCTTTTCTCATGCAAGGCCTTCCGAGAGAGGAGCAGAAATACTGTATAATGTATATGTTGTCAATCTGGCAGTAAGATACAGCACAGGTCAGTGTGTCAGATAATACATGCAGCAGCTTCTCAACCAGCAGCCCCTGCTTTTTTCCCCAACTGCTGGAAAAGCGAAAGGGGTTACTCTCCCTTTGTACTTCTTCTGTGTCACTCTGATGTAGTTGTGTGTCCCTTCTTAGTTTTTTGTGTCTTTTGCAGTAGTTTTATATCTCTTGCGGTACTTTTGTCTCTCTGTAGTACTCTGTGGTCATGTTGTGTCTCTTAGTAGTCATTTGATTGACTTTTGACGAAATGTTAACAGTCGCTTTAATGTTTATTCAAAACATTCAAATTAATCACTTGGCTGTACCAATCACTAATAAATTACAACAGTCTTTAAAGAATTGCAGTCTGTTGAAGTTCTTGCTGACGGGGGAAATGTTGGCTCAAATTGGAAAGTGTCATGAGATAACTTTTGTTGTGAATTGGTGCTCTACAAATAAAGATTGATTGATTGACTGATTTCGGAGACACACCTTATAATTTGGGACAAAACCCAAAGCTGGTGACCATGGCGACCCTTTGGTTGATAGTGTCTCCCTGGTTGATATCATCCTTGCTCCCACCTGAACCCTCAGAGACCTGTAGCTGTGGACTGAACACTTTGCAGGTTAACCACGGCTGCTAAACTCAGTTCCCCAACATGCTGTAATGGACAGAGCACCGTGTAGATGACAGTGCGATCCAAAATTGTCAGATTGTGCTATCTGCCAGAATTGACCAGCGCAGTGCGGCTCATTTATTTTGACATTTCAGGCAGAAACATGTTTTCAGAATGACCAGACCTGGCCTGAAATCCATCAAATGTGTGCTCCTCTGCTGGTTTGAGCTAAACAAACACGGCCCACTTGACATGATATACGCATGTATTTTCTTTCTGTTAACAGACAGCATCAGATGCTCAGTATCACTTTGTCTCACTGCCCTCTCCCCCCTCTTTCCGTGCCTCAGGTACACACACAAACATGCACCCTTTGGAAAATAAGTGCAAAAGCTCACTAACACCGCAGGGTGTTACATTTTTATGACTGGTCTCAGTGGTGTAACTACAGCACACATCCATCTCTTCAGCATTAGCGTGATAGATGTATTTTTCATGCTGCCATTAGGGCTGAAGCAGTATGCCGTGCAAGGCTTGTGTATGCTAATGTGCCCTCTCACACCTGCAGTTTCCAATTACCCCTGAGGAAAGCAGCCAAGACTTGGTTTGCAGCCACCAGCAATAATATGAGTAATGGCAAAATTGCACTAGTCCTTTATGGAGGATTGAAAAAAAAAAAAAAAAAAAAACAAGAAATCATTCAAGAGGGGGGTTGGAAATGGCATGGAACAAGAGGTAGGAAGAGAGGTGAAGGCAGGGAGAGAGAGAGGGAGTGTGAGGGGAAAAAGAGCGACGCAGGGGTCCCGCTGTATTGCCTTGAAATGTTTGTCACCACACTTCTACTGTGGTTTGATTTTCCCTCTTTAAACAACATTTACAGCAGCTCCAAATCATTCAGCTGTGGGGTTTGATTCCCCCCTCAGATCAGAATTCAACACAGTCTGAGGCAGAGAGAAAGATGAGAGATGAAATAGAAACATCCACTTAGAAACATCCATCTTTGCTTTTCTGCAGCTCCTCAATCATCTGCGCTCGAGTTCAGAACTGATTTTGTTTCCCCTTTCTTGTACGCTGCCGGCTACAGGAGAGCTGAGCCAACTATGTTTTCCCTTTCTTCTACTCTCTCTAGAGCCAACTATGCTGATTAGATATTTGTTATGACCACGTTAGAGAGGGAGGGAGACAGATGATACTTGATAGGCCTATTTTCTGGGTATTGAGCTGCTGATAGTGTTTGTGTGTCAGACAGGGGGGATATTAGGGGTCCTCGTGGCTGCTGGCCTCGATAACAGGGGGCGGAAAATCAATCACCCTCTTTGACAGCCATGTGAGGAGCCCCGCCCTCTTTATCCCCCCACCTCTCTCCTCCTTCCTGTTTCTCTCTGTTTCTTGTCTGTCACTTACAGGATGATCTACAGCATGAGCGCAGATATATGCACACACATGTCATCACCCATATAGGCATACAGGCAGGCAGGAGGCACCTGGTGAAAGCCCTGGCAGGATTAGTGGAGCTGTAAGAGTTGGTTACGGTGAGGAACACATGTTCAGGTCACTGTCTCCCTGACTGCACTGTGTTATTGCTCCAAACCGTGTTCTCCTTATTATACTCCCCTCTTTGCTTTCCCTTTCTCTCCCTTTCCTTCCACAATCCCTCTCTCTCCCTCTTTCTCTCCCTCTCTGCACATGTGTGTGCGTGCACAAGCTGAATATGTTTGAGGGGTGAGGAGGGGGGCATCAAATCCGTAGAGAGGACTTGGCAGTTGCTCTTCTCCCTCTCGCTTCATTGCTTCGGTCCTCCCCAAAATCCTATTTCACGGTGCCAAGCATCCGCTCCCTGGGATCTCCACAGCTCCCATCTCCAGACGCAGGTTTAAGCCCCTCTCTTGGCACCCGGACTGGGCATGGAGAGAGAAGGCATGTGACGCACATCAGCAGCGCCAGAAACAACAAACACACCTATTATCTTTGCTCGGAGAGGGACCGGTGTCCTGCAGTGTGTGCAGTGCATACTCACAAATCCTAGTCTCACATGCTGCGTTAGCTGCATTTAGTAACCTCTGACATGAGTCAAGAGGTCAGACACATAAACCTGTGAGCTGGTCCCCCTCCAATACATGTTCACTCATTCATCAGTTGAATCACCCCAGCAATCACTCGCACAGCAAACACACTCAAAATCTAATTCAGCCCAATAACAACAAATCAATCTGTTGAAGCTTCATCAATTAATAATCAGCAGACAAAACACTGAGGGGCTAATCGTCACCTGCTGTTAATTTGTTATCCTGTGATTCAGGGTGAACTCGTGCTTTAACGGTGCTCCAATTACAACCAATCAAAGCAATTAATTAGCTGCCAAATTACCTGAATCTACACCAACAGAGCCATGGAGTATGTACAGGATGTTGCATTTATCTGGAAACTAATGTGTTTCTGTGTGACAGCCACTAGATGGCACCAGCTACCTGAGTTTACTCTACTGTTGCACAGCAACAGCCTTTTTATTTTCCTAAAAAAACAACCTTTCAATTTGCTTTCCAAGCTCATAATCCAAAATCATGACATCAACTGAGGCCTTTTTATTTTTGTTATATATCCTCACCATGATAGTAACACCAGACATGAAAAAAGATACAGAAAACAAGACTTACTAAGTTTAATCGACTACCAGGCCACAGGATCAATTAATCAGTCATCAGTATAGCATATAGTATTCCACAGAGCAAATTAACATCAAGTGCTTCAAACACTGAAACAAAAGTAAAATACAGAAATAAAAGGCTATCATAAATAAAATGCATGAATAGAAATAAAACAATATCATTGATAAAAATACAGCAATTAAACAAGAACAAAAATAAGATACGTAAATGAAACGTCATCATACATAAAACACATAAATGGAGAAATAGATAAAGTTCAGTAGGACAGGATTGACGCCATTTTTATTAGCAATATCAAAAACAACAAGGAGCGAACTACAAGTTGTGTACATTGCTTCATCAATCATTTGTGCCTGACTGCCAGCAGGTGTTTCTTTAAATAATCAGGTTCTGATTAGCAGAGAATACAAAGTATTTGCATTCCCGATACAAATACATAACAAAAAGTCAACAACAAAAGGAAATGGCAACCACAAGTCCACATACATTTCCATTTCCATAAGATAATGAGATACAAAAATATATGCGAGTACAAAATCTGGCGGATCCAAACAGCAGATAAAGGATGCATACACTTCCATAGGATAAATAGATATCACAGTGGAAAAAGTTGATGAACTTCCTTGTATACATATCAGAGTATAAAGTACATGTATATCAAAATCAAAAAGAGTTTCTTGCTCCTCTGTGGTTTATCCTGCACCATGGGCCCCAGGATAGTAGCACAGCTGTTTGTCCAGGGACTACCAGGGGACTGATGTTTGTAAGTTTTAGTTTGTATCCTTTACTTTAAAACCATCACCAGGAGGTGTTAGGAAACCAACAACAGATAACAAATCACCTGCTTTATCATCATAACATCGTTGTTGTCTTTTTCCCCTACAAGTCAGGACCACAAAAATAATAACAGAAACTCTACTGATATAACTGTAATCAGATCTGTAGCGTTTTATACTCTCTTATACTTCATGAGTGGTAAAGGATCATCCAGCATATTGTTCTTAATGTATTGGCTCCTCTGGCTTTTGGGATTAGAACAAATTATCTATAGATCGTATACACTGCAGCTACTTGCAAAGTAAATGCAGGTTTTCCTCTCAAACATCAGCCAATGCTCCACATTCTTTATTTTCCACAGTCAGGGGGTTCATACAGGGATAATTCATATCCACAGCATAATAGGATCCACTGTTTGTGCTGACAATAGTACAGAGTCAGCTGCAGAGCTGCAACAAGAGCTGGAGCGATTCAACTATACAAGAAAAAACCTGTTTGCCACTGAAAAAAACACATGAGTGGGAAGCCGTTTAAGGTTTCAGCTACAGTATTAAACAATGTCAGCAAGTAGACATTAGTCGATTAAACCTATATGATATTGTCTGAATAACACATAAGTAAGTACTTATATTTGTACTTAAAAGTAACTGCATAAGTAGTTTCAGTTTTATGAAATGGGAAAGCATTTTGGCTCTTTAATCAAACTCATTAACTTTTTTACATTTTGCACTGTATCAGTCAACTGTGTCTATTGTGCATGCAGTGTTGTTAAAACCACCCAACTACCCAAAAGTCATACTTAAAGTTATCATGTTAACATACTGCTTTGGTAAAAGTGAAATAATCCATATGAATAGTGCTCGAGTAAAAGTCTTAAAGTTTTTTATATGTAATGTACCAAAAGTTTTGTCATGCTCAAAGGTACAGACCTTTTGGACCATGTTCATCATGAGTATGTCACAGAGGTTGGTGTATACATCCTTGGAAACCAAAAATCCACGGACCATATTGTGAAACCAGTAGCAAACTGGGTTCAGACAAATGTTCTGATTGGTAAACAGATAATAATGAGACAGTGGAAAGCTGTAGAAGGACCTTCATTTCAGGACTGGACCTCAGAACTGAGTGAGGTGGCGGCTTTGAGAGAAAATATCCTATGATCTAATGACTGAGGTGGAAGAATATAATAATGAATGAGGCAAGTTTCTGCAGTTTCACTCACTAGAGGGGAACCAGTGAACACACCTTTCTGGGTCATGCTTATGTTTGTTTGTTACAACATGTTTCTGTGTATTTTTAACGCACAGAAACTTTCTCCGTTGTGTTTACAGCCCTTGTTGAAACTGTCATGAATGCAGGAGGTTTGATGTAGCAATGGGAAACATATGGACACTATGGACAATAAACATTTATCTTTAAAGGACAGCAAATGGACACCAACAATTTCCTATAGTGGTATGCAGCTATTAAGTCTACTTTACCTATTTTATTTTGTATAAGTTTGTATTATCTTTCTTCTGTCTGGAGTTCTGGTTTTTTTTCTGTGATGTGGTTTGTGTGTCTGAAAATGATAAATTCAATAGTCATATTAAAAAAGAAAACTCATACAAAAAAGGTTTTAAAACTTGGCTTTGATGCAGGGCCCCTCTACAAAACAGGACCTTACTTTGGGAGTACATGCACACAAAAAAGCAGGAGTTTATGCTTAACTGCACCAACGACGAGTACTAAAACTGCAGTAATTTGACTTGTAAGCGCTCATTCTTATGTCTTATTCTTTTAAAAAACTGGGGACAATGTGTCCAAATATGCAGATTCTGCCCACACATGACTGATGACACCATGAGGAAACTAACCCACTGCCCCATATGTAGCTCCCTCTCGCCCACACACAAGACAGAAGGAAAGAATGAACAATGACCCAGTTCCTCCACTTGGATGGAACGATCAGTCAGCTATGTGATAATCACAGCAGCAGCAGTGGAAACATCAACCTGTGCTTCAAACTGAGCAGCAACTTCAGCCCAGTTCATTTGGGAATGAAGGCCAGCTGCTCCTGGAGGGTCATCAGATCCAGTCAGATGTTCTGATCAGTACATGATCAGATCTTTGTAAAAATTTAGATTAAAGCAATTAGGATGGCTCATTTGTAGGATGGAGAAGTCACTGCTGTGGGTTCATCACACAGTCTCTTCAGCATGCAATGAGTTGAGTCTGAGAAGTGCAAAAGTTATTTTATCAGCTCGAGATTAACGATGCATTTATTCCCGAAAGTCAGCTTTCCCGTGCTCTTTTTATAGCCTCATGTAAGTGTATTTTTAAATCTGCAGCGGTTGCACTGCATAAGCTACCCTGATTACCGCTGTAATTATTGTAGGTGTGACAAATAAGTAAAAAGAGAACAAAAAGAGGCACTCCTATCTCCTCAACATGACAATGACATAAAACACAACATGCATACAATTGGGACAGCCCATAAACAAAGAGCATGTTGTAATCTGTCCACTGAGGCACACTCATCATTAGACACTAAGTGCCCCGGAGTCTTGAGGGAGGTAAACAGCAGCATGAAGCATTAGTAGGTCAGAGCTGAAAGTGCTGGATCCCTGTGCATTATTAATAGTGTCTGTGCTAATTGAAAGTCATAACTCCGCAAATGAAACGTCTGGGGCAGACATCACGCCTTGCCACCCTGCAGCCAGAGGAGGATCCCCTTAGATGGAGCCGCAGCTAATTTTAGATTTGCTCATAAATGCAGTTGGGTTTTGTTGCTTACATTGTGTGACAACAATGTCAGGATTACTGTCGTGTGGCTGCAGTACACATGAGCTCTGTTACATAACAAAGACAGTGAGCCTCTATCTCCTTACTTTTTATTTCCATCCGTGGGCCTGTTATTAATATTATCTGTCTTTAATGTTTTCAACTTGAGCAATTTTACTGATGATAGCTTTTTTTTCTAGTGACTTGTTGGTGAATGATGCTATAAAATCACCTGGATTCCTTTGTGTTTGCTCTCTTTGCATCAATGGAAGCAGCTTTACTGTGTCATCTTTGACATTTTCTCTTCTCTTAATGTTAAATAGACTTCACAAAACAAATCTGATAAACACACATAAACAGTGCAAATAATAGCATAGCAGCGTAACAGGTACCGCTCTCAAACAATCTGCTTTATTGATGGTTAATAAATCATTTAATAATTCTTAACAGATCTATTAAAAACATTCAGTAAGGAGAACTTTGGGATTGTCAGGTTGTGAAAACTAATTTTGGACTTTTTGAGCACTTATTTCTACAAAGGTGGCTGACATTATATGGACCAAAATCTGATTGTTTTTTTTATCTCTTATCACTGCTTACAACAACAGACTTCATGTTTAAAAGCCTTTATCGATGACGTATTTACATTTTTTTTTTAAAAAGATACGCTTGATGGCTTCTTGCTTCCTGGCAACCCAAAATGAGAAAGGGTGCGTGCCTGTGCAGTCAGAGTATGTTGTGGAGACGAGCAGCTGGCATTCAGAGCCTGTGAATGTCTCTGCCTAAATATACGCAGAGGTTAAATATACTTTCACACATATTATACATAGAATGTATAATTATAAAGTAATAATTACGCCTTATATCCTGCTGGTGGTTTAATTTACTGTACAACAATGCAATATATTTGAAAGCATTGTAGGTTTTTATGGTCTTAAAGGAAAAGTTCATCCAGAAATGTAAAAATAAATTAGCCACTATCTCCTCACGCCCATGCCGTTCTCTAAATTCTTCTAAACAACTTAAATAGCTGAGGAAAAAAACAAAAACAAAGACATTTTATGTTTTTCCCCATCTACTTCAGCTGCTTGAGAAAATGCTACAACTACTTTAAGAACCTGTAATACTATAAAATATATTGCATTGCATCGTACAGTAAATTAAACCTGCAGCAGTGTACAGAACAGCCAGAATCACCTCCACCTCTGCCGTCTACAGCAGTAAGGTGCTGCCTGCATTGATGCATCAGTAATAACAAACCAGTGATAATGTTTTTGGAAGCATTGTGGGCACTTTAACTTTACTTTATAATACCCAAACACAACTTTTAATCCAGGTCTAGTAATTCAGTGTTTTACCCTGTGGTGTTACTACTTTAAATGATCTGAATACTAGCATGTCTCCTGCTGATTGGCTGGGTAAGTTTACCACATACTTTATAACACTGGCAAACAATTTCACATTGTTTTGTCTCCTGTAGTTTTGCTCTGTGACGAGTTTTGACAGCAGTCTTCACATGTGGTGTTAATCAGCTCTCACAGTGCAGTTTTTCCACATATTGCCCCTCGGAGGTGAGAAAAAGCTCAGTGCGCGTGCGCAGCGTAGTCATCTGACGGCTGAGCCGCTGTGGACGCTGTTACCGCTACATCTCGGGCCACCACAGAGCGGGACACAGACAGACTGCCTCCATGAGGGACCGTCTCCTGCAAGAAGCAAAAACCCTTCAGCAGACCGAGGACTAACCCGGACAGGCGACCCATCTACCCGGAGGTTGTGCGGTTTGCATGCGGGGGATCGTCTCCTGAGATGTAGCCCGCAGCAGCAGCGTCCGTGGGGCTCGTTGTATCGCTCGGTCGCTGCATGGCTCTTCCAGGGGATGCCATGAAAATCAGAGCAGCCGACTGAGAGACCGCTATCACAGACACGGCGGCGGTGGTAGTGGTGGTGGTGGTGGTGGTGGTGAGCGATGGATACTGGCGGAAAGATCATCTGTAGGTAGCGTTTACGAAGATCCACGGAGAGCTGAACGTGTCTGTTGCACAGTGTGGTCGAGCTGTTTGAAGGATGGATTTCAGCCTGCTCCGGAGCATCATCAGCAGATACGTAAGGGCCCCCGTCTGTCAACACTGTCACAACTGTAGCTCTGTGTCTGCAACTATATATCCGCTGCATGTTACATGTTACAGCTGCAGCATTGTTTCATCTGACACCCACAGTGCAGTGTGTGCGTGCGTGTGCGTGTGTGTGTGTGTGTGTGTGTGTGCGTGTGTGTGTGATGATCAACACTTTGCTCATCTGCAGTGATAAACACGCTGCTCTGGCAGGCCATTGAGTGTGGGCTTTACAATGTTTGTTGTGGAGCTGAATGGGGAATGTGCCAGTGGCTACAGATGCAGTGGTGGCTGGTGGACGTGTAGAATAGAAATCAACTTGGCTGGCCCACTTGCGTTGCTTTAGTGAGTTACAACATGCTCGCATACTCAACTAACCCCTGTTTTTTCTACTCGCCTGGGTCTGCAGGGGGGAATAAATCCCAATCAGGACTCACAGAGAGGTGTTGAGAGCTTGCAGGGACTCGACTCAGCTCAACTGCAGCACTAGTTTGTTCCTCTTACACACACTTGTACTCACTTCCAGCCGGATGGGAAGAGAAGCTGTGCATGTTTAACTGGAGGGTAAAGCCAGGAGATGTGGCCTTAACATTATATTATATGTAATCAAGAAGTGTGTTACTAGAAATGCTAGGGCTGGGTGACAAAATCAAATATCACACCATGTTTTTGGCTAAATACCACAAAATCAATGTTGTGATATTATTGTGGGAATCACTGTTAACTTTCACAATGAGATATTTGATAAGTAATCATCAGTAATGTGGATATAAAGACTAAGTAGGTAAGAAGAACAGTCTGATAAGTTCAGAAAATTACTTCACTTTACTGTAATGCAGCCTTTAAAGGAACAGTTCACCCAAAAATGAATGAAATTATTATAAGCAGATGGATGAAAGTCAGGTGATGTTTCCTCGTCCACGATACATTTCTGGAGCTTCACGGTAAAACAGTGTTGCAGCATTTTCCTAAACAACTGAAGCAGATGGGGACTTGTTTTAAAACATAAAGAAAAAACAAATCAAAACAAAACCTACAATGGCTCCATACAGCTCATCCTGTTTAACCCAGCTCTCTGAGATCCTCACTTGATTTGAAAAGGCGTAACTTACAGTTAAAGCCAAGAACTTCACTGTAGATGCTGAGCTAAAAGCGTTTGCGGGCACCCTTCTGAAGTTTGTGCACAAGCTCGACCCCCCACGTCGAGGGTGGAGATGTCTTTTCAAATCAATTTGGGATCTCAGGGCCTCCAGACACTTGCCACCTCCATTACACTGAACAAGCTGTGTGGACTCATTCTATGTTTTGTTTTTCAGTGATTTTTCTATGTTTTAAAACAAGCTCCCGTCTACTTCACTTGTTTATGAAAAGGCTCCATAAATGTATTGTGGACTACAAAACTTCACATGACTTTCCATCAGCATGGGGGTGAGTAGAGAATGACTGAAATTTAATATTTGGCTGAACTTTTCCTTTAAAACCAGGAAACGACAACACTTTTGCCATAACGTAACAATATAATATTGATTATAATACTGATATTGACTTTAGAGGGACTTTAAATACGTAGAACAACACCATCATTATCTGTAATCACTGGTCTGTGAGCAGGAAATGTCCACAGTGAAACAGAGTAGACGATGGTGAGCTGTAACAGTATTACTGGTCGGTCTGGTCTGCACAGGCCGGCGCCTCAGCGGTCTCTGCTTGTGGGCCAGAACAGGAAGCAGCTGGTTGGTGGGTGGCTGAATGAGAGAAAACGGTGACAGGTCTGGTGATGTTCATCAGACTGGGGGCAGCTCTGGAGTATCAGCACATCGACCCTTTTCACCTGACCTTAACACTGGCTCAGGTGCAGTGAACATAACTATGAGCTATAACTGTACTTGGTATGAGCATGTGTGTTCCTGCCTTTGTGTGTGTTTTTATGTATTTTAGTGGTTCGTCAGGCTTGAACCAATGAGTGTGTGTGCGTGCAGGCGGGTGACAGTGGAGCTTGACGGATGCTCCAGCAGGGCTAATATCAGGGGAAATCAGATCCATGAGTGAGGCGGAGAGGAGGGGGAGGGTGGGATGGGGTCATCGAACACGCCCCTCATCTCTCGCCCTCTCCCCTTTGCATCCTCACTCAGCAACATTACGAAGCAGACAAGGAATTAATCATTAATTCAATTATCTGGATATTGATTTAGAATCGGAGGGATGGTTGACGTATATATCTGGTCCTCTATTACGTGCGTGCACCCTCTATTAACCCTGCCATATTCTGAGCAGCTGCTCCCTTAATGAGGCTACGTAGAAGAACAAACATTACATCATGCGAGGTGATTAACATGTGATAAGCAAGGCGTCGGAGCCTTTCCTCTGGACAGAGAGAGCAGTAACGCTCTCATCAAGGTCACTGCCTCCCATTACTTTAATAATTGTGTTAAAAAAAAGGTAAATTAGTACAGCATCTTCAGCCATGAAAAGATGTACTTCTGATTGAATCCTCTTTACTCCACCGGGCAAGTTTATGAGCCTTTCACTCCACATCGTGTTCCTTTATTATCTCCTGTCATTGGTCTGTGACTTGTCCTCTGCTTAGCTAGTTTTCGGTTTGGCTTATTAACAACATTGTAATATATTTTTAAAATACAACATGTTAGACTTTGTTGTGTATAAAATGATTAATTTAGGGGCCTCATTACAGAAAAATGTCCAAACTGCTTGTCCTAGCCCCTCATCAACAGGCTAACATCACTGTTAGCTTCTCCAACAGGCTAACATCAATTATAGCTTTCTGTTTTCTGCAGTTATTTTGAATTTAGAAAAGGGTCTCTGCCATCCTAACAAAGGATTTACTTGGGAAAATCTTAAATTGGGATGGTTATGTACTAGCTAAATTTCTAAGAATTAATTTTTCCCCCTAAATGCACTAAGGAAACGTGTTTCTGTAATACCTTAAAATCTTAAATATGACCCCAAACTCAGATATGATAGGACTTCAGACTGGGAGATGTTTCTGTTGCCACTGTTCTCCATCGTGTTTACACAGTCCAACAAGTGTAGTGATAACAAAGAAGCAGACACGATGTAACGTCCACATTACAGCACTTTATAAAGAGAGGGGGTTATTTAACTTTCTGAAGGAAGAGCAGTCCGTCCTGCCTGTAAGCCTGTTTTCTAACTCTGGTGAATTGAGCCTGTTCAGTGCCGTAAATTGTTTTTGTAAAGAAAAAATTCGGTGTCATGGTGTTTTGCAGTGCATGAAGTTTAAATGGGACATTCTGTTGCGTCATAACCTAAATCTGTTTAACTTTTTTCACTCTGTTGTCATAAAAGAGTAATGGTTATATTATATACACAGTATAATAGGAGTGTGTGTGTGTGTGTGTGTGTGTGTGTGTGTGTGTGTGTGTGTGTGTGTGTGTGTGTGTGTGTGGGTGCCCTCTTGTTCTGGTATCTGTGGGCCAGGACGTGACAGGAAACGATTTTATTCATAATGAGATTTATCTGTAAAATGACCTCCTGTGGGTTGAACAGATCCTGTGTATGTGCGTCCACCGGCTTCTCTTCGGTGCCTTTTTGTCGTCGGGTCATAATAATAGCGATGCCGTGATGCCTCAGACGGGCGCAAAGTGTGCGAACTGCATGAGGTCATGATCTGGATAAGAAGGACGCTGGTATGTGCGAGTGGTGTTTATATTAAAGATACATGACACCACATAGCGGCTTAAATATGTTCTATCCTCTTGCGATAACATTTATATGAGCACCATGGCCTCCGCTTTCTCCTTCCCTCGGCTTTATTTACCCTCGTTCCCTTCTATCATCACCCTCCTTTACGTCTTATCTATGAATGTCTGACTGTTATTCTTGCGCAGACCTCTCACAACCTCAGCAGATATAGCAGAGGGGCCTTCCTTTGATCAAAAGGGTGCCAGCAGTCGCCGGAGCGCCGGAGGGCTCTAGAAAGGTTTCTAGCAACTTTACAGCTCTTTGAGTCCCCGCGGCTTGTGTTGAAAAGCAGAACACAACCTGCGAGATGACTATTTGCCACATTAGCTCCGACTGCAACAAACAGTTAAGGGCAGTCTATTCCTGTCGCTGCCCTCCTCGAAGATGGGGCCCTGGCGGAGAGACAGAGGCGGTAGGTGACGAAAACACACAGGATTTGTGTTTGGGCAGAGCTTTTGCCCGCTGGCCTGTGTGAGTATATCAGAGAAAACAGCCAAGCGTCGGCGTGCTGCTGGCTCATAAGAATTATTCCGTCTCCCACAGCGTGCCCCGGAGACAGAGGTTTCATTATAAGACACATTTTCAAACTCGTATTCGGATGTTGTCGGTGTTAAACGCAGGCAAAATGAGAAAGAGGTTGTTTTTTTTCTCTATTCAGATTACGGTGGCGGGAGAAAGGGAGAGAGGAGAGGGAGGGGGAGAGGAGAAGTAGCACAGCTGGATTAAAGACTTATGTAACAGTTGGATCGCAGCAAGTCAACTGGGAGAGGAAGCTGGGGCAACAGCAGAATGCACGTTTTGTCATTTTAGAAGTCATCTTCTCGCCGTTATTCTTTGATTTTGTCGCAGGTGTGAAGTCCTTCGTCATCGGAGGTCCGGTGGCTTTTGTTATCAGTGTCAGAGGACTTAATGTGCAGACTGAAGGTCACTTTTTCCAAACGTTCCAACCATAACACCGGTGCATCTATGTTTTCTGTCCGACCTATGAGGCAGTTTCCCCCGAAATGTTACTGCCTGATAAATGATGATAAGAGGCGGATGGCACCTCCCCTCCCCGTGAGCTGCGTCCCCTCTATTTCATTAGCTTCTCCCTCTCTGCTCCTTTTGATGTTTACGCTTTGATTCTGCTTTGTTCCAAAAAGGGCTCGCCCACAGAGAGCACAGTCTAACAAGTCCTCGTTGAACCAAATAAAAGCACGAAGAAGATCTTGAGGATATTGTCTGGAGGAGAAACACTCCACGTTTTATCCTAAAGCGTTACGCTCTCTTGTCAGATCCGGTTTCACAGCGTTAAATTAATGAGAAAATCCTACACATTTGATCTTCAGTCTGTACATAATTAAGCCTCTGTGTTTGGTCCTGATTCTTGCCATTATGAACTTGCAGACATAGCGAGCTGTCTGTTGCTGCATACTGTGTTGCCATGATGATTAATGGCAAATGAGTAGCAGTGGAGTGTATGTTGAACAGGTCGCCTCCTCCCTTTTCAGCTGAGCAAGGTCTCAAGGCTCCTTTTATCTTTGCTCAATGCCACAACAAAATTACCTCCTATTAATAAGATTATTGACGTAATTTAAGATTCTTAACCTTAGTTTATCCAAGAATTTCTTTGTGGCAGCTGTGCTCTCTCATTTGAATGTTGTGTAAAAGATATAAGTCTTCCGTCAGATCAGTAAAACCTGGCTCATGTCACTGTTACAGCAGCTATTTGTAAAATCTTTATATGGTTTGAGTTAAAAACCTTTTTGAGGTTTTGTAAGTCGGCCTACTAGCTCGGAAACCATTGATTTGTTATTGTCATTCCCCGAACATTAACTGTTAATCGATAATATCTGGGCTGAAATCTACCACAGCCCTGCGTACAGACGTCTGTGTGTCGTCATGTTTTGTATGTGTCTGTCCAGTTAACAGGAGTAGTTCATTAATGAAGAGCGCAGTCAGAGGAATTTGATCTGTGAGTTAATGAGGGATACCTGCTCAACATGCTGTGTGCTTCTGCAGTGCAGCATGGCAGGACAGCCGAGGAGGGGTGAGACACGACCATTTAATCAGGCCAGTTAATGGTGTGTACCTTTTATTACACCTCTGTGGTAGAAAGGGGGCCACATCACGGAGACAGCACGGGTAGATCGTGACACGTGGCCGGGTCAGAGGTTGCTTTTCCACAATGAAAACATGTCCTTCAAAGTGCTATGGTAGAGAGATCTGTTTGCATTTTAAACCTTACAAACAGCAGACCTGCTCCTGGTCTCTGGTTTTGAATCCAGAGTTTAAACTGCTCAGAGCGCTCCGCCCGAGGAAGTGCACTGCTGTACAGTTGAAACTGAAAGTAGAAGTTGCAGCGGTGGGATGTTATCAAATCCATCTTGTCATCGCTGATGATTGATGGTGATGTAAGACCGGCCTCTCTGCTAGGAGGAGGCCGCTTCACTGTTGTTAATATAGACAAAGCCTCCATGTCCTGCAACCAACCAACCAGCCACTTTGTCTGATGGAGTAGTCGAGTGAAGACTGAACAGTGGGCCGGGGGTTGATACGGATCAGTGAGGATTAATGATCAGATAACTACAAACCACAATGCAATCTCTCTGTGTCTCTCTCCATCCCTCTCGTGCAGTCACACTGTCAGAGTGTGACACTCTCTGCAGTGAGATGGAGGGAACAAAGGGAGGAAACAGCACAGAGAGAAATATGAGCAGATGAATGATGGAATCAGGGAATTGTGGATTTATGAGGATGATGTCTGAATAGAAGTAGGACGTAGTGGAGATGCTGTACAGACAGAGCTGGGCGATATGCATTATGATATTACTGAGCAGCAGTACTGAACAATTAGGCAATTGATAAGCAAAATGACATTATGTTAAATAATTAAAATGACGTCCAAAACATATATACTGAATACTACTATACTACTGAACAAATACATCAATGATTACTTTAGTTTTTGATCACACATCGCTCCGAATTCCTAATTTAAATGTGTTTACAGTGTTTATGTTTAGTATCAACTCATCTTATCTATAAACAGACGCGTATGAATGCAGAATCTGTAGACAACACAAGATGTTCAGAAGTGTTCAATCATGTTCGAGCCGGCTTTTGTTGCATGTTTGTGAAAAGTTCATGTGGAGATCAAAGGAAGGCATTGGCCGAATTTAATTTCAGAACCCATCAGCTATAATCTGATTATCAGTTAGTTTTTTATCAGCTTTTAAACAAAATTAATCTGCATTCATATGCAGATATCTGTTTATAGAGATGAGACATCTCTCAACTCCAACTCCATTCTCACGTCTGAAGTTGTAAACAATGACCGGCACATAGAAGAGGAGTTACTGGCCCACATAGCCTGTCCGTTAACCAGATATCCACTGGTTCTGAGACCATCAACATATAATGCACTCTTCTGAATTCTGTCTCCTTTATCGCTATTGTGATGTTTGTAATCAACTGGTGTCCTGATGAATCAGCAGCGATCAGGGAAACATTTTTGGACTTCTGGACTCTTCTGATTGAACAAGTCATTGGTTGCTGTAGGTAATATATTTCTCAGTCCAACATTAGTAAATGATTAAACATTGCAATGTCAAGTCTCTTGGTAAGGAATTCACCATGTTTATAATTTGGTTGATTGTTCAGCCAGATCAGAGCTGTTCTACAGAGATGACGGAGGTCAAGTCTGACACAAGCTTGGATCTTTCAAAGGCACTTCTCCAAAGCTTTAAACTATCAGTAGCTGTTGCCAGAGCTACAAGTCTTCAAGATCAAACCCTCAAAAGTAACTTCTGGTGTGCATCTGGATAAAGAATGTTTTCTGATTTCTTCAACATTGTGAGTGTTTTTGGACATTTTTGCTAATTTCTCAGGGAATATATGTTTTTAGGCAGCTGGGTTACGATCTATCGTATCTTATCTACGATTGAGTGCAATTAAATGTGGATCCAAATAAAAAATCCAGTTCTTCCAGATTTAAATATGTTTTATTGGATATTGGATTAGGCTTAATTAAATGGGACTGTTGGGCCTTGGCGGAGGTATGTGCTCTACTGAAGGGCCGTTCTAGTTGAAGCTGTTTTGATTAGAGAGCACTGACCATGACACTTTATATTTCTATGACAGATTGTGTGTGTTTTATAATCTTTGCTTTGGTCAGCTACTTACCCTCTACTAAAAAAAAAACTCCTAAGTGGTGAATCATCTGGTTATCAGCAACTACAGCTTCTATTTTTTGAACTTGGCATCAGCCCCAGTCTCTCTCACTGTTTGTCAGCCTTTCATTGTTTTCGTAACACATTTTTCTCTCTTCTTGCCTTTCTTTCTTTTTTCACTGTGTTTCATTCTTCCATTATGCCGTCATTTCATTCTTTTGTCCGTCTCAGTGTCTTGCACCTGCTGCTCGCCCCCCCTTCAATCTGCCACCCTTTTTCCGCCTCACTTTCCATCTCTCTCTCTCTCTCTCTCTTTCCATTGCACTGCATCTGAGGGTCATGTTGCCCCCCTAATGTTTTGGAGGGGTCTCAAGTTGGCTGACACTGTTGGCTCCATGTCTATTTTCATCCCACGGCCAACAAGCGCCTGTTGATCGCTGTGGATAAGTTTAGATCTGTGACTCTGTGTTTTTTTACTATTGCGCTCCGCTATTTTGACACAGATTTCTCATTGCAGAGGCCACAAGAGAAAATCCTTATTAGAGCTTGTGTCCAAACTTAAAGAAGGATGTTAGTTGATAGTTGTATTCCAGTTTAAACTTTTTAAAACTTACGACTCTGAACGCACAAGGTTGCTGAGGAGGCATGTGAACATTAAAAGATTCGGTCATTGGCAGCGATGAGCTACAACTGTGCCAAAATGTTGAGGACATTTTAAGCAGTGAAGCGCGGCCTCCAATGGAGTGCTTGTCCCAGAACTTTTCTGCTAATGGTCAACACTTCTGTTTGAGCTGTGTCAGGCAGGCTGCTTTGCCAAAGGCTCCGCTCACGCTGCCCACTCAGGCCGAAGCATCAGGAGCCATGTAGGAGGCCAGATGGAAACAAGCAGCTGAATGCTGTGGTCTCTTGACTCTTGATGTTTCTTAGAGAGCTCACTTCCCACAGTAGTGTGTAATGAAGGACACCTTGGAAAAAATATGTGCTGCGTTAAACTCCCAGAATGCACTTCTGTTAATCCCCAGGGAGCTACTTAGATGTATATAGATGAGAGATGAACTAAGATGGAGCACTTGCATACACAGGATCTAACGCGCTTTCATTATTTTGTATCAATTCATCGGACTGTTCTAGTAAAACCAACAGAAGTGTTGTTTCGTATGTGTGTAGCAGAAAAAGAGAAATCGAATGATGGAGCAGAGTGCAGACTGCAGAGAGGTCCTGCAGGATGAAGTGGAAAGATAAATGACAAATCCACACTTGTGTGACTCAGAGCTGATTCCACCTACACACATCAACAAACACGCACTCAGCCTTTAGTCGGCCCTGTCTTGTCTGTGAGGTTGTTTGTAAAAAGAACTGACTGAAGTCGCGTTACAGTGTTGTGTAACAAATGTTTAATCCAGGGCAGTCAGGCAAGGTTCTTATTTAAAGAAGGATTTTATTTGTAATTCATTTGGACTTTATTACAGTTACATTGAATTTGATTCGGTGTTGTTTATGGCGTCAGATTTCATTATTCAAATAATCTGTAGGTCTTTTTTAAAAATGTCTTTTGAATGATTTACTGTATCGACTCAAAATATAACAAACGTCCATCGATGTCTCTGAGTGTGACATCTCGAAGTCGCTTGTTTTGTTTCACCAACAGTCTGAAATCCAAAGATGCTCAAATTACTGTGATATAAAACAGAGAAAAGCAGCAAATCAGCATATTTCAGAGGCTAAAACTAAAGATTCTTTGACCTTTTTATTTGATAAATGACTGAATTATTCGTAACATTCAGCCACTAAACCCTTCCATCGCATTCACGTTACAACACCGCTCTCGTTCGAGTCAACTGCCCTCTCAAGCTGTTGCCAGTTTGTGCACTAGCTAAGGTTGCTAACACTAGCTAACATGAGGGCAGCACAGTATGCTGAACGCTTCTTATGTTTCTTTACTACCAAGACTGTTGATCGCTGACAAAACACAGATACCACGTGATACCAACAGACCAGACAAACAGACAAACCAACCATCAGAATTCTTACACAGACATAAACAGATGTTGGACCCCACAAACATTTTTAAATCATCGATTCACAATCATAATAATGTTTTTAAGGAAAACAGATAGTATTAATCTGCATCTTTCAACAAGCTCTGTCGATGTGTTGTTTTAGTAGCATCAGTATATCCAGTAAAATCTGGTCGATTCTTCTCCAGTAGACCAAGGGTGCAAAATAAGCATTAGATAATTAAAATCAAATAATGAACATCAGATGATGAAATCTAATTTATTTAGAGTGGACCATTAATAGTCCATATTCTGCATTTAGTCGATGCCTGGTTGTGAGGAGGCGTTGGCGTGATTATAAGGTGTCAGCGTGGGTGGATGACAAAGTGTGATATTTAATTTAGTAAATGTGGTTATGATAATATCAGCCTAATAATAGTAAGTAGGCTATGAATTGTAACAGCCATGTTACAGAGGCTGAACAGTGTGATCTGTTTTTTTTCTCTCCACCTGTATTGCTATTTATATCTATATGTCTCTCTCTCCGTCAGTGTGTGGGGGAGGAGATCTGGGTGGACAGTCGGACGGTGTACATCGGGCATAAAGAACCCCCTCCGGGAGCTGAGGCCTACATCCCTCAGCGTTACCCCGACAACCGCATCGTCTCTTCCAAGGTGAGCGAGCCCGGGAGTCAGCGCCATAACATTGTTTATCATCACTCTATTCTTTAGTTTCGTTTTTTAGACAACCATGTAATCTCTTTTGTGCCCGTGTTTTTAAGGATGACACACTTCACTTTTCTTGTGTTTGACAAGCTCTGCATCCTTGTTTCTTCTTGCCAGGAGGAGTGAATTATGACGTGCCATTGTTTTCCCTTTCTGTTTGTCTGTGTGTGTGTTAATAATACTGCTGCTGTCACTCTGTCCCACAGTACACCTTCTGGAACTTCATTCCCAAGAATTTGTTTGAGCAGTTCAGAAGAATCGCTAATTTCTACTTCTTGGTCATATTTCTGGTCCAGGTGAGAAAATCTTAAACAGTTTCAACTCAAGAACACCTTTCTCTCCCAGCTGTACATTTGTTTAAACATATGAAATTGAATCTAACAAGCAGCTAATGGTAGCAGCCTTAAAAAGCACTGCATTTTGAAGTCCATTATATGCTTTTTTTCAACTTCCATAACTGGCCTAGTTTGACTTAAAGTGCATGGCTTCACATCAGGATATTTCCAGGGCAGCTGGAGAAGTTTGACAATTGAAGACTGCCCCATTTTTCATGTAGAGGAAACTGAACAGTGTTGATTAGATTGCTAATTATTTCCCCAAAACAAGCAGGTTTAAGCAAGCTTAAGATTATATGTGGTGCTATTTTCAGAGTTGGATTATTATTAGTGCAGATGGTCGGACTTGTTATCGGACCAGTGGAGCCAGAAAAGGCCATATCACCCAGCCCTGCTTGTTGACACAGTTCAGAAGGCAGTAAGTTTAGTTGACAGAATGTTCTTATAGTTTCTCACAGAGTTGAAATGAATAGAAACAGAAATAATTATTAAGGCTGCACATGCTAATTGAACTTATTTCATGGTTAAGATACACATATTGAATTTTGAGACAGTTTTCCTCATAGCCTTATATTAACTCAACAAGATGTTGTCTTTTCAATCGTCTGCACTAACCAATCAAACGAGTGCTGATGACAGTTACAGTAAGATGTTGCCCTCATTGTTCCCTGATTTCAACACAAGAGCAATTATCCAAGATTAACAGCTAAATCCTGCACCTGTGCCTGACGTCACCTGCGCGAGGATTACCATAATTTGCTAACATCATATTATCCTGAAATTACATGTATTGTATCGCTCAGTGTGTGTCAGGAGAAACAGCTGTTTTCCTTGAGCCACTGTATAGCACCAAATGTTGAATAATCATGCACGGACAAATTTATCATAGGAGAGGAGGATGCAACAGTGTCTTTTGCAGCAGACGCCTCAGCAGACCAGAATGCAACATGGCCACAGCTTGGGTGTGTTGTGTGCTGTATGTTGTATCAGTAGCATGTGAAATACTGCGCCCTCTTAATGAGATCCAACTGGGCATGGCACACAACAGTGATGTTTGTGCTCCTCTTTCTTTTTGTTGACTAAAAACTTTGCTGTTTTTTCTCTCTGCATCTGCATATATACAGTCCGTAAAAACATATAGGAAAGGAAACATTAAAAAACACTAGGATATTTCCTGTAAGTGCAGATGCAGGAAATCCAACAAGATTTGATTACGTGGATACTTTGCGTTGCTAGATTGCTGCTTGATTCCTTATTACAGAAGCTTTTCTCCTGCTCTGCACTTCCTTACTCAGTGTTGCATTACTTGGCATCCTCTCCTTTCTGTTGTCCCCCTTTCATCCTCCCCCCTGCACCTCCCTCCCACTGTTCCTCTCCCTTTGCAGCTTATCATCGACACCCCCACCAGCCCGGTCACCAGCGGCCTGCCCCTCTTCTTTGTTATCACTGTCACCGCCATAAAACAGGTAGGACGCACACAAACGTGCTCGCATTTCTGGGAAATGTTGCTCGCAATGACCCCCACAACACACACACACACAACACACACACAATAACACACTCCAACTCCTGGCCTCAAATACACACACACACACACTCTCTCCCAATCGGCTGCTCTATTATCTGTATATACACATTCCTCTCTCAGCGAAAAGGACATGCCATTGAATATGTCTGGTGATGTGAGAAATATGATAATGAATGGTCTCCTCTGTTAATCACTCTAGCTGAGGATCCCATGCCCGGGGGAGATGCATCCTCTCTACCGCGTCCCGGTACTGAGGGATGGGGCACTATCAGTGATAGATGGGGCTGTTCTGGCTAAGGAAGCCTGAATTTTACTGGGACATAAATCTAAAACATGACATGTTGGCTAGAAATCTAGGAAACAGGTCACTAAGCTCAGGGAGCACAATGCTAATTAATTACTGTGTATGACTTTCACCTCTCCCCCTTCGTCTCGTACTATGCTCCGTCCTTGATTCTCTCTGCACAATAATCTATATTCTCCGTTTCCCCCAAGCCCCCGTGCCAACAAACACATCGGCTTCCTTTTCCTCTTCCCTTACGATCTTGTTCTGTCTTCCTCTCTCGCTGCATCTCTCTCAGGGCTATGAGGACTGGCTCAGACACAAGGCTGACTGCTCTATAAATGAGTGTCCGGTGGACGTGGTGCAGCGGGGGAAGGTGGTGAGGACGCAGAGTCACAAGCTACGGGTAAGAATGGCCTCATTAGAGCAGTATAGCACCTGAGGCCACAAAGCGACACCACAGTACTGCTGCATAGCTTACTTTTTCTATAACCGACCCCCACCCCCCCACCCCCTTCTCTTTCTCTCTGCAGTCCTCTCTAACTTTGTTTCCCTCCTTTCTCGCTCTCTCCTGTCTTTTTCTAACAATTAATTGCCCCTGAAACTGTAGTAGAGGAACAATTACAGTGTCCCCTGGTGCGCAATGTGAGAGTCCCCTGGAAGATGAACAGGACTGATGTATTTCATACATTTGAATGTGCCTGTCATCATCCCTTGATGTGCTCTTATGTCATTCTGATGCAACATCAGATCACTGCTTGGTAGTGTGGCCCAGTCTAATTCCTGAAAATGCCTTATAATCCATTACACTCCAACAAAACCAACGTTTGATACTATTTATTTTTTGGCAATAACATTCTGTAAGTGTGTTTTTGTATAAAGCAGTTTTCATAGTTACTGATTCAGACTGCTAGAATACTCAATTAATTAAAGGAGATTTATCGCATATCTTTTTCACCCAGTAACAATGAGCATTTCTGGTAAAAAAGGTCTCAACTAGCAAAGTCCTTGATTGGCTCTGAGAGGGTGCAATCTGATTGGACTAAAGCCCCATCATCTAAGATGGAGATACAGTTTGCCTGAAATAACAATGCGCCAGCTTTATTGCAGGGTTGGTGGGATTCTTTCCTTTTCTGAATACTTAATATTCTGTTCATTAAACGTGGTATAATGAAGGAAATGATTATTTAAACAAATAAAGACAAATCGAGCAATTGATTTGTGTCCCATTACTGCGGTGGCAGGTCTAGTGACTCAGTGTCCGCTGCTGCCTCCTGACAGTGAAAGCAGCATGGGTAGTTGGATTGACAATTTGATTCGATGGAGTTCAATTGAGTCAGTTGACACATTGACCTCCAGTTATTGATGAAGGCATCTTACATGGATGGCGATTTTGATGTTATTCAGATTTTACATACATGTTGGTTACAACAATAGCCCGAAGAAACAGAGATAAAACGATTTTCCACATTTCTGTGTACTGTATAATATACTAACATACATGTACTCACGTAAGCTAGCTAGCATCAATCAAGAGCTGCATTTAATCATTACAGAATAGTTACAATAGTAATAAATTAAGAAATACTAGGTTTAAAGGTCCTGAAGCTTCATTTATTTATTGCATGCATCTGGTGATGCAAAGGTCACTCATGGAGAGTCACATTGACTAAACAATAATATTAATACTTACATTCAAATGCACGTATATTGTAGGGAGACGCTATCGCAATAAGTCAACATGTCTACTTCCAGTTCACATGAAACATTTACAACCAACCAACAAACAAACAACGGGTGAAATCATAACGTTAAAAGGCTTTAAGTTATGCTTTATTAAGAGTGTGGTCGCATTGAGTTAGCTGCTAGCTGTATGGCTAACTGTCAGCAGCCAGGCGTCATTGTGCCGCCTCACGCTCCAACTCTTTACCCCTTTTTTGATTGAGTTAGACTGAGCCACCACACTGAACTTCACAAACTTGTTGCCGATGTCACGGAAACAAGGACCCTGATTCATACAGGCTATGAAAGTGACACAAGGAATCCACATAGTCCACATTTTGTTTGGCTGTTTGCTCTGGAACCTGTATTATTTATACACACTTGCAGTTACAACTATTAACAACAAGTGTCATCAAATCAACCAAGTCTGGTGACGTTATGTATATTTTTGTTACATCAAATCCCATGAAAGGGAACAATGTATTAGTCCACCTCACAGTATTTTGAGGTCTCTGTCCCAGTCTGTGGCTCCCAGTCCAAAGCCTCTTCATTTTTAATGAAGAAGGAATTCTTAAGAAATGGGTCACAAATATAGACTTTGCTTTTTTTAAAAAGAAGCTTACTAATCTCCTTAATCATCTGGGTGCTTTAGTGTTAAGAAATTGTCACTCAAGCAGTAGTAAATAGTGCATTTGCTGGGCCTATTTATAGCGTTTACTACAGCACGACAGTGTGTGGCGTCAGCTCAAAGTAAACTACAGTACCCATGTTCATAGTAATGAATCAAAATGTCACAGAGAGGCTGTGTGGCTCATTATTATGTTTGAATAGTTTTTGGACCACAATGGAGGTCTCTACAGAACAATAATCTGTATCAGCCTTTGGCTGCACAGACACTACATGTCTGTAGGGTCAACTCATTGTTGGTTTCGGTCTCTTTATGGGTTTTGTGTCAATGTGATGTTCTTTGTTTCAGCCATTTTCTAGAAAATCATGTGAAGATGTAATAACACAAAATGAAACATGACAAGCAGGTTAAATATGATAAACACCATAAAGTCTTGTTCACTCTCAAGGCTAATCTAAATTAACTAACAGGCAGATGTAACTTAGAGTTTTCTAAACATTAACAATTCAGGAGACGTTGCACATCTACTGTACAAGTTCAATCCCTTTATGTGGAGTTTCAGTCAGTGCCGTTGGACCTGTAGCGAACATGGTTGCTGTTATTAGCCACAGCAACTAGGAAGCTCAATAATTCCATGTATGTTAAAAGGAGTTATTAATAACGTTCAGCCTCTAAATATTCCACATTGCATTCATGTTGCAGCACCGCTGTTGTTTGAATAATCCGCCCCCTCAAGTGATAGCCAGTTTGTTGCATTAGCTAACATTGCTAACGCTTGCTAACATTAACAGCGCCTACTTCTTATATTTACTGTTGATCACTGACGAAACACAGACAGCACGTGCTACCAACAGTTTCTTTGGTTCTTTGACTTCTTCTTTGACTTGTATGAGTGCGAAAAAAAGGTCTTGAATTGCATAATGCATGATACATTGCATAATGTTGATAAACTCTGCAGAAACCCTGGTTCTACGATGGAAATGAATAACTCCCAGCAGTGTTAATTTTCAGGACAGATTTCAGAGTGCTAACAGTGCACAATCCGGCAGAGTAAATAAGACACCCATTAATATTGTTTTTGTTTAATTCAGTAATCCTATTCCTGGTGGCAAATGTAGAGGAAAAAACGAATCAGCTTCGGCGAGCTGTTACTCTGCAGAAACCTATCTTATATCATCTGAGCATGAATGAAAACGGAGCTGTCACACTGCGTAATGTGAGTGTCTAGCTCAGCACTTCCTATGTAGATGTGTAGATGGGTGTATTTCAGTCTTGTTTCACCATTGTGTATGAGGAGGGTGTATAATGGGCGCAGGTACGTCTAATTTCTGCTGCGTCTGCTGCTCCCGTCAAGTGTGCAGAGAGTGTGTGTGAGATGTTGAGGGTCAGCTTCGGAGTAAAGCTTCAGCACAGCTTCCCAGCCTTAAAGGTTAAACAGTCTTTTAGTTTGTGTTGCCATAGCAGTGGTTTTCAGTGAATTTCATTGGTCGAGAGAGAAAAAAAATGCATCAACATGCACAGAGTCTATGTCTTTCTGTCTCTGTTTGTCTGTCATCATCCCCGTCCTTCCCTCTCTTCCTCCTTTCTTTCTCTCTGTGTGTCTTCCAGCGTTTTCTGCACCAAGGTTTCTCACTGCCGTAGATCAAACAGAGAGGATTAGAGTGTGAATTGGGAGCAGGAATAATGATGAATATATTAATCATGCAAAATCAGAGAGCGTGTGTCATGTGTATGGTCACTGTGGAGATGGGATTTATCAGAGCTTAAGCTGCTCCGCTCGCATAATCCGTTATGCAACTTCTCAATCCTTTGGGGAAAAAAAAAAAAGGAATGGTAAAGGATGAACAGACGATTACGCAGGTCTGTCTCTTTGTCTTTTGCTCCCTGTGTTTACATTTATTATTGATGCGTAAGCCATAATGGCGGTGCCATGTGTCTGCCCCTCTTTGTCAGGTTGGGGACATTGTTGTGGTGAGGGAGGACGAGACCTTCCCATGTGACCTCATCCTGCTCTCCTCCAGCCGCCATGATGGGACCTGCTACGTCACCACCACCAGCCTGGACGGGGAGTCCAGTCACAAGGTGCAGGGACAAGTGCATGATTTTGATTCACTGAAACTGAATTTCCAGCCCTGGATTCATACAAAACACTGGGTGGAATTGGCTCATTAATTATTTACGTCCTTTGTTAAGCAAAAATAACAGTTTTTCTTTGTTCCCTTGTATTTTTGCTGCTTCTCTTTTTCATACATGATCGTCGATTTCAGACTATTATTCAGACAACACTTAAGTGAACTGTGATGCATTATTCAGTATTCTCTGACATTTTCTGACATCGATTAATCGAGAAAATAATCAGAAGATTAATCAGTCTCCTCTCTTAGCTGCCATTAGGGGTTGCCACAGCGGATCATCTGTTTCCATTTTGCTGGCAACCCTGGCACTGACATTTGATTTTTACGATCTACATATTTCATTTTTTATTGCCTTTTACACTGGATGTTCTTCCTGATGCAACACTGCCCATTCATCTAAGCTTAAGACCAGAAATTAGAGATGCTGACTCGTACATCCTTTGCGGGTTCAGTGTCTTGCCCAAGGACATGTGGACAGAAGGAGGTGGAGATCAAACTGCCAACCCTGTGATCAGTAGACAATCTGCTCCACCTCCTAAGCTGCACCCGGTGATTAATCAAGAAAATAATCAGCAAATTAATCAGTAATGAAAATAATTGTTAAGCTGCTGCCATGAACTTATCAACACATGAACACAGACACAAACATGCGTACGAGTGCAGGTGACACATGGTCATACACCACATTTCACATTCACACTGCCCCTCTGATGTGCATTGATGTCACTCCACACGCGGATACGCATGGCTGAGCACACACACACACACACACACACACACACACACATACAGTAAATATATCCCACAGCGTAGCGTAGAGTACTCCACCCACCCTCCTCACACATGCCCCAGGGGTGACCCCCTGATGCGTTCACCATCCCAGCGTGCTGTCTCCTGCTGACCCGGGGAGCGGTCTATAACAGCCCACCTCCCAGGCGCTCCCATCATTTAGAAAATCTGCAGGAAGCCTGGCTGAGGAGTCACATGCACCCTGCTCTCATTAGTAGCTGTGGGTGACATTTTCCTCTGTTGTCTTCTCCTCTTTCCCCCTTCCTCCACCTTTCTGTCTCAGACCTATTATGCTGTACCAGATACCATGGCATTTAGAACGGAGCAGGAGGTGGATTCGCTACATGCCACTATTGAATGTGAACAACCGCAGCCTGACCTCTACAAGTGAGTGTGACACACGCTCACTGATGCACACATATTATCTGCTTCAATCTTGGAGGCAGATATTCCCTTTTAGGCCTCTCTTGATTTCATTTTTCCATGACTTTTTTTGCAGATTTGTGGGACGCATCAATATTTACAAGGACAAAGAAGAGCCTGTGGCTAGGTGAGGGTACTTCTTTTATGGAGTCATGTACTTTTTAGATATTTTTTATAGACGAAGCCAACTCTTTTTCTCAATTAATCAAATGTCTTTCATGATGTTCCTAAAATAAATTCATCCAAGGCTCGTGTTTCATTCCTGCAGACCACTTGGGGCTGAGAACTTGCTCCTTAGAGGAGCCACGTTGAAGAACACACAACATATTTATGGTAGTGACATGTGGATTCACTCTGTTTAGAGTCTTCTCAATGTTGTTGATTGAGAAAAGTTTGAGGAAAGGCTTGTTGTCTTTGTTAATTCTTGCCTTGTTTTCTCTCCCCTCAGCCGTTGCAGTCTACACTGGTATGGAGACCAAGATGGCGCTAAATTACCAGTCTAAATCTCAGAAACGCTCTGCTGTAGAAAAGTATGATTAACATCTCCCATTTCTTTAACTACACAATTTAGATGTATAGTCAAGAATTCGCGCAAGAATTGTTTTTTGAGGACTGGTACATTTCCTTTTTCCTCTTCCTGATCTTCGCTCTGTGTTCCTGCAGGTCGATGAATGCCTTTCTGATAGTGTATCTGTGCATCCTCATCAGTAAAGCGGTGATCAACACTGTTCTGAAATACGCTTGGCAGTGGTCTCCTGACCGAGACGAGCCCTGGTACAACCACAGGACTGAGAACGAGCGCCAACGCCACGTGGTGTGTTCACCAACCTCGAACTGAAAAACACAGTGCATCAAACGTTGCTACCCTCGCTAGTCAGCACCAGAAATACTAGTTAAACTTATTGTATATATTCTATAAATGCACACAATTACATTTACATTTCCACATTATTTGCACTGAAATGTCATGTCTGTCTTTATTATCAACAACTATGGTCAAAGGAGACATATATATATATATATGCTCATTTTCAGGTTCAGAAATATATTACGCAGCCACCCGACACTGTTAATTGATCATAATGAGGAATGTTCATAATTTAATTTTGACTGCTTTCTGAGTGTCGACAAGTCTAAGTAAAAACATCTATTTCAAGGTCAGGAAAATTAGTCGTTAGGAACATCCCCACTTAGCCTTAATTTCACACAAAACTTCATAGCTGCTGTCTTTATTCCTCCCTCACTCCAGGTGATCCGAGCATTCACAGACTTCCTGGCCTTCATGGTCTTATTTAATTACATCATCCCAGTCTCTATGTACGTGACGGTGGAGATGCAGAAATTCCTTGGCTCCTATTTCATCACCTGGGATGAGGAAATGTTCGACGAAGAGCTGGGAGAGGGCGCTCAGGTCAACACCTCCGATCTGAATGAAGAGCTGGGACAGGTACACGAGCGTGCACACGCACACACACGCACATTTGCATACAGTATCTGCTTTTAAGCAGTTTGCAGACGTGCCCTTACCCTACCCTCTCCCTTCCTTCCCTCCCAGGTGGAGTATGTGTTTACTGATAAGACGGGCACCCTGACTGAGAACAACATGGAGTTTATTGAATGCTGTGTCGATGGGAACGTCTACATCCCGCATGCCATCTGCAACGGCCAAATCCTTAGCGCTGCCTCCAGTATAGACATGATTGATTCCTCACCTGGAGGATACAGGAGAGTAAGTGTTTGACAAAGCTAACAGGCTTGTGAATCCAGCCTGAATAGACTCTTGGCTGCGCTTACTCTGCTGCTGAATAGAGACGGAGATGAGAGGGAAGAAAACTTTCACATATTTTAGTTGAAAAATGTGAGTGAGCCAAACATACAGATTAACGTGTCACGTTGTCAGGCAGATGAAGTAATTATTTTTGACATTTCGATATCATAAACAAATGTCTGTTTCGCTCATTTCCATTGCTGATAAACACAGTAGGGATACAGCTTGTATCCAGTTCAGGAAAACTATGACATTTTCTTTATAACTCCTAAGTGTTCGCTGTGTCTTACATGGAGCAAAAAAAGTCCTCTGGTACACAGAAAAGTGATGAGCCTTGCGTTTCTGGCAGTGGCAACTGTGATTTGTTTAGATTTAATAGAAGAAAAAATGTGTTGTCAGCATGGGCAGCAGAGAGCGAGGAAGAGGAGCACTCCTCGCCAAGACTTAAATGTACACAAAACTTTAGAGCAAAGATTTTCATGGATATACTTTCTTATTGATATGTAGTTCTGCGTAAATACAGTTATAGCACCAAACATGGGCATAAAATAGCAAGGAACTTCAGGATTAATATTTGGAAAAAAAAACATATTATGAACACCAAATTTTTACCTTCTGTATTGCCGTTCAGTGATGCTGCTTTGAAACTAACCGTTGCATCTATATAAAGAAGGTACAAAGGATCATAATGTACGGCTTTGTGTCTGTAGGAACACGAGGATCTGTTTTTCCGGGCGCTGTGTCTGTGTCACACAGTGCAGGTGAAGGAGGAGGAGACAGTGGATGGTATCAAGAGGGGCATCCACCAGGGCCGGCCCACCTCCTTCTACATCTCCTCCTCACCGGATGAGGTGGCTTTGGTGGAGGGAATGAAAAGGTAAGCACGTAGGTAAACTGTGACTATCAGCTTCAGTTTCAGGTTGTTTGCATTAACATCAGAGGAACGATGTAAGAACTGCCAAGACTATTCATAGTGTCTAAATTATCTGGGATTAGGATAAATTAAACTTTAATGAATCGTTGGGAAATTGAATTTGGTTGGGAATCCTTTGCAGTTAAACACTGTCTGAAATCTCAAACACACACGTCTCTGTGCCGCTGCTTTCGATCCCAACCAATATCGACATCAGGGAGTGAAACAGATGTAATTCACTTATCTCATGTAGGATCGATGTCACAGATCCACGTACTGATCTAGGCTTCATCTAGTCAGTCTGATTGATTGATTGTCAATTTCTTGTTGGCTTTTGAAGTCATGTATAGAAATCAGTAACACTTTATATTAACTATAATTAATAAATGGTACAATTCCACTGGAATTGGATTGGAAATTTAAAAAAAAGATTGTGTTGGTGCGTCTCTTTTACAAACCACTGTGCAGTGTTTTTGCATCACATAAGCTTTAAACTCATGACTGTAGTATTCAAACCGGACCGCACCTGGAACTAATGTGACCTTCTGACTGTCACCTGGAGCCACATGCTCACACCAACACAGGCCGATATGTTGTTTTGAAGCACGGTGCTATTTTAAGTCTGAATGTGGCCTTTGACATACGTGACTTACACACAGTCCAACATGCCAGATCACAGGGCGCTGCTGTCGGATATTGCTTTCGCAGATGTGCAGTTCTGTAGTAGCTGTACTAAAGTTACACTAAATGCGTCAGACCACCTTTAGCCTTTCCAAGAGGGTAACTCTGCGCAGTGTACACAGATGCTTCTGTCAGACTAACACAAACCTTCTCCCTCACTTTGCGTTGCCAGGCTGGGTTACACCTACCTGCGACTGAAAGACAACCACATGGAGATCCTCAACAAAGACGACGAGATTGAAAGGTTGGTCAGTTGAGGCTCTGTTGTGGTCACACCGCAGGAGGCGTGATTCAGCTGATGGAGGTGTGGTCGTACATCAGCTGCCTGGAGAGAGGATTGTGTTTCATGTTAAACAGCTGTTACAAAAAAAACCCTCTAAAGAGTGGAGCAGATGGTTGTTTGAAGAAACTGCTCAATCAGATCCACCTGGTCCGTAAGAATGAGAGGCAGCAAGATTCCATTAGAGAGCGGTCGGCGGAAATTGTCTGAGGTTTTTGATCTGTAGGAAGTGTTCGTGTAACCAGCCTCTCTCTCCATCACTCTCTGCAGTGGCCTGTCAATAGTGAGCTATTTTAAGGAAGCGAAGGGAGCGGGAGAGGGGAGGAGGGGGGGTTGTATCCAGCAGATTGGAGAGAAAGCAAAACGGTTCCAGAGTAGTCTCACATTTGTTGTTTTTTTTTTGTAACCATTTATAGTAAATCTGAGCCTTTTGGCCCTTCACACAGACTGCTAGTCTAAAACGCGCTGAGCACACATCACAAACCTTCGCCTGAGATCATCCGTCTGTGTTGTGGTTCATTTGAATTACAGTTTGCATATTCAGGCGCTCAAGGATCATCAAACAGAATCATTTAGTTAGAAGTGGATTCGATGACACTGCATTCAGAAGTACTTCAGAAAACATCATATATACTAATCACACTAAATTCTAGTACAGATGAAATAATGATCTGCTGAAGGTACTGTTTGACAATCAGTCACTTGCTTTCTGTTTTTGATATTACCATAATAGTAAATAGTACTTACAAAACAGACGATGTGCAAATAGAACTGAGGACTATTTTTACTTCATTTGCAAGACTTGAGAAAAAACCCACTAAAGAAGATTAATGAACGTGAGAAAGCGAGCCCTTCTTTATGCCAGGACTGTCTCTCTTCCAGGTTTGAGCTGCTCCACGTTCTCAACTTTGACTCTGTCAGGAGGAGAATGAGCGTCATAGTCAAGTCAAGCTCAGGTAACAGATATCACGACTATGTTAATGCATTTAATAAATCCATGATTAGACACCCTGCGTCGCTCTTGCAGTTTGTTTGAACTGTTTTCTTTTTGTGTGTGTTTGTGCGATCACAGGAGAATACCTGCTGTTTTGTAAGGGAGCCGACTCGTCCATATTTCCTCGGGTGGTGTCCGGGAAGGTGGAGCAGGTGAAAGCACGGGTGGAGCAGAATGCTGTGGTAAGTGTTCAGGTCGACAATTACAGATTTAAAATGAGACATTGAATCAGGCCAGTTTCGGCATAACTATCATTCAGTGCATTAATATTTCCTCATCAGCTTCTGTCTAATGTGAAATAACTTTATAAACAAAACAGGTTCAGTGGCCCATGATGACTTAAATGTTATTGTCAATAGCTAAATTTAGCAAAGTTACGTTGAATATGAATTTCTCAATCAGATCAAAATGTATTTTAACAATAGCTCTGTATAAAAATCTGTATTTTCTATATTAACACTAGCTGGTGATTTGCAAGGGGTCGACTGTTTCACCCGCAGATAATTATCACCCAGCTCTGCTCATCTTTCAGCTCATTGCTTTGGTTTTACGGGCCACAACTTTCCTCTGTTGGCTCTGCACCAAGTGTCAGACAGACAAAGTTAGTGACTTGCTGCTGAGAATAGTGGAGCATTCAGCAGTTTAAGAGCCAGATATTTGGAAAATCAAAGAAGAGCTAAAAGGAGAAAGAAAACTGGACTCAACATTTGTCAGCTGGCCAGAAACACGACTCCTAACGCACGTTCAAGTGTAAAAAACAACTGTTTGCGAACACTTTCACCATGAAAACTTTATCTGCCTCTCTTAAGTGGCCATAAAAAACCCTGTGTAATGCTGTTTTAAAGCAAAACGGATTGTACTGTAGTATTGTCATTTCAAAACCCATATTAAGCAAACTTACATTGGATCACATGACAACTTCCTCCGCGTCTCTCTCACAGGAGGGGCTGCGGACTCTGTGCGTCGCCTTCAAAAGGCTGTCGCAGTCCGACTACGAGGAGGCGTGTCATCACCTGACCGAAGCCAAGCTGGCCCTGCAGGACAGGGAGCAGAGGCTGGCACATGCCTATGACATCATCGAGAGGGACTTTGTGCTTTTGGGCGCTACGGCAGTGGAGGACAGGTCGGTCCCCGTGGAGAGAGGGCTGGGGGGGGGGATTTAAAAACAGTGCAGCAGCAGGGGGACCGAGGGAAGATTAATGAGTCATGAAGTCCTCTTCAAAGCATTGTAATGACTCATGAGGTAAAAGAAGGTTCAGTCTGAGCTCTGATAAGTGACTTAGTGCCAACCCGTGCTGTGCCTTTTGTGCCTTTTTTTCATTTTTTGCTCTGTTAAAAATATAAGATGTGTTTGTGCTCCAACAAGGCAGATTTCAGTATTGACCTGCAGAGGTAGTTTTCCTTAACCGATCGATCGGCTGCCTGACAGTTTGACTCCCCAGTAGATAAACTGGTGATGGGCAGGGACAGGGGTGGTCACGCATTGATGAGTTATCACCAGTTGGTAATTGATGGATTGAAGTTTTGATGGATGCTTTTACCTACCCCGCTGGAGGCTGAAACACTTATTGACGTATTGATGCGCAGGCTCCAGGAGAAAGCCGCAGACACCATTGAGTCGCTGCACAAGGCGGGGATGAAGGTTTGGGTCCTGACAGGGGACAAGATGGAGACGGCGGCGGCTACCTGCTATGCCAGCAAGCTGTTCCGTCGCAGCACCCAGATCCTGGAGCTGACCAAGAAACGCACAGAGGAGCAGAGTCTGCATGATGTGCTGTTTGAACTAAACAGGACCGTTCTCAGACAACGCTCGATTTCTGGGTATGAGATTATGCACGCAGATATCTTCTGTATATTAAGACTGCAACTGATGATTATTTACTATTACCATCCATTAATCTGCTTTTTATTCTGTCAGTTAACTGAACTGTCACAATTTCTTCAAATTAGGGATGCACTGATTGTGAAATACCGAAGTTCAAAATAACAATTTGTCGGATAGCGATGAATGTGCCACCGCACACATCGGCCGCTGCTATCAGTGAGTGTTAGGTTAGGGCCAACAGCAGTCAACAAGGCGTTTATAGAGCAATGCTGATGTTCAGCCAAAAAATCAGTGCATCCCTACCTCAGATGTCTTCTATTGTCCAATCAGCAGTCCAGAAGCTAAAAGTGTTCAACTTATTGAAATGTAAGACAAGAAAAAGGCATTAAATTGTAACCATCACATTTTTACTTGATATGGTTAATCGATTATCGAAGTAGTTGCTGATAAACATTCTGTCAATCGACTTATTGTTGGTGCTCAGCAGTGTTTACACCAGTTCATGTGGTCAATGTTGTGGATCCATGTATCACATAATCATAAATTAAAGTTGCACTTACAACTGGTTATATCAGTAGAAGATCAAGACTAATCTGTTGTGTTGTGTGAAAAGCTCCCTTCTGATCTGTGATATTTTGTTCCAGGTTGTCAGTCGACTGCCTTGATTTCGGTCTGATCATCGACGGGGCCACTTTGTCTGCAGTACTGAAGCCTAACCAGGAGGGAGCCGGGCCTGGCAACTACAGAGATATTTTTCTAGAGATCTGTCGCAACTGTAGCGCTGTGCTCTGCTGTCGCATGGCACCACTGCAGAAAGCACAGGTGAGAGAACTGCACTTCACTTCAAAAATATACTCAAAGCACATTCCTGAATGAGGTACAGCTGTAGTTACTGAAGTTTTTGTTTTCGGCAGATTGTGAAACTAATTAAAGCTTCCAAGGAGCACCCCATAACCCTTGCCATCGGCGATGGAGCTAATGATGTCAGCATGATCTTGGAAGCACATGTGGGCATTGGTGAGCTCATTTCATCCATTAATATATACATTACATTGTTTCTATTAAGAGGCTGAGTTGTTTTTTAAAGCCCATATATATTGATGATTGAGAGTAAAACAATCTAATGAAGATGTTTGCGTCAGTGTTTGTTTTTTTGCGCAAAAACACATAATATAAACAAACATTTTTAGGCAAGAATCACAGAAATTGGGTGATCAGTTTGTGATGGATATGTACTGAAGCAGAATGTTTGACATCTGTCTGTAAACTATCAAGATTATAGCAACTATATAATGCAGGAATAGTAAATTGTAAACACAATTCCTGTCTCGAAATTGAATAAGTGTAATAGATAACCTATAAAAAGCAAAATATGAAACTTGATTTTAAAATGGTCACGTATACCCACAAATTCAGCTGATAAAAGATGTTAGAACTAGATTTCTTTTCGCATATCTCACCTATATTCTGCTGTAAACATTAGTGTCTGTATAGATAGGTGTTAACCCCCCTCTTGTGTTACGTTCTTGATCTGATTATAAGTAACCAACCTCTCTTTCTCCTTAAGGCATCATGGGTAAAGAAGGCCGACAGGCAGCGAGAAACAGTGACTATGCCATCCCCAAGTTCAAACACCTGAAGAAGATGCTGCTCGTTCACGGGCACTACTATTACATCCGAATTGCTGAACTCGTTCAGTACTTCTTCTATAAGGTACAAGACGGATGCCTCGTGTACTCAGTCATTTTAATCACTTTATAGTAATTCCCAGTGCAACACTGAGCTACAAAGAACCAGATTTTGCAGCTACTTTGACAGATTACCGGATTCATGAATCCCTGGTGCGGCGTTCTCTCCTGGATTCATGGCTACGATGATCAGTGTGGGCGGCTTCCACAGCAAGCAGTGCCCTGCCAACTGATTCATTTTTTCCTTTTGGCAGGCCAGCTCTGTGCGGCCCACTCAGTCAGCTTATAGCTCACAATCTCTGCATAAACAGAAATGTGTAGATAGTAGCATTTTTAGATTCTTCAAATCTCCTCATGTGTACTTGTCACAAGCCTATCACTCTCTCCATTCGTTGTTTTTTCTCCTCTTAAATCTTTTGCAGAATGTATGCTTCATCTTCCCTCAGTTCCTGTATCAGTTCTTCTGTGGGTTCTCCCAGCAGGTAAGCACTTAACACTGTGTTAGAGCTGCAGTCTGCAAGCACACAGCGGAGTGTTTAAATACACTATGTACACATTACATATTCTCACAGTGGTCTGGATTAAACCAGCTTTATATATTAGTTATTGCTTTTCAAAGGCAATGTAGCCACTGAGTGACATCACTGGAGGCAATTAATCAGATTACATGCAGCTTCCTCTGGAGCCACAAAAGGCTTTGTAGTACTGTTTTCACATATGCAGTATTACTCCCCAAGACCTGTAAACACACTCTAATGTGTACATTTGGTGGAGTTTCCCTTTAACGTTTATTTTTTAAAGCTGCAGGAATTCATATTTTCATGTTAACAATGGATCAAATGACGTAATGTGAAAGGTGTAGCTCACATTGACGGACCCACAGAGAAACTACCTACTCTAGTTACTCTCAGCTGTTCTGAGCATTTTCACCTCTTTTAGCTCATTGTTTTGATTTCACAGCCCACAAACTCCATTGTCATCAATCATGTTTCTAGCTGGAGCAGACAACTCTAATACATTAACTTCATGGTACCTGCCCAGCAATAAAAGGCAGATAAAAGCCGCTTTTCAGCCGCAGGAACTTTCTCTAGGGATCAGGAACCTTTTCAGTGCAGGGCACAGGGTCTAAATTAAGCTCTGTGGACATTATTTCAGTAGTACCTTCCAAAAGTAAGGAACTTTCAGGGTGGGGCTTGCAGCACTGAACATTTCTGATTGGTCGAGTACTTGCAACATTTTTCAGCCACTATAAAAATGTTTTTGTTTATTTGAATGAATGACGTCATACCCTAGTTGAAGTTATTTTGGCATAAAAACACTGGAGCAACTGATAGAAGTTGGACAGAACTCTGTGTAATGCTTGGGTTGGTGAGGTGTCTCCGACTTTCTGAGTCGAAAATGGGGGGGCTTTTCAGATGAAATGATGATGTCGACCAAGAACTCGGAAATTTCGACTGCCAAATTCAGATGGAACGCACCATTAGACTGTGGTGGAAAGGAAGCCAACAATGGGCTCAATTTACCTTTTAAAAGTAGTTCCTGGGCCTAAAAGTTTGCAAATTCTGGGTACTTAGGGTGGAAATGTGGCAAAAAGTTAGCGACTAGCTGAAGGACCAGACATTTTTCCCCACAAAAAAGCTTATGCTGTCATGTGTCTTCCATATTGCTAACTGTGAAATGAATGCTGCCCTCAAGTGGCCAAAAAAATGATGTAACTTAAAATTTCAGGATGGCCTTTTCCTTTCCAGATGTCTGACGTATGTTTATTGTCCCTCTGCAGCCTCTGTACGACACAGCCTACTTGACGTTGTACAACATCAGCTTCACCTCACTTCCCATCCTCCTCTACAGCCTGGTTGAGCAGCACGTCACCATGGAGACGCTCAAGAGGGATCCCTCCTTGTACAGGTGAGGTCGAAGGAGACATGTTGTCCGCGACCTTTATAATGCTACATTAGCTGCTTTTGCTCATTTTGCTTTGTTCTGTTTTTCCCTGTCTTTAGGGACATAGCGAAGAACTCCCTCCTCCGCTGGCCTGTCTTCCTGTATTGGACATGCCTGGGTGTGTTTGACGCTGTTATCTTCTTCTTTGGTGCCTACTTCCTGTTTGACAACACCACCTTCACCAGCAATGGCCAGGTAAGTCTCTGTCTCTGTCAACAGAGGAGCAAGGTAGAAATAGACCAGTTAAAGCACTTTTAGGGAAATGAAAAGAGGATAATGGACACAAAGTTTCTGAACGAACACTCATCCATCTCCATTGGATTCTCATGAAAGAGGCGTTAAGTGTTATAGACTGACTTTGTGGTCATGTTTTTGTCATTTAACAGTAAGGTTTCTATCCCAGCCCCCCTGTAGGTCAGCAACATTGGATCTCCATTCATATCGACAACGCAATAGCATCTTTCTCTGTATTGTTAATTTGTATCATGTCAACTGTTTTGATTGCCTTTGGTCCTGTTTTTTAAGTTGAAACATCCTGAAATTCATTTTACCCTTTGTCCTGATTCCTTTCTCTTTTTTCTTCCCCCTCCTTCTCTCTGCTTCCTCTCTCTTTATTTTGCTCCTCTTCCTCTCCTTTTTCTTCTTCTTCCTCTTCTTCTTCTTCTTCTTCCTCAGCTTATGACCACCAACACACAGATGGTAAGCCTGTCTCCCTCCCTGTCAGCTCTCTCTGTCTTTCACGCTTTTTTAGTTCCTGTCGTACCGTTTAAGCTTTCAGTTTGACCGTTTCATCCCGTTTCATCCTCTCTCACTTCACATCATCCATGCACTTTCATTTGAATGTGTAGTTTTCCAGTGCTCCATTATTCCCCCTAATCTCTGTAAAGCCCTGAATCCTGCACAGTACCTGATCCTAACAACTCCACTGACATAGTAGAAACCTTAGACGCTCCCCCACATTATCCTTGTGTTTCGTTGTGGTAGTAAATGGAGTATTGCTAGTATGTACTATAGATTAAGATCCAACATCTGTTTGTTGTTCTGTCTAACGTGTTTGTGCATTTGTGTGTGTATATGTGTGTACTTGTACGTCCATGTGTTTGTGGTAGCAGTTCTCGGGGGTTGGTTGGGTTTTAATTTCACCGCTCCAGCATCCAGTGGCTGGTCTGTTTTCATCTTTTTGTACGGGTGACAAACCCAAAAAATGGGTGTAAAACAGAAAATCGTAGTATTTTTCTCATCCACAAAGGAAAGGATTAATGAATGAAGGAAGATAGGTGCACTGGTACCAACAACCAGCTGTGGTTACTACATTAAAAAACCCCAGTTTGTCCATCTTGATCTGCCTCTCCCTCCACCCTCCTCCCTTCCAACTCTCATTCCATCTGTTCGCTCCCGATGTCTGCCTGAACCTTTCTAGGATTTAAGCAGGGAGAATCATGTGGATGCTCAGAGGTGATGGGAAAATATGCTCAGATAATTGGCCCCAGAGCTTAAAAGAAAGTCCAAGAGAATACTTTTTTTATTTTCTTTTTTAGATATGATGTTCGGTGGCTGTTGGCTCCTTTTTTGTGCCCGAATATGCACTGCAAAACCACAGGGTGTTCACTAATAAACAATCCATGGATGCAGGTGTGTGACTGATGTGACCACTAACCCTGTTCTCCCTCTCTTCCCTGGCAGATGTTTGGGAACTGGACCTTTGGGACTCTCGTCTTTACTGTGCTGGTGTTCACCGTTACGCTCAAGGTGTGTGAGCACGTGTGGGACACTCTTGTCTATTGCATTGCGTAATCCCTCCAATCCGAATGAGTTCATTACCGCTGCACACGTGCCCGATCGTATGCGAGCTTGCGGCGCTCATGTTAACTAGCGTGTTACATAAATGATCGACTTCACTGGCCGCTCAGTTTGCACAACAGTTAAACCCTGAAGGCAAAGCTATCGACTTCATTGACTGGTTGAGTGTTTACTATGTATTTATTCTGTTTGTTTCAGCTTGCCTTGGACACACACCACTGGACCTGGATCAATCACTTTGTCATCTGGGGGTCGTTACTTTTCTACGTTATTTTCTCTCTTCTCTGGGGAGGCATCATTTGGTATAATCCGCTTTGTTTTTTCTTCAGCATCAATAACCTTCATGTTGATTAAGCCTGTTCTGAAAATCAGATCATTTTTTGTTTCCTGCTGCTGCTCAGGCCCTTCCTGAACTACCAGAGGATGTACTACGTGTTCATGCAGATGCTGTCCAGCGGTCCGGCCTGGCTCAGCATCATCCTGCTTATTACGGTCAGCTTGCTGCCAGATGTCATTAAGAAGGTCCTCTGCAGGACCATGTGTCCCACAGCCACCGAACGTGCACAGGTAAGAGCTTGACTCCAAGGTCAAACTGAAGCTTTGAATTCTTTTGTTCCCCAGTTAGAGTTTAGATTTTTGTTTTCTTGCTTTGCTAAAACCATAAACTAATGACTAATTAATGCTTTCCCCATTTTTAAGAAAGTTAAACATTTTTAGCACATACAGTAACACATTTCAGTTCACAACCTGTATAATTGTCTCATATCCTAGCTGATACCTGATATTCTGACTGTAATAAACTATACGAGCAGGCAGCAAATCTATTCTACTCTATTAATCATCCAGTAAGACCATTAGGATTCCTAATAGCTTTGAGTGGCAGCGTGTTTTAGAATGACTTCCTGTTCCCTGTGGCTTAGCCTCACCTTCCCGTGAAGGGAGCTTCACCGTGAATGGAAAAATGAATGAAAGGTCTGACAGATTTCTTCCTGCTGTGCTCTTTCTTCTCCTTTCTCCCTTCTCGCTGCACCCTAATGGACCACCATAATCACAATTCACACCACCCTCCATCTCCATCACTCCTTTCTCCCCGTTCCTTTTCTTTAATTTCCTTTCATCACTCTCTCCTCTCCTCCTCTTGTTTCCCCCCACTGCTCCTGTGTGTGCCTGTGACTCTGCCCTCTGCACCCGCTCGCTCTTTCGGGGGTAACTGCAGTCCACTCGCCCGTGCCTTACTGTGGAGCCGTCCACCATCTTCATGCTTTCTCAGTCCTCCAGCAGAATGAGTTTCTGATTGGCCCAGAGAGAGGAGAGAGGAGCAAGAAGAGGAGGTGACTCTTTCTTTTAAGCCCTTATCTTTGTGTGCATGCTGGCATGTCCCAGTGTAAACCACTTATCACTGTCTCAACACCTTGCTTAATGTGAAACTAACTGTGAGGGCGCTCGTGACGACAGTAGTGACGGTGTTGATTTGCAGGCCAGGTTAGAACTGTGTATTTCTGCCTCTAAACATTTTCCCTTCCACTTGTGAAGTAAACATTTTCTATTATATATATCATGTTTTATATTTACTGTTTAAGAGATTTAAATTGCATCTACTACACCATGTTTCTTTTATGTTTTTCATATTGTTACATTGTCATGTGTTTTTTTTTAATAATATGGTATGTGTGGGACCAGTTTTCTGAGATTGTCAGAAACAGATTAACTCTTGGATTTTGCAGAATTCATGTGAAACAGCAGTTTGATGTTTTTTATCTACTGTAGGGCTGAAAGGAAAAGCCGATTAATGGAGAATTTACCAAAAATATATTATCAACCCTTTTGATAAATGATTGTTTAGTCCTTTTTAAAGCAAAAATACCAAAACTCTATCTTCTTTAATCTGTAGATTTACAGATTTTCTTTCTTCTTTTTACATCATTGTTAATTGAGTATTTTTTGGACCAGTCTGTTTTCTGACATTTATACTCAATGGGATTAATCGAGAAAAAAATGATAATTTAAAAAAACATTGCTATGTATTAATTATAACAGATAACAAACAAACAAATATTTTCCATTACCAATTAATCTGCAGATTATAGTCACAATTATTTAGTCTATAAAATGTCAACAAAATCACAATTTTCCAGAGCCCAAAGTGACGTCTTCAAATTACATCTTTTGTCCAACCAACAATCCAAAACCCCAGAACTCTTCTTTGACTGTCATACATGACAAAGAAAGGTGGCAAATCCTTTTATTTTTGCTTGAAAAATGACTGAAACAATTAATTGAATATCATAATAATTGGCCATTCATTGTCTTTTGATCGACTAATCGTTGCAGCTCTACCCAAAAGTGGGCTTGGCGCCCTTATTTTGCCAAACCGACATCAAATGTAGCGATGAACTGTGTCCATGGTGATCAGTGGTAAATACAGCTGTCCCACGCTGGGATCTACTGTGATGAAGTCACAATCAGAGTCGGTCAGGGATGCTATAGTGATGTCATATTCTGGAGCTGCAGGGAGGAGGAAAGGTTGCCACAGTTTTCGATCCTCAAAATTAAACGTGTGTGGGGATGTAAAATCTGATCAAAAGTGGTCCATTGAAAACAATATCGAGCCGAAGTGCCAGCTGTCAACCATAGTCATCTTCAACTTAATCTACACACAGGCTGGATATACACTCAGTTGGTACATCTTTCTAAAAATGATAACGTTGAATCAACACCTCTAAAACAGTCTCAGCATTACCTGAAAATCATAGTTTTTATGAAGGTTGGATTTATTGCAGGATTGCTGAATTAGCATGCGTCAGTTTTAGCTTGGTGTACCTAATAAAGTGAGAGCTGAGTATATATGGATACAAGACAACAGGTCTGACCAGGTTCCATTATGACCTCCTTTCCTTTAACGTCATCCACAGAAGGTAAGGACAGCAGGGGCCCTGGAGGGCTGTGTGGCTCCTGGCTCTGCAGGTGAGAGGGATCTGCTCCGCCCTTATAGGACCTGTGAGGGAGAAAGTGGAGAAAAAGCTGCTAGGACCTATGACTCCATGATGTCACACAGCCGCGGCACCCCGCACAGCAAACCCTAAAGTGCACCCCCCCCCAGTTGGGCTAGGGTCACCATGGTAACAGCACACAGAGGGCGTTGACCGCGGGGAGTCGGGTTCTTAATGCTGCTGCCATAAAGCTTACTGCTACTCTGCACCGCATGGGGCATTGTGTCGTGCTATGGCTCGGGCCGGGGGTTGGGAAGTGTCTGCACGAGACGTTTCCTTCCGTCAAACCTCCTTTTCGGATTCACAATCTCCAATTAACTCTGCAGCGCTGGTTCCAAAGCGTGCTGTGCTTCTCGCTGCATGTGGGGTGGGAATTATGTTGATCTGGGTACAAGCCAAATGAGACATTTAATCCAGTCTTTATTAGACCCAGGCTACTTAAAATCCACTGCCATTTGTCATTTGGGCTCCAGTAAGCAGTAGGTTTGTTGTGACTCCTTTTTGGTCCTGGACTGTAGCTGAAGATAGATGTGAGGGTAAGGTGTTTAAACTAAAGGTTCTGGGTCAGACTGTCAAGATTTAGAGGTTTATATAGATATGATTAACATTTAGTTTTATATTTTATTATTCAAGTTCAAAAGAAGGTGTCTTAATCCATTATTGATGCCACAGACAAAACTGATTTTGAAAAATCAAGGTTGGTCATGGCAGTGGCAAGCTATGTACTGTACACATTCACGCTGAAAATTGTCATCTTGTATCAGGGATACTGGTGACATCTGCTGTTTGAAGGTGGAATAGCAAGTGAAAATTGTGTCTTCAGAATAGGAATGCACTGATAGTGAAAGTCTGGCTGTGTGCATTACGATATTGGCCCATAGTAAGTGCTGATACATATTGTTGTTTTGTTGTTGTGACAGAAAAACAAAGACATCTCTTTCTTTTAAATAACTGAACTGTTTTAAATTCATTCAGCCCTTCATTACACTATCTTTGATAGAGCACAGATTGTATAGTACAAACTTATGAAACAGTCTTTAATATAAGTGTCTTTCACATGAAAAGGATTTTAAATTAAGAGCATTTTTAGCCCACTATATAACTACCTACTCAATTAAAAAAGAAAAAATCTGTGCTTCCATAGCCTTACAGACTGATGGCAGAAATGTAACTAGCTAATGACTGTGCCACTGTAAGATTTTGTGTGACACATCAGGTGAACATCAGTGCATGCTGTCTTATTTGCCGATGGCAGTCAATGAGGTGGTATTGTGCTCAGAGGATCTTTCATTGCATCCCTATTGCATAAGCATGCTTAATCTAACTTGTCTATTAATCAAAATGGGAATTTCTTATCATTGCAAATTATTTCCAGTGTCCACACTTCATGGATTTCTGTGTCCAGTTTGTTCAGTGAATTTGATCCAGGGATCCATGACGTGGTGTCATTAAAACTAAACATCTCAATATCTAAAACAAGCCTTCTGAATATAACCCTGCTGTTTGATCTTATGCATTAACCTGTCTTACGTCTGTGCCCATCTTCATGCATGGCGCAATGATTCTGATTTCCTTTTCTACTCCTTTGTTCTGGATTTTCTCATCACGATGCTTCCTCCATCTCTCTGCAGGATCATGAAAAGCTGTCGCGGGGTGGCGTGGCCGAGTCGACTCCACTGTCCTCTTGTCGATCCTACAAAGGCACGAGCACAGACTCCTCTCACCTCCACCTTGGCGCCGTGGAGATGCTGTCGCTCCGCCGGTCTGATCCCCTTCCCCAGAAACTACTGGCCCACTTGGCGGAAGGGGGAGGGGCAGATTTGTGCTCTCTCAGCCCCTACAGGCTGAGACTCTCAGGGGCTGGATTCGCCTACTACGCTCCAGGGCCGGAGACCTCCGTGTGAACACGAGCGCAGACTCTGACACTATGTGTACATGAATCTGGTGGGCTGAAACTCAAAGTACATCCCACGATGTGCGACCAAGATCTCAAGGATCAAGGATTTCTAGAGCAAAACACAAACAAACATGTTCACACACATCAACCTCCTTGCTGAGTTCACCATGTGCATTTTCTGGGCTACACCTGAGTGGATGACCCTTTAGAAATTGTAGCCCTGACGCATCATCTTCATACTTTTTGTTTCCGTGTAGTCCCTGTCTTAGTCTCATCAAAGTTCCTACCCAACTTTCACTTGAAAAAGGCTAAGAACAAAAGGGGAACCATGTGCGGAGGTGCATTGTTTCATGCACTATTGAACTGTCCTGTTTCAACACGTCGGACATTTTTGTATTCCTCGTCCTCATTTCCAGTCTCACGTTCTTGCCTGTTCCTCCATTTTCACGTCCTTTTTGCTCCTTTCTAAACGTTTGTCGGAAACATTTATGTACAGTACGTGGTCTGGCCAAGTAAGGGGCAAGCTCAGCCCTTTAGGTGTGCGTGCGTGTGCATGTGCGCGAGTGTATGCATGAATTTGCCTGTAACTGTATGTTTGTATGTGACACACCTTTGCCTTACAGGTAACCACACAGCAGCAGGCTAGGAGCCAAAGGAGAAGGGTGTAAAAGAAACAAAAAAAATGAGCAGAAGTGGTGTTTTACAAAGCCTTACACTCACACACACCCATCAGCTGAAGGAGAGAAATGGGGAAAATCCGAAGAGGGATGTGCAGTATTCTAGCCACCCTGCCTTAATTCATAGATACTCATTTTTAGTGGATTATATTTCTAGGTCAGTTTAAAAATGTTTGTGAGTGGACAGGGAGGTTCAGAGGGCATACATGTCTGGTACAGTGTGTCTCTTCTTTTACTCTCACAATCATGTTTGTTTTTCTTATCTGCCGTTGTAGCATGTCGGATCACTGCTGCATGCTGATCTGTCCTTCTTCTCTCGGGTCTTCCTTAAACCTCTTCAACACAGACATCATTCATTACGAAACATATCATGACACCTTGGCTGAATCCAAATGCCCAGACTTCACCGCTCTTGCAGACTCGCAGACTTTGGGGGGCTTGTTCACCGTTTGTCTGCGAGTGCCGAGGGCTCTTCAAACCCACATTTCATCCAGTCCACAAGGGTTGTCAGGCAGACTCTCTGCAGTGTCTCAGAGAGTCTGCTTGGGGTGCAGACCTAACTGGACTCACTGGTTTAGTGCCCACAATTCTTTGCAATATGGGCGGGAAATAGTTTTTTTCCCATTTCTGAAACGCCTTGACAATTAATGATTCGTTAATGAGAAATTCCTGAACAACTTTTAGTTCAGGACTGTATGGTAGGTAATGATGAGTTACTTGAGAACAGACCGGAAGATACTGTATTAATCAGGTCATTAGGTAATGATTAGTTCATAAATATCTGTGACATACTGACCATTTTCTTAATGAGTTGAACTAGTAACGACTCATTATTTACCAATTACTTAATCATTAGTTACTCTTTTTGTCATCCTTCAAGTAAAGTGAAGTGAAACACAATACAAATTAGTAACCAAGTAGACTCAATAAATACTAACTACTTAATCACAGCTTACTTTATTTGTGATCTTCAGGAGTGAAACATAATACTGAAATGCATTTTATAATTGGAGTGTTTAGGCCTGTCTACCAGCATCTTATACAGCCTTGCAGTCTCACAACCTCGCAGGCTTGACGTGATGACAGCGAACACGTCACAGTGTGTTCAACTGAAGTCTGCCAGAGCTCAGTCCTCGAGTCCAGAAGGTGGACATTTGGATTCAGCCCTTTTCTTTCTCATGACAATGAGCCCACTGTGCCACACCCGCCTCCATGTGGCCGCGTCGGGCAACAGCAGCAGCCCGACACCGATGGAGTCTTTATTTATGGATGTCCTAAATGACTTGTTGCATTGTGCTTGTGTGTTTGCTGCCATGCTCTGTGTTATGCAAAAGTTGTATGTAAGAATGCTAATGTCACGTCGTCACGTTATAAGAGGTTTTTCTCTGTGTTGCATTAATCCATGAGTTTTTATGTATTGTTCGAAAATTATTGATGGCGGTCACTGTTGATGTATGGATGTAACTTAAAAACTTTTGATATATATTGTAGTGAGAAGAGGGTGTTATATATATAGTATATATATAGTCTGTTGTAGGTAGGAGGGAGACTTGAATCGGCGATGTCACAATCAAATCAATAGAATGTTGAACTGATTTGTCCATCATGTCCTCCAGCTAAAGATTGTAGCTCATTATGGATGAACCTCTCTTCTGCATCTCTAACATCCGAAGTCCTCTTTGTCCAAAGCATATCTGTCGTGTTGCACAGCGAGTGACTGACTCTGGAAGTCTTGAATGTCAGATTCTGAAACATTTTTGTATGTTTATACAGTTTATTTTCATACACATCACCATCTGCCAACATGTATAGATTTAGTAACAGGTGTTCAAAGTTTTTATTTTTTTTCTTCTTCTTACTGGGGCACGGATGATTTATCAGTTTGGTTGGAGGTCTGGATTTGTCTTTTTCAGTTTTCACTCAAAGCCCCCACAGGTGTTTGGACTTGGGGGCTCACTCTGACCTCACTAGATTAATAATAAAAGAGCCTTGGTGCTTGTTATGCAGTGTCCCACCTCACTGTGCTGTTGCCATATTCTACATGTCACATTCTACCACAATAATGCTGTAAGGTCTATTTTACTTTAATAACGTACCGGGGAACTCTTTCTAGTCACTCTTCAAACACAGTTTGTTAGCAGAGTCCTTCAAAGCTCAGTTTTTCACGACTTACTCGTCATTTTTGTGTTTTCCATTCTGAATATTTCTTTTGCTACTTTTGTATCCCAGAGAGAAAACTATATTTTAACTCTGTTAGAATGTACGTTCAAGTTTATAACCAAAATGAGAGCAACATATACGTTATATGATTCATTAGAGATTTACCAATAGGTCTACACACTGCACTTTGTTCTACAACTGATCGGTTTTCCCCCAAAACAAGGTCTATTGTCTGTCGACTGGGGTTTATAAGTGTTCACTCCTCCTCACAAGTTATTTTTCTAAGAAGATTGTAGTGGGTGAGTTAAAAAAAAGTGACCAAATAACTTGAATGGAATGGACGGTCTGTAGGTGTCTCAAATGGGTTTATCGCACCAGCCTTCTACTGCTGATCAGAATGTCAAACTGCTTTTTTTCTAAGTCCATCAGCAGAACAGCAGGTGCTCCTCCTGTCATTCCTGAGCTTGGCAAAGGTCTGAAATGTTGACTCGTGTGCTCAGAGCAGCACACTTCATATCATACCTTCAGTACAGCACTGTTTGTATTACTAAACAGGTTTTGAGAATTTTACTTTTCATGGGGGGGATAAAGATTTTAAAAGTTCACCTGTTTACTTTTTGCCAGCCTGTCTGTAGCAAATGAGGGCAAAGCACTGTATTGTCATTCTGCTTGTAATAAAGAAAGAGTGAAAACATTTTCCTCTGTGTTACTGTTGTGTAATATTGTCAGAACATTTTGTATGCCATTATTAAGGGCTTCCAGTTCTAACCTGTCCTGTGATGTCATCCCCTACCTGTCCTCTGTCTGTTTTCAGGCAGACCTGCCCCTCAGGCAGACCGTCCCCTCATCAGCCACAGCAGACAACTGTTGCTTATGCTCCCATGTTTGAAATAAAGCTAAAATTAAAAAAAAGAAGAAAAAAAAAGGTCCCTGTTGGACTCCCCTATTGTAGATAAAATGTGATATGTGATTAAGTCCCCTCCATGGTTGCACAATTTTCAAGATAACAATAAAGTGTGAAAACACTGCCCTGCATGCTAGAAAAATGAGTTATCCACCAGTAATCAGTATTTTCTTAACAATGTTGATGAGCCACACTGTAAATATATTTTGACAAATAACTTAATTTTTTGCTCAAACTTAAAGATGCAATCTGTAAGTATGTGTATGTATGTCATTTTAGTTCAAAACATTAAAAAATATTAACTGAAATTGTCAACAGAATGTAAAGAAGTAAGAGTTTTGACGTCTTCGCATCCTGTTGCAGAGATATCTACTGAGGTTAGCATGCTAACTAGCTAACCCCTTCCCATCCCGGTCCAAAGGTCCAGTCCTAGAAGCCTAAATGACAACACTCCCCCAGTGCTCTGAGCTCCCAGTCTAGACCACTAGCTGCACTGCTAACTGAGCTAACTAGCAAACAGCAGTTTCAGTTATAGCAGTTAGGAAGGAAGAGGCATTGTTTCCCCCAGTCGCTATCCCCAGGTATTGCTGTTTTACTTTGCCTTTTCATAGCACTGAGATCAGGGTTACTTGGTCAAGTTTGGATTCTTATTACAGTTGCTTTTTGCTTTGGACCGTAGCCAAGCTGCTAACGGTAGCCATGTTGCTAACGTCACTAGTAATTCGGCAGGGAAATGCTAGAAGGGGGAATTTGAAAATTTATTTTTGCTTCAAGTGTTAAAAGTACAAGTAAGTAAATAAAGTAAATCATGCATATATTTGCATGTATACTATGAGTTAACCAGTTATCGGCCTTGCTGATTATCAGATATGATATTCAGCATTTTTCTGATTGGAATCAATGGGGTTTTTTTGTCTGATTGCCAATGAATAAATTAAACACTGCACTGCTTTGGCTGGTATGCAGCATCCAATCTGCAAAGTAACTAGTAATTAAAGTTATCAAATAAATGTAGAGGAAGGTCAAATGCAATATTTGCCTCCAAAATGTAGTGGAGTGGAAATTTACATTCAATCATTGCTAAAAAAAAAAAAACGCATTTAATGCAAAAGGCCTCAAGCAGTGTGTGGTTTGTCCATTCTGGGCTACTCTAGAAACATGGCAGTGCCACAAAAGATAACACTGTGACAGAGACACTGTGGAAGAGGACCTGCTCCTCTGTAAAAATATAAAGCTCATTCTAAGAAAAAGAGAACTCTGCTATTGTTAATTTCATTATTCATGTTTTTATTACATAATTATACAGTAATGAAAACATAATTCTGAATATTATATTCAATTTCTGCCAATAGATCCATCTTGATACACACTGGACCTGAGTACAAGCTAAGCTCCAATATATTTAGAAATGGATGTTTACTTCATGTTTTTACCTTCCTTTTCTTTTTTTTAAAAAAGACCAAAATATTGCAGTTGAATGAAAATGCAACTGGAGTTGACCCTTGTCTAAAGTAGCCCAACCATGTCTGTCATCACCTAGTGTCGTCACATGGTGCCAATGCAGCATAACCAATGGTGTGTGACCAGCAGTGCTTTGTGTGTTTCTACAGAAGAGTCTCTTCCGTGACACTGCTGTTATGCCTCGACTGCACACTGGGTGTCACTATTGGATCAGCTGTCGTCGTGCGAAACTGCAGCGCTGACCTTCACTTCCCCTCCCCCTCTCAGTCTGCCAGGTCTGCACAGGTTTGCAGCATCATGAGTGCTGAGGCTGAGGCATGCGTGTGAGAGAGAGGCATCCCGCTACACCTCCTCCTCCCCATCTCCATCGCCGGCATCCTGAGCTCTGCATCCCTCTGCGGAGGACTCGTCAGCGCAGCTGGGGCTGTCACAGCCGAAGCAGCTTCATCAGCATCATTCCCTCATCCGCCTCTGCAGCATCCTCTCCATCCTCGAAAGCACCCATCTCTCACAAGCATCCTAGCACCTCCGAGCTGCACACACCCCCTCTCTCACAGATATCTCTCGGGCTAATTTACCCTGCTGCATCCCTCTCATCCCCTTCTGGTCTGTCAGGCTTGCCACTCCACCATACCCCTTCTCCCATCCTCGTCATCATCATCCTCTCTCCGAGTCACCGTTCAGAAAAAAGCAGGCAAGCTGTCTCTTCTTCCCGTCAAAGTGTCCTTTGGCTGGGCAGCTGGTCTTCCGCTGTCCCTTTGGAGGATGATCCTGTGGATGAAGACAGAAGAGATGGCCCTTGGGGAGCTGCTGGAGAGGCTGAGGACTGTCACCCAAAGCATAGGTGGGTGACAACAACACATTCAGCAGCAGCTACGGTCCCTGGTTATTGCATTGTTGATTGCAGAGGATCATGGCTGTATGGATAAAGGTGAAATATGAGTCTGTACACAGCCTCAATGCAATTCAGTGTAGTACTTGGTTACATTTAGAGCAAATAAAAGGTGAAAGGAAGCGGTTTATGGAGAAAAAAGCAGGATCATCATGTCAGTGAGCCACAAAGCTTTGTTGCAGGAAGCCACACCAGGTTTAATGTGTCGCTGTTTGTGCTGTTTCTGCCTCAAGCGAAGCAAATGTTTGGCCATTAATCTGTGTTTTTGTTACAAGCGGTGGAAAATGTGATACTGACTCAGAGATTGAAAAGTAGTTCATGGGGTTAAGACACAAGAGCTGAAATGAATTGTAACACATTTTAGGATAATTGCATTAAATCTATACACTGATGTGTGTAAAATATGCTTAAACACAGGCTGCGATCAGGTAGATCTATGTTGTGATACAAGACTGTACCTCACTGACCTATTTCTTCAGTACTCCACCCTAATCATTTGTCTGATCAGAAGAGGTGTTGAGGACAGAAATGGGAGACAGTGACCTATATGTTCGGTCCATTCTCCTCTGTTACCCTTGACTGATTACTCAACATGGACTTGCCACTTCAGGTATATACATCACGTCTAAGATTTTGCCCTCAGGTGTGTGCTATTGTGTTTTGTGCAGCGCTCCACTGTGTACGTGTAGGGCCTTTCATATTTGCTGCGAACAATCAAATTTGTTGCGGGGGAAACATTTTAGGCCTTTTATGTCTGATTGCAGAGAAAAATGATCGCAAAAAAAAGCTATTTCGGAGCCTTTTTTCAGACTGATGATGTGATGTCCTGATGTTGGTGATTTATAACCACCGACTGAAGGACAGATTTGTATCCTTTATCACACTAATGGCACTTATATGAATGATTGAGTTATATTTCTGCTGTTTGCTCCCCTTCTTTTCTCTCTTGATCCATTTATAGAGATCTCCCTTAATCCACCCACTGCTACACAGCCACTCTCACATGCATGAATGCACACACACACCCACACACACACACACACACCCACACGCACACACACACACACACACACACACACACACACACACACACAAGACAGTCTTTTCATTTCATCTGGTGTTGATATTTTTTCGTCGGAGGTCAGTGATGCTGATCTTGTTTAGATTTTTTTTTCATTTTGCCATACTGTGTTGCAGTTTGCAAATCTTGCTGTCTTTGCAGTCTTTTTGTAGCTGTTGTTGTAATAAATATGTGTTTACTGTTACAATATGGAGAAATATTGTCTTTTATATGATTTTTGAGTTCTCTATGATGGCGAGGCTCTTGCTGCATGTGCTCTAGTTCCATCTTCTCCTCCTTATAGCACCAGAAATGGTGAAAGTAGTGAGTGGGTGGACCATGAGCGAGGAGGGCCCATGGCTACAGCAATAAACTGAACAAACTACGGCTCTGAAGGAGAATTATGAGCTGTATCGCTCTACTCCAGACATGCTATAAACAAAATTAAAGGCAAAACTGTCATATTCTTCTTTTTACATGTGCAACCATTAAGTGTGTGACATTATACTAAACATTTGCAGACGTGCAATCATAGCTCGCAGGAAATGTGAGGAGAATGTGGTGTGGCAGGAGGATGAGAGCAGTAATCGGCTCAGAGGAGAGACTCTAACGCTGATCACAGAGGACAGCAGAGAGGAAGGGAGAGTGAGGAATAGACAGATTCAGGGAAACAAAGTCAACTGAGGATGAAAAGGATTTAGCATTGTCTAATCTGGCAAACTGCTTGCTTCTACCAAGCTGAAAAGGAGGTGTCAGGTTGGAAAATGCAGAAAACGAACTCCCATCGTTTTCCTTTTCCCCCAGAGAGCAAGTTATGCACACAACTTGTCTCTGTGTTAGCTCCTAGTCTCTGGCTGTCTACAGTATTCCACATTTTGGCAAACTGTTTTTTCTTTTTTCTTTTAAATCCAACCCACCTCTCTATCAGTGGAGCCATTCAGTCATCAGTGAACGAGCAGAGCAGTTTACCACATCTTAGCTATGCTCAGTCGAATGTGTATTGGTTCGGTTTTTGATTGCTGGTCAGACAGAAGAGCAAATATAATATTTACCATGTTCACCATCTTCTTTTTGCCGTGTTAGCATGTTAGCACAATTATCACCTCATGAATTACAGTTGAGGCCGACAAGAATAAAATTTAGTCATAAACCAAAAGTAATATCAGAAATATAGGACGAATAAAGATTTGACCAGACTAGAAGTTAAATGAGACATATTCTGCTCATTTTCAGGCTCATAGTTTTATATTATGCTCAAAAGACACATCAATTTTCTCTTACTGTCCAATGCTGCACCTCTCCATTCCCCCTTTGTCTGAAATACTCTGTTTTAGCTCCTGTCTCTTTAAGGCCCGCCCTCCTGAATCCCACTCTCCTCTGATTGGCCAGCTTGGGCACGCCTGAGCCTGCACTGCTAACAACAACAGAGCAGCTGTGCTTAATCAATTCTTATGTACCAAACTAGCCACTAGACATAAATTGTGCAAATGTGTGACATGGTGACATAGTGTGACGTCACAAAGTCACTGAATTGAAGGCGAACTACTGACGAGGCGTTTCAGGAGCAGTGTTTTCTGTGGGAGACGGGAGCTTTTTTTAACTTTCACGATCTTTTACATGCAAAAGAAACAATATTGCACACTGAATGAAAGGGAAACAAATGAAAAAGTACAATAGGTCTAAAGGAAAGATGGAGATTTTGTTAAATGGGGTTTTAAGGGGTTTTCCATTGTCAGTGTATTATATACAGTAGAAGATGGTCGGCACGCCCCCAGAGGCAGGAGGAGTACCTGCGTAGAAAGCCTAGCAATGTACTGCTGTGGACAGGTTGTATTTTAGCCACCTAAAAACAGGCCCACCTAAGAAAACCTGTCTTAGTTTAAGTGCACGCTATATTTAGAATATTTTCACCATTTTACTTTGCAGTCAGACAGCACTTTCCTTTGGCACCACATTTACTCAACCGTAAACAACATTCTACTTGCAACATTTCTCTGAAGTGGATTATGTAAAACCACCACAAAATAAGCCAGATATTCACTTGCTTCAGAGCACAGCTGTACCCAACCACCCTGTAAGATTATGACACCTAAAAATACGTGAAATGACTTAAAAAAAACGGAAAAAAGGTGCAATTTCTACAGATGTTTCCCCTCTCCCCTCCATTCTTCAATACACTCTGGTTTATAAAGATATCCTCTTGTCTTAACTTGTATTTGTTGTTTTATATACCGCTGTGACTCAGACCCAAACACCTGAACACGGGAATACAGATGTCCTACAGTTGAGAAAAATTAACAAAGTGCTTAATAGAGGTTTGTAAACCTGACGTGCCGGATGATTTGTTACACAGAACCATCTGGAAAGGCACTGCTTGAAACTGTTTGGAAAAGGGCACTTTAATAAAAAATATACTTTTACTGGCTTACTTCAACCAATCAGATCAACAGTAGGAGGGGGCTACCACCAGCGGAGCCAGTTGGTAAATCAAAATTTTACTGAAGTCAGTCAAGAGAAGAGCAAAAACATTTTATCCACTGAGAAAAGCCTTCAGTACTATTTTCTGCTCTTCTTTCAATGAAATAAACTCCCCAGTACTAAGTTAACTGATGCTATAGCAACATCGAGGCTAACTCTCTGAGGAGCCACCACTGTTGTTGCTCCTCTTGCTGGTTGCCACATTTAAACCACACCCTTAGCTGCTGTCTCTGGCAGCCAGTACTTCTTCAAAGGACACTGATAGGTTCAACGCTGTGTATTCAGCAACAAGTGCATAGCTTGAAGCCTGTCAAGATGGATTTGCAAAATCACATTATCACGTGACCCCTCAAAACCAGCTGCCTGGCAAGGTACTGGTATAGTGTTGAAACAAACTATCTTCATAGCTAAAGAAGAAATAGGTCGATTGTCAGCCTCTCCCAAAACAACATGTATCACTGTTCCCAAGATTACATACAGCGACACGTCCAGCCAAACATGTACTAGACCTTTCTCCCACAATTTGGTTTGGTTTTGCCAAGAAAGGTTAAGGTTAGGCAAGATAACTACTTGGTTAGGGTTAGAAATAAACATCGCTGTTTGAGGTTCGGGTTGTGTGCCATTTCATCCAGAAAATGTAGTTTTCCCTGGATAAGTTAGAAGTTTGACCTGCTGGTGGCACTACAGGAAAAGTCAGGGGATCATCAACATCAGTATGCTTCATCCTCTGGGATCCATGAATATCTGTTAAAAAATTCCATTGCATTCAATCCAATAGTTGCTGAGATACTTCAGGCTTGACCAAAGAGGTCTTGCCGACCAACATTGCCGTCCCCAGAGCCACGCCCTAAGCATGACTACAAAATATAAGCTCTTGTAACCTGTGAATAAACAACAGTAGATCAATCATTTATAAATAGAATTGTTACTTGCTGCCGTGATAACAGACAGCTTCTCCTCGACTCTCGAACTGGGCTCTAACTGGGAGATTGACCTACTTCCAGTTGATTTAAAGGGACACATCCAGTTCACTGAGTCACTGGTCTGAGCTTTTCCAGCAGGAATTTGTTCATCTGCAGCCGGTGAAACTCGGGGGGCTGTTTTATTTATCGTGCAATTATAGGGACAGATTATATGTTGTGATCGGGGAGTTTTTTGTGTTGGCTAGTCTGTATTCACACCTCTCTGCTTGTGTGTGAGAATGACTCTCTGGTGGTGTATTTGCAGCTGAGCCAGGTTGAGGAGCTGAGGTTTATGAAAGTGTCTTATCTCCGGGCAGCCCAGCTGTCTCACACGTTCATGGTTGCTATTGGATCCCAGTCATTCGTTACTGATCAGATGCTGCTTTGTTGCATTGTTTTGATGGAAAGCACAAGAACGAAGGTTGCTTATAAATCAGGTACAAGTCAGACTTTATTGTTCACATAATGTGAGTGTCAGGTTCCTTTTAGCTTGAGGTCAGGGAATCATTGAACCTGCTTAAGTGAGCTGTGCTGCTCATCCCCAAAGGCAGAGCAGGTGTATAGCCAGATGGATCCAGCAGGTCACCATTAGTCTCCAGCCAGTCAGCTGTGGTCAGAAAGACACAAGTAGATGTAGCCAAGGAGAGTGTTGTTCTCTGTTTATTTCATTGCATTTTACTGAGGCTACTGTCACAATGTGATTGATTTTTTTATATTTGCTTTCATACTTGCTATTATTTATATGTATTGGAAATACTGATAGATTAATAATAACTTTCTTTGACATGCTAATGGTGTGGCTCTATAGGCAGCAATATACATCGATCAGCCACAACATTAAAACCACTGACAAGTGATGTGAGTAATACTGATCATCTTGTTATTATGTGATGTTCTGCTGGGAAACCTTGGGTCCCCCCTCATGGAAATGGTACTCCCCAATGGCAGTGCCCCCCATTAGGACAGTGTGCCCTCCCATGCCACAAACACTGCACTGCACTGCAGGAATTGCTTGAGGAACACAACAAAGAGCCCAAGGCCTTAACCTGGACTCCACATTCCCTAGATCCCAATCTGATCGGGCATCTGTGGAATATGCTGGAACAAGTCCAATCCATGGATGCCCCACCCCCCAACCCATAGGACCCAAAGGATCCACTACAAACGTCCTGGTGCCAGACACCACAGGACACCCCCAGAGGTCTTATAACTATGCCTCGACGGGTCAGAGCTGTTTTGGCTGCACAAGGGGAACCTGCACAATAATAAGCAGGTGTGAACTGCTTTTTGCTCAATGGCCATCATGAGGATTGTCTGACTCACTGGATGCCATTGTCACCTCTGTTTGCATCATTCATAATCCCTGTTGCTACGGGAAACAACAACAACCTCCGAGCTAGCAACCTACATGCTGAAAATAGCAAAGTTATTCTAACATTAACCTGGTTTCTAGCAGTATGAGCGTAAACAGGCTAGCAGCTCTGACAATCTCTTTTGCGGTGAATTAGCCATTTTTATGCCAGGGCTAACCTCTCTTCGTGTAAAACTAATTTCCCCCGACGAAATTTTGCAGGGGCACCATCGCTGCATCCTGGACACAAGATGATTGTGATTGGTTTAAAGATATTCAAACAAAAAAACTTTTTCTTTTTTCCTTTCCCAGACTGATAATGTGGGCAGCCAGTCCTTTTTCCAATGCTATGGAGAACGATCTGGCTATGCAAGACTACCATAAGCGTGGGAAGGGTTAGGAAAGTCATTGTGATAACTGCTGTGATCTGACTTTTCCTGGAGCGCCATCATCAGGTCAAAATCATAATTTGTCCATTACTTTGTTTTGTGGCCAAATACCTGCAAAACTAATGCTTCCATCAGCCTCTGCTAACTTTGCATTTGAGACAGTAAACATGGTGGATATTTTGCATGCTAAACATCAGCATGTTAGTATCACCCAAAAGATAAGACAACACCCGTCAGTCTGTTCACCCTGCTGCCGTCTGCCAAAAGATACCAAAGTACCCGCAGCCATACCACCAGACTACAGAGCAGCTTCTTTCCTCAGGCTGTGGGACTCCTGAACTCTTCATCAACACTCCAGCAAGTTCATCTTTCTGACTGGATTATTATTTATTAATGAGCACAGCCTCACTGCCTCACCGGTACAGCTGTAGTCTCATAGTCTTGTTGCATTATGATCTGTGCTGCTGAAATTGTGGGTAAGAGAGCGCAGGTAGGTTTTAGCTCGTGTATGTGTGTATGTAAATGTCCACACATGCAGGTATAGGGTTAGGGTTGGTGAGTGGGAGCAAGCAGTGATGATGGGCTGTATAGGAAATAACACACAAGAGGTGGATGATGCCTCAAAAGAGGGATCAGACCTGATTAACAGGGGAAGGGGAAGGGGGGGGCAGAGAGATGGAGGTTGATGTTGTGTGTCTCATCCTCCTGCAGTCGCCTCATCAGTATGTGTGAGAGTGCAGCTCCTCGCTTATTCTCTATTCTAAGCCTATAAACTGCAAGCTGCCTTTTGCTTGCCAGCTTTAACCACACAAACACGACCAAACACTCACACATAAACACATTTGAAAGCCTGCCAGAAAAGTCCTCCTCTCTCCCAATAAAGACGACCCACTGTGTTTGCTGCTGCACCTCTGATCACACACTGAGCAGCAACGCACCCTGAGAGGTCGAGGTTCAGCAATTTTTATTTTGCCGTTTTCATGCTGTTTGGATTCTTTCCTGGTTCACCAACAATGAATCTGGGGAGAGAGAAAGAGGGAAAGAAAAGGCAGATTAGTTGAGGAGTGGAGGAATATAATTAGCCTGAGCAGCAGAAGGGGATTTGTGCTCTACCGGCTGCCCTCTGCTCCTGCTGCCCTCCACCCTCCTCCCCTCTCTTCCCTGCTCGGAAAACCTAAGGTGTCATTAGATGCACTTGCGACATTGTGCATCAGAGTGTGAGTGTGTGTGTGCAGAGCAGAGCAGGGCCAATTCTCACCTCTAGTGTTTATTTCCGAGGTTGAGCCGACAGTGACTCAGCTTTTTTTTACTTGGTCCTGCCAGCTTTGCACCGTTTCCTCAAGTCCCCAATGTGGCTCTGCAGAGGACACCAGGCTTGTCTTGTTTGTAGCTCATGCAGACATCGCTTCATAGGATGTGTGTGAGAGCATGTCGTCTTGAGTAAGGGTGAGGCTCCTTCCCATGCCTGGATTTGGGGGCTGCGACTTGGAGTCTATTAGAGTGTACAGCGGAGCTTTGCAGGTGCAGTGAGGGGTCTCTCTGGATGACAGAGTTTGTTTTGAGTGTGTGAGAACAGCAGCCGGCTCTCATGTCTCTGCATGAGTTTCTGCGGGAGGGTGGTGAGGCGTCATGCCGCTTCATCAACCGGCTCAGTCATCTGATCCAGAACCTGGACATCTCTGGATCCCCTTATCCTTCCAGCCCTGGCAGCCGCAAGAATTCCTGGAGAGAATGGAACGGTAAGCGTGTGTGTGTGTATGAGTGTTTCTGTGGCTCAGCACGCTCATGTGCAACTTTTCAGTGTTTGTAAAACTACAAGCTTGTATGTTTATGTGTATCTACTGGCCAGAGTTCAGCAGGGCATCATGCCCAGAGCCTCACACAGTGTTTCCTGTGGGCTTCCCTCGCTCCCCACTGGGCTGTTTCTGTGTCTTTATAACAGTTTGTGTCTGTGCGAGTGCGTGACTGCGCAGCTCAAGCGGCCGCCTCGGTTTGCAACATACAGCTCTCTGCAGCTGCACTGATATTTTTCTGCAGCACTCACAGATTCTTCAGCAAATGCAGAAACTGCAGCACGCAGCAGCTCACCAGCAGACGAGTTGGTGCAAAGGAGTGGGAAGTGCTGATTAAAGCTGCTGAGTTTTCAAGTTGGTGTCCTTTCAGCTAGACTGTGGCCACTTTGGGACCTTGGCTTGTGCCACTGCGTAGAAAAAGGACTTTAGCGGGTCACAGTAACACACAGGGAGGAAAGCATGGTGAGGAAAGCCAGGAGGAGAGCTTCTCAATGGGATAGTGGGATGCCGATGGTTCCACTTAATTCACGTGAGTCAGGAGATGTACAGATGGTACTTTCTTGTTTCTCGTTGTGTATTTTTCTGTCCAGAAATGCTTTGTGACTTTGTGTCTCTGTGTATTGCTTAAGCTTGCTGACACCATGTGTGTGAAAACCTTTCCTTAATGTTGATGAGGCAGCCTCATCTCTCTCCAAGGTCGTCCTCAGATATTTATGTTTGTCCTGTTCCTGGATGAACGTCATTGCGAAGGTTTTACTGTGCCTGGCAGTTATGGATTGTAAGTGCGTATGTGTGTCTGCGTATAGTGCAGTATGTTATAGCATGCATTGACTGCACATACATTATGTACATGTTGTTCTTGTCTGCTCTGTTTGTCTGTACCTCGAGCTCTGTGGTTTCAGGGAAGTTCTCATTTCTTCCCAGCTCTGTTTTAGTCATTAGCCATGAGGTAGACTCATACAGGAGAGGAACTATGTTGTTGATCTAACAGTTGTTTGGTTGGAGGCCACTGAGCAGTAAAATCTCGAAAAGAAGGAATCTTTTTTTGAGTTGTTTTCAGACGATAGTTAGTTTGTAGTTAGTGTTGTCTTGATGCCATTACACCAGTTTGTGAAACTGTCAGAACCAGGTGTGTCATGTTGGAATATTTTGACTCTTCCAACCTGCTGCTGCACTCTGTATGACATGTGTTTTACCTCTGTCGGTCTGTGTTGGCTGAGGATTCACTCTTCCTAAGGATTAAAAGGTTTTCTTGGGGGATTTTCTTTATTGAATTGAGAAATTGTAAGCAAACAGAGTATGTTCTACACAGATTGCAAAGTGACAAACTAGTGATTTGGAGCTGTGTAAACAAACTGACTTGACTTCAGGACTTGCATTGACGCACTTGACAGTGTTTGTAGGTGGGAAGCCAGTAGAGGGATCAACGTCCTTAACACTGTTTATGTTGGAGTTGGCAGAGACAAGCACCATCATGAAGAGGGAATTGAGCACACTTAAAAGCGATCTGCTAGCTCTTAACTCAACTTAAAGTCCCCCACCAGTCAGAAATGTGTCTTTCTTCTTGTTCCTACAGTTGAATGTTTGAGCTTCGCTGTGTGGAATGATGTATGTGCACAGTTTGACACTAGAAGGCTGTTTTCACATTCAAAGCTCAAAGTGTAAATTTTCTCTGTGCTCATTGAAAACTGATTTTTACAGGCGGGCCTATGAGCATGATTTGTGACATCACAAATAGTTTGGAAGCCAATTTTTGCTCCAATATTCAGCATACACAAGTGTGATGTAGAATACTCCAGTGCAGGACTTTACGGTGAAGGAGGAGACATCTTGTGTCCAGCAGTTTAATGAGTAGGTGCCATTATAAGGATTTTTAAGTGGTAAATATACCTTTTTCTGCAAAAACCATTTCAGACACACATGAACTTATTTTGAGGTATGCATAAATTACAGAAGACTTGAGGGCCAAGTGAGGATTTTTTTTCCTGGTGATCCTGACAAAACTTTTTTTTCCTACTTCGTTTCACATGAGAAAGAACATTTAGAAAGATTATTCTGGCAAAACCCTTTATTCACCAGATGTCAAGTCATAAACACAGAAGAGAATACAATTTAGATCAGTAGAGGGAATCTTTAACACTGATTTAGCATTTTAACTTTGTCGAGCTCATAATGGACGTCTGTAAAAAAGGATCTAAATCGCTAAAGCCGAGCCAGAGATATTTTATGTTTTATTCCATACATTCTTCTTCCTTGTCAAAACTAACGCCTATTTTACCCACAATACAACTGGTCCGGTATTCAGGTGTGAATCTAGTCCAGGTGAGTCTAGTTGCAGCTAATGTAGCCTCGAGCCACTAGCCGCTTGTAAACAAATTTCTTTCTAACTCCACTCCTTCAGATGTTCATCATTTTCAAACACATAATCTTCAGCCTCAACTGACACTAACTCAAGTTACATCACTTGAGTCAATTAAGTAGATTATGCATAGCAACAAAAGGCTTCATGCAACATTTTTTTAACATATGCTGTAGTGCTACATAAGATCAGTTAATAAACTAGTTCACTGTTAAATCTGACAAAGTAGTTTTGCTTTTAAAACAACTGAGGAATCTGATCACCTAAAAATGTAGATTTTAAAGTAGATTAGTGGTTTTAGGTCATATAACTTAATTTTAATGGTCTACTTTACTTGGAAATTCTGAGTGAAGTCAACTTTTAAAACTTACAGTGTAGGTGGCTTTTGTTTTTTTACGGTAAACATTTTTTTTGGCATATTGTGCTGGTTTACACAGGTAAAGTATAGTTGATGCAGTGGTTGCTTTCAGTCGTTGTACTCACTCGCTGGCTTCATGTGAAAACCAGATGAATCAGCATCTCTCAATTAGTCTCAGGCTGCGAGTTGATCACCGCCCTGTCCCTTTGTTTGACCCTTTTGTTCAGTCTGAGCTGTGCACTTCTGTGACCCTAATGGCTCTCGTGTTTATCTCTCAAGGTTTATGACACTGATAACCTCGTGCATGCCCTTGGTCATAGACAAGTGTGTTTAAAGCCCCACCCACACTGAACACACACACATGCAAATGAAAGCCTTCATACCCATGCACACAGCATACATGTACACGCACTTAACACAATCAACTTCTCTTGGTCGAACCTTTTAGCACACTGAACCAGATAATGGCTGAATTAGGAGACAGAATGGTGTCTATCAGCGTGTGTTGGCTCAGTTATATCTTGTATACAACTCATTGAAATGGAATCTAAATCGCCACATTCAGTTAAGACACAGCGTCTTTCTTTGAGAGGTCTCATTAGAATTGAGTCTTTCACTAAGTTTGTAAGAATGGGCTCTTTTGAGTGGTGTAAACAAGAATAGGGGCTTTGAATGGATATAGTCTCTGAATGGTTAAATGGGGATGCAGTGCAGTGTTTGAATGGGCTGGTCAGAATGGAGGCTTTGTACTTTTGGTCCACATCTCCTGAGATAAGGCAGGCGAGGAGCCGGAGCTTTGTTGGCGTAGGTAAATGAGCGCTGGGCGCTGCAGTTCCTACCTAACTGTGACACAACATGGCATGACATAACTGATTATGTATGACTTTTTACTGTTACAGAGTCAGAACTGGATCTATTTCGGAGGTCAGACTATTAACAGGTTGCTGTTCAAATCAGGTAATCCTTTTAGGGGAGGGATACAGGTAGGGAGGGTGGGGTCGAGTGCCACACTGTAGCTTTTGTCTAGAGGGAAGGTAACCTGAGGTTGCAATAGGAAGTCCCCACAGTTACTGAGTGACGAGCTGCAGGCTGTAGAGCACCTGCAGCCTGACAGAGAGTGAGCGGCTGGTGAAAGGTGGAGTCAGAATGAGAAGGAAGTTGTTACCGTGATACCTTCTGCAGAGCTGCATGGAACAAGTGCAGCCGGAGAGGAGTGACCGGGACAGCAGGATGGGAGGAGAGGACAAGGCAGATTCAGGCTGCTTGATGGAAGAGGATGTTGAGGTCGAGCTGGACTCTGGGTTTTGCGTGGAAGTGGACTCAGCGCTGATGAGTGACAGAGAGGAGTTGGACTGGCTTGTGATTACAGGAGATTCTCTGTTTGCTAGTGATGAGCAGAGAGATGGAGCAGGAAGTCCTGGAGGGTATGGAGGTAGTCAAACTCAAGAGGAAGGAGAGATGGAGGCTGAGTCAGGGTCAGCGGAGAATGGAGAGACTGAAGGGGTGGATGATCAGACTGAAGAGGAAGAGACGGAAGGAGCGTTGGATGTGTGTTTGATGCCAATAGAGGAGAGTGGGGTTCACGTACGGATCTCTCTGGAGGAGGTGGAAAGATACTACAGATTTATTTGCTGCTGCCGCTGGCTGCGTGGTAGGTGTCAGCTTTTTTTTTATCATGTTCCCTCATGTTTTTTGTATCACAGATATAATAACATGATCGCCACAGTCGTACAATATTTGTTCTTGTGAAGAGTTACTTCTACTTCAAGTAGAAGAAGGAGAAGAAGGCATGAGATGGTCTGTGTCCATATGTGTTCTGTCATGTTTACATACTGTAATCAGACAGAACAACGAGTATGTATTTATGTCCTTGAAACGGTTTGGAATGGCTGAGGTAGAATAGAAGAAAGTACAATTCTAGCTTTTTATTAATTTGTACAGAGTGATGATTACCATTTTCTAACTTGTGTTTTTTTTCTGAATACAAACAACATTCCTATTTCTTTATCGCATTAATAAAGACCAGCACATTTGTTAATGAGATATGTCGATCAATAGAAAATTAGTTGACAACTATTCGTAATTTTTCTGGCAGAAATGTCAAACGTGTGTTGGCTCCGCCTTCTTCAATTTGCTGCGTTTCTGTCATTTATAATAGTCAAAGAAAAGTTGGGCTTTGAGACTGTTGGTTGGACAAAAGAATCAATTTGAAATGTCATTTGGGGCTCTGGGAAACTGTAATGAACATTCTCACATTTTTTTAATTTCATAGGCTAAACCAGTGTTCTTCAGTACCTGGTCCTTGGGGCCCCCTGTCCTGCATGTTTCAGCTGTTTCCCTGCTCTGCTGAAGCCTGTTGATGAGCCCTCATTTGAATCAGGTGTGTTGGCAGGGAAACATCTAAAACATGCAGGACAGGGGTCCCTGAGAACCAGGACTAAAGACCACTGGAGTAAACGTTTAATCATAATCTGCAGATTAATCAATCATGAAAATAATCGTTAATTGGAGCCCTATTGTTAACCATAACATCACCTTAATCACCGCCCTTTAACCCCCATCTGAACCCTCTCACCCCTTAGATATTATCTGTCACTGCTCAGCCCTCTTTAGAGCTCCGTCTCTGTCGCTCCCCCTCCATGACCATGACTGTAAGCCCCTTATCCCCACTTGTTGCCCTCCCCCATCTCTCTGTTTGTGGGTGTCCATCTTCCCCCCCCCCCCCCCAACTCTGAACCATCCAATATTTGGACAATAACATATTTTCAAAACCAGAAAAGAAAAACAGTTTAGCACTTGGAAGAAACTTTGGGAGTTTCTAAAGGAGTTTTTTCTGAATCATTAACAAGCTAATAACCAGCTGCTTCTACAGTCTACATTTTGTTTTGGTCCTCTCTTTGTGCCCTGTTGAACCCGGGTTTCAGGCTTCTGCTCTAGTCCGCTTTAATCTGTGTCAGTAGTGGCAGGCAGTCCAGGTGTGTGACTCTGACCCACTAACGTTTGACTCGTCGCCCACAAACGTGAGCGTGAGTGGACACTAATCTCCATCGTTAAGCCTTTTAAAGAACATTAGCGTCTCATCCAGCAGGTGGTGTGTATGTGTGTGTGTGTGTGTGTGTGTGTGTGTTTACATGTGTGTATGTAGGGAATGTTGGGACGTTGTTATGTTTGTTCAGGGTGTGTATTTTCTTATTGACAGAGCAAAAAAAAGTGCTTTAATTCAATTATTGTTGTTTGGAGGGAAAGATAAGCTTTCCATTAGTCATTTATACTGCTAAGTTAAAACAGCAAATACTTTGCTATCTTCTAATTATCTACCATGCAGTAGAATGAAGTCAAACATGAGTAAAGTAAACAATAAGTCATTTGAGCCTGACAGGCTTCACAATTCCTGTTTTCATGTTTTGGATTCTGTTTGCTGTATCAATGTACATTATAGGAGTTTCATTTAGACCACCTCAGAGACGATAAAACATAATAGATTTTTTTTTCTAACATCTCTGTTTTTTCTTTTATAAGATCCTAGTGACACATCGATACTTGCAGATGAGATCGGAAAAGGATGGTTTCACTGTTTTCTTTTGTGAGAAATACACAAGTGTCTGAAACTGGCTCATCCCCTCTCTTTTAATGGCCTGAGGAGCTGCTAACGATTGTATAACACTGTGTGAACGCTGAATGGAAGTTTGGAAGGAAGCAATGAAACTAGTTTGAAGAAAGGAGGAAAATTTGCCCAAAAAGTGAGTGAAACTCCCAGGTTGCAGGGGGGATTTTTCTGTAACAGAATAGCCTCTATGTGGAAACAAAGTGCCGCCATTGCTGGCCTGGGTTGGGGGTCGGTTTTTATTTGATATGTGTGGGAGTTGCTGGGGGCAAGGTGTGGCCGAGGCTGGGTCAGAAAGAGGAAACTGACGGAGGTTTCTGTGTGAACTTGATTCCACGAGGAGCGTGTGAGTGCCTGTGTGCGCTTTGCAGATGGTTGGACTGCTGTAGCTCTGTGTCCTCGGGCTTATCTAGTCTCACGTCCACTTGTCTGACTTCTGTTAAGTACAGCACACACCCTTGCTTGAGGTGAAATTAAAAGAAAAGAGGAAAAGGACGCTGTGTCTCCAATAACATCTGATATCAATCATTTGTCCCTAATCAATATCTGTTAAGTGCAGATGTCAGTGGAAGTAGTATCCAATCAATAAAGCAGAAGGTTGATATAAAATGAGTCTGTTCCCTGATTTGGCTCTATGGTCAGATCAAAAATGGTTTTATGATCAATAATGTTTGTCCAGCTACAGGTAGGTGTTTAATTTTTAACAGATGAACTGGTGCAACCTTTGCCACATCACAAACAGGAGCATTTCCAGTAAAGTAGAAGAGGAAACAGACTGCTGTAACTGATCATTGTATTTGAATGGTTCCTCAATCTTTGCATCAGCCTCGGTGCCATGTGAACAGAGGTATTTGTATTTGTGATGTTATAAACATGTCAAAGGTGTTTTGATGTCACTGATCAGTCATAGAGATATCATAAACTTAAAGGACCTGAACACCTATTTTCTGGATCTGCGTTTACTGTAGGCGATGGTCTCCTCCAGGAACAGTTTTTGTCATTTCACATGTGAGATTTATGTTGATGCTGTTTCGTCTGTGCTCTTCTTACTGATTTGATTCCCCCTCTGTCTGAAACACTCTGCTTTAGCTCCTGTCCCCACCCTCCTGAATACTCAGTCTCCTCTGATTGGTCAACTCACACAGGTCTGAGCCAGCACCGCTAACAACAACAGAGCAGCTGTGTTAAATCAAGTCTTATGTGCCAATCTAACCGCTAGGCATAAATTATGCAAATGGTGACGTAGTGTGTTGTCACAATGTCACAGAATTAAAGGCCCGATGTGGCGTTTTAGGAGCAGTGTTTTTCTGTGGGAGAGAGGAGCTTCTGTTGGTGCGGACTTTGACCTTTTTAACTTTCAAGACCTTTTACATGCACAAGAACACTGAAGGAAAGTAAAAAGACAAAAAGGCCTAATATGTTTCCTCTAATTTGCTTTAGAACATAATCTGCCTAATTAATGAACTGTAATTTGATGCTGCAATTATCAGACTATTTAAGTTGGTACACATTGGTGTTTGATATGCTTATCGGTAGGTAGGAAAACAATCAAAAGAAATCATACGGCATGCTGAGTGAAGTATAATAGAATTGTTCTGTAAAGTCGTCAATTACATACTCAAAAACAGTGGTATGGTCCTTTAAGTTCCCTGATTAGCTGAAATCCTATGATTGATGTTTGATTGTTTTGAACCAACAGTCATGGCACCAGCTGGTCTCAGAGGGAAAAGGTTTTAAATAGAGAGGAGACTGAAAATGCCAGACCAAGATGACACACTTGAACGAATCCTGTAACCAAACAGTGTGTGTGTGTGTTTGTGAGAGAGAGAGAGATGGAAAGCAGGCAATGAATGTCAGAGTACTTATACCCTCAGGCCAAAAGTCACCTGATAGGTCTCATTGACAAACAAGCCTCCTTAGTTTGTTTGAACTGGAGTCAGAGGAGGGTCCAAGTGAAGGGGCTGTGCCTGTAAAGAGACACAGAGACAGGATCATATACATGCTAGATACATACATACATACGATAGAGACAGGACAACATTTATAATGTTGATGGATATTTTTTGTGATACTCCGAGTATGAAGCCAGGTGTCTGGGCCTGATGTCACTACTCAGCCAGATGTCAGAGAGCAGGTAGGGTTGCACACAGGGGAGGTTGTTGGGACGGACTGTGTGTAGTTTTGTAAAGTTGTTCATTGATTTTGGGTAATTGTTTACCAAAGTAGTAAAACAGAAAACTATAATCAGACAACAAACAAAAGAAAGAAGTGGCTCTGATTGTTAAGTTTTTATTATTTTTAAAGTCCAGGAGCAGCAGTCCAATGTTTTCACACATTTCTTCTTACTAAAAATGAAAATGCAAGGGAAGAATGTGGGAGCGCTAGCCCTAAACTTACTGTATATACAAACCTAATATACTGTATAATGTTTATGGGCTTTACAAATAATAAAGTAAAACACTACCCACAAAGAATTGACCTTTATATAATCTCTCTACACATTTCCCAGTGTGGGAAAGATGTGGTAATTCTGTCTGGTTTGCCTCAGGAGAACAGAGCAAACAAAGTCAGACTAAGATGAAAAGTCAATATTGTTCCTGACTGTGACTTGGGCACGTTTGAAAACATGTTTACAGGATAGTGCCTCTCACTGTGAGCCACTCACTTCTGATCAGCTCCTGGCTCTTCTGGTCCTCCTTGTCATTTTCCTTCGTATTTTTCACCTTTATTTTCATTATCATGATTCAGTTTTGGAAGCTGGATTTGTAGGTTTATAAGATAACATTATTTTGACTTTGCATGCAGAAGCTTTGCAGCTATAGTCCTAGAAGTGCTTCTTAATAGAAAATGGAGATAAGTTGAAGAGCTGAACCACATCAGGTCTGTCTTAAGTTGTAGTCTCCTTCTGCTGATTTGCCCTGATAGAAGGCATTTGAACACAAATGTTTGCAAACAAAAACGCCCCGAGGCTTGATGCTGAAAATTACCTAACTTCACAGTAGCTTCGCACAGACTTTATTTCCCTCAGACGTCTCACTGTGACATCGACTTTTAAAACAGGCATCTGCTTAGTTCAATGAAACATGATGAAACAGCACAAATGTCATACATCTTGTTTTCTCCTGGGACAGAAGAAGATGATGTGCGTGTTGAGTTTATTTTGTTTGTGGGCGGCTGCAGGAATCCAGTGAGATAAGAGTGAGACGTTTGAATGTTTATTTTTCTGTAAGGACAAATAGCTTTATAGAGATGTCACGAATGTTAACAGACACATTGTTACAACATACAGTGAACTGTACCCACCTTGTTAAGTGTAAAATAATAGGATGTGTACGTTCTGAGCTGATGTAAACACGGAGGAGTATCATTACAATCCCACAGCAGACGAGCTGCACTTTGCCAACTGTTCCTGTATTGATCTGTTTTGCTCTTTGCCGCACAGCTCTCATTTTCAAGCTGAACTGCGGTCGGTTTTCATTCAACAGAGGCAATATTGAAAAGTTCCTTGAATAAAAATCAATGCATACGCTGTATATTGGAGGGAGACTGTGTGTGTTCAGTGCATATTCATGAGGCCCAGCAGCTGGCAGACACAGCTGTGTCTCAGTGTAACTTCTCAGAGTAAATATCTGTGATGTGTCTGACTGCTTCACAATGTAGATATACTTGTTGTAACGATGGTGATGAGCATGTAATGATACAGTAGCTAACGGTAAAAAGCTGTCTGGCCAAAACGTCACTGGCTAGACGACTTATGCCCCCCTGCCCTCTGTCACCCAAACTTCCAGTTTGATCCCTGGTATAACCTGCATCTCCATCTACTACTGTCGGAGTAATGGACCTTAAATCTGATTATTTTAATCCTTTTAATGAAGGGTGACCATGGGGGATGGAGAGGGGCTGAAGGTAGAGTGATGAGACCTGCATTAACTTTTATTTTATCAACACTGTATATCATCTACAAGAGAACAGATCTGTGGGCACGTCTCCAGTGGTCCAGTGGTCACCATGCAGTTATATTTCTTAGAAAATGTGTGTTTAGATTTTAATCCTGCCTTTATATAATTTGCAAGGAAAAGCAGCTCTTTATATTCCCTGTGTTGGTTGGTTGCGTGTGGGAAGTGACAAATGACACCTATGTAATAACAACCCACCTGCCAGAATAAATATTGGTAATGTAAGCATTGCAAATCACAGATATATTGTTAGGTTCAGGCACAAAACCTACTTGGTTTGGGTCAGGCAAAGATCATGATTTGTCTTAAAATACCTGTTTTGGTCGCCACAAAGATGGTTGAAGATGTGAAGACTTTCTGTCAATAGTATCTGCTTTTCACAAACACGGCTTGAAATTCCCCCGAGGGCTCCTTAACATTATTCAGATGTGTCACGCTTACAAATATTGAAACGCTGTGGTTCCTCGTCAAAAATATCCAGTGGTTTCACACTTACAGGTGTCGAAATACAGTCTCAAACTGCGGTGACTGGATTACCAGACTGTGGTGGTAACTCCACAGCCTCCTGAAATGAAAAACAGGTCATCAACATGTAATGTGAATAATATATGACACATTTTGTACAAATCAGCCAGTATGGTAGTATAACGTTTACAGCTGTGAATGTATCAGCGGTTTGCAGAAACATTAACTGCCAACGTATTTATCCTGACGACTGGTTGTAAACATGGCAAATAAAGAGACTTGATAACTAACAGACCTGAGGCTCTCCTCTTATCTTTGGCTCTGACGTCACTAATATTTGCCTTTCTGTCTTTTCTCCAGATGAGATCATGCAGCTGGACAGCAGTCCCCTCCGGGCTGCTGACATCACCCCTGACCTCAAGAGGAAGTTTGCCTTTCTCTCAGGTGACACTTCTATTTTTCCTGTCTGTCTGTGTTCCCTTTTTCTCTTGAGTCAATTCTTCTGCTGTCTGTCACTTTGTGACAGCATGTTTCCAGGATAGTGTCTGTCGCTGTGTGACACTTCCTTCCTTTAATCCCCTGGCTTTTCTGGTCGCTAGCTCCCCCTCTACATTTTCCTCATCATTTCCCGTCAGGATTTTTATGCCTCCATCCTATTTTAACTGAAGTGCACTGTCATTATTCAGTCGTAGATGCTAAGAGGCTCTCCTAAATTTTTAAAATAACAGAATTTGTATTTTGCATGCAGAACTACAGCTCCCTAGCCCTGTAAGTGCTTTTATATAGAAAATGCAAAAGCAATGAAGAGCTGAAGAGGGGAGTGCTTCATGTTTTTTTCACAGCTCTGAACTACATCAGGTGTGTCTGTCTGTTTGGGGATTTATGTTTCTGTTTTGTCTGTCATGTTTATTCTCTCTCTTCATTAACATACTGCTAATCATCTGTCTCATGTCTGCCTTCCTAGGACTCATCTACATTTTAGCTCTTCCACTTGACATTTAAACAGTTCATACAAACGGCTTTTTCCTGGCAGTTATGAGATGCTATGCAAATGTCACCGCCCTCCTTCCTCTTCACTGTTAGTCAGGTTTTTGTCCTGATACCCACTTCCTTGTTGCTTTTGTAACCTAATTCATATTTCATTTACTTAGCGTCTACATTTCCAGTTTACCATAAACATGTTTTCGTCTCCACAAAAGTCTTTTCATCATATTTGAGGCGTCTTTCTGAAAGATATTTCCAGATATCTGTGACATCTATTATTTATCCATCAGAGGACTGTAAGAGCTGTCTGCTCTGTGTCTCAGTGGTGACCTTGTGGCGGCAGCAGAGTTGGGAACCATTTTGAAGACAAAGATATGAGCAGACGTCGAAACCATGACCATGCACTTGCTGTTGCTATAGTGACGAGAGAAGAAAAGGCAGACAGATTGATATTCCACTCACATGCGCTGACAGAGCAGCTGTTCCACACAGGGAGTGTGTGCGTGTGTGTGTGTGTGTGTGTGTGTGTGTGTGTGTGTGTGCGTGTGTTTGGTTGTGTGTGTGTGTAAGAGGTGAGATTGAATGCGTCAGTGTCAACACCAAACATTGTGTGCAAACATGGCAGGAGCGATGTGCTTCACCTCTGTCTCTCATCAGTTTTTAATATCATTTTTTTTCCCCATGTTGTATAGTTGTCTGTCTGTCTGTCTGTCTGTCTGTCTGTAAAATTTTCAGTGGTTTGAGGTGGGCAGAGCTCTGTCTGGAAAAAGTGATGTCACAAACTTCAGTGCACCAATCAGGATTTAACAATATTAAAAGCAGAATCTGATGACGGTTGCTAAGCCACTGTCAGTTAGATCTGATCAGACGACCCCCACACAGTCCAGAGGAAGCAGATTAGCTGAATTTGTGTAAAATAAAAAAAAGTTTTAAAAAGTCACTGAGGACATTCTTTCCAAACATTATCTTTGTTTGTTGCTTCCTTAGTCATGAACCAAAGACAAATGCATAAGATTGAAACCAGGTCCTTCAAAGTTAACATTTGTGGTTAGTTGGGATGTGCGATTTAACCAACTGCTAAAACTAATCAGGTGCTTTTAGATTGAAACATTTCTTATTTCAAAATCTTAGCTTTTTCAAAATAAGCAATTTATCTGTATTGGGAAAAAATAGTTATGACAAACCACTTATTTATTTAGAGCCTCATCAGCCACTGCAGAGGTGGAGGCTATTCTTTCTTGGGTCAACACAAGTATCAGGTTACATCATAAAATACAATTATTAAAAAGCACAAGGGAACAAAACAAATACAACAAACAACAAATCAAAAAAAATATTCACAACAATAAAACTACGAATGACAACAGTACCCACATTACGTCATTTAAACATTTCATACAGCTTGAAAAGCACAGAAAAGCTCAGTAAAATATATATTATATTGGTCATATGGTCGGATATTATGCAGGAAAACCTGTCCTATTTGGGCTGGTCTTCTGGTCCATTACATATTCTCTTTCTAAAAACAGTTTTACAAGTTACATGTGTGTATTGTCTGATGCTAAACTAGCATCATATCAATCCAATGTTAATCCACTTGCTTTTTTGTAAAATTTTTGTTTTGTTTGTTTGTTTGTTGTAAAATGGAGGATTATGAGACTTTATCATTTGTTATGATAGATGTTCAGACCGTTTTCTTTACAGCCTCCAGTCATCAGACCTTCAGCTTTAACATCAGTGCCCCCGTGTGGACACAGCGTCCTCCTCGCAGCACTCTATTGCTTTATTCTAACTGTGATAAATCAAAGAGAGTTGTTCTTGTCAGATTGATCGACAGTGACAGTATGACAGCTATGATTAGTTTAAATGGTTATGTCTCTGCTTCATATATTAAACTGTCCTATAATTTCAGTGCTTCGGTCCCCGGAGGGATACACACAAAGACACATTCCTATCTAATTCCTGAATATTCGTGTGTAAATGTTTCTCTTTATTTCTGTTTTCTAGGAGGCAGAGGAGATAACGGCAGCCCCATCATTGTGTTCCCAGAGTTCCCTGCGTTTGGAGAGATCACGGACAGAGAGTTTCACAATGTGCTTACCTACCTGACTAGTGTTCCCAGGTAAAGTTCACCAGCTAGTGTCACACTTAGGAAATCATACACACACACACACACACACACACACACACACAGAGAGAGAGAGAGAGAGAGAGAGAGAGATATTGTTGCATATCCTTTGTACCAACTGTCTTACCCCTTGTTTCACCACTGATTTTTCTCTCCACCCTTCTTGAGTGTTCTTCCATAGTCCAAAAATAAATAAACTTAAAATAGACAGGCAAGGGAGTGGCTGTATTGAAGTGAGAGAGGCAATAGAGATAAGATAATAGATAATAGAATTAGGCTGCAGTCAAAAAAATGATGTCCTACTGCATGTCACCATAACACTTTTCCTTGACCTTGATGGCAAATGTCAAGATGTCAAGGAAAGATGTGAAGGAGAATTCAGAGCTTAGACCACATAATACATAATATAAAGACAAAAGAAGCACTGAAGCCCCTTTCCATGCGTTTAAGATCATTCAACCAGCTCTCATCATGCCACTTAGGCACTTCAGGGTCATTTCCATCAGTGAGGAACCTTCCTAAGCAAAAAAGACTATTCAACGGCAGCCTCAGTCTGTGAGGACGCCTCACTCCTTTGTGTATAAAGTCTGCCAGTAGGTGGCAGTGGGTATCTAAACACAGTCTCACTGCATGAAGGTGTAGGCGGCAGTGGATTTGTGCAGTGGATGAGACGCTCAGTGTATTGCATGGAAATCTGTAAGGGCAGAATGTTGTGATTACATTATTAATAAGATAGCCAATTACTAACCCTGGGTCCTTATCAGTCTTCTGCAGACAGTCTTTGTATACACGGACAGACCACATGAGACAACAGGGGGAGGGGAAATGTACCAAACTATCTCTTTCTCTACCTATTCCTCAGAAAAAAACAAAAAAATCTCCTGTCCCATTTGCCTGTACATTTTTTACTTTTTTCTCTGGTCACGATTTAGCCTTTCAGTGTCTTGATTTAGCTCTCCCCCTGGCTGTCCCAGCCTTCCTTCATCATTTCTGGACCGGCAAAGTGCGTTAAAATAGAAATTGCAGTGACTCTGACTGTTTGACTCTGAATAATGCATACAGACAGCTGAGCAGAGCTGTGCTCTGAAGTACGTGTGTTATGTATTCACATTATCTACATCTGTATCTGTATGAAGACACACATACATGTGCTCGTGTTGTAGACCTTTAGAAATGTGTCAATACAGCATTTTTCTTGTCACATTTTACTTTTGAATCATTAAACTGAAGCTTTATTAATTTTCTTTTTTATTTTTAATTTTAGTCAGGATTCAACTTTTCCAATATTTCTTACTCAATTTCTGGGAAATGAGGATTTTTTTTTTTTTTTATTTAGATCTAACCTGAAAACCAGCTAACATTTGCATTCATTGTGAGTGTCTAAATTTACCTCCTTGACTTAGCCATCGTAAGGAGGGTCATCCACAGGAGTGCCGTAGCGATGAGCCTCAAGCTGTTCTCAATATAGAGGCAGATGGCTGCAGCCACCTGAGGGACCGACAACCCCGACAGGGCACATACAGTCCACAGCCAGGGGCAAATGTCCTACAGCTGTATTATGTCCTTGAACAGCTGCCGCTAGTTTAAAACAAATATTTTCAGATCGATATTAATGACTTAATTTTTTCTTTAAAATCCTATCATACCACACATGCTCGTTACCATGTCATATAATAACTGTAAACATTTTATCCAAGTCAAGGCCGACTGCTTGGATGTTTTCAATTAATTTCAATTTCAATTTATTGATCATAATTAATTGTTTTAGGTTTAACATCTAAACACACCCTGCAAATGAACTAGTAGTCATGTCCTTGATCCCATCTCTCTCCCCTCTCTCTTTATATCTCTCTTTGGCCTTTACAAACACTTTATGGTACAGAGAGCTGACAGTAATATCCCAGAATTGAAACACATTCTGCACTCATGGCTTTTTAATCTGTTTCTAATTTAATATACCAGTGCTCTTATATGCTGGCAGTCACTTTCTCTGCTCTGAGAGGGGGGTGGGGAAGGTGTAGCACGTGTGTTGCTATGTCTGCATATGCATTCATGCAGCAAATTTCCCTCATCTTTGCATCGCCATCAGGCAGAACTCACAGCTCTGACACTCTGTCCCGAGAAATCCAATTATTATGAGGACACTCGAGCAGCAACAACACCGCCAGACAACTGGTACAAAACCTAAGATTTGCACTGTCTGTGTGCACATTTACAGTATAAATTAAAACTAACTTTTCATTTAGAACCAAACTTTTTATTTATATTTTAGTATAATGCAGAAGATGAGTCCACATATGATATTGATTGTTTATTTGTGTATTTATATTGTGTAGTGCCCCTAATTAACTTTAGCATTTTTGTGAAAATGTGCCATAGTTAGCTTAACTGCTACTTAACACTCATATCCCAATATAAAAGACATATATTATGTAAAAATGAAATGGGATACAAGCAATAGCATGTCATCTGACACACACAGCACACATTTTCATCGTCTTCCTCTGCTCTTCTCCTCTCAGCCTCAGGTGCTTTATGTTCCACCATAAACCAGCCTCTCATCTCAGCAGCCGTAAATGTCTTGAAGGCAGAAAAAGCTCTTGTCCCGCTCCCCCGCTCTCCTCTTCCTCCTCCTTCTCCTCCACGGCTGAGATGTAAAGCAGTTTGTGCTTTGAAAGCCCAAGTGGCTGTGAGAGTCTGTGTAGATGATTGAGTGCGGAGCCGAGAAGTGGGCATGATGGAGGAAGAGAATAGTCGAGATGAAAGGGGAAAAGGATGAGAAGTGCCGCTGTGAATGTAAATGTTACAGTGAGAGGAAGCAGAGAGGCAGACATGGATAAACTGTATTTTACTAATAAATGAAGCCCTCATGCTTACAGTGGCATCCTCTTTGAGTCTGTCCCCTCCCCCCACATCTGTAAAGATCTGCTCACTGGCTACCAGAGCTGCTCATCACTCTGCAGCCATCCTGTTATAGGAGAGTGTCTCTGCAGCTCCCAGTGTCTCATTGGACGGCTGAAAGATGCAGGGCAGAGGGGGGAGAGACCGGCTGGATGCTGTGATGGTCTGAAACATTTGGCTCCCTCTCAGAACAGAAAGCTGGGATCTACCTCCGAGACACATCCTCTTCTTTTGTGTTTTTATTTTGCCCTCATTGCTTCAAGGACTGCTCTTGTTTGTGCACCGAGAGTGGCGGACATTACAGCGAATACTTGAGGATTACTTGGACATTTGTGCATGAAAGGCTCTGAGGTGTTCACATGCAGCCATGCTGTAGGTGCATCATGTTGTCATTGATTGGTGGTGGTGTGTAAACCGTAAAGCCCTCCTCTCTCCTGGGACCAGAGAGGACAGGGGAGGAGGGGGAGGCACAGGGAGAGAAGTGGGGGGCTGGATGGAGGCGGATGGCCAAGAAATCTGGAGGTACTTCACAGCGTTTCCTTTTACGGACTGGTGCAGCTGTCTGAGGAGATAAAGAGCAGCATAACAAAACAAGGAGCTGTGAACACCCACTTAGGTTCTCTACTATCTTAGTCGGCACACGGGGAAGGAGAAGTACATGTATGTTTTTGTGTTTTCTTGTCCTGCTTGAGTTCTTTTCTGTGGCTATTAAGCGTCATTACATTGTCATACAGACTTTCCAGACTAAACTGCAGTGTGTGATGTTACATGTTTCCTGGAGGTGAAAGCTGATGTGATCACCTCTTATCACCACTCACTGTGCTGTCAAATTACAATCTTAATCTCATCACGCTCTTCTCTCTCTGTGTTCCAGTTTGTCCTCGACAGATGTGGGTTTCATCCTGGTCATCGATCGCCGGCAAGACCGATGGGCAGCCGTCAAGGGGACCCTGCTCCGCATCGCAGTAAGTTTATCTTTGTGTGTGCACTTACTTCCTGTCTGCATTGTCTGTGTTTTGCGAGGCCTTGCACCCTCCCTCACTCGCCCACGGGGAGAGGAGGTGTGTCAGGCCAGAGAGGAGAGGTGCTGGAAGCGTCCCCATCACTCTCTCACAGCTCCAACTCTAATATCACAGCCACCCTGGGGGGGAGGTTAATATGAGCCAACCCCATCCTTGAACTCTCTCCCCGTCACCATCACAGCCTGCCATGTGTTTCCATAGCTACAGGGACAAATAAAGAGTCACATGCCAAAAAAAAGAGAGAGGGAGATGATGTTTCTTTTGTTCGCACAGTGATTTAAATATCTCACTCATCATCTTGAATTTACACGTCACAAATTGCCAAAATTAATGCAAAATGTCTTTTTAATTTATGTATGAGGACTCAGAAGGTGGCAGCCTACAAACCTACTGAGTTTGAGTCATAGTTTTTGCTTTTCTGAAGCACAATCAGTTGCTGTGTGGTCCTGCAGTAAGAGAATCAGTTACATAAACTGTGCCCTTGTTTTCCTATCATATCTTTCATTGCTACACAATGGTCCATCACACCTTTTTCTGAGACAGAGAGCTGATACTCGTCATGTCATTCATGGTGCTGAATGAAAGGAATGCAGATGTGGAACATCAGAAGTAATCAGGTTTCTGATTACATTTGCAGTCTCCTCCTCTGGGAATTGAAAAGCTTATCTTTTTATCTGTGTCTCATGTTTTCTGTTGGGAAGTGATGAAGCGCGTGTGCGTGGGGGAGAACCACCCCCACCACACTTCTCTCGGTATATTGCTTTTTTGGGATGTTAACAGCACCACGATTCCCTTACTGTTGTGTAAATGCAGGAAACACAGGAACATTTGCAAATTTCAGACATCTTGTAGATTATAAGAAAGTGTTAATAATTGAATACGAAGCTTCAAGTTTCAAGTCGGGCAGGTCCTCACATCAGAGCACTAAGCCAAGGCAGAGAGGGATATGCGAAACGTCTGAGAGAGGGAGAGAAAGAGAGATGTATATCACCAGCCGTGGTCTCGAGAGACCTGGTAGACCACGTCGCTCATTTCAAATTAAATCAAGCTTTATTAATCCCACGAGGGAGACTTTTACAGACTGACAGGCCAGTAATAGGGGGCATTCACTCATCCCTGCAATCATGTCCCGTTTGGGCTGATTCAGCCCGGCTGCTAAATGGATGATGATGAAAGCTGGCTCTTGTCAAGCTGCTGCTGTATGTTTGTAGTGGAGGCTCGTTTATGTTCAGAGCACACTGCGTTGTGCTCACTCAGCGAGGTTGTTCACTCAGTGTGCACATGCATGACGGTGTGTGTGAGAGAGACAGTAAGCGGGGATATTGAATGTTTACACTCTCTTTGTCTTCTTGTGTGTCTGTGTATGTAAACACACTTGTTTGTACATGTGCTTGTGTGAATGTGGGTCAGTGTGTTCTGAGGAAAGCTCCCCGCTGCCGTGCATGGCTGAGTTTGATCTGATGACAGACAGAAAGTGTGTTTTATAGACTGCTCCTAATTAAGTCAGCAGAGTTACTGTCAGTCCCTGAAGCATCTCCTCCACGCTTGTCATATATCTGGCTCTTCTTTGAGGCTTTGTGTGCATCTGTGTGTGTGTGCGCGTGCGTGTGTGTGTGTGTGTCTGCGTGCACCTTTATCTCTCAGTCTACCACTGACAAAGAACAAAGAAGCAGCATGACTGACCATGACTGCCAGCGACCACAGATCCAGGCTGCATGGTTGAGTGTTGCTGCGAGCTATAATATACATATAAACATTAAAGCTGGATATATTCTATAGTGAGGCTGCTGTCAAAGCCCGTGGAAAGACCAGAGCTCATTCATTCTTACTGAAAATGTAAATGTTTGGTTAAAAATATTTGGTTTTATCTTATTTAAAAAAAAGTCTGAATAATATCCAGAAAAGCTGGGCACTGTATTTTTTAGGAAACAATGCTGATATACTCAGTCAGTCGAATAGTGTCTGAGTCAGAGACTATTCTCGGCTGCAGCTGTGGGGTACTTGTGAGGCTACTCGGAGGATTTTTGCCAGCAGGACGGTGTTTATGGGATGAACGACAATGGTTGTGTAAATCACTATGAATGAACATAATACCCAGTGCAACAGTGTGGCTCATTAATGTATTTTTAACAGTTTTTGGACATCTCAGAGCTTTATCACACAGAGGAATACGATACTGTGATTTGATTACACAGGAAATAATTGTCAAGATCATATTAAATTAGGTTTAAATTTGTTTTGTGTTTTATGGGATTTATTGACAAAAGACAAAATATGAACTCGTAGGAGGTCAGTTTCAGAGTGTGCTGTACAACTTGTTAAAAATCATTAAAGTACCACTACCATGTTATAAAAACATTAGTATGTCCCACAATAATTTCCACCTCTGCAGGTGGTGAGCGACCCTTTCCACAGTGCTCCTCCTGGTTTTAGCAGGTCAGCAAGGACAAACGCCAAATTGATTAATTAATTCCATTAACAGAGCCCATCCCACGTGGTTTTTCATTAACGATGTATTCATTGTCATTTCTGCTTAGACCATCATTCCCTAACTCACTCGGGGAAGGCCGGCCTATCGGGCGAGCCGTCCGTTTAGGTCATTAGCTGATTAAAGCTGCATTAACCATCCCACTGCCTCAGGAGGGGAGATCAGTGTCCGCCCTCCACCAGCCATCACCAAGCAGCTTTCACAGCAGTGCTTAGCCTGTCAGTGGGTGTCAATCATGACATTTTAATTGGCATTTAATTGGTTCTATTGGCTGAGCTACACAGCATGACGCAGTAAATATTAGGAGGATTATTATGGATTTTGCTCAGTCAGGATATCTTTGCTTTATGCTGAGTTTGTTTGTTAGTGGGGAAAAAAATCTTCGTCTCAACGATTACAGCTGGGTAAAGAAAATGCTGAATACATACAGTTGGAGGCGACTTCTTTTACCTCATTATTCATGCAGAAGAATCTCAGAGGACATGAAGATTAATGTCCCTGCCAAAGGAACAGTGCCCCACATCCCCCACATGTTTCAATTTTCCTGTACTCCACACACTCCACACACATGTCTGAATGTGTTGGAGCCAGAGTTTTCACATGAGACGCATAAAGGGAGGGGATAATATAAAGGAAGTGCAGAACAGAACATGTCCCGCTCAAGCGTGATGTATAATTGAGTCAGGTTGGAGGAGGATGCTGTCTGCCCTGTTGTGACGGTCTCCATCTACTCGCTCCTATCAGGGCTCCTTCCCAGGGAACCTCCAGCTGGTTCTGGTTCTGAGGCCCACCACCCTCCTGCAGCGTACACTCTCTGACATCCTCTTCAAGTTCAACAAGGATGAGTTCAAGATGAAGGTGCCGGTGCGTACAGTCATTCTCACCTCTAGAAACCTTGACTTGTGTTATTACATCTGCATCCAATTCAACTCAATGAAGGAAGAAGATGTTAATACAATGCTAATAACACGCTGGTTAATTATAAAGACATGTGCATGTAATTGTTTCAGGTGATTATGCTGAGCTCAATAACAGAGCTGCACACCTACATCGACCGCAGCCAGCTGACTCAGGAGCTCGGGGGAGCGCAGGAGTACTGCCATGAGAAGTGGATCTCTCACCGCACTGTATGTACACTGAACACACCACGTCATGTACAACATTACACTGTCCCGCACTGCCATCACAAGATGCTTTATGAGCAAGATAAAATACACACACTGAAGTACACCCCTCCATCTTTTTTAGTAAGAACAAAATAAGACAGAGAGAATGATAAGTGTAGTGGCCATTTGTCAAAAAATGAAAATCAAACTTGAATCAGACTTACAGATACTTTCTCTTCCTATACCTGCGCAAGGAACTTAAAAAAGAAAGAAGGGTCATTACTTCACTGAATTTAGCTTTGGAACCAGACTGGTGTCCGCTGTATTGAAGTCTATGGGTGATTTGCAGACTCATCAGCGATAATACGTGTGACCTGCTCCAGTTGGTCACAATGTTATCTGCCCTGTCAATCATTTGGAAAAACAAATGAGTGGTTAACCTACTCTCTGAAGTGTCCTTCCATTTCCAATAGGTTTCATTACGAATACTCAAGCTACCCTTAGCTGGCTGTGTATAAATGGCATCAATAAATGGTATTGACATCATCAAATAATGGCCACTACTACACTACACAAAGTGTTTTGTTTAGTAAAATCAAGAAAAGCACAACAGCAATAAAATACGTAGCCAATAAAAAGTGACCAGACTCGATTGATGCGTGAGCACGCTGACGGTCTTTGTTGTGTCTTGTGTGCTTCAGGCTATTGAAGGCTTTGCGCTGATGGTAAAGAAAACAGCACAGATCCTGCAGGCGTTTGGGACCGAGCTGGCCGAAACTGAACTCCCCAATGAGATCCAGGCCACAAACCTCCTGCTGAGCACGCACACCGACAAGAAAGACAAAATGAAGGTAATATACATGATTCCTTTGTGTACTGTATATCAAGTATGTACATTTGTTATGTATTTGGATGAAATGACTTTGTCTGTGTGCAGGAGGATCTGCTGGTGGCTCTGGGTCAGGGCAGCAGGCTGCTGGAGAGCATCAACGAGCCCGTAGTGAGAGACCCAGACCACAACATGAACCAGGATGAACTGGAGAACCTGGCGACTGTGCAAAGGTGAGAACAAATACAAGACGATACAACTGCAGGATAACTACCAAACACCAGACTCTGTGTTATAATTCTCCAGAGGAAAAATGAATCATTAGCATAAACAGATGGAGGTGATAATGATTCAGATGTTCAACACATCTGTTTTTTTTTAATTTTTCACAAAACACACAGGTCCCAAGCCTGAATCATTAGCACATATGAATGAATTGATGCTTAAATGATAAGGTGTCGAAACTTGTAGTGACTCTGTGTCATTATTCAGAAACTGAATAAAAAAAGCATTGTTTTTTTTATCACCTTATGTGTGAAGTTGAAAGAAAACTGTTTTATTTTGTAATTTATGGTGTTAATTGCTAGCCATTTATTAAGCAAATGCACCCCACATGTTCAGTTTACAGCTTCAGTGTGACTTTTCTCCATTAAAAATAACTCAAAGCTGAATTTATTTTGGTTTTCTATCATTGTTATTGAAAAGCAGATTTTTTTCTGTTTGAGGTAGAAACACAAGATTTGCTGCAGAATCTTTCAAGACAAGAGGCAACACAAGACAAATTAAAATTCTTGATTTCACATATTTGTCATGCCTTAATTGATAGAAAAAATCACAAAAATCACTAAAAATCATATTTACACTGGAGCAAAGCACAAATTGAAATGAAGTTGTTCTGAATGCAATGGCACCAAACATTTGATAGAAATCTTTGTATGGTGTTTGAAATACAGCCGTTTCTGTGTCGTACTCTATCCAGTCACGACTCACATGGGGTTCTTTCAATTACATAACCAAACTAGACATTTAAGATACCCGCTGTAGTCATTTCATAATAAGTTGAGTAGCAGCGCTGGGCTAATGATACACAGTAGTGCTGTCACTGATGTTTATCACATTTCACAGCCTCTCAATTTGCTCTTATTGACTTATGTAACAAAAATGAATGCCAGCAGGCTTGTTTTTGTTAGTTGATGATGATGGCAGATGATTTGTTCACAGCTGTCTGAGCTCTGCCATCAGTGTATTTTACATAAAAGTTGGTACGGCAGTGTGCTTTGAGGTAAGTCAGTGCTGTATTTTAAGCAACACTGAGGGCACTGATTCCCATGTCAGCAGGCATTAACTCTACATCAGATGCACACAGGCAAACAAAAAGAAAAAAAATATCCAGATATCTCAGTCTGCATTTGTCTGCCTGTTTTGAACAATCCCTCTCCATTTCTTCTCTGCTCCTCTGTCAGACTTCTGTCTCAGCTGGACGAGACAGAAAGGGCCTTCGATGAGTTCTGGGTGAGACATCAGACCAAACTGGAGCAGTGTCTCCAACTGCGCCACTTTGAGCACAACTACAGAGAGGTGAGCCGGAGCCTGTTAGCTCAGGTGAAATCGTCCACACGATCCTCTTTTTTTAACTTGAAAACTGACCGTGCTGTTTCTCCTGCAGTTGAGGGCTCTGCTGGATCAGGTGTCTGAGAAACTTGCGACCTTCTCTGAGGTGGGGATCAGCCCGGCCCACGCTGACCATATCTTCTGTGAACTCACCACCTATGAGGAGAGAGTCTGTGTAAGTAATACCCAACCCCTCTCAATTAAAGCTTTGTGTAACCGCAGCATGAATAGATGAATAATATCTTTATAATGTGGGTTTGTCGTATTGTCATTACTGATTTTATCTGAATAACAAATCACAGTTATAAACAGTAATAGAGTGCTGTTATTAATAAACTGTTAGTTTGTAATAATATTATATTTACATTTTGTCCCAGTTGATTAATGTGTTTGGTAATGGTGAATATCATAATCACATTTAGAATATATATGAAGGTATCTACATAGATTTCTTATTTTTAATGAAATTTTGCTCTGTGTGATCTTTTCTGCAAAGGCAGCAGGAAGTGTACTTCACTGCCGAGGCTGCACACAATGTTTTTACTTCTATTCTGGATCCAGTCGTGATTTTGGGCTAATACTTACATCCTGTCTTGTAATATTAGCGATTTGTACAAAGATCATATATTGTCATGTCATTACATTATAAGTCACACATCCATTACAGCATGGTTATTTAAATGTAACATGTTGATATACAGCACCACCTATGGGCAAAATGCCTTCAAATGTTGCAGGATCTCTCAGAGTTGCATAATTCCTTGGTTGCAGATCGACAGTGATTTCAAACGTTAAGTCAGATTCTGTCAAATAGATTTTGGCTCTAAAAAATTACAACCAGTAAAAGAAAACTGTATTAAATATAGGAATACTGGTGGAAATAACTAATAATTATCACCCTCCTCTGGTCCACAGGAGGTGCTGGACAGAGCCTTGGCATTGGCTCGTGAGGGTGATGAGCTGATCCAGAACTCGCACTACGCTGAAGACTCCATTCAGCCTAAATGCGGCGAGGTCAGAACAATCAGCGAGAACGTGAGCAGCAACCTTAGGGCCAAGAAGGACCACCTGCTAAAGGCCATGGAGCTGCACCACAGTTTGGAGAAGGTAAGAAGGCAGCACACTCTCACAGTGTAGATGCCTTGTCTGGTTTGCCGTTATGTGACTGATTGTCTGCTGTCCTCCTCAGGCGTCTAAATGGGTTGATGATGGTATATACCTGCTGGCGTCTCAGCCAGTAGACAAGTGTTTATCACATGAAGGGGCGGAGTTAGCCCTGCAGGAGCTGGAGCGTTACCTGGATAACGCGGGCCAGAACCAACTGACGGACCTCAGTGCCATCTGGACTGAATATGAGTCAGTGCTCAACCAGCAGTTCAGGGTAAGACGACCAAACAAAGAATATTTTAATACTGTAAAACTAACCCAAACAGCTGCCAGTATTCTCAGCAATGGCCAAATAATAGACTCAGCACATTCATATTCATTTCAAATAATACACTGACTTACATAACACTCCTGTGATCACTTCCTGTGCATCAGGACCAGGTGGAGAAGGTGTTCCAGAAGCAGACGTCCATGCAGGAGATGTTCGAAAAGAGGAGGGTCAGCCTGAAGAAGCTAGCAGCCAAACAGACCAGGCCGGTGCAGCCGGTAGCCCCCAGACCTGAAGCCTTCATCAAATCCCCTCTCAGCTCGCCCGGTCAGTCTCCACACACCCACACCTGCACCATTCAGCTCACACAATGCAGAGCCTATTCACACACTTCTCGAGGCTTTTATGCTCTTCATTCTTTGCACAACCCTAATGCTATTTACAGGGTGTGAAGGCCTCAAACGAACATTATCAGACTCTCCATTTAGACTCCATTCTCCACAGCCCTCAAACACTTAATTTAGTGGATGAATATCATGGCTCACGAGTGGTTTATACTTTAAATTTCCTGTCGAAAATGTTTAAATGTTACATTTTTGAAATGTTCATTGCAGTCAACCTAGAAGTGCTGACACATTCCTAAAGAATTTATTCATGGATTTCATTCATTCACGAGGACTTTTATCACGGTCTGGCCTTCCTGTCTCTTTCATCATGAAATTCTTTGCATATCTGTGACTTTCTTCAGGGCACCATTTACATTTTCAGGTGATATACATACATTTTCAATCCTCAACTACTCGAACCAATAAGTGGTACTCTTTCCACACTCTTCACATTTGTTCTGAAACTAAATGCATCCTACATGCTGAAAGCTGTTGTGTCTGCTGTCTAAAAGGCGGCAGAAGTTTTGATTATTTAGTTACGTCTCAGAACAATAAAGGCACTGTTGAAACAAGGGATATACTGAAAGAGAATATATGTTACATTTCTACACAAAAAGGTCTTAAAACAACTAAACCATTGTTCTAGATTGAGTTCTTACATCATCCCAAATGTTTCAAACAATGTTTAAACCTACAGAAATCAGTAATCTTATTCACGGTGACTGTGTGTTTCATTCGGTCACCTGTCGCTGTAACTTCCTGGGAATCATCAGATGATACGTTAGAAAGTGAGGAAGGAAGTCAGCATATAAATCTTTATAACATTACCTCGTCTGTGAACTTGGCTTCACGTCAGATAGGTTTTCATTGGCAGTGGTGGTTACTTAACAATGAAGACAACAACTCCCATGATCCCATGCTACCTCACGACATCATCAAACTGCGTCTTTTGATTTGTTTTGATTGAGAGACCCCTAGTGGCAGAAAATACATGCAGTGTGTTTAATCTTGCACCCACTACTGTTTATTTATATGCTTTCATATTATATTCAAAGTATTTTGTTGCCAAACGAATTGTGAAAACATCTCAGGGTGAGTTCACGGCATTATTTACGGTAAAAAGACCTCAATCAACAGCATCAAACTGAGAAATAGTCACTATGTTGTTTGGTACAGGTACAAAATTTGAGTCATTCAGGACTAGATTGATTACATTGAGTTACAATCATTCACATCTACCTGTTTCCACACACACATATTCTAATTCTAGGGTATTTACAGTTAATTTAAACCACAATACTTGAGATTTAACAAAAATGCTAAAGCATGTCAACATGGCCTGGCCCTAGATTTATCCTCTTTTCCCTCCACAGCACACAGAGCCCAGCAGGAGAAAAACTGCTCAGAGACAGACTCTGGGAACAACTGTGAGAAGGTGAGTGGAGTTTACATGTTGTCTGTCCACTTGTTCTCTAAAGGTTTGTATTTGTGTGTCTCTTATCATGCTGTTGGGTTATTTTTCTCTCAGGGAAACGGCCAACTGCAGAACGGAGACAGTAACAGCAGACATGCCTCTCTGTCGGAGGAGGAGGAGAACCTGGCGGTGCTCAGGAGGTGAGGGATCAGCCGTCGCTCTTTCATCTCTAATCAAATTACACGGCAGATGGACTGTGTGAAAACACTTATCTCATTATCTATGGAGCTGTGGAGCTATCTTTTTCCTGAGCGTGCCTGCCCCAAATCCTCCATCTGATCTCTCTTTTCACCTCTATTCTCTGTCTGCCTGCAGGCACGTGATGAACGAGCTGCTGGAGACTGAGAGAGCCTACGTTGAGGAGCTGCTCTGCGTATTGCAGGTGTTTCTTCACTCCTCAGAATGTTTAATCCTTTCTGTCTTTCACTCGAGCCCGGAATTTCACGTTTTGTTTCCATGTTTTCACAGGGGTATGCCTCTGAGATGGATAATCCTGCCATGGTTCACCTCATCCCTGCTCCTCTGCAGAACAAAAAGGAGATTCTGTTTGGCAACATGCCAGAAATCTACCACTTCCACAAGAGGTGAAGGAGCGCCATCTGCCTGTCACTGATGATATCATCTGACATGTTGTTGTTAACCTCACTGGTGCCCTTATAGTGCAGAAAAACATGATGTAGCACCAGATAGGCGGTTACTGAATACAAATACATGACGCTTTCATTATAATGAACATAATCCATTGGATTATGGACTTTATTTTTTTGACTTGCACAAATTGCACTGGACATAGATGTTCTTGTGTCAAAGTAATGCAGACAACACTGCCTGAGATGGAAAACGTTTTCTAAGGGACTGCTGCTGCTTGAACCTTCCATCGTGAATCAACACAGTTGCTGCCAGAGCATTTAATTTGTCAGATGCAATTTTCATGCATTAGAGCACAGGGGTGAGAGAATTTAAGATTTTACCGTGCATCGCAATGGATAAGTTGATCGTGGTAAACGTTACAAAAGCTGTCAAGCTCGATCGCATACAGTCTTATATTGATTTCCTGATTTATTTTAGGAGAACCTGCATCTTTACAGTAATTCAAAAATCCTAAACCTGTCACCATGGCTGACTTGGCTGGGTCCACATGCTTTTAAATGGTTGAATAGTTCATAATTCCTTGTGTGTTTTTATTACAGAGGTGCAGGAAATGCATCACTTCTGTCCCCTTCAGTATGTAGCTGGTGCTCCTTTTGTGCCACTGGTTAGCCATCAAAGCTAATCAACACTTTAATTAATCATCATCTTTGTCCTTTTCTCTCATTCTTCTTCATCCACCTGGTTTTGTTGTTTCCAGGACGTTTCTGAGGGAGCTGGAGCAGTACACCGACTGCCCAGAGTTGGTTGGAAGGTGTTTTCTAGAGAGGGTGAGTGAAACTTTCAGCACATAGGTTTCATTCTGTTTATGCTGATGAAGCGGAGTCTTGACCACTTTTGTTTTTGCTGCGTTTCTCAGATGACAGACCTGCAGATCTATGAGAAGTACTGTCACAACAAGCCTCGCTCTGAAAGCCTCTGGAGACAGTGCTCTGACTGCGCCTTCTTCCAGGTGAACGGACAGCACCTTTACTGCCAGTGTTTAAGTAAATATCCTATTATATGTTAATTTGACACAATCTTTGCCTGTTTTCTTATTTCCATCAGGAGTGTCAGAAGAAGTTGGAGCATAAACTGGGTTTAGATTCCTATCTGCTGAAGCCTGTTCAGAGGATCACCAAATATCAGCTGCTACTGAAGGTACGGTGCTTTCTGCTGGCCACAGATCAACCGGACTGTTAAACTGTCTTCTCAGAGTGATTTCTGCTCTTTAGTCTTTGCTATGAGCTGCATGGTTAATGTGTTTCTGACCACAGGAAATGCTGAAGTACAGTAAGACCTGTGAGGGGACCGATGACCTGCAGGAGGCGCTGACCTCCATCTTAGGCATCCTCAAGGCTGTTAATGACTCCATGCACCTCATCGCCATCACAGGATACGAGGTGAGACATTTAACAGGAGAGCAGATGCCTCGTACAGTGTGATGTCATGAAAAAGCACATTGGATTTCTTGCATGGTCGTGTTAGTCATCTGTAGAAGGCAAAGACCAACAGAGAAGAGTGGATTAAAAAGGGAGACAGGAACACTAAGGCAGTAAAAAAGTAGGAGAATACACAAACTATAACCAGGTCACATGTGAATAAAAGAATACATAGAAATAAATGCAGTTGTTTTATTGCCTAAATCTAAGGATAGAACGACTCAGCATATAAAATAGCACAATGGGATATATTATATATAATATATATATTACATAATAGGTTGTTAAAAATCATGTAACATAATAAAACCTGCATTTTATTATGTTACGTCATCTTTCAATTCTTTCAAGAGGTTACTGATTTTATATTGACAATATTATTGATATTATTATTATAATGGTTATATATACTGTATATTTTCTGTATGTTAAATTTGTCTTCTCTTTAAGTTTGCAAACATTTTAACATCTCTCCCTTCACTGTTTATTATTTGTTATGTTTGTACACTTTTGTGCATCAGTCCCATAATTGTTGTTTGTACGGGCAGACTTGCACTGATAAAAGAGATGTTTTTTTAGCATTACATCTGCTGTAGAGCTGCAACAAACAGTAGAATAATGGATAAGTAAAAAGAAAAAATCATGTTTTTAATCAAAAACTTAAGCATTTGTTGGTTCCAGCTTCTAAATTATGAGAGTTAGGTGCTTTAAGTTGTGTACATGATTTTTGGACAAACAAGTCAGTGGAAGAGGTCACCTTGGGCTGTGAGGGATTTTACATTTTTCCCTATTTGTAGATAAAATGATTAATGGATTAACCGATAATGAAAATAATCATTAGTTACTGCCCTAATCTGCTGAGTAGGTGTAAATAGAATGAGACACGGATTCAGAAAGCTGTGACTCTGTTGAAATTTCACTGTCACTTAATTCATGAAGACTGGATGAAGATAAAGAAAGAAAATAACGTGAGGACTTTGAAAGTTCAGTAGATTCTGTGTTATGCAGAACAAAGTGCCCGTCTGTATGAGATAGACAGTCTTTATGATTCATTAGCAGGAGCACATATACTTGTGGCAGCTGCCTCCATGAAACACAGACAAATTATTTAGAGAACAGACACACTGGTCTGAATATAGACAGTCCAGATGGACACTGGCACAGAACACAGACCCGACAGAAAACAGATGCATTAAATAAAATATAAATTGAGTATGAATACCAAATCAAGGCCTGTTCACAGTATTTTATTAAGTGCAGTATACGGTGGATCTTATACCAGTATCTTCAACTCTCTTCTTTCTCAGGGTAATCTGAGTGAGCTGGGGAAGCTGCTGATGCAGGGCTCGTTCAGCGTGTGGACAGAGCACAAGAAAGGTCACGCCAAGGTGAAGGATCTGGCCCGATTCAAGCCCATGCAGAGGCACCTCTTCCTCCACGAGAAGGCCCTGCTCTTCTGCAAGAGGAGGGAGGAGAACGGAGAGGGCTACGAGAAAGCTCCCTCATACAGCTTCAAACAGTCTCTGAATGTGAGCGCCTCTACAGACGCATCTGTCTCTTATACTGCCTCTCTACTAATCTCTTAGTTGTCTGTAAACCTGTAATTTATATAAAATTGTAACCCTGCCATCTTCATGTCCAGATGAGTGCTGTCGGCATTACTGAGAACGCAAAGGGAGACAACAAGAAGTTTGAGATCTGGTGCAACTCCAGAGAGGAGGTCTATATTGTTCAGGTGCGTTAACACATACAAATTAAAGGTGATTTACTACATGTTGTGTAATTGTCAACAAATCCCATGAAATGAAAAAATTAATAATGATTTGATCTTAGTAATAAGTGTTGTCGTTCTCACTGAAGGCTGATTCCTGTGTGACCTGGTGTCATCTTCTTTCTGTAGCTGTAAATACTTGCACTTATAAATCTGAGGCTGAAAATGAACCCCAGCAAATGCAAATGTGCTGTACACCACAATGACGGGCTGCATTTAGAAAAATCGAAATCCTTTTAAATATAAATATATGTTTATGATCCATTTTAAGGGTTTTGTCTTCAAGAACAAATGTGCTTGTCACTGACAGGATAGAAAACTTGTAAAGTATCAAGCGAGCGACGGACACATAGTTAATTATTGGCCGTCGTTCTTCTGGAATTTGTTGACAAAAAGAAAAATGCAAAACAAGCTTATGACTTATCATTTAAAGGACGAGTGTGTAGAATTTAGTGGCATCCAGCCCCTCATCTCACCCGTACAAACCTCTTACAGTGGCTGCTAAAAACGCAAAAGGCCGTCTCTAGAGTCAGTGTTTGGTTTGTCTGTTCTGCGCTACTGTAGAAACATGGCGGGGAAACATGGTGGACTCCATGGAAAAGGATCCATGGAGGCTCATTTTAAGCTAATAAAAACAACAAAATAATGTTCAATATAATATCGGATTTCTGCCAATAAATCCCCCTTAATCCTAAACTCTACACACTGGACCTTTGAGCACAATGTATTGTATTTGAACAACTGGTATGCATATGGATCTACCTCCAGATAACAATGATGACAGCCCTCTAATATTTGTCCAACCCTTTCAGGCACCATCAGCTGAAGTAAAAACCACCTGGGTAAATGAGATCAGGAAGGTTCTGACAACCCAGCTGGAAGCCTGCAGAGGTACGGAGAGAGGATGTGCTCTAAAACTCACGTCTAAATGTAATGTTCACACTAATATGTTTTACCAGAAACTTCAACACTAATATTTTATTAGTAATGACTGTGAAAATAAGTGCAATGTTCAGTTAAAGTGTTTTGAAACGATCGTATTGTGTTTGAGTAGCCAGCCAGCAGAGGGCTCCAGATTCTGTTTTCCAGTTCCCTCCTGTACCCAGCGGAGCAGTTAGTCTCAGGTAAGTCTGAACTCCACACCTCATTTGTTCACTAATGTGTGGATAATCAGAAAGATTGCTTCAAGCTGCATTTGAAGCTTCTTAAGTTCCACTTTTGTCCAACCACAGTCCCTTCAAGTCCGGCCAGAGGAGCTTTAAGAAGGGAGAGGAGAAGAAAGCTGAGCCCTGCAGCCCTGATGTCAACTCCTCTTCCTCACCAAAGCCAACAGGAAAAGGTGAGTACAGTGACGACAACCAGACAGATGACACTTCTCTGTTGTAACAACTCTTTATGGAGCGTTTGCAGGGCATGAAAACTACACTTTTTATGTCCCACCGATGTTTAACCCATGTCTTAACTTCTGTCTTTTCCACTAACGTCTACCCTTTTTGTTCCTTTTCCTCCTTTACACCTAACTTACGTTCTTCCTTCCTTCCTCTTGTCTGTCCCGACTTCCTGCTTTCCCTCCGGTCAGATGAGGCTGTGACAAGCCCTACCTCAGACAGAGCTGCTGTGGCTAAAAAGCGCTTTACTTTACAGGGCTTCAGTAACCTCAAAGCTCAGAAAGGTAACTGCAGGCCGCTGTCAGTCTCATACCTGACATGTCACATCATCTTCTGCATTTGTGAAATGAAAAATTGTAGTTTCAGTCAGTTGAAGTCAAAGAATAGAGTTTTTGGAAGTGTGCTGAGAGTCAGGTGAGAAGTTAGATAGCAGTCTCAGGTCTGTATAGGGATCATACCTCCCAGTAAAGACATAATTTGTCATTTTAACACTTCTTGTATGGATTAAACATACCCAGCTGTTTCTCCCTTTTACAGTATTTTTGCTAAGCTAACCTAACCAGCTCTGGCTGCATTTTTACTGTAAAGCAGAAGGTTATTTATCTTCTCATCTAACTCTATGCATGTAGGTTAAGCTAATAAGCATAAATGTTAAACCAAAATTATAAAATAAGTTTTATAGAGCTATATATTTTAAAGATTCTTGGTCAGTGGGTCAAATACTGCATGCTTCCCTCCACAGAGCCCTCAGCCACCGATGATAAAAGTTTTACATTACCCATGACCATCCTCCTGTCACCAGGTATCACACAGCTCTGGACCCTGGCTTTATTCAACCCAGCACAATACCTTTTTCACAGCTTTGACTTGTCACAGTGTGAAAAGCACAGCTGTTACTACTAATAACATTAACAATGGCTCCGTGCTATTCAAGTGTCTCAGTAAGACGTTACAGTGTGGCAGTGAGCCAGCGTGCACAATGCCCGGATCGTGAGACTGAAGCGGATAAATCCAGCCATCATTAATTTGATTCGTTCCTCCTGTGCTTTTTGTACAGTGTCATGTCAGAGTGTCTTTTGTGAAAAAGGCCAATGTGTCTGTTAGGATAGCCTCTTCCATTCAAAAAGCATCACAACTGTGAGCAGCATCTCGCAGGTGCTCTCTATTAGAATTAGTTTGCATCTTCGTAGTTGTCTTTCCTCAGCCTTTAGTTTATCTTTGTTGGCTGTTTACTGCCCATCCTTCGTATGGAAGTGCTGAGAGGCAAGGAAGAAAAAGTAATTCAAGTAGTCCATTGTCAATTTTTTTTGTGTGTGTGGATGATTGAAAATGAATCACCAGAAAAAGAAATTTCACACTTGCCTCTCTGGGCTTCCATACCTCAGTCCTTTCTCATCAAAATTAGCACAAAATTAGAAAGAAGCCACGACCCAAAGATTGATATTCAAACAATCTTTGGGTTGTGGCTTCTTTCTTGTCCCAACAACCATCCTTAACCCCTCTTTTTTTCTTTCTTCGTGCCAGGATCTCCCACAAGCCCTGATCACAAGACGAAACGCCAGAGCGATCCCACGCCGTTCGGCTTCAAAGGTACTTAGCTCGCTCAACAATAACTGCACACTCTCCCTGTCTGGTTAGTTGTTCGTCCATGATGCCAGAGCACAGCCTCGGCCTCTTACAGTGAGTTTCATTGGCTGACTGGGTGAGTGACGAGCTGTGTTTCTATTGCCTCCTGTTCCTCAGATGCAGGTCCTCCCCCGCTCCACCTGAGCAGGGCCAGGTGGTTCAGCACCTCTAGTCTCTTACAGACAAAGTTGAGAGGTACACTGGCATTGACCGGCTCGCGCTGGCTGTGTGTCCAGCCCACTGTTTCACTCCTACAAACCCTTCAATCTCAGTTTTTTCTTTGTTGTTCCACGTCTCCACGTTCCTCGTGAAAATCATAGAAATATACACTAATGTGAAGGAATTTTTGCCTGCCACTTTTTCTTTGTTTGTTTAGAAAACAGAGGTGCATGTTCATCACTCTTGGTGTTTTGGTAATGGTTGTGGAACTGATTGTGCCATGCTGGGATTTCTGGGATTAGCTGTTTTTCCTTCTCTGTTCAAAAAAGCTTCTTGTAGTTCTCCCTCCCCACTCTTTTCACACCTGAGTGCAGATCACACACGTTTGACAGCAGCTGAAGCTGAATGTTGCTCTAAACTAAACACACATGTCTCCGTCTTCCCCTCAGGCTGGAACAAGGCCTCGCTGTCACTGGATGCCTCAGAGGAGCATGACGGCTACTCCAGTGCAGAGGATCCTCTTAACTCCGACCCGGAGGAGGACAACGGCAAGAAACTGGTGGGTCGCTTGTGTATGCATCCTCATATAAAACAAAGAGGGCAGGTGTCAGCTGAACGTGAGCAAGTCATTGAGATAAAAAGATGAACAGCTCACGCACTTGCACACTGTGGAGCCCTGCAGTGTGTGAGCTGTTTATTTGTGTGTATTATGAGTCACTGTGTGTGAGAAACATGTGTACACCTGTCTGTACTTGTTAAGGTTCGGGTGGGGCTGAGAGTGGTTATGATTAAGGCTTAGGCAAATATATCCTCCAAGGGGACAAAAACAAAGTGTCTGCACAGAATTTTCCTTTGAGGCTTTAACAAGATATGAGGCTAAAAAGTTTGATGTGACTGAAGTACGAGTAGCAAAACTAGAGTGTAGAAATACTCTGTTACGAATACAAGTTTTGCATTTAAAATCATACTCATCTAAAAATGCAAAAGTACTTAATAACTCATGCTATCTAATACATGTAGTGGAGTAAGAAGTACAACATTTGGTGGAGTAATAGTATAAAGTAGTGTTTAGTGGAAATACTCAAGGAAAGTAAAAAGCCTCAAAATTGTACTTAACTAAAATACTTGAGTAAATGTACTCAGTTACTTTCCACCACTGGATTCTACAAGTCATTACACATGTAATTATTATCAGCTGGATAAGTGACATAATCAGATCATAATGATCACTGTGAAAACTGATTTGTCTTCTTTGCATTTACGTATATTTTAACATTAACTCAAATAGAAGGTGCTGTCAAGATAATGCACGCATCATACTAAGATACGATAAAATGGAATAAAATAGAACTTTGTTAATCCCAAAGCAAAACATTATTGTGCCAGAGAATGCATAAAATGACATTACCATAACAATAAAATACAAAAACATGAGAGACTAAAAATAAAAAAAGTGTACAGGATAATAGAAAGTGAGTGGATGCTGACATTAGTACTTAAACAAACAAACAACAGATATATTTAGGAAAACAAGTTAAAAAAACTCAAATAGAAGAGGTAGTATATAAAATGATATTGAGAAGTAAGTAATAAAAGGTATGTTGCACCTGATAGTTAGAGCAATTACAGTTCTGGTCCATTACTGGTTGATTTTTAATGACCTTCCTAAAAATAACTGTTGTATATTTCTGCAAACTTGTAATTGTATTTCTTTCCATCATGGCAGATAAGCGAGCAGGCTTTACAGTTTAAATAAATGTCAGGGTTTCATTACATTTTACATTTCATACCCTTCCAGCAGACACAGAGCCTGAAATTAGCCTTCGTTAGAAGTTTCTGGCCATCTGACATTTGTCGTGTTTGGCCACACACCAGCTCCTGAGGGGAATATTTGTCTCTTTAACCTCTAAATGCTCTGCCATGTTTACCAGCTATTCTCTAACGTTGTTTGACTTTTGTTTGGTGCCAGGCAGATGGCCTGTAGTGGTGTTTGTTTTGTTTTTTTCACTGAAACATCTGCCAACTGTGGCTGAGAGACTGAAAACCAAAACCGAAACAATGAGCTCAACGACACTAAAACATCCCATAGTGCGAAGGGCATTACATTACATTAGCAGTTAAACTAATGTTACTCTGTATTTGTGTTGATTGTGTCAAGTCAGGCAAAGTGCTTATTTTCTAACTTTAGTTTTTATACTCTCGTTTTTTTCTTTTCTTAACAGAGTGCTGGCAAATACACAGTGGTGGCTGATTATGAGAAGGGCGGCGCTCAAGAGCTCTCAGTGAAGAGCGGAGACATGGTGCAGCTGGTCAAGGAGGGGGATGACGGGCAGTGGTGAGAAAACAGCTTCTACTAACTGCTGATTATGAGAAATAAAACACATGTATATACAGTATAGCAGCACTGCTGTAATCGCACGTTTGTGGTCATGCAGGTTTGTCCGTAACCTGAGCACTTCTAAGGAAGGCTGGATCGCAGCTGCTAATCTCATCACGCTCATTGGGAAATCAAAATCATGCCAGTCTCTCACCAGCTCAGGTATTCAAACAAACTATCCCAAACTAAGTGTGAACGGATAGTTATTGAGAAGGACATTAACTCTGAATATGTGTTTCTAACAGAAGGCAGTGGCTCTGGAAACCTCAGCACATCGTCCAGCTGCAGTGAGACCTACACAAGCTTCTCAGACATCAAACCCTGAACTCTTCAGCACTTTCTCCATCACCACACTGCCGTCACGAACGCTAGCTTCATGTGGCTGTCTGCGCCGTATTGCCAACTCATCGGACTTTTGTCGGGTTTCCACAGAAAGCTGTATTTTTTCAGTTTTTAAAATCATGCACATGCACCAGTCCTGAAGATAATGTGTCATACGTGTGCACATGTTGTAGATTTGATTGTGGTGCAGTTGTACAGTGAAGGATTTACAAAACACATCAGAGACAGTCATCTCACAGTGTAGTAAAGTGATCTCCCTCTAGTCATACACCTGTCTGTTTGTTTTCTATGAGGAACAGAGGACCCCTGTGATTATAATGTAATAGATGTATGAATGGGCCAGCAGGACTGATCTCAGTTGATGCATCTATTTATGTTCACATTAAAACGTGGAGAAAAGATCAGAGATCACATGTGTACGACAGCTGTCTTTGTGTTCGTCTGCACTAACTCACCCGGGAGTTTATAATTCCACTGTTACTGTAAATATAAAAAGATTGAGAGAGATCAATACGCACAGCTCGTTGGGCTTGAATGAATGTTTTCTGTCTGATCACACCCTGTTTGCTGCTTTTTTCCCTTTACATGTGTTTATTTATTCGTAAGAAACAGAGAAGCTAACATATACAGTATTTAGTCACTTTTTAATTTGCTTCTCATCTCTTCTTTCCTCGCCGTCTTTTTACTCTCGCCCTGTCTGTCACGTTTGTCTCTCTGTTGTCAGCCTGTCATTAGAAACCTGTGTCGCCCGGACTTTCTGTACGAGCTCCGGCGGCCTCCCGGTCAAACTCTGTGGATTTTCATGTACGCTGCAGTTTAAAAATGTTTCTCCATGTGAATAATCAGAAATCACTGTATAGCGCTAACTTATTCCCCGTGGAGGGATCATGTTCTGAATGTAGATATTGTTCATTAATATCTGTCTGTCATGAAATATTTGTTATTTGAGATGCTATATTGTACATTAAGTATGGTGATGTCACTACTTTGTGACTTGTCTAATTTTTTTTACATAAACAACTTGTGATAATTCAGGCATGGTCTCTTCTTTTGTCTTGTTTGTGTCTATAAATGAAGGTTTGATACTTGATTGCACTGCAAGGTATACATATATCTTGTCCTGTCTGAAGTAAACTGGGCCTTTCTGAAACATCTGGAACATTTGAAGGTGCAGATGTAAAGCACAAAGGCAGACTAGGCCTCAGATCAGACTTAGACCGGAAACGAAAGTGAAACTAGACAACTGGGTTGCCATGTTTGTTATTACAACCATTTGTGCTTATATCTGGAATTTGCAGACTAAACACATCACCATGAAAAATATTGTTCTAGTCTTTTATCTTTTCATTTATAGACAGTGAAATAAGGCATCGTCGCAATTTAGATGGTGAATTATGAGTTTCTGAACTGAAGCAGCAACATTTCCCAGACAGAGGATGGCCAGAAAATGTGTTTACAAAGCCACAAATCTCTGCAAAAGACTAAACATTTACTGATTACAGCAGATTGAAAATCCCCACATAAAGTCTTGTTTGGAAGAAAATGAATTCATTTATGAAATTAACAAAAACATGTGTGTTGGAATTAAATTAACATAAGAACATTAATTTGTTCATTCATATTAGTTCATACTTGTTTTGGTTTGCTCGTTTAAGTCTACAAATACCAAAAAACAATTGTACAAGACATACATATAAAAGATACACTTTTACATACTTATACACATTTTATGAGCAAAACAGGAGCAGGAAGTAGAAAAACGTAGTATACCTGTCCCTTCCTTGATAATAACATAAGGAAGTACTATAAATAAAAAACACAGAGGATGAAAATATTTTTGTAACATTAAAACTATCTGAGCGTTCATGTAGACTCCACTGAGGACACCAAAGTCCTGTCCACAGTGATATTTCTGAGAGGGTTTATAATGACAGAGACGAGCTGCATGCTGCAATAGCACATGCATTTTATTCTACGTTGTTGCTGTTGTATGTTCTTGGACTAAATCTGACTATTTTGGAGCAAAATAATAAAAAATATTTTAAAAAATAAATCAAAATAAATTAAAAATAAAATGCACATAGTTATTCACACTTTTTGATTTAACTTATTAAATAATGGATTCATATTTTATCTTTTTACGCCCATTAAAAACAAACAATAAATGACTTTTTGATTTAGTCTAGTAATTCAAATATTAATAGAGCAGCTGTATACCGATATATTAATGACTTTTTAAAAAAATAATAATAATAATGAAACGCTTAATCACTATTTCTGCGACTTTCTGGGACCAGATCCAAGATAATTACTACTAGAAAATATAATTAAACATTTAAATTCACACACATTTTTCTCAAGTGTCAGGACATTTAGAGAGGTCGACGGGGGATATTTCGGAACGAACCTGGCAACCTCTGACCAGAACAGTGGGAGGTGAGCTAATACGGCGCGGAGGAGGAGGAGGAGGAGCAGGAGGAGCAGGACGGAGCTTCAGACTGATCGATGTTAACTCTGAAACTTAACCAACACGTCTTTTTTAGAGGTTTTCTGCCATCAGCTGTTTAACATGGGGCACGGTCATAAAGTCTCCTGCGCACTTTGTCACTTGGACAAAGAGACCAAGACAACAGGACCGTTATCGACCAAAGAGCATGTCACAGCTCACCAGAACTGTTTGGTAAATATCTGCATTGGTTGTTTTTTTTTCTCCTTCATCTCTCATTCATCTCTAACCACTCGCTTGTGAGCTAAAGTTAGTGACGCTAGCTTAAATGTTGGCGCCTGAGTTTTGAAGAGAGCCCTCCCCGGGCTGAGGGGGAGGTGTAGGCTACTCCCTGAGGAAACATGGAGGCGACAGAAACTCTGATAGAAACCTAACTGTGGTCAAGATGCAAAGCGAGGAGCTCCCCCACACTCACAGCCTCGGTAAAGGAGCTGGTAATGGCGGTGAAGGGCACAGTTTTACTGTTGAGCTGTGGTGGAGTGTAACTACTGCTCAGTACATAACACGAGTACAGTGTTCTGGTACTTGAACGTTGCATGAGTATTTCAATGTTGAGCTACATTTTAAATGTGAAACTGTATTTTTGTTTTCTCCACTGCCTTTATTTGACAGCTGAAGTTAGTCATTCACTGACTTTGCATGAGCAGATTTTAAAATCTTATTATGTTTAGTTATTGAATAAAGTACCCAACAGTAAGCAGTCATTTACTAAGCAATACTAGTAAAGTAATGTGATGTGTAGGCTGATCAGCTAACACTGACATATGCCATTCAGCTGCAAAGTAAGTACTTTAAATACTTTGAAAACATTGGTTATTACAGAGTGGTGAGCAAGAAATGTTCTCAGCAGGACATTTTAAAGTTAAAAAATAAACATGTCAGTGCTTTGTGATAGACAAACTATTATGTAGGCCAGATCTGAGAACATTAAGCTGTAACTAAATGAGATTTTCTGTTCCAATAACCGTCTCAGGAAGCGTCTGTGTATTACGGTTTGACATACTTATTAGTATTATCAATAACAAATGTCCTTAAAGGACTGACAGACAGAAGGTTTTTATTGAACAAACCAGCGCAGAACGATGTAGTAAAACAAACATCATATTGCAATTATTTTTGACAGATATTGTGATTTGATTTACAGTCAGTAGAAATGATCATTTTTGCAGCACAATTTTCCTTCTCACTGAAAAAACTATTGAAATCACAATAATGCGACATCTGTTTGAGTCTACCAAACAAACACGTTTTCTCACATCTGGAGATAAAGATTTTGTCGGCTTGGAAATCTCTGTAGCACGCGTTACGTGTCATGTATCATGTATGGATGTTCAACAAGGCCTTTATTTACAGCTGATGTTTAATCCTGCTTTGAATGACGGTGTTCTCATTTCACTCATGTCGTCCCTGTTTTACAGCTGTATTCCTCAGGGCTATTTTGCCGGGACTCCCCGGAGTACGACGATCTGTTTGGTTTCTCTGTGGACGATGTGTTGGATGAGGTGAAACGAGGAAGCAAACTGGTAAAGACTCTTCTTGACATTTTCAGTTATCAGTAAACCCAATCCATTAATTGTGTGCTGGAAGCGATTGTAGTTGCGTTTCTCTATTTGTTTGCATTAGATATGTAGCTGGTGCAAGAAGAAGGGAGCCACTGCTGGGTGTGAAGTCAAACGCTGCAAAAAGTCCTACCACTACCCATGTGCTGTTCATGAAGGAGCTGAGATTGTTGATGATTCAGAAAAGGGATGTTTTGGGTCAGTCTGACATAACTGTCAAAATAACCTTATAATACTCTACTGCAGTCCTTTTTGTGTCAGAAGAAATATCCATGTTTAATCACAGTTGAAGATGAATTCATTGGAAGAATTTTACTTATTTTGAATTGATTATAAATTTGTCTTTGTGTGTTGTCATCAGGCTGTACTGCTTAAAACACTCTCAACAACGCCGAGGTAAGTGGGGATCGCAGAATTTTCACCCTTCTCCCTGTAAACACTTTTTACAGTGAATGACATAGTATGTGTTGAATTGCTCTTTTTCATCTCCAGAGAAGAACAGCGCTGTTAATGGACATGCTTCTTCCTTCACAAAGCCCGGACTCTCCAAAAATCCCAGTGAAGCTGGACCGTCTAAGGTTTGTTTGATAAAACTACATAGACACAGGATCAGCCATTTACTGATTATTATTTTCTCAGGATTTAACAATACAGAATGTTTTAATGTCTGTATTTATTTGTGGAAGTAAACAGTAATTTCATTTTCCTGTTGCCCAAACGTTTGAATTTGAAATAACATGGCGTAGTTTTGTGTGGCCCCAAACCGTTCAGCGAGTAATGATATCTGTGTTTTATTTCCACGAGGTGTATTGCCTTACCTGTGAGAAGACCGAGGGGAACATCAGCTTGGATAGTTTGTCTAATAGCATTGTTATGTAAGTATGTTCACACTTTGCAAACATCTCCGTTCGTAAGTCTATAACTAAATAATTATTCAGTAAATGTTTATAATCTGCTCTTCAGTATTTGACCACAACCACGCATGTGTGTGTTTTTAGATTGTACTGTGACAAACATGCTCCTAAATCACAGAAGAGGAACACCAACGGTAAGTCCTGCTCAGAGCGCACGTGTCTCATATTATGTGTTGATATAAAGTTGTTGTTGTTCTTCTAATAACAGATTAATCCCTTTGTTCCTAACAGTTGATTGGACAGCAGCCGGGCCGTCTGCGTGCAGCAGTGACTCCAACTCATCCAGCAGCATGAAGCGCTCACATTCCAAGGTAAACATTTTCATTGACGCTTTTTAATGCTGCTTATTTTTTGTCATTAATTCAGTGATTTTAATCATTCTGATTTGCTTTTGAAACAGAGACAGTTGAGTTCCGGCGACAAGTAAGTGTGTGATTATTTGAAGGGATGGATGGTGTGCAGAACTCTTTGTTTTCTTTGCACAGCACCTTTATATCTTCACTGTTTTCACTAGTGGACAATTTAAATAACAGCAATAAATAACAATAAACTAGCAAGACATTTATTTTCTTTACAATTACAACCATGGTTTTGCTTCGTGTAGCCCCATTACTTTATGCTTTTCATGAACTCTATATGAAGTGTGACACTTATTATAATGCCTAATGTCTCTCCTGTGACACAGACAGGAAGAGCCCTCATCTAAACGCAATCCTGAAAGCTGGAGCAGGATATTAACCGATGACTCTTCAGATCCAGGTTAACCCACTTACAATACATGAGAGAATGTGACCTCTGTGGGGTTAGCACTCTTGTATGAAGCACGTAGCAAACAGATTTATTTGATATTCCCCTCCAACTGCAGATGAACCTGATACAGACATGGCAATATACGCCCCTTTAGAGTCTGACATAGACGGAAGTGTAATCTCTGGTCCAGAATCCCAAGTAAGTTTAATCTTTGATTATACCACAGTAACATTATCATTAGAGGCTGAAGATGTTCAATAATCTGATCTTCATTTTTCTTCTTTTTCATTTGTTTTATTCTCCCCTCTTCTCCGCTGTGCTTCAGTTGACCAGGTGAGATCACTCCTCTTTAACAAAAACACTGGCATATTCTTCAGCAAAATAATAAACAGTTCTGCTATATATATTTATCATACTGAAAAATGTTCAGGTTTTGTTGAAGCTACTACGTTGTTTGTGTCCTGACTCATTTCTGTGGTATGTTTTGTAGTTTGTGGTGTTGCATTATTTTTAAAGATGACACTACCTTTTAGTTTAAAGTACTACTGTACATATTAGAAGGAACGACAATATCAGAAACACCTCACTAGTAATGAAACAAGTAGCTGATTTATTAATTAGCCAACTGTCAAATCATTCATTGGAAAGAATTTAATCAAAAAATCCTACATGTTGAATTAATATACAATCCAGTACAACACCACAACGAACTACAGGCTCAATCAGAGTTCAAACATCACCTCTGTGACACTGTCATCAACCATTATATATTGAATGTTAGTTTTTTATTTAAGGTATCTTGCACAGATGCAATGCTTCTCTTTTGTCTGTTTACTAAAAATAACAGAAAGGTATATTTTTTTTGATGACGTTCTTCATTCACAGAAACGACATTCAGTGTCCCACTGAGTCCACCTCAGGTAGGTGTCACAACAGATTCACAATATATAGAGAATGTAGCTGAGGCATGACATTCATATACAAGTGGTTTACAATCTCTCGCTGTCTTCTATAGGAAATCAAGTTGCGGATGAGAGCAAAGATGACGATGAAACAGTGAGTTGTTGCATAGTGCGTCATTTTTGTCAAACGTGTCTTACCTTAAAAAATGTATGATTATCCTTGACAGCTATAACATCACACCAATTTCTCATTTGCTCTTTCTCTCTTACAATCACAAATTTAACTCCAAATCTACATTCTTTCTACACATGATTCATATATGGTATATCTTCACTAGAAGAACAGTATTTACTCATTTTACATGAAATGTGTCTGCTTCCTCTCAGGATATTGAGTCTGAGAGTCTGCTGCCTCCTGTGAAGAGAAGTGTGGACTCTCAGCCACCTTTGATGACAAGTGCTGCGCTGACAACTGAGACTGAAACAAGTGAACAATCACAACATAGTGTGATTTTGCTTGAGGCGATGGAGGTGGTGAAGATAGATGGTGAAGGTAAATTTTACTCTTACTGTGACAGAACAGTTTGTTTCACGTGCAGTCAGATGATGAGAAGATGGACTTTATTTGTGTCAGGAAATGTGAAACGTAAATGCAAATGTATAAATATAACCATGATCAAGACTTGAAATACTACGTCTTGATTGTGGTTATACAGCACATGTAAAAGCTTAAATACATCTAAGGTTTCTTAAAGGTGCATGCTAAGTTCAGTAGACATCTCTGCGCCACGATAATAATTATGTTGATACTTTTGAATATTTAAACTAAAATTCTTAAATATTGCACCTTTTTGCTCCAGATCATTGTTGCTTGATGACACACCAGCTTGAAACAGGCTACTGAGGGCATCTCACATAGATCTGAAATGGCTGACACAGAACACTAGTATAGAATGACTCTGAATCACCACCATCAGTACAACCCTATCATAGCCAGTAAAATCACACGCACAGGCCATTTGATGAGCTCTTGCTCACCTGTAGGATGTGGAATTGGTTCCAGATAGATGTGCATGTTGGTGTTAACATTTCTCTGTCAGATTACTAAAACGTTTACACCAAAAGTCAAATTTCACTCTGAGCTGAGAAAATGCAGCTGTTAACCAGGATAAAGCTCCACTTTAAGCTACACAAAAATCCATCTGGATGGGATTTAATTACAGGAGGACCAGCTGGTTTGCCATAAACGGGACAGCTGAAATTATTACTGGGGTGGGGGTGGAAAACTACCCATATACTGTATGTGCTGCAGACAGGATTTAAATCACTAACCAGTGCAGGTAATGTTCAAATCACAACACATACATAGTAGTGATGTGAGCTGCTACAGATCACAATACAAAGTGCATTTTCATGGCTGAATGAGAGAACCAATGTTGGGCTGCAACAATGAATCAAGTAGTTGTCAACTATTAAGTTAATTGCCAAGTATTTTGATAATGGATTAATTGGAGTATTTTTTTAAGGGGGGGAAGGTAAAATTTCTGATTCCAGCCTTTAAAAATGGAATATTTCCTGGTTTCTTTACTCCTCTAAGACAGTAAACTGAATGTCTTGTTCGAGGACGTCATCCCGTCGACTTTTTTCACAAGTTTCTGACATTTTATAACTCAAACAGCTGATCATTAAATTGGGAAAATAATCAGCAGATTAATCGACAATCAAAATAATCTTTTGTGGCCCTAGACCAATGGGCTGGCCTCTGAAATAAGAACACATGGGGAAACACTATACGGTGCCTAGCTAAGGGAGTTTCTGTTGTCACAGAGAGGTTGCGGTACATTTGCAAATTACTCAAAAATCAATCTGTGTCACTGACACCTTGAAATGTTACATAAGCTGTGCTAACACATGGAGCTGTCTCTCTCTCTCTCTCTCTCTCTCTCTCTGTCTTCTCAGTGTCCAGTCCTGAGCAGAGTCCTGTCCACAGTCCTGTCCACAGTCCTGATCAACACACTGCTGGACCCTCTGTCCCACAGCAAAGCTCTGCCAGGCCCCCTCCCTTTCCTAATCACTCCAAACCCTGCAGTGTTACCATTTCCCCAGCGCCACCTGAAACCGTCTCCCCCCCTGCAGTGCTCCCCTCTGACCCAAAGCCCAGCATCGACTCCGCCAGCTTCTGGAAAAGCTGCAACGCGGCAAGCTGCACACAGGCCATCTTCACTGATTTCATTAATGAGATGATCAATATCTCCAGCAGAATTCAGACGGACCAGGCCAGCCAGGAGGGTGAGGGAGGAGACGGTATACTCACAAGTTACTATAAAAGCATCTCGGTGTCAACACGGGAATATAAAGCTCTTACTCCTCCTTCCACAGATTATGATCTTGCACTAAGAGTGATGGAGGCTTCTGGGAAACTGGCAGAGCTTGTGACCAAGCAGCAGAAAGGTGAAGTAAACTATCAACAGTGGCAACATTGGTATTCCCTCATTTACACACTGTGACAAGAGAAACTGCTAAAATTAGCACATATGTAGCAGTGCCATGTTAACATATATGCTAATTATAGAATTCAGATGAGGTTGACAACATAGTTTGGACCGATTAAAGTTGAGCTAGTCTAACAGCCTCAGAAGTCCTCAGAGTCTGAGGTGTCCAAAACCGTTCTCTGCAGAGATTTTACCTTTGAATTTCCATCACACTGTGACCTTTCATGAAACGTGAAACTTTACATTTGGTAACTGATGGAGACAAAGTTGTTGGCTAATTTTCATTTGAATGAGGAGTGACTGGTTATATGCACATCGCATAGGTGCAAGGCTATCAGGAAAACGTGAAAAGAAGGTATTGCATTTCCATTTTTAAAACAATAAAATACCTAAACGACAACATATTGTTTTCACAGAATTACAAAGGAAACAGACGGAGCTGCGGAAGGCAGCAGCAGCTATGAAGGAAGTCGTCTCAGCACTGAGGAGATAAGTCCATCAGCAGCAGACAACATGGACATCAGTGTGTACGATTTACTGTCTCTTCTTTTTTGTTAGTTACTCAGTGTCTTTTTTAATATTTCATACAAACAGTCTATGTATATATTTTTTTAATGATTATGCCTTAATATTTAAGACAGTGAATAGGGCTGGATGTGGAAATACAAAACCGTATTTCATATATATATATTTGTCAGTGATCATTCTCAAGCCACTGGTTTCAGATTTCCGTTATCACGATGTGTTGTTAATATTACAGTTTCATTTAGATCAGAAGTCGCACAGAAGTCTGGTGAATTGTTAAGATATGAAAATGTGAAGATATTTTTACTAATATTTTTGTACTGAAGTTTGTTCCTTGTTATTGTGTTGAGCTAAGATGTTGCGTGCCATTCGCACTTCTTTAGGCACTGAAAATCCAAAATCCACCCAACAAAAGGAAGAGGCAAAATGTTTTGTGAATGTTTAAAATGTTTTCATATATTTCTGTGTAGCTATTTGTGAATGTCTGAGTTGGGATTTCAGGGTCAAAACGGCCCATTTCCATTTTGGAAAGAGTAGGGAGAAAATATAAAGAATTTTATTATAAAGAACAGCTTTATAGTGACAATAATAGAGTTTGTCTTTATACCAAACCAAGTACTTTTTTTTTTTTTTTTACCTCTGTTGGTTAATATTTATGAGCAGTTCTTCCTCAGCCTTATGTCACTTGTATTGTTGTCAGTTAGTGGCCTATCTGGTTGATCATATTTACAGTAAACGTGTTAAATCAAGACTTAATTTGAGTAAGACTAAAATAATGCAGCAGTTTACAGTTGAGTATTTGTTTCTGTATCCTGATGGTACAGAAGAGTCCATTATTGCTCAAAGAAGAGTTCATGTTTAGTTTTCTTGTTCAGGAAAACATTGTTCATAACTGGTTCAGTTTAAATTATAAACGTTCATATGAAGCTGCAATTCGTTGTTTATTCGTTGTTATTCTTGATTCTTGTTTTGCTCAGTTTGTCACACTTTTCATAAGATAATAATGCATAATGCATGAGACACTTTTTGTTGCTTACACTTGAAACAAACTATGTGATCTTGTTTGCAAGAACATTTTACAAAAATTTGTGTTTTACATGATGAAAAAACAAACACTTTTTGGTGGTCTGCATATAGATGGTTTGCATCTTGTGGTTTATGATGATTCATAGATGCACAATAGAGAGATGAGCTTATTGTGTTAGTCGCAATATATTCGAATACTCAGAAATACTTGACAGAAAACAGTCTTTTTATTAATTTGCTTGCAAAGGTCACAAAATTTACTGGCACATGATAATCAACCAATTAGACATAATTATTGATTTTAAAGTACAAAGGTACTGCATAGGAATTAGCACACATGTTCTTAAAAATACAGCAGTAGTGCAGATATCACTTAACTTTAAAAATGTTAATACTGTAAAATATTGTTTTCAACATGCTACAGTAGATATGTCATGTGGATGAAAAGGTGTTCAGGCCCTTACGAGTTACATGCCTCACTGTAAACCCATTTTTTAATGGCCTCATCCATGTTTCAGCTGGCAACCAGGCACGTTTAACTGCCTCTTAACACCAGTGTTTTGTGTGATAAAAATAACAAACTAAAGAAACTTTATGATGTTGTGGAGTTAAAGCTTCATTATATAATACTTTCCAACCAATAGAATCCACAAACGTAGCTCATAGATGATCATTTTCACATCAGTCACAGTTTAAGACTGAATCTGACACTGGAAACTAGATCTCCCCTCCTTGAGTCTTCTCACAACAATGCAGTGGTGGAAGCCACTAAAACCAGAGTATGACTTCAACAGACTTAATAATGGCTTTAATCTAATCTTGATATGTCATTGTCTTGTCTTAAAGGTACTTGTATGTGTCAGGATAGAACAAGTGCAAACAGCCTCATACCTCAACCAGAAAACCATGATTCCAGATGGCACATCCAAACTGTGATCTTCTAGTGAAGAGGAACAAAATCATATTCAAAATGTTTCAACACAAGTGCAAATAATAAAGAAGTAACTTGGTCAATTAAACAGAATAATAGAAAAAGTAAAGTGATAGCAGGCGACTGGCAAGAATCTTTCAAGTTAGCAGAAGGAACAACTCTCAATGCATTTCAGACCCTGTTTTACACAACATGTGTGAATGAACAGGAAGTCAGGCGCTGTGGCAAACAGCTACTGTTACTGGACTGTGAAGTGGCGCTCCCTCCTGTCAGACTTAGCCTTGTACTTTGGGTATGGACAGCTCACGCTACGAACGCATTGGTTCTAATCTGTAAAGAGATGACCTAACAGGTATGACAGTGATGGTGATGATCTGAAGATTTCCTGTGTGTAACCACCTGTCAGAGACGGTACGTGGAGGTGACCGAGAGTGATGGAGTCCTTTAAGAAGTCACTCCCGGAGCTGCCACAGCAGTCTCTGCATCTGTGTCTGTATTCATCAGGGGTCGAGGTCAGTTTTTGAAGGCACCATAGCGGCTGGCTCGACATATGAAATCTTTGAGCATGTTGCCGTCGATCTGCCAGAAAGCGGCGGTCTGGGTCACCTCAGTCAGGTGATTAACACAGAACTTAAAGCAGAACTCTTCCAGGTCCTGAATGACAAAAGAAAGAGCACAAATTGGTTCATGCTGCTTCATTTTGGACTTGTATTTTTGTATTTTTGGTGCTAAACACACAGTGTACAGGTGGAAGGAGATGCGCTAAAGAGTCTTTTGGATGTATTTGCTCAGTGGGATAGTTGTTGTTCAACTTTGTTCTGAGAATAGAGGTCTCAGAACCATGTTTATTTCTGACCCAACATCGATCTGCTGCCAATCAGATCAATTTCTCAACAACAGCAAACAAAGTCTGAAAGTAAATGTGCAACAATGACACAGTAATGCTTAAAACATTAATACAAATTTTGATTTAACACTCCATAGCGAGTACATGTGTTTAAAAAATAGCTTTTCGTGCAATGATCTACAAGCAAATATAAGTGATTTGCTCAGTATCTGTTGTCCACAGCTGCTTTACACTGTGTGAAAAGCTTCTCCCTCACTTCATTAAATCCCCGCAGCCATCTGAAGACAGCCGGACAGAGATGTTATTAAATGCGCAGCCTCCAATTTGAAAAGTGCAACAACAGTGGACGCGGTACCATAACCCACCGCTTCCACTGTGTTTACCCTCATTACAAACAGACGACACTGAGCTGCTAAGAAATTAAATCCACAGACCTGTACACATATCAGACAGGCCCCTTATAACTTGATATTCTGCCTGTTTGGGGGAGACATACAATCACCTGACATTTCCTTTAATGAAGATGCATCACATCGACAGATGAGAAGTCTTACTCTGTCAAGAAATATTTTTCTACACCTCCAACTGATCCCTCCTTATTGAAATAGAAACAGATGATAATTTGTTTCGCTGGTGAACACTGACCTCTGCGTCATAGCGCACAGCCGCAGACAGCAGAGAGAAGGCATTTTCAACTGTAATCCCCCTCTTTATAATGTGCTGACACAGACGCTTGAGGCGGTTCTCACAGTATGACGTGGCCAGGTCCAGCAGCCCTGACAGCATAGACAGTAACCCTGTGAGTATCAGCAATTATCACATAGTCTAAATATTAATGAAGATCAGGCTGTGACGTGTGTGTGGTCCTGACCTATAGCATCCTCAGGAGGCAGCTCCACATTGTCTGTGTACAGGAACTCTAGGAAGGAGCGGTACACTGGGTAGGAGAACTGGTCTATCTCGATCACCTCCTTCATGTCCTCGTTCCAGTGGGACTGGAACATGGATCTGAAGTGTTCGCACCTGCACAAGAGATTGTTTCAGCATAGAAACAGATGTATTTTTTAATCATTTACATCATGACTTCAAACTGACAGCTGTCAGATGAAATCCCTGACCTGATTTTGAGAACTGCTTTGTGGACGTAGATATATTTGCTGTCGACGCAGAACTTGAGGTCAGCTGTCTCTGGGTTGTCAAACTCTTTCTTCAGAGACTGAGCCACGGTCAAGAAGTCATCGTGCTCTTGAGAGAGAAAACACATCCACGCACACACCCACGCACATCATGCTCTGGCATTAGGAAGATATAATTACTTTTCATTTTTGCAACTGAAACAGGAAGGAGGATGACATTTCTCTTCTGTCTTTTTGATGAGGCTTTATTGTTCCTAATAATTTGCTCGTCAGTCTCTTGGAAAGACCTGTGTAATTGGCACTAATTAAAGTCTAATTAAGACTGTGTTTGACTGGTAAACTGCAATTTAATAATTCCAATTAAATGCTTCAATTGGATTCAAAAGGAATTATTTAATAATACAGTTCCCAGTAACATTTTCCATGGAAGACATTTTGACACAAATCTCAGGTGCAAAGAAAAAAGCTATAATGGCTGGATTCCATTTAGGTGCTTCAGTTTCAGGGTCCTGGTGCTGTGCATGCAGATTCAGGGTCACACTGTCTTAAGACACATGAATCGACGAGAGCCATCATTATTGTTATAAGAAAGACCTGCTCTTTTCCACAAAATGTCTGCTGTGAGAAAGGCCTGTGCATTCATAATAAAGAAATATTAAAATGGGTTTAAATTGAGTTATTTATAAGGAAATTCCCCTGGAGAGGAAACACATTTATTTAAGCCTCAGACCTTCAGCATTAATGTCCCAATAATTAGTACCCACTACCAAAAAGTACATAGTTCTTTCCAGGAAACCTTTTAGGAACACATAAAGAAATTACAAGAAACTTTTATTAGCAAATAATGGACCAATAAGGAAGTACAGGTCCATTATTTGCCAATAGATAGTATGTTTTATTTGTTGTTTGGATAGGGATTCAGGGCAAAGTGGAGGAACCAGCAGAGAGTGAGGCAAGATTAAATCGATCAGGCAAACATCTACAGCCAAGCTGATGTTTTCTATGTTTAATAGTAAACCTTAATAAACCTTACATTTTTAGAGTGACTTCAAACCTCTGTGGAGGCAAGAAGTTTTCAAATGACTTCTATTTAAAGTAATTATTATAAATGTTTTAATTTACAGTATGAAAACTATGCTGCAGAGACATGTTAACATAGGTTATCCATAACATAGATTTAATTAGCATTTATTTAATTGATTTAAATATTTTTTCAAATGCTTTATGTTATCTCTTTTGTTACTGTGAAAGATTTTGCAGCCCTGGTTTTTTTGGGTGTGGTATACTTAGGTTTTACTTACTTAGTTAGCCAGCTTCATTTTTTTAAATGTGGGCAATATCACAACTAGCAATGCAGTTCTCTTTCATTCCTTACAGCTGCAATAAACTAAGTGGAAATGTCTCCTAATGCTCCACGCAAGTCAAGCTCTCATACAACCTGCGGGTATGACTGCATGATATTAAAATCAGTGTAAAGTCAACTCAGTATTATCTTCTTACCCATGGAAAGAAGCCTCCACATCACTGAGGGGGTGGCGAAGCATGCAAAGACATCATCGGTGCAGGTAAAGTGTGTGAGGTGAGGCAGCACTATCGACTGGCCCCTGCACTGGCCCCACATGTACACTTGACCACTCTGGGTCTTAGCAGCTGATGTGTGTGTGGAGTGACAGGCGGCGATTTCCACAATCCTGTCAAAGAAGCCAAAGGAGAGAATTAAGATGTGTAGAAGGCCGTGAGAAGGTTTATTATATCTGTGGGGATGGTGGTGTCGCTCACCTCTCTTTCTCAGTCATGATCTGAACTGGGCTCAGTTGGTTGCTCTTGTTGCCGGTGCCCAGTTGTCCATATGTGTTGGCACCCCAAGCATAAAGCAAGCCCTCATCTGTTAGTGCCAGGGAGTGGGCATAGCCTGACACAATCTGAAGAGGAGAAAAAACCTTTGATGTAAGAACCACAAATTTAAGATGCCAAAAAAGGCGACTTATACTGAATAACAATATAAAGAACTGTTCCCATACATAGCATGCAAACGATAAAATGTTGCACAAAAAAATGCACTTTCTCAAAGCTCTAGTTACTTTTAAATATTAGTCTATTACTAATACTATTGAAAAGGTAAAATCTGAAAACCTGTTTTCACCCCAGTCTTAACAAAGGAAGGAACGAGCAAAAAGTGGGTTTTCATTGCGCCAATACAGTAAACTTTACTCAGTTTGCAATGTAAACATACAAAGTGGACCTAAACCGGGCTATTTCTCATAAAAGATTTCCGTCTATGCCATTTTATCAGTGAAAATCTGTTATAGAGAAGGCTTTACTATTTGAAACTACATAGTCAGGGTCTTAAAGATAAGACAAGACAATCACAGAAACACATATACAGGCTTCAGTGTATATAATAATAAGATAATAACACCATCATTTAACACTTATAATGTTTTCCCCAAGATTTACCTCCCCTAATAGACTCCTGTTGTCTTGTTTTTGGTTATTTTTGGTACAAAAACATTTGTATACTTGTAGAATGGATTTGGAGAGAATATTCACACACTTATCAATCAATTTCAAATCCCAGGAAAAAATTGTTTACGAGAAATTCTAAGAATCATCTCAACAATTAAACTGTAACTTCACCGTTTTTTTCTTCATGGCAGACTCACTAATGTGCAAGATTTTTAATTAAGATGAAAGTGCTGCATGTACTAGCTGCTTAAAAATGTGTACATGAACTTTTAAGTTCATTCAAGTAAAGGTTTTTGTGCGCGAGTAAAATCTCCCACCTGCTGCACACATAAACCCTGCAGAGCTGCGAGTCGACAGGGAGTGAGCTGGTTCCCATTATTTCCAAGTCCGAGTTGTCCGTTCCCATTGTAGCCCCAACCATACACCTGCAGAGACATGAGGAGCACATGAGCGCTGTTGGGGCTGAAAACGGATAACAAGTTGTTTATAGCTTCACTATAAATTAAACAGTCACCTCTCCATTGTCCACTACTGCCAGAGACGAGGTCTGACCACAGGTGATACTGACAGCCGCTTTGTTCTGCAGGCAGCTGGACACTCTGCGGGGTGTGGGCTGGTTCGCTGTGGAGCCTGAACCCACCTGACCACAGTTGTTATAGCCCCACGCATACACCTGGCAGACAGGAAGTTAAAGGAGAGAAATGAGACAAAACTTTCAAATGTATCATGGAATGTCATTGTCATTTTCATTTTCCCTCAAAGTCCATAAGGATATTTTTTTTTACAGATTTGGACCAAGAGGACTGAGCAGATTAAACCTAGGACTTTAGCTAACTGGCTCACATGATAGAATGACTGAGTGAGAAAATAATGTGATCAGCATTATGCCAGCTCACTCTCCATTCACTTTTCTTTTTCATTTCCTTTTCACTTTGATTTATCTAAGGTGTTTAATAAAAAAAAAAATAAGACCAATGTTACCAAAGAAAACCTCTAGAAGAGCCAGATGTATGTACATAGTATCAATATGAGTGCAAATGGATTGGACTCATATTGATACTATGTACAGTGATATATGTGAAATGAACTCGTGTCCCCCTCAAAATTTAAATGTTAAAGCTGCTGCAAGCGTTGTCGTCATTTGAGCTAACTTCCTGTCTGTTTTGCAGTAAGCAATCCCCTCCCTCCTCTCTATGTCCCCACATGAACATGCAGCAGTAATCACCAGACACAGCAGCAAACAGGAGGATCCTGCTCTCTGTGTGTTCACGAGCAGACAGAACCGCCTCTTTACGGAGTTATCTGATTGGATAAAGTGGACAGGGATACCAGAAAGTTTCCCTTCTTACTACATGAGCAGGGGGAGAAGAGACATGTGTTACTGACCAAACACTCTCAATCTGTGATTACTGTTGGAATATAGAGCTATTTATTTTAATAAAAATATATCACTTACAGCAGCTTTAAGAAAAAAACCAAAAAACATTCAATAGGTGGAGAGAGCGAGCTCTTTGAAACCAGGGCTTTTTATAATGACTCCATCTATTTCTTGGCCAGCACCAGTTGCGAAGCAACCAGCAGAGACTCCAAGAATTCACAGGTCCGGGCCAAGAAACAGTCCGGTTAGCTAAGTTAGCTTGCACCTTGAAGCTTTGCTGTTCACTGTACAGACATGAAAGTGGTACAAATCTCCCAGCAAGACAGCTGAGTAAATATGTTTCCCAGAATGTCAAACTATTGCTTTCACACATCTTAACTAAACTACATAAGAGCCTCTTTTTGTGAATTTTAAGCAGTGAAAACAGAAATGTTGCCGTGTCTGTCAGCCAGCAGGAAACACAGCGTGAAGCCGACTACGTTTGAAGTAGTTTGATGCATGATAGTTTCCTTAAGGCTGAGCTTAGTTTTCAGAGTTTTCAGCTCAGGGGGATCAACTTCTGCTGTGAATAAAGTTGTGACATATTTTATGGATATATTTATTATATTTGCATAAAACAAGTGATTTTGATACATTTTAAGGCGATTTTTGCTTGTGAAAATAGCATCAGAGATGAGTTCTCCTGATATTTTTAGGAACTTTTAATACAATGCTCTGTCTGCATTATGTAATCCTTTCATTTTTAACAATGTACTTCTATTTCTTTTTGACAAATTCAGTGTTTCTCCTCTCTGATAATTGGCCATTGTTCTATTAGCTCTTTGGTCGTTTTAACTGAATATTTTTCTAATAAAGGACGAGGCGGTTTAGCAGGGCATGAAGGCTGTGAATACAGCCTGTGTTCAGGTCTCCACTGTGTACTTATTTCTGGATGGTAGCTTAAATTGATAAGAATGTAAGATAAGTAAAAATAAGCATTTTGCTTCTGCCTGGGCCTGTTCAGTCACCACTTAATACACAGACTGTTGACTTTGTTTATAATGTCTATACTATACTATTATTATGTGTATTGACTGAATAAAAATACTACTACTATTAAATAATTTCATTTACTTTTCTTCACAGAAATGAAAGAAATTCTGACATATCTACTGTATGTTTGTTAAAAAGTTATCTTTCACCCCTTAAAATCAGGAAGGCCTCGCAACCCTACTGTGAAGCTTTGATGACTCCCTAATGAGGGTGCTGGGAACCAGTGTATACAGGTTTCCATTCTGCTGCATGTATAATTCTACTGCATACTAAACATTCCTTTCCCCAGACACTCACTTCTCCTGAGTCAGTAAGAGCCATTGAGTGGTGAGAGCCACAGGCCACCTCTGTGACCTTCTTATTGAGCAGGTTGGCAGACACGAGCACTGGAGCTACTCCTTGGTTGGTTGTCCCGTTTCCCAGTTGGCTGTAACCATTATGGCCCCAGGCGAACAGTTCTCCATCTGAAGGACAAAACGATTAGTCATTCTGCAGCACTTTTCAATCCAAATGTGAAGAAGAGGAGCACTAAATGTTTTGTGCAGCTACCCTCTGTGGCCAGCAGGATGTGGGGTCCACTGCCGTAGCTCAGGCTGACCACCTTCCTCCCACTCAAGAAGTCCACCTTCTTGGGCACGATGGTGCTCTGGCTGTCCCCCGTACCCAGGCAGTTACTGCAGTTCAGCCCAAACACATACACCTGAGTGTGGATAGAGGAGGGACAAACAGGAGAGCATGTAATGTGGAACAGTTATAAGCAGGGCTAAGCAGAGACAGCCCCTGTTGGCCGAGTAGGTAACAGGTCACATTCCAGACACACGGACATCATCTGGCGGCGCTGATAAGAGCTGCAGGTGGAGGTCTGGTCTCCACAAGCAAGGACAGGAGCACTGGCCTACAGATTTTTTTCCTATTTACTTAATCATTAGTTATAAAAGAACCATACCAAAGGTTTTGTTCACAGAGACGTTGATCATGACCATCATTCAAGGACAGCTTGACATTTAAGATTAAACATAGCTGCCAAACTGCAACCTTTAGTAGCAACAAACTCCTGACTTCACAATATGCTTTTCAAAATGTGCAAGCTTACTGTAATGCTTTTATGGCAGCCAAATCTCAAATCTGTATTGTTGAAGCTGCATTACTTGATTTTTTTTTTACAGTTCGGGGCAACAAAACAAACAGTAAATTGGAATATTTTGTCTTAAAAAGGTGCTGTGGGAAAGAGCAAGATATAAATTAAGCATTTATGTGGAATCATGTCTTTAGCTACTTGATAAATGTATGTCAAATATACAGAGATATCAACTGCCATATCACCAAACTACAGAGGAGCTTTCTTTTTAAAAAAATTAAACAGTTGCCTGTTACAGCAAGAAACAAGGTTGGTGAGAGCAGTGACAGTGAGGCAAAGTTGCAGGTATAAAACTAAAACAACTACGGTAGTTAAAAGATGCTAAACCCCTCCTGGGAGCCTTACATCACCTACAATGTTCGGCAGTGTCTTCCTTTTCATGACTCACTCCACCAACAAGTTTTCCCTCGGACCTCTTACCTCATCATCATTGGTGATGTAGATGGCTTCATTAGCAGACATACCGAACACGCATGCTTTCCGTATCGTGGAGAGCTCCTGAGGCCCCATCAGGCTGAAAAGGGGCCATTTGGTTACATCCACCATGATGCGCTCGCTGCGAGTCTGTGGCGAGGGCAGCTGGATGGAGGGATGAACCTCAGTCCAAAGGCATGGCAGGGGACAGGGAGAGGACGTGGGCAGGTGAAGATGCCAGTGTTGTAGTCTGTTGTGAGTGGGTTTTGAAAATAAAGTCACAGTCAATGAGCATCAAAGACATTCATCAACCGACATAACAAAGCATTTAAACATACTAATCTGATTTGGGAGCTTATTATTTACATAGTGACACAAGTTTTAACCTTCGGAAAAGGAATTTTACAGCAAACAATAAAATTGTTTTGCAAAATTGCACCTTATCTCAGAGAGGAGATAAGAGACCAGTTAGGTCATGTGGCGTTACGTTAACGCAAAAGCAGATCAGGCACGGTAAATATAAAAAGGTCCTTACAGTAAGATTTTTGTCTTAAGTGTGTCAAAATCCTGAGAGTGATGTAATTTCCCCCCCTCAGTTTTATAATCAGCAAGACATGCTGCGGATAAACATTCCTTAATTAAATGCTCTATAAATGCGTAGATCCCTGATAATTATTTTTCATAATCTGACCGTGGCAGGCAGAGGACAGCTCCACCCATTTTACACATTAATGTGTGTTAAAGGTCTTGGGTTAGTATATTTAGTGGTTAGTTAGCCTCTGTGAAAAAGTAGTATAAAGCCTTCTGTGGCTCACGAGGAAGCTGCATGTAATCCAACACATGCCTCCAATGATGTCACTCAGTGACTTAGTTGCATTGTGGGTAATGTAGGCTCCAGGTATTGAAAAACAGTCCATAACAGTATTGCACTCATGTAACACTGTTGGACTCATTATGGACTGTTGACAAATAATCAAAATAGATACAGCAGAATCAGAGATATCACCTCTTTCTTTTCAAAACATGGTGTTTACATCACCCGCAATCCAACTTAGCCACTGAGTGACATCACTGGAGGCAGTGTATCAGACTACATGCAGCTTCCTCTGTAGCCACAAAAGGCTTTCTACTGCTTTCACAATGCAGTAGTACTCCCCGAGATCTGTAAACACACTTGTGTAAGTGTGTAAAACTAGTGGAGTTACCCTTTAAGTTTCAGATTTGGCCCTCTAAGGGAAAAAGTTTGTGTCCACCTGCTCTAGAGGTTTTCTAGTCACAAGTTCTGTGTCGATCATCCAGCTCTGAAAACATTCAAGCAGACAGTTGTCTCTGTTGACATTAAGGTAGCTTCACTGTCAGGTATAAACACAGAAGCATTTGCTTTAGGGTAGATTTTCTCCTTTCTGTTACAACCATAGACATGCTGTTTCTGTCTCTCTGAATCTGTTATTGGTGAAAACAGCTTATGAACCCTGAAGACTGAAGATTTTCTGAGGCAACAGTCTTAACGGGTGTTGAAAATCTAGGTCACAGAGGTTTTAAGTGTTGCAACAACATTGCTAAACCAAGTCAGCACCTGTGTACCGTTACATTAACCACTCAGCAAACATGTACCGCTGCACTGTTAAATGACAAGTTAGTGAGCTAGCGAGCAGGCTAATGTTGTCTATTGTTACAAACGCATTATTCAGCAAACTGTCCAGCTGACACAACACAGGAAAGTGAACGGAGTTGGTGCTAGACGGATCCGTTTGGACGGTCCTTCTCATCTAAGCTAACTTGTTTTTCAACTGTTTACCGTGGCATAAAACAGCTTTTAGACAACTTTTAAAACTACAGAAGAATAATATGAACATTCCCGTTACACTTACCTGTATAATGGGTCAGTTTGCAGTGTCGTGAGCGGTTCTGGCTGACAGTTTCACCTGCCACACAGGTCGGTGGAAGGAGGTCTGTCGATATTTATTTTCACTTTCTGCCGAAGCTGCTGCCGCTCACTGCTGCTGTGACGGTTATTTCCGGAAGTAAGGAGAAAATAATGTCACGTGACTGCAAGACCAAACTAATCGAATGAGTTGAGACCAGAGAGATTACCGATCCAATCAGTTCATGAAGCTGTCGAAGGACGAGTTCATCGATGTTGCACATTGAGGTCATTTTAGTACGGAGCCCCTAAAATGTCATCGTATATGTATCTTCTGTTCTTCCTTTATGATCTTCTACAAGATAACTTTTGCACACACGATAACAAGATATAACTTTAATACTTAAAGGGGTTATTTTTCTATTTCGTGGCCAAAAGTTATATTTTTGCTACCAAGTTATTTTATATGGAAGCCCTAAAGGGCCATGCATTCATACATTTTATTTCCTCCATTTTCCCATGATGAGTTTATTTCAGTTGTTTTCTCGAGATCTCGAGTTATTATCTCGAAATAACAACTGCCGTTCTCCCATTCTCGAGATCTCGAGATAAGTTAGCAAGGCTTCAGCTATATCGACGGGGCAATCTAAGTGAGCCTGATGTCGTCGTTAACTACATAGCTGACCAGCTACGAGGTCCCGGGCGTCTCCATAATCTCAGGCCTATCAGCCCAGTCATTATCTCGAGATATCAAATTAATTATATCGTTATCTCGGGAAAACAAAGTTTCGTTATCTTGAGATCTCGAGAAAATTATCTCGTTATCTCAGGAAAACGGCAGTTGTTATTTCGAGATAATAACTCGAGATCTCGAGAAAACAACGGGAAATCACGGGAAAATGGAGGAAATAAAATGTTTGAATGCATGGCCCTTTAGGGCTTCCGTACTAAAGGGCCATGGATCCATACATTTTATTTCCTCCGTTTTCCCGTGATAACGAGTTAATTTCATTTGTTTTCTCAAGATCTCGAGTTATTATCTCGAAATAACAACTGCCGTTTTCCCGAGATAACGGGATAATTTTCTCGAGATCTCGAGATAATGAAACTTTGTTTTCCCAGGATAACGATATAATTAATTTGAGATCTCGAGGTAACGAAACTTTGTTTTCCCAAGATAACGATATAATTAATTCGAGAGTATAGTGTAGTATATTAAATCATTGCAGGAAACATCATTCAGTATAGCAATGTCAGAGGAGCAGGAGCATATCAATCACCGCGTCACATATCTTTTCAATCAAGGCCTGACACAGGCTGAAATAGCATTATGCCTTGCTATTACAGATAATAAACACATTAGTGTGCGTAATCTAAAAAGACGGTTAGCAAGGCCTCAGCTATATCGGCCGCGCAATAAGTGAGCCTGATGTCGCCGTTAACTACATAGCTGACCAGCTACGAGGTCCCGGGCGTCTCCATAATCTCAGGCCTATCATATCACAGTCATTATCTAAAGATCTCAAATTAATTATATCGTTATCTTGGGAAAACAAAGTTTTGTTATCTCGAGAAAATTATCTCGTTATCTCGGGAAAACGGCAGTTGTTATTTCGAGATAATAACTCGAGATCTCGAGAAAACAAATGAAATTAACTCGTTATCACAGGAAAACGGAGGAAATAAAATGTGTGAATGCATGGCCCTTTAGGGCTTCTGTAATTTAAGTTACACTGAATGTAATTCTTATCGTAATACTTTATTTTGGAATCAAATATTAATTTTGAACACTATGAAACTATATTTTATTTTAAAAGTACATTCTTTCAGTTGAACACTATGAGTTTTCAATTCTATAACATCAAACTAATTATCTAAAAAAATTCCCTTTTTGGACTTGTGGGGCTGTATAGTTGAATTCACAGTCAAGCATCTTTATTCAAGGTCCACCACAAGTTTTTCTTGAACTGATGGAGTATGCTCAGTCGTCAGTGACATTATGTTTGCTGGCTCTGGAGGAGTCTGAGAGAAATAGTGTCATCAGGTATTTCTATTTAAATCCCCTTTCAAATAAAAATGTGTTTTACTTATTGTTTCTTCACTTCACTATGAAGACTAACATGTGTAGAGTTCAATACAAGACTGTTTCCACATTCATGTGATGGGGGAAAGTTTCTCTGTGAAGTGCAAGCCGGATTTTGTGACATCACAGCTAGTTTGGAAGCCAATTATGGTTCAATATGTTGCTTTGCAGTCAAGTAATTCCAATGACCTGTGAAATTCAGATGGAGGGTAGAAGGTGAAAAGCAGAACGGAGATAGAGGAAAGTTTGTACTGTACTAGTTAAGACAAAATTACGAGAGAGAGAGATTAACAGAAAATCACAACACATGCTGCACATTGTGATTGTGTGAGTATTGTGTCTTTTTGGTGTTGAACCATAATACCATAAAACGTAATTTTTTTTTTCATAAACAGTCTGGGGACAGTAAGCTACAAAGAAACATGTCGACATGTAATCTGACAAAAAGACACAAGCTCACCTCAGCTCAGGCACGTGATTCAGTCATACTTTGCAAATGAAAAACACATGACTAACATGAATGTATCTTCAGAATCAGATGTTTATTAAGAAGATTAGATAAATGAGTGGTTTGTGTGCGTCCATGGGACATGTCTGAACAAGTCCAATCCATGGAGGCCCTGCCATGGACTGAATTGGCTTTGACCTACTGAGGCATGCTCACATGACCCCTGGGAGTGTCCTGTAGTGTACCAAGCAAAAAAAGCGTGTCAATAAAAAAGTTGGTTGTTAACCTACTCTCTGATGTGTGTTCTTTCATTTTCTGTGAGCATTTCTTCATCAGAAGTCATTCGATGTAGATGTGTTGGGTTTTCTGCATGCATCTCCCATAGACTTCAATACAGCTGTCACCACAAGTCTGACTCCAAAGCAAGATTCTGTGACATAATGACAGCTTCTTCTTTTTTAGGTTCCTTGTCTGGTACCAGGATGTTGGTGGATCATTTGTGGGTTGTGACGTGGGGCCAGATCGACACCTTGAGCTCTTTGCCATGTGTCTCGGGCCATTCCTCAGCAGTTTTTGCAGTGTTAGCACTGCGCCGGTCTTGAGGGGGGACCTCTGCCATCACAGTGCTGTTGCCTGGTCTGCTACAGTGTTGGTCAAGCAATTGTTTCCGGCGTTTCACGATCAGTTTCGTACATTTTTCCCCCTTAAGAAACACAACTTTTGGTACTTGATAAAAGCTCCTCGTGGTTTCTCAGTTCCAGTGGTATGAGCAACCGTTTTTTTGCCTAGTTTTAATATCTGAATATGGTTTTGTTTTGTTTTATTTGCATCTCTCATTTGTTTTGTACGTTTGTTTTCTTTCACTCAGCACACTCAGGTCTTTTAAAGGCTGACATGCCTTGTTGTTTGTGATTATATTCAATAAAGTATACAAAAAATACAATAAAATAAAATAAATAAAAAGAAACGTAAAGAGTCCAGAGCGCAAAATCAAATAATTAATTAAAAAATACAGACGCTTATTCATGGATTCTTGGGTTTTTGGAAAAAACATTGGGCACAAATGATTCTAGGTTATTTTGGGTTGCGTACTCATCAGGTACATTGAGCGTGGCAGACTACAAACGGCAATGTAATTAGACTTGGCCCAGAGCCACAGAAACCATCCCAGAACTCAGCTGACAAAAGTCCATACAGTCACTGTTTTGGAGTTTCCATCATATCACATACAGTTCTGTAATCGGTGACAACTTGGCATCTCCATCTGCAGAGGAAGATTGTGCAACACCACTGAAAGCTCCAGAACAGCCTAAGTGGACCTAATGAACCTCAAATCTTACTTCCTCTGATGGAATATTACAAAGTTAGCTGTGTTAGTTTGTGGTAGTTAAATTACATCCACTTATTTTGGAAATTGCATCATGTAGGCATAAAATCAACAGATGGAGTCAAGTATTAAAACTGTATTTTTATAACGGCTCACAGGCCCAATAATAAGGTAAAAATCCTTCTTAAGGCTTAGCATTTCAGTTTACAACTTATACTGAATGTGTCCTCCCAAATTTCAATCAAATGACCACACAGTAAATAAGGGAATCTGGATCATGGTCAGGCAGAGTAAATGTTAAGTTACCTTATTTTACATTTGTTAGAGTCTGCCAAATTCAGGCCGAATTAATCATTGTCCTGGAGCGAGCAGATCACACACATAACGTCCCTCAATCAGAAAACGGAATCTATGCCACTTCCAAAACAAACATGTTTAGTATACAATGAGCCATTTTAAGTGTACAGTATAACCTCGTTTTTTAGCACCAACCACCTAATCGGCCCTGACCTGGAATCATCTGTGCAGCATGACTGGTTTGCCTGAGCTGCCAGATAAACTCACAAACATCATCACGTGAAGAAAGAAAAGAATCAACATTAATGACCACCATCCTGTTATTGGTTGCTCTCAGATCTGACCTGTAATGAAAAAGTTGCACCACACAAGAACAAAGGCAGGAGGTAAGAGCAGAGTTAGTGTCCGTTTACTTATGGTCAGTTTTGCCCTTACCCATGGAGAGGAAGTGAAGCATGTCTTAGCAAGGTTCATTTATTATTTTACAACACACGGTGGTGTAACGAAGAGTTTGTAGTCTCTTTATGCTAATATTAATGGAGAAATTATACAATGCCTGACAATTAAAATTTCAGAAAAATACATTATATAATTAAATGATGATATAATGCCTGAATTTTCATTTTTAGGTGAACTTTAAGGACCTCGAAAAAAGAAGCGGCTCTGTAGTCTGGTGGTATGAAAGTGGATACTTCTGTATCGTTTGCCAGATGGCAGTAGGGTGAACAGACTGCGGCTGGGCTGAGAGTTGTCTTTCAGTATCCTTTGAGCTCCACACAAGCACCTCACTGATTTTACTGCTCGGTAGATCGTTACAAATGATGTTCTGGGTGGTTTTAATTACCCGCCGTAGAGCCTTCTTATCATGGGCCATAAATTCAGGGGTAAAATAAAAAAAAAAGAAAAATCACAAAACACTTAAAACCCATCAATGCTCAGACTTCAATCTGACTAAAAACCTTTGTATGTGTGAATCACAACACTTGCAAGCACGCAGGATCCAACGGCTAAACAGCAAGTTTATTTTGGTTAGGATCAGAAACACAGATCATGTCCTGAGGGTGAGATGAGAAGAGATGAGATCAAAATCCCATGACCGAAATATGGCAATGATGGTTTGTGGTGTTTGGGAGAGGGAGGGGCGGCAATGAGTGGGAGAAATGGTGTGTTACAATGTTCAGTGAATAAGATTGGAGGGGAGCAGTTACTCTCAACAGCAGAGAGCAGCATTGACCATTTCCCGTGGCAAACTCCAACAACAGGGAGGCCACATGTTACTGTAGCCACATCTCCCATTTCAATAGTCTCCAGTTGCTCAAAGAATCTTTTCTATTCAATAAAACCTAGTTTTAGTTGAAATGAAAAACAAAAGGCACAATGATTTTCAACTCATTCTTGTCTTTAATATGCACAAGAGTTGAAAGCATCAATGAGCCACCTTAAAGAGAGGAAATTCAATCTAAAATTTATAAAAAGATATAAACAATCAGAGGCCAAAACGCTGTCTGTTGCTTTTCTCCTATTATTTTATTTAAAACAACTTTTCATTAGCAAGTAAAAATCTTGCAACAAACATAAGCTTGTATCCAATTTGGATACAAGGCAACGAAATTGTAAATCTTTAAAGTGGCTCGGTCTAGTCTGCTAGTTCATGACTGTACACCCTCTCCATAGTTTTGTTCAGTAATAAACAGCTAGTCCCAAAATCAAGCCCGGGCTGCTCGTAACAACCCCCACCCAATATTTAAAACCCCAGTGTGACCCTCCCTTACCCTACCCTACCCGCCCCCACCCACCTTACTCTGACCCCCTCTCAGTAGTTAGCAGCCAACCAGAGGATCACAAAGTCTTCGAGACCAGGGTTAGGGTGAGGTTCACCATCTGACAGCGTGAACCCGCACCCGCACACCAACTGGGACATGGGACGGTGCATTTTAAACTTCCCGTCACCACTACGAAGAGAGAGAAGAAAAAAAAAACAGCCTGTTCCAATTTATCAGCATGTCATCACAATACATATGCAAGTCAAAAATAAAAACAATGAAACAAAGAAATATTGCTTCAAAAAAAAAAAAAAAAAAAAGAAAAGAAAGAAAAACCCTCCCCAGCCATCTTTGACAGTAAAGTTATCGTCCATCCAACGACTGTCAGCTGCAGCAGCTTTGTACAGGCTTTAGGTAAATATATTCATATATTCATTAGACGGCAAGGAGAGATACACATCACATTGTTTTGTACAATTATTCAAATTGAGTGATGACATGTGACCTCTTCATCGAAAAAGTAGTTAAGTACTGTAAAGGTCAGGACCTGTACTCGTTATATAAGTCTAGTCTTCATTGAGTATAGGTCCCTTTCTGCAGGCAGACATCGATATGCCTCTCAGACGTGTGCATAAGACTGAAGAAAAGGAAAAAAACAAAAAAAACATGAACGCTCCACAGACTCAACCAGGAGAAGCTGAAAACATGAACCTAAAATATTCGTTTGAAGAGAGAATTTAAAAGAATTAAAATAAGATCAGATAAGCAATTCAGGTCGATATCTGAGCTCGACACACTTTTTTTTTTTGTTTTTGTTTTTTTTTTCCTTTGTTGAACCCCCCCTTTTCCAAGTTTCACATTACAGGGGAGTCCCGAGCAATCACTGGACCACAGGACGTGACGAAGCTCCTGCTGCAGAAATGGACGTCCTGTAGGGGGATAAACGCTACAGCTGACATGTTCCTCTTCTCTTAAGTCTCTTGCGCCTTCACCTCAAGGTGCTTCCTCCCGTGACAGGCATTCACATCCGTAAAAACACAAAAACTGTTGTCGCTCTGCCGAATCAGAAGCAGGCGCTTAGCAGGTCTTACAGTTGTATATATTGAAATAAAAAGAGAATTATGGCATTTTCTTCACATTTTTGATGATTTTTTTTTTTAAACAAGTTTGATAATTCAACAGAGGTCACGTTAAAAAAGTGACGTCATTGAGTCAGAAGTCCCGTCAGTCAGTTTGCCACGGAGTCCTCTTTTTGCCTTAGAGCCCTTTCGCCCCTCCACCTGCCCCAGGACTCCCCTGGGAGGGCAGTGGGGGTCCGTGGTTAAATCATGGCTTAGCTCTGGGATTAACTCTTTAAACTGGGTGAGAGGGTTATTGGGGTGGCCCGGCCATCGGGAATCCGTGTGACTAAGTGACGATGTGTGTGTGTGTGTGTGTACTTGTATGTTAGCGTGCGTGCGCGTGGGTGAAGTAACACCAGAAGACGATCCAGGGGAGGGAAAGCACAAAAATAAACCACAAACAAACAGCAGTATTTTCTTCCCCACAAGTGATATGATGGCTTCTAACAGAAGTATGCACACAAATTCTAAGTGTCAAAAAGTGTGTATATGTGTGTGTGTTCGTGACTGAAAATGTGCTTGTTTGTCTTTATGAAGACTTGACATTTGGCAATTAAATCTTGCCACGAAGGCTTTTTCTTCCTTCTGGTTTTATTTGTGTGATATTTTGAAGCACTGGCAGAGAAAGCTGGCAATCCTCCTGATGCAGGTTGCCTGATGGTGACGTGCCTGTTGAATGACCAGGACTCCAGTGAAGGGTTGCCGTGTTCAGTGAAGGATGACCATTTGAAAAATAAACAAAAAAACACCCCGCAGTGCAGAGGCAAGGTTGGTAAATCCTTCAGTGGTGAGTTTCCATGTTGAAGTGATGCTAAGTAAATCCTTCGGTACCAGGTTGCCAGGTTGGAGGAGAGATGGATGAATGTCTGGGGTGATTACAGAGTACCCGTGCAGCTGGTTGAACCAAACATCCTGGCGTTTAGAAATTAAACTCCTTCGTTTGCATGTTGGAAGCTGGATCAAAGTTGAAGGTCCCTCCTTGAGTGGTGTCGGGGATCAAGCTGGGATCTTCATCAATCTGAAATGGACAAATATCATTGTGAGATCACAGCAGAAAAAGTTGTTGACTGAGCAGGAAAAACTGAGGAAAAGTTGGATTTTTGTGTTAAATCACACAAGTGGAAAACTTACATCATCTCCTGAAAAGTACTGATCAATAATCTCAAAGGCTAGTTTGTAGATATCCTCATTCTCGTGCTGCTGCAGGTTTTCTATCTTCTCCAAACCTGAAAAAACAACAACAAAAAAACCAACAACATAAATATAACCTTTCCTCTGTTATTAACAACATTTAGACAGAGTGTGTGTGGGTATATAGTTCAACTGTAAAAATATGTCAAAACTAGGGATGCACCAACTCATCAGCTGAACAGTGGCTTGCAACTCGGCTTGTCAGAAAATACATGACATGAGACTGGACTTTGAAAAAGTGTTGTCATGAAGTGGAATTTCTATCTTTGATACAATACCTTGAAAAATACCAATATTCATAACCATGTTGGATACCAAAGGGAAGTATGTCAGACTTTTAAAAAGATGAATATAACAAGGCTAATGTACGGTGATTTAAGCACAACAGCATTTAAATTGTACAGTTCCATTCAGAAAAAAGAATATTTTTCATGTGAGAGAAGGTTATATGAGAGGTTGTTTCATAATGTGTATGTTTTTGTCTTTATAATTAAGATTTATTTGTTTCCCTGGCACGAAACGGGGAGTAAACAATGGCAGAAAAACAAGATAAACGCCAACAACAAAAAATCTGTTGGCTCTCGATTAAACGTTGGAATAAGCCCAGAATTTCACAATCGGTGCATCCCTAGTCAGAAAATTCACTCATTGCTGGCTTAGTAGAAATTTAAATTTATATATACCAAAAACAATAAACAGACAACATCAAAACAAAATAATTTAACCAATTTTCTCAAATAAAAAAATATAACACTGTAAATTTACAAGAAGACCAAGACAAATGAAGAGAGCAGACTGAAGGGTAGTACAAACAAACCCTCGGACAGATACAGACCTCCACACTCCTCTATAATCTCAGCGATAGTGCTGGCTTCGTCTCCTGCCATGATGAGGATATTCTTCAGGCCGTCCAGCACCACCTGCACCACCTGGGAGTCCTTCACTGACAGCAGGTTACAGAATGGAGGGATGACATTCTGCTCCACCAGGAACTCCACCTACACAAACCCACACATACACACCACGTCCATACTCGATTACAACACAGGCAACATGGGTTACTACCTTGTATTTTACTCACAATGACCTTAACATGTATACAATTTCACTCTTTTTATTCTTTAATAACATCAACAGAGCTGCTTCTTGAAAAAGTTAAATAGTGAGGTAAGCATTTAGTACTGAAATTGTAGAATATTAAAAATAAATAGAAACCATTATGCTAAATAAAAAATACATCTCATAGCAGTACATGGTTTGAAACAAGCTCAATATTTCTGCAGCAATGGCCCCAAAGTCCAGCTCACCTGGTCTTTCCTCCCACTGATGGTGAGGTTGCTGATGGCCCATGCTGCCTCCTTCTGAGTGCCAAAGTCACCCTGCAGAGAGACAGGCTGTCACTGAGGTGTGCTCATAGCAAGTTTTTCTACAACAGCACCATGCCAAGGCACACAGACAAATGTAGGCCACTTTTCATTCATTTACCAAGAGCTGTGTTGCCTCTCTGGCTACAAAACACAGAGCGTGTCGATGCAACTGAGTACATACTGACATCGATTTTTTACATTTTTATTTAAAGCCTGACACCATCTATTGAGGAAGCTAAATATAAAGAAAAAAAGAACATAAAGCTTTAGGAATTTCTTTCCTGACCCTCCATCATGCACAAACCTTAGCCAGTTGGTGAATGATCATAGGAATCAGTCCAGCATCGATCACAGCTTGGACCTGCTGCTGGTTCCCAGCTGTAATGTTGGACAAGAACCAGACTGCCTCCTGCAAACAGAACAATCCCAAATGTTCAAAACCGCCACTTTATCTTCCACATGGGCATGGATATTTATCCAAAACGAGAAGGCATTTATATTTCTCACTGGGCTAATAAATAAACAGCTAATAAAGTAGATGACTGGGCTTCAAAATATATATATTTTTTTAATTGGTGCAATAACTCTGTATTATCCTCCTGTTCCATACATCTTTTACACTTGACTTTGCATATATTCCAGCTACAGCAACTTAAAATGTTTGTTTCTTAAATTAGTTTGTTACAACTGCATCTGATGGGAGTTTGTTCGCCCTCATGGTGAGACATGTCAGTTTTTGTTACCTCTCAAAATGTTTTAAGGGGTGGGTGTAAGACATCCACCCATCTATTATATGTATAGCCGTGTCAGTCCTTTTTACATTAAAAACTATAAAAATAAAAAAAATACAACTACAACCTCCCTACACAGTAAGGGGAAACATACGATAACAAATTGGCTCCTATTAGACTTCTTCACAAGTGAAACGAATAACTTTCATAAATGTCATGAACTTGACTGCAGTCCGCAGACGCTCACACCTTCCTCACATTTCCATGCTAAGCCATAAGAAACCACCAGATTTAGAAAATGAACATTAAAGCAACAACAACATGAAGGCTGTGGTTGTGATACCTTATTGATCTTTTCTTTAGGGTGTGTGAGCAGGTTGGGGAAGTGTGAGAGAACATCACAGTTGAGCACAACCTGTGTCTGCTCGTCTGTCCCTGTCACGATGTTACCCACCGCCCTCAGAGCTGCCGTCTGCAATATGAAGACAAAGGAGGGCAATTTAAAAAATGAGATATTACTTTGCTTCATTTATTGAGGATTTAATCCTGACTGTGGACTAACTGTAAAACAAAGTCTCACCTGAACTTTGACCTCCTGATGGCTGAGGAGAGGCACAAGAAATGGAACGACTCCAGAATCGATGACCATTTGGATCTGCTCGTTGCCCCCGTCCGTCAGATAGGACAGAGCCCACACTGTGTCTACTAGGATCTAAACACACAGACACAGGAAACTCCTGAGACCGTTTACAGTAATTATGCTGTTAGGAAAATGTCAGGCTTTCAGAAGAAAGCAAGTGATTTTTCAGTAAATATAAAATAATTGGGAGGATCTCCCTTCACTCTGATACTTACATTTATATCGGTGTGATATATTAGCACACAGAGAGCGGGCAAAATCTGCGGGGAAAGAAAAGTAGGTTGTGAGTGGGTTGGATGTAGGCAGAGGAGTAGTTGGATAAGATGAAGGCAAAAAACAGGGCAGAGTGAAAGGCAAATAGAGAAAAAAAGAAGAAAATCACAAAGAGGAATAGCTGTCAAATCCAGACTTCAAATGTCGCAACAAGAGCTTTATAGTTAGAAACTCCCCTGGGTGATGAGGCTGATTTGGCTACTGAAAAGACGCTGCAACTGTGTGTGTGACTCAGCCTGCAGAGAAACCGTCAACTGCAACACATCCATCTGTTTGGCACATGAAAGCCTGCACACACACACACCCACCTCTTGCACAGTCTCCATGGGCGGTGGTGGATCCTTGTTGCGGCAGAGGTTAACGATGACCCAGGTGACGTTGCGGAGGAAGGTGATGGGGATTGATGGGTTGATGAAAGAAAGCAGGGGCTTGACCACGCCCAGGGAAATGACATAATCCCTGCACTGTGGACCATCACCTGGGCAGGCATGGGACAGAGGTCAGCATGTCTCTGAACAGTTGCTCCCAAACATATGCACACTTCAATTAGAGGACGACTACTCACCTATAATGTTTCCTAAAGCCCATACAGCCTGTTCACATACGTTCTGGTGGGGAGAGTGTAGCAGTCGTAGGAACAGGGGCACTGCATCTGGACACACAAACATCAATGCATCAACAACTTGCCCAAGGCGACAAGATTGTTCAACTGCAGTGACAAGCTGTTGCCTGGTCACACTCAAAGCTAAATCAAATAAACACTAATCCATGACTTTGTCACAACTGAGTGTAAGCCCACCCTGACGGACTATTGCTAGGACACGCCGTGGTAGCAACTTGTCAATCACCATGTACACTCTGGGCCTAAAGCATAACCTTCCTTGTCTGTTCAACTCTAAATGGGACCACAGTTTACTAAATGAACATCATGCTGTATTGAAGAAAACTTCAAACTAGCGATTGAGACCACACACTAATGAGGAAACTGCTTACTGAGGTAATAAATCAAGTGAGAAGTAGGGTCATTTTCTCATAAGCTTACATACAATCAAACTTCTTTTTGAAACCAGAGGAGTCGCCCGCTGCTGGCCATTAGAAAAAAATGCAGATTTAAGGAACTTCCACATTAGCTTCACTTTTCAGACCTGGAAAACTCCATCCATATTTCAAACAGCCTATTGTCACGACTCCTATATAAAACAGTGGCTCACTGGGTGACTAAGCTGCATTGTGGGTAATATAGGCACCAGGTTTTTGAAAAACAGTCCACTGGTCTAACATTGCCCTCTTATAACACTGTTGAGATATTGCTTTATGATTTCACTCATTCTTCTTTCTTTTCAAAACCTGCTGCCTACATTACCCACAATGCATCTTAGCCACTGAGTGACATCACTGTAGGCAATTTATCACATTGCATGCAGCCCTCTCTGGAGCCACTAAAGACTTTATACTACTTTTATCACATATGCAAAAGTACTCTCTAAGGCCTGTAAACACACTTTAATTTGTAAAAAAAAAAAAATTGGCTGAGTTACCGTTTAACTTTAGAGTGTTTTTAAATCTGCTTTAGTGTTTAGATAGTCGCTGTCCCTCAGTTTTGCACTAACTAATTCTCATAATGGTTTCCAGTCTCCAGCCATGTTGGCTTTGTTTCAAAATAAGAGTCCACTGTTATCTAATAAAAACATAATCCAAAAAATAACTGACTGCCCCGTTGTGTGAAAAAACAAATAAATATGTTAGCGCTGCAGATTGCAGACAGTATACAAACATAGACAGAATGTGGGGTCAACTTACTGGATTTGACCACAGCCTGAGTCTGTGCTGATGTCCCAGAGGCAATGTTGGTCAGAGCCCAGGCTGCCTCAAACTGAAGAGAAGGGCTGCAGGGCAAACAAAACAACAACAGTCAAGTTACAGACAGAAAGAAAGCTAATTTAGTTTCCACAGTGGAGTGGGACAGAAAACGGGGGGAATAATCATAATGATAAATATTGATGTGAACACTTCCTGAGTTCCCAGCTGCTATCACATGTTTTCAAGGCTGATTTTTAGATTTCCCCCAAGCACATAATACAATTGTCTGTTTTTAGCCTCCCACTAAAAATTATTTTAATGAAAAGCTTGTTACTCATGGTGGCATTTTCCATAAAAGGTTTCCTTAAAAAGAGAAAAGGACTAATAATAACAATAATAAATCATGTGAATCCCTGGTGGAAACAGACATGTGGTGGATAATACATCTGACTCTGGATCAGTGGTCTGGATATCATGCTGTTTGGTGAACTCTACTCAAAAAGGGAAGACTGTCATGGGAAGATTTTTTATTTATTTTTTTTAATGATGCAACACAAAATAATAGAGCTCACACAGTTGCAAGTGATCCTCACACCGCCCACCAGCCAAATGCTGGTAAATCATGGCACAGGGTGGTAAGTCTGTCTACCCCGCTAAATATTTCATCAGGCAACCAACCATGATCTGCAGCTCCTACGGCTCTCTAAAGCTTTAGCTGGGATGTAAAACAGGAAACAAGGCGTGGCGCTCTTTGTGATGTAACCGGTCACTCTGGCTGCCTGTGGACCCAATAGTTTTATTTTCTGCTGTGTCATGCATTCACAGCTTTCATTTGAAGGCCTCAGATAAGACTTTTTGTCTATTCTTGATCGTGCTCACTTTCATGCTGTACATTGTGACTCTGTACCTCATTATATCATTAGGCTGAGCTGACCTGGCTTTGTGCCATAATGCTATGGCAACATAGTAGACAATTATTCTCTCTTGACAGAAGCACATGGGCTTAAATGCATTGCTGCATTTTGTATAAACTCAAACATAACAGAAACATCCCATTTAAGCAGTTGTTACATGTTAACATGACGTGATCCGTTGATGGTTGCCATGGTAAAATTCTTACAACTTCTTCACAAGTTCCTCCACCCCCAACTATTCATGCTCCCCCCTCAGTGAACATAAGGTCCTGGGAATTGGGGAACTCCGAGGGACAGGAATGCTGTTATATTTGGCTTGGCCTGGACTGACAAGACCAGCCAACTGCCCTGCGCGCCTCCACACACTCACGTGTGGACACAGTAGGATGCACATACTCTCTCGTACACACAAAGCCTCAGTTGCGACAGAGACTTCATGTAGCAGCGTCAGTAATCCATCACAGCAGTCTGCAGTCTTAACAACTAGAACACTCCGTTCATGGCGTCAGAGAAAAACAACACTGGAGGCAAACACACACACACACTGTTTTTGGAAGCAGACTTACTTGTCGTCCCTCTCCAGGCATTTGACTAAAATAGGCAGGATCCCGGACTTTATCAAGTCGTCGATGGGGGGGTTTCTGTCACTCGAGAGCAGTTTTCTGACAAAGGATGGAAAATGAAACTCAAGAACTTCATAAACAAAAGACAGCTGATGTCTGTATGCATGCCTGTGTTCTGTCCATCCCTCACCTGGCTGCCTGTACAGCACTGAGCTGGATAACTGCATTATCACTGGTAGCGTTCTGTAGTGACAAGGAGGGATGGCCATAATAAATGTGAGCACAGCATAATCAGCCAACAGGTCAGGTGCTACTGCCAGTACACTCATAATTATAATTGAAGGTTTTAGTGATGTCATTTCTTACCTGTAAGATGGCATCAAGCGTGACATTTTGCTGCAAAAAGAGAAATGGAGATGAATATTAACAGTCACAGTTGCTGAACGTATGCCATCATTGAAGCAAACCTAATGTCCTGAACATTTTGTATCTCGTGCCACTCACTTATTATTTACAAAATGTAGTATATGGAATGGATAGATGAAAAACATCATCAGATGCAGGGTTAACTTCTGCATCTTGACAAACTAAAAAAAAAAAAACAATAATACCAAATGTAACCGACCTTTACTTGACACCACATTATAGTATTTACATAAATGTGCTACATTTTTAACACATCTAAAGAGACTTTAACAGCTCGCTGCATCTTGGTGTCTAACATGAACATTAGTGGTCCAGAATATAAAAAATGCTGGAGGGATGATTCATGAGCTGCAACTTCTGTTTTACCAAAAGTGTCTTTCTTAGTGACCCTGAACCTTCAATAGAGAGCTGCTGGAATGGCTTATTTTTGAAGGGTAACCCAGAAGGTAGCTTCGTCCTGGTTCCTGCAATGAAAGGCTCAATTATTGCAGAAAATAAGGTCTGTGGCAAGTTTATGATACTTAAATATTTTGAAGTTTAAGTAATGCGACCACATTGTAGTCTGTTTATAACCTAACACTAGCTTTTTACTTCTAGTGATTACATTTACATAGTTCATCTGTGAAGATTATCTTGCTGAACAAAACGTATCATAAACTTGTGTTTGCCACAGAGCTGATTTTCTGCAATAATCCAAAATCCAGGGTGACGCTAACTTCTGGGTTAGCCTACAAAAATACGTCATTGCTACACCACTCTATTTCGCCATTTGTTAGCATCCCCTATTTTAAGACACGTCAGAGCTCCAAAATTCATGAGTGGGGTGTTCACTGATGTGTTTGTCATAAAACTAAACATTTAACATCTGTTAAGCTTGAGTCAACCACGGACAAAAACCCTTTAAATAAAAACCAATTAATAATTCTAATCAATAATTTCCAGGCTTTAGGGGTCATTCCTGGAGCACTCTATAGAGCTGAAGGAATAAAGCGTGGAAGTCCCGCCCCACTTCCAGGTAGCTTGTTTTAGAGTCAAGTGATATTTTGGATTTCTGTCAATATTCTAAGATAAACACACACAGTACACTCAGAACGGTCATCCAGTTTTTGATCAGTACTCTCCCTTTCCTCTCTCACTGACGCTCCTGTGAGCCACAAATTGACACTGAAATTCCTGTTTGTGATTAAAATGCACAAATTGGCTTTCTCTGCAGGCCATTCTTCATGATTTCATTAATCTACTAAAACAATGTCATCAGAAGTCAATTGCTTTCGAGATATTTTGGACAGCACATTACTACAGTCTGCCCACATACAGAGCATTACATTATGAGCAGGAACAAGAAGGCACAGAGAGAACACAGAGCTGGATCTACAAACCAGACTTCATCAACCAGGGTATATTTGTACATACAGTAAAAGCTACCACCAGTGAGGGAGATTTAATGGGTCAATTCAAAATAATTTCAAGATATTTTGGGAGATATAAGTACATCTTCTACAAAAGATGAACTCCTTCAATTCTGGTTTCATCTATTTTGAGTTTTTTGTCTCAAATTTTGATTTCTGCTGCCAACTCTTTCATTCGTGGTGCTCAAAGTAAGAAAATAAATAATCCACAGATAACATTATCAGCTGTTTTCTTTCTTTCTGTTGGAACAATTTTAGTTCATTTTTAGTTTTTAGCGTGATGGCGCCAAACAATTCAGCAGCAGATATTACAAAACTCAAATTCAGCATGTAAACACACGGCAAGACAATGACAAACTAAGCTCACCAAACCAGACATCATGTAGCTGTTATGAAGCCTCAAAACATTCCTGCTATTTATCACCCTCAGCAGCTAGTTCAACTAGTCATGGGATTGTAGATGTTAAAACGTATTTTATCTAATTGGCCAAGTAGAAATTTAGAAGGGGTGAAGGTGAGGTTCACCCATGGCGTCATGCAAGCTAGGACCGCCACTGCTGTCATGCCACAAATGACGGTAACACACACTTATGTAATATTGCTGAAGTCTTGTGAAACACTACTTAAAAGGACAATTGGGAAAACTACCGTACATCTGCTAAGGAAGAATGTGTAGTATGATTGAAAGTTTATGAACAACTGCTAAATAAACCTTTTATGGAGACTTATTTTGTCTGCTGCAAGATCAAGAATGAACTTTCAATCTTAACTGAGGAGAAGCTGTTATTGTAATTCAGGTGAATTAGCTCTTTGAAGGTTGGAATGATAAATATTTCTAACAGAGAAAAATCAGATCAGATATTTATTTTGCACTGTAAATGCTTTTGTTTGGGTGGAAATCCCAAATAAAAACAGAACTTTCCCACCGATGCATTTTATTCTAAGCGAGCACTTGATTTAACCCTTCTGACCTGTTGCCCAGACAGTCCAGTCTCACTGCATCTCTCAGTCAAGCACACCCACACTTACTCCTTTGAAGTCTGAGTCGACATCAGAGTCCTCCAGACTCTCCTCCTGTGGGACATTTCTTTTCTTCAGTAGATGTTCGTCTCGTTTGTTCTGACAAGAGGGGGAAAAAAAAGACAGAAAAGCTATGAGGGGAGGAGATGAAAGTGTTCATTAGTGCATTCATGAATTCTTAAAGCAACAGTGAATCGAGGCCCTCCTCAAAAACTATCTCTCTCTTTCTCAAACTTTTACTTTCAGGAGAGCAGCCTAGATGTTAGAAATCCCACACCGAGTGGGCAAGTGAGAGAAATCTGCCTGCAGGCTGGTCCACAAAGCAAACACACACTCATCTTTGAAGGACACTGAACCTTCACCCTCAATACACTCCACAACCTCCCCCCAGCGAGCACACTTTCATTCAGCGCACATACACAGCGGCAGAGAGACCCACACATCCCATCAATTCACAGGGCATGTGAGTCAGTGGTAGGAGGAGATTCCCTTGCCCTACATTCCTGTGCATCATGCTGATGTGCGTCACTGATGACTAATCAGCTAGTGCAGTGCTTCTTGCTGCTCTGATCCAGCTACATGGAATGTGCTAGACTTGAGAACACCTCAGCACTCATAGCAGTGACGTTCTACGTTACAACAAGCCCGTCTGCGACAGCGTCCTCCAAATGTCTGCTGATAGCTCTGCTGCTCTACATGCCTGTTTACCACAAGCACAAAGTGTCCCCTGAGTTTGGTTTATCAGAATAATCAGTTCAGATGGCCCGACACCAAGTCATGCTTTGCAAGTGAATCCGTCCATCATCAGAATGTTCATCTCCAAATATGCTGGAAACGGTGTTCATGTTGTGCCGTGCCAAGCTATGAAAAACACATCTTTACGGAGCGAAGACTTGGCAAGGCTTCGTTTCTGTTTCTATCTTTTCATGTCTGGCACTTGCTTCCAAGAACTAGAGGGCACCTTCCTCTTCCACTACCTACATATGCCTTCCTTATTCCAGGACACTGAGAACGAACAACTACAAGTGAAACCATATGATAAAACAAATGCCAATAAGATTCATGTGGGTAAAATTTATCAGTAAAGCAATAGATAAATCCTATTAGAATGATAATTTATTGTGCTGTGGGTATCCATGCTCTTCAGAGGAAGTCATTTTGGACTCTGCAGTGGGTATAACCATGATGAATGAGCCATACTGATTGTGTTAGTATTGTGTTTCAGGGCTGGGAATCACAGAGTACCTCACGATACGAGACCATTCATGATGTGTTGCCCACAATAAAAATAGTGTCACGATACAGCAATTCTGCAATAATCTATACATCGCAAGACAATCATGTAATGATATATCATGATGTCTGTCTAACTGTTTAATTCAAAATGCCCCAATAAAGGAAAAGTGCAGGAATAATGTATTTATTCACTGCATTGAGGTGTCAGTTTCACAGAATTTGACATAAACTGAGAGGAAACAATGTATGAAAGAGTTCATAGACTTTTAGCTTAGTGCCTCTTTATCATCCACACTGACTGGCAAAAAGTTGAATTGAAATAAAGCAGAACAATTCTGGAGTCAAAATGTTTAAAAGGAAGAAAACAAATATGGCTCACAAAATTCTTTCTTAATCTGTTGCACCACTACGAGTCATGAAGTAGTGACTCTGGTATGTCAAAGTGTCAGGAGAATCCATTTACAGCACCAGACCGTTTTAATAAAAAATATTGTCATTGGCACCGGTGTATTGATAACTTTATCGCAGGAGGAAACAATATGATATATTGCCGTATCAATATTTTTTATTAACTACTGATCTGTTCATCAGTTACAAACCCATATCAGCCTCCAACTGTGTGTAAATGGAAACAGCCTCAGACCTCATCAGCGAGTTAAAAAGGTGTATGACAGAACTCATTTTGCGGTACAAAAATAGCACACCAAGGCAACACAAGACCTCAAAGCTATCAAAACTCAACTGCTGTTGAACTATATTCAAATCTTTAAGCCCCATAATTTCAATAAAAAAATATTTTTTTAGTCTGAAGACAGTGTGGCCATTGATTTCAATCCATGATATAGACAACTCTGGATGCCACAACTGCAATCAATGTGCTCAATCCTGATTTTATGGAGGAGCATCTTGAGGATCTTCTCAAAGACTGAGACAAATTTGACCACTGAATATTTATAAGCTTCTGTTTTCAAGTGAGTCTCTGTTCACAGTTCTGACCGGAGAAAAAGAAAAGAAAAGAAAAGAAGAATGTCCTCCAGACACAGACAAGGCCCAGTTCCTTCAGACTCCAGGGAAGGTCTGGGTGATATGGCCTTAAAAAAATAATAATAGAAGCAATATTTTTATGCTACGTTGTGATAGACAATCCTCCAAAGCGCTTCAAAAATGTTAGGACTGGGAAACAAAATAATATATATAATATCTTATATCTGTTCTCTGATGAGGTCACTGCTGAAGGCAGCAGAAGGAGAAATGCATACATTGTGTCTGTTCAGATCAAACTGATGTATTAAATCTCTTTAGACAACGTCATCATAAAGCAGCAGCACCACAACTCAAAACGCCCTGAACTAACATCAACCCCATGCATTGGCTTCATTCACTGAAGATCAGAGGGAAGCTGAATAAGTGAGGACGCCTGCATCTTGTGATGTCTAAGGGTCGCAGACTGGAGGAAATTAGTAATTGCAAAGAATATGCACTCACAAGAAAACATGATGACCACCCGACACTGTTCATTTGAAGTAGCGCTACACAACTTCAAACTAAAGCTGCCAGGTGGCATTTAAATCCAATTCTAGCCCTCGTTACATTTAAGGCCCATTGTGCAGATTAAAAGACCAAAACGTCAATAAACATGCTGTATACACAAACTGCACATACACAATACCTACTGAAAGTACGACCCTGTTCTTCATATGTTAAGAAAACAATCCAGACAACTGCACCACATCAAAAAAGTGATAGCTCCTCCTTCTTTTCAATTCCAATAAGTAAACAAAAAAATCATGGTGGCCCTGTAACAAAAAGTGACCCCAGACTTTGATGCGAGCCAAGTACAATACCTTGTAGCCTCTATGTGCTATTTCTGCTGTTGAGCTATAAATACTTTAAAAAGTCACATTTGTTCCCCGTGGCAAAAACAATTTCAATGAATAATCAATTTTTTTGCAAAATACACAAAACTATGTGCAGAAGGCATAACAATTTCTGAGAGAAGCTGCAGCTAATTCAGCCATTTCTGGTTCTGCAAATCGAAGCGCCTTGAGCAGACCTTCAGCATACAGACTGTAACAGTGTTAGATGTGGCTTGTTCTCCAGTAAGAATAAAAAGGTATAATGTCTCTGACTCCATCTACAACTCAATGTAATGCAATTTAACTTTAAAAGGTAATTGTCAGCTGTAATTAATCAGCTGTAGTTAAGTGGTCTAAATTCTCAGTTTGCCAAACGACAAAATAAAAACTCCACTGTGTGGGTAATGTGCTGTCTGTGCCATAAATAATTAGCCAAAGGTGGTTTCCTCGCCAAAGAAACAAACTTAACCATTAACTGTATATCCTACTTGAAACAATTAAGAGTCCAAACATCATGTCATTTAAAAACGGGTTGCTAGCAGTCAAGAGTAAATAATCAACAGGCGTCACATAAAGAACATTAACGTGAATGCCCCATTATGATCCAATGCACCATTGTTGCCACAATATATTGTACGAAAAAATTAAAAACAGAAATCTGTATTGCTTGATAGATCCTAGCTTTAGGTCCAATCCCAATTCACCCCTTGTCTTGACCACTTAGCCAAGGGGTAGGGCGTCCCGATTCTTGTTGGGACACAGAAGCAGGGTGAAGTGTTCGGGCTACATGGCCTCCAAACTGAGGTTTTTTCAGAGACACACTTCAAACCTAGAGTTATGAGAACTCTGTGTCGTTTCAGTGTATTATGATCCTTTTTTTTTGTAACAGGCATAAAACATTCACTACCAGTGTGCTGACATCTCAGTAGCTTACTAGCAAGCTAGCTAATGTTACACTGCAACTGCGGGTTTGTGTATGACGGTCCCGTATTGACGGACAACAATGTTGCATCTCCCCACTCTGATGGTTTATGACATCTGAAATTTAACTCGAGCATTGAAGCTGCTGCAGTTGGTATCGCTCCGTTAATATCAGTGCAGAGAATGACAGGATACAAGCACAGGTTGCTAATGTTAGCTAGTGGCCAGGTAATGAAGCAGTGTCCTTTTTATGTGATGACTTGATTGTTAGTGTGAAGTTGCGAACGATTTGTGAGCGTCCATGTTTTTTCTGTCTTTATCAGATAAATGGCATTGTGATAATACAAGGATTGCCAGAGTAATCCAAGACAAATCGCCACAGCTGACGATATTATACTGGGATTGTCCGGGTGTGTACATAAACACCATCGACGACAAATGATGACATATGAGGGTCTTGAACAGTTGTCCTATTTTGTACTGGGAGATTGAAAACACACTCTGTTCTGAGGGGCAAGGGGCACTCGAAAATGAGTGGTAGCAGTAAAAATTGGAAATGGGATTAAGCCTTTGTGTCTGTTTGGAAGGGACCTAGATACTGGAGGACCAACCAATAAGATGTTAGGGGATACAACAAATAAGTATGGGGTGACAGGAAATTACACAAGTGTGCTTTAAATCAGAACTGAAAGAAATAGTTGACGTGTAGACGGAAACTAAAAACACATGGCTTGCAACAGTTCTCATGACAAATAATTAGCCAATTCATTTTAGGTTCAAGCTGTGTTTTTGATATTAACAATGAATTAATTGGAACGTGTTACAAGGTGCTGTGTATCTGAAATGCCCAATTCTGCTGCTATTTGCAGCTTTTACCTTTTCTCTAACCATTTTGTATAGACTGTATGGTCGCCTCCTAACATACAATGGTTCTGTCTGATTACACTTCCAACTCCACCTAAATAGCCTGGAACCGGACAAATTTCTAAGATTTGACTGAGGCCTGGTGTGTATGTGTGTGTAGACAGATGGTGCATCTTTTCTCACCTTTCTCAATTCAACCGTCACCTCATTTCGATGTCTTCTCATAGTCTGAAACAAAAAGAAAGACGGTAAATGAGACATGGTGTTTTTCCCCACATTTTTCAGTAATTCAACCTTTCATTGCAGTGAAGAACATACAAGCCTTTTACACGGATAACAAAATGATGTAATAAGGCAAAAGACATCAATTTGTATGTTTTCCATAAGTTTAGATTACACTCAACATTTTAATTATGGCATCTTATAACCTTTTAAAATGGGACAACCTTGACAACATGGGGTAAGTAGATGACTTTTTGTTTTTAAAATCAATTTAGGCATAAATCTGTGATTGAATCATACAGTAACAGTAACCACCAGCAACCCATATGACGACCAGAGATCTATAAAGCGACTCAAAAGCAGCACAAGTGAGAAAAGACAGTAACTAAATTGCTGTATTTGTGTGTTGGTTGGGTTTCCAGTTCATCCTGAACCGTTTGAGATGGACTGAGATCTTGTGACTGTTTGAAGAGGTTCATGTTGCCTTCCTAAATAGCCTCTTGCGTAATCTGGGACAGTCATAACTCAGGAGGCCGCGGAGCAGAGAGGTGTCTCCCAACCACTGCAAAACAACAATAATTCCACTACAGTGACCCAAATAAATGTCCCTTTACGGACAGCAGAACATCAAAACCCAATAGTCCAGCCTGACAGTCCAGCGCTGGACAGTGAAATGATCTTAATTTGCCTAATTCTGTTGAATAAGAAAAGATGAACCGCTCCTAAAACAATATACGCCTGAAAAGACACAACTAATGGAACCAATAGAAACACCTCAGTTAATACTAAAAAAGACAAGTCTGACACCAGAAATGCTTAAACCAATCCAATGTACGGTAACATCCAAGAACACAAAGAAGGAACTTATGACCTGCAGCAAGTGAGACTTTACTACTTTGCAATTCAAATCTGTTTCTAATGATGTTAGAAATGAAGAGCAGTCTGTTGTGCCTGACCTAAATAAATAAGACCCAAACTGGCATTTCTTCTTGCTGTAGTCTGAGTCATCCATTTAGGTAAAACTCAAATACATGCAGAGGCTCTTAAGAGGGCCCAGACATCCAAGATGCCTGAAATAGCATCAGGAATGCACTTGGCAAAGTCTGTCTGTCATAGTAGCCATGTGCTTGTCACACTGACTCCAAGTATCAAAACAACCACCTCTGGGGCGTAGATCTGTGTTTTTAGGCAAGTTGAGGCTGAAACTCCATAGATGGATTGTGAAGGGACACTTACAGACCTCGCTTGTGATTACGTCTTTGTTGGTTGACACTTTGGTTGGGAGAGGGGCATTTTGATAAATCGTATACTGTGTATAATCTAAGCAAGACTAGATATTTGACATCTACCTTTGGTTCAACTACATCAGCTATATGTCCTGTCTGGGCTCGTCTGAGATCAGCCTTTGCCAAATGGTTTGGTCATCATGTCAATGAGCATTACAGACACATGCTGTCACAGAGGTTTATAATTAGATGTTAGTTGAATGATGCTGCAAAACCCAGCGACGACAGTCGGTGTGCCAGTGGGTCACATTGTACACCGGTGGTGTTTTCTAGATTATGTTACTCGTCAGTACAGCCACACAACTATCCTTCACATTCACGCTAAAATAGAAAAGTCAACGCGTGAAAATGTCAAACTATAATGACATAGTATTGCTTGTTCAATGTTTCCCAAGTCTAACGTGCCAATCACTCGCTAATGGACCCCTATCACAGCTACTTTTTGACCTTACATTTGGTTTAGCTAGCAACACATTTAGCCGTTTTATAAAATCAAAGTAGGTCGTTAAACTGAGGTCATCCCATCATTACTACCCTGCGAAGTGTTCAGTGGCTTAGCTAGCAGCTCAGTTTAGCTGCCTCACCTGGCTTTACACGCCAGCTATCTGCTTGTCAACGTTAGCAAGCTAACAAGGAGGGGCAATGTTTGGTTAGGGTGGATGTGGACCGACCATGTAATTCAAACTAAACCCACGTTTTTATTAATAATGACAAATGTACGTGACGTTCACAAATTAGCCTTGGCGTTACCTAAGGTCAGCTGACTGTAAAGCATAGCAAATGTCAAGATTATGGAGCCGGCCGGGCCCAGCCTCGCCTGCGACCGGTGTCCATCCAACAAGCTAGTTAACGCTAGCTGGCAGTGACAGCTACATCGTATGCCCTCAATTCTCACATTTACAACAGTCCGACTGTGATGTTGCTTACTCTTTACCAACATTACCTACTGAATATTAGTAGGCCACTGATGTTAACTGGAAAAAGATCATTACAAACGCTTAATTACAGTAGAAATGTGCCGTTATCAAGGCAGGCCAATAAGCACTGATGGCGAACTCTTCAAGGTAGCTTACATTAGCTAGCTTGCTAGCTAGCTGGCAGCTGCAGCCGGGGCCAGGCTCTCCAACGAGGCCCAAAGACTGTCATTTTCTACGTTAAACTAACTGGATTCATGTTGTTAACACTCTCATTGATATGTCAGCTCACCTCGACATCACGTCCCTTGTTTTTAAAGCTCTTGATGCGGTGGTTTTCCAAGCCGGCGTTTTCTGCCATGGCTGTATGGGGTTTTGCTATTACTCCGGCTTTTTACGGGATCTCCTCCGTGTAGAGACGAGGCACGGCAGCTCCTGTGCTGCTGCTGGCTCCAGAGAGGGGGAGGAGGAGGACGTAACAGGACGCAGAGTGAGGGGAGGAGTTACTGCATACCTCCTGCATGGGCTGTCCTGGTTTCCACGGCTCCCTCGACGCAGTAATAATACATTCACCCACGACTTGATGTCCACAACAGACATCCTCAGACGTGACAGCTGTGCAGCTCAATGGTCGTTTTGTTTATTTGCAGGTAAGAGTGAATAAACAGCTTTATAAAAACATGACAGGACTCTGAGAGAAGTATGCCTCCAGACACAAAAGTTTAATGAATCAACAATATTTTGGATTTGCTTGTACAATAACATCATTAGTGCAAACAAAGACAAGCACTTTGAAATATCTGACTGTCACACTTCAGCAGCGGATATGCAATGCCAATACAACACAACAGATTGACATTTTTAACCTTAAATCTCTAATCAGAGACAAGCAGCACCAGCTCAGGTAATATTCTGATATTTAGAATAAAATACACCATAAAGGTTGAAGTTGGGGAAACTAAAGGGCTGTTCATTACGATGATTTAGGAATCGATCCTGATAAATGTTGGTGGCAGCCATTTAAGAAATATTTCACTTTGGAATATGTTTTCTTTTCAGCACCCCTCAGCGAAAAGTTGACCTCGGACACTGGCTGCGACCTGGAATGTGTACTGCTTTACTGGAGTCAGGATGTGAAACCATGTCTGTGACATGAATTAAAAAGTGTTGCAATATCTCAGCTTTGAATTGTATTTTTAATTGAAGAAGGCAATTTAAAATGTTGTGATGCGTCAGTGTTGACCTCCATTGATCCTTCATCAGTCCACAAACTCTCTGGCCAAAAGAAAAGAAAACATTCATGCTTTGTCAAACCAAAGAGACATGTCACTTTGATCTGTGACTCAAATAAATACAAATAAATAAAGGGGCGTATGCTGGGATGTCAGTGTGGCATTTAGGGGATTACATGTACGTATGAAGAAATGATAACAAAACATGGCGTCTGATCTTGAACAATGGGAACATTTTACCATTACATCCACTGCCCAGCATCTACACACAGATTATGAATAAAGCAGCGATTCAAAGTGTTTCAGTTAATACAGGGTGATTACCACTGACACAAGGTAATGGTTTGACAGTTTTCCATCAGCACAGACTCTTAACGGCCCATCAGAGCCGACCATTGATAAGAAATACCCACTTCTTCAAGAATACTCCGACATCAGTAAAGCCATCACAGCAGCAGAGACAGAGTAATCACAGGAAACAAAACAAGAGGCGTTCAAGCCACATGTAATCATAAAATCCGATCGAGGTCAAACTGTAGTGTCACGGAGGTTGCTATGAGATATACAGGGGGGATGACAACGTAAAGCGGGGCTGAAGCTGAAGTGTTTCTTCAGAAGATTTGTTGTTCGAACAGGATCTTCTCAAATCCTTGTGGAGCTGTGTGGTAGAAGTCACTAAACTGGCAGTCTAAGATGGCACTGTCATCCACTGAAACAAGAGAAAGACATCGTGTTAAACCTTCAAACAGATTGTTACTATTAGAAGACTTTAAGTCAAAACATAAAGAAACAAGATCACATCATGTATTGTGCATATCCCTGTTTCAGTATTGTTTTTAAGTTAAAATGTAATTCCACCAATTTTCCACATTAAAGTGTGTTTACAGGTGTTGGGCAGTTCGACTGCAGACATGAAAAAGTAGTATAAAGCCTTCTGTAGCTACACAGGAAGCTGCATAATCTGATAAAGTGGTTGGAAGAGGTGTGTTCAGCACAGTACAGTTGCTCATGCATGAGCACAAACATGGGTACGCAATGTGGATATGAAGTATAATCATGCATATTATGCCACCTTGCATACTCAAGAAATCCAGGGATGTGAGAGGGCCGTCTATGACCAAAACAAAGCCACAAAAAAGTCAGTTGTTTGTCATGTTCTCTGTGTTGTTCTCGATTGTGCTGCGACTGCACTACGATGTGATGATGTATGCACAAGAGGTAACTGTCCTCAGGCTTTGTTGCAGCCGGAGCGATGTGAGTGCAGGGCAGGAGGGACCGTGCTTCGGCACAGTACGAAGCAACTGCACCAAGAGTGAGTGCACCCTAAGTTGCAGTGTGATTAATGTAGGCACTGGATTTGAAAAGTAGTCCACTGGTCCTGCATTGGACTGTTGACTTGTTGGACTCATTATGGACAGTTTAAAAAAACAATAATCAAAATCCATATTGCAGAACTAGAGATATCACCTTTTTTATTCCCCAAATTGGTCTTCCTTTTCAAAACCTGGCACCTACATTACCTACAATGCAACTTAGTCATTGAGTGAAATCACTGAAGGCAATTTATCAGATTACATGCAGCTTCCTCTGGAGCCACAAAAGGCATACTACCTTTTTCACATATGCAGTAGTAGGCCCCAAGAGCCGTTTGCTGCTCTAAGGGTTATTTTCTTGTTAAAATGAGTGCTCAATATCGCTGTAATCCAACAGTCATCACTGCTGTAGAGTGTTTGGACAGTAACCCACGTCTCTCCTCTCCCTGCTCATGCAGTGAAAGAATAAAGACTTTTTCTAGTATCCCTGCCCACTTTATTCAATCAGGACAGAGAACTCTGAGAGGCGGTGCTGAGAGCAGGATCCTACTGTTCTGGCACCTACACCAGCAATGGTTGAACAGGGAAAGCAACCAATTCCAGCGCTCCCGTTGACGGCTTATACCACCAAACAGGCCAAGTGATGAAAACGCTTAAAGAAAAGAAAGAGGCAAAGAGAGCTGCCTCGAAAAATAGAAAGAAGTCCTGCAAGTGTGTTGATGTAGAGAGGAGGGAGGGGATCGTTAACTGCAAAACGGACAGGAAGCTAGCTAAAATGACGACAGCAGCTTTAACAGACATTAATGTGTTAAATTGTTGTAGTTACCCTTTAATGTATGTAAATAAAAGGATACATTCACCCAAAAATGAAATTATAGTCATTATCTACTCACCCCCATGCCGAATGGAAAGTCAGGTTTCATTACACATTTCTGTAACTTCACAGCAGAACAACGCTGGAGCATTGTCTTAGATAAGTGAAGTAGAGGTTTTGAGGTGAAGAGCCAGAAATGTTTGTGGACTACAAAATTCAGCTGATTTTCCATCGACATGGGGTTGAGCAGATAATGACTGAATTTTCATTTTTGGATGAACTTCTCCTTTAAGTCAAATATTCAAACCCTGGATGTATGTTGTTTTGGTTGGACCGCTACATCAAATGGGTGGTGCTCGGTCACACCATGTGTAAATAGTGAGAGTTGATGAAAAGTCACCATTTCCGAGTCAAAATTAGGAGTGACTCACTATAATATTATTATTACTACTACTCAGGAGTAATAATATGATAAATAGACAACATTCCAACATTTTTCTTGTTTATCCTGCTAAGTTATTTGTTCTGCAGGAATTAGGTCAAATGACTAATAACAGCTAATATTTGATCATAATCTCTCAGTGTACAATGTTATGTTTTGTCTGAGCTTGTTTATAGTGAGTTCTCAAGGTGCCGTAATGTTATTAACACAACCTAAGCCTGGATTTCACAGTTAGGGTTAGGGTTAGTTAGCATAATCTCATAAATCGGTTCCCGGCCAAAAAACACTCTCCTACTCACACAGTTAGGGTCCCCCTGAGGTGTGGTAACAGCAGGAGATGATTGTAGGTCTCCTTCTTAACCACTCAAAATCAAGTCACTGATCCATAAAGCTACTTTATATGCAACAGCTTTCTAAAGCAGTTAAAAACAATAATATAAACCAATACAAACTCTGAAGCGCTTGGAAACAAAGCTATGAGGTTCAGATAAAACTAGGATGCCTACAGATGTCCGATACAAAAATGTAATGCTTTTAAAAACTCTTCTAGTTATTTATTTACTTTTTTAACCAAACTGAAGGCTGATTTTTGGACACATTAATCTTGTTCTTATTCAAGCATTACAGGTAAGTATAAATGTATGTAGCAGAGGCAGACGTAGGTTTTATGTAGGAATATTTAAAGACTTCTCAAAAACCTGATAAGACAAAGAGGACATTGTTGTGGATTATAATATAAGGGGAGTAACAAAAATGTAGCTGATCCACTGCCGCTCATAGAACTAATTTAGGTTATAATCTTAGGGTTTTCTATTCTTAGCTTAATTAAATTTTCAGTCATTTTTATTCAGACTAATTATAAACCTAACTCAAACTACACTGATAGAATCTTTGAAAAATCTATATTTTATGACATCACTGGTATTCAATTATGCACAGGTAGTTGCCGTTTAAACAGAAAACATACCAGATTAACAAGGTTCTTATGGTTAAGTGAGAATGAAGCATGTTTGCCAATGCTTGTTAGAAAATAGTGAAGTGACATTCAGCCAAAAAAGTTGTGCTTGCACCTTAAACATTAATTAGGCCGTCAAAAATACCACACAACAGAAAATTAGGTGGAAAGTTTGTGATTATACTTAAGAGGTCACCCTGAGTGACTTTCTGATTACATTGATACATTTTCTAGCTCTGAAACATTTGCGGTGCTCTAAAAACAGAGGGTGTTTGCAAGAGAAAGCTCAACCAAATGAGTCACAAGTTACTGTTTTTCTGCATTAGTCTTGCTGTAGGACAGGAACAGGCAAAGCTGCCACTAAGTACAGAAATCCTCCATGCCCCCCCCAAAACATTAAATCACCCAGTGATTTCACCAACAAGTTTTACATCAACCAAAGAGGACAAGTCAAAACAAGAAAATCATCATGTCTGTTCCTGACTAACCCTCCCTGCTAGAGACTTTGTTTGGATTAGTCCACATCACTCAGTCTTAGATGTGTGGAATCTGTTTGTGGATAAATATGTGAATAAAAAATACAACATGAGCAGTGTTATGTAAAAATTTACAAATACAGCCCTCTAGTGGAATAAAATTGTAACTGCCTTAATGGCGTTTCTGAGAAAGTTGTTCTATAATGTTCACATAATAATAATAATTAACAAACCCTGGTAACCAAGGCAGCAAATCAAACCAACAACTAACTAAGCTTACCATAAACAACAGGGAATACAGTGCCTCGGATCCCTGAGGCAGGACAATGCATGTTCTTTCCATTCAGATATAAATTCAGCTCCACGTGGTCATATGTGATGCCCTGAGGAACACAAACAAGACTGGAATTAATCACTGTATTTGCATGTGATATGATTACATATTCAAAGCTAGTTGAACCATAAAAGATGAAGCATTCATAAAGTCTGGCTATTTGAAGTTTGTGACTGTAACCCATTAATAGAAAAAACATTGAGTCCACATTCCCGTGACCATCTGAAGTCAGGAGGAGCAGGAAAAGCTTGGGAAAGCTTAATAGTTTAGTTTTGTCTATGATTAATTCTACCACAGATGTCTGAGCTATTGTTAGACTCACATATGGATTTGTTAAGATCAGCAGATCACTGGTTTTATGCCCTGGCAACTGTCAGTTACGTTTTTAAACTTTTAAAAAAGACTTTTTGCAGGTTATGGTTAGACAAGTAATATTCACCAAAAATAGAGAATTCAGAGTTAAACAAAGATTAACATCCTTCAGTGATTCAATAAATAAACAACAGACAGAAATAGAATATGTTTAAAAGTTCAGTTTCTCAAACCTGTCCCAAGTAAACCATCTTCCCAAGCAATTTAATAAACTATCTCTGGCAATGTTATCAGTTCAGTTCTTCCCCCAGGACTGAACCCTCTTCTCAAAGAGCAAGCTAGCTGTTTCGTCTGTTTAAAATTGCCAGCTTTCTGCACAGAGGGGTATGTTGGGATGTTGCCGATGCCGCCTTTGAATTTGATGATCGAAACTGAAAGCTCATTTTGAACAATTTTTGATTTAGAATTGAAATCGTGAAACCCCTGGTTTTTATCCCACAGTTTTCTTTTTCTGTCTCTACTTCGTGCAGTAACACCTTGTCATAATGGACCATGGTGGCTTGAGCTTACATTATAATTATGGTCAACATTGCGCCCCTTCAAGTATAAAATGCATCTGAAACAAAATGAGACATAAAAACAGGACTAAACATTTTCTGATGAATCAAAAATGTAGCTTACAGTCAATTTCTTCAGATATCAAGGACTTTGGAAATACATTATATTGCTTATCTGCACATAGCCACTGTGCTGACTGAGCAAGTACAATGAAGTAATGTATATGCATTTAAAACGAGAGAAAATCAGTCTAAGATTGGCGTTCATGGTCAATGTCTTTGCCAAAGATAAAGTTGCACTGAAATATTTGTTAATAGGCTGAATCACAAATGAAGCCTCACACTGAAAATATATAATAAGTCAGAGTTTGTTTTTCCTGGCTCATGAACAATCACAGCTCTCAAACGAACTTGAGCAGTAAAATGTGTATTTGCATGCACACATCATTCAGTGCTGGCAGCATCTTATATAATATTGTACCTACATGCAAATCAGTTAAAAATTAAGTTCAGCCAACCTTTTTGTTCAGTTGTGTGATAACAATAAAAGCAGCATTTACCAGTTGGTTGGCCTGCATCATGAGGAAATAATTCTCTCTACACAAGTTTATTCATGCAAAAATGCTCAGTTGACAATATGACAAGTTTATTTGTATACATGTCTTTGTTCTGTCTGAGTAACTGTATGTTTGTGGGTTGTGGGCTCTCTTTGGTAAAGGTCACATAAATACAGTACTGCCACTAAAGGACTCGAGGGGTCGCCAAGTTACCAAGCTATAAGTTCCAGTAGACATTTTTAAGCTGTTGTGGTGTCTTCAGAAGGACCATAGTCTCTTATAACTCCACGTTTTGTTTTAGTGCTGTGTCAGCCCAGGAGAAAAGTCTGACTGAACCCATTATCAATCTGGCTTGATTTTAGCTCCTTGAACCAATCACAATCGTGTCAGGCAGTGCTGATCCCAGGAACCAGCCACTTCGCCTCTACAAAATAGTGTCTGGGGGAACTTTTCTTGGTTGAACATTTGTATATGATGAGGCTAGCCCTAGCATTAAAAGAACTAAATTCCCATAAAAGAACCAAGCAGGGATGCCTTATTGCACGATCCAAATGTTTGCCGAGACTTATCGTTGTTGTTTTTGAGGCAAGACTAGAAGGAACATATAGTGACCACAACTAGGTTTTTAACTAATTATATTTTAGGTTTGGGAAAAAGACAATCAAGATTTGTCTTATTATGTGAGGTACAAGCTGTCAAACACCACTTTGTGCAGATGACGACATGCCTGCTGACAGTGATAGATACAGGTCTGCATGTGTGCCAGCCCCTGCTGGATTTTGCACTGTAGCTGCCTGCACCCGCAGGATTCTCTGAGTCCCCAGCCCACTCCCGTAATCCATTTTTCCAGATCCCAAGTCTGTGCTCATTAACATCCCATTTTACAAAATGATTTTGAGGTCCTGAACGATAAGCCTTGTAACAAAAAAACAAAAAAAGGTTTTTCAATGTATGAAAAATTCTTTATGATTAATAAACTGGCGCCACATAGTAATTTGGTGCATAAACACAAGGCTATCCGGCCCACATTAGACCATGTGAATATCGATGTCAGCCATGGCCTTGGAAAAAAAACAACAACCTCATAATATTAATTTCTACAGCAGGACTCACAGGGCCAGCAGGCCTCTAGCAGATAATTAGTGTGAAGGGTTTGATTCACTCGCATGAAACAGCTCAATATGAGTACAGGCGAAACTAATAACAATAAGGGAGTAAGATCTCAGTAATCATTAGTGAAGCACATATACTCTAGTCTAAATGAAACCATCTGAGCCCTCAAAGAAACCAACTGACTCATATGATTCAACGATATGGTCATCAGATTTAAATTCAGGAGCAAGTAAAATTAATTTTGCACTTACCACAATGTCCCCCTCCTGAGGAAGGCTGTTTGCGGGTAGCCGATTCTTCTCTTCATTATTGTGGTACACAGACCCATCATGCCTCAGGACAAGGCTGTTTGTGTCTCTGCCCAAAGGCACTTGATTAAGATTCACTTTCTGTGTAGCCACACCAATTCCCCACACACCTAAACACAAAGCACAGCACTGAGTATCCGCGGTTCTAAAACACTCTTGTTACCACAAAGACTAAAACGTCTTGATATTTGTAACAAAGGTAATCTGCAATAACAAATGTTTAGCAATTTTCAGATGAATAACAGATTCACAACTGAACGCTAATAAAAAACAGCCTGTAGATGTGAAGCGGCGAGAGGGTATCGCTACTTTAGGTCATAAGTGTGAAGAAAAAAAATTCTTGTTCTTTACATTTTTTTGTCTTTCTAAGTAAACAGAATTCTATAAGTGAGCGTGCAGTCACAAGATGGTGCTGCTACTAAAAACGGTAGCGTGTCTGTATCAATAACTGTCTCTCGGAATGCACCAGAAAATTTCAGTCTGGGAAGAAAATAAGGCTGGAGCTACAAGCCAGGCGCTTACCAGTGGACTGGATCTTAAACTCAAAATAACTTTTGTTCTGGTGCAGAGGAGCGTTGGCCAGACAGCCTCCAGTGCCACATATCCTCCGGCCGCTCTTTACAATGACAACATCTGTGCCTGCAACAGAAAGGCAAGAAAAGACGTTGAAGTTAAAACACAGAATAATTCAACAAAATAATTTTGCCACTCACTATTATGATTAGTCAATTGTTCAGTTTATAAAATGTCAGTAAATATTGATGACAATTTCAAAGGGCTTATTTTATTTAAAGAAAAACCCAAAGTTATTCAATTAAGCAGCAATTCCTCACACCTGAAGCTGGAAACAAAGAATGTTCGAGATTTCTCCATAATCAACGACAAAAGATGAACAGAATAATTTTCAGAATTGTTTCGGATTGATTTTTTGTGGATGACCAATTGACTTATCAGTTCAGCAGTGAGCAGACTGGTGATTGGTAATTTGAATTCTCTATTATGAGTAAGTTTATGTTCATTAGCCTGTAAATCAGTTGCAGTTCTTGGATACTGATAATAAACAGGACAATAAAGTGTCTCTGTGTTTACTTTTCATCTCAGTATAAGACGTGGACCTATGAGCAGGATTTTTATGACATCACAGCTAGTTTGGTAGCCAATCGTGGTCCAGTATGCAATAAGATTAAACTTTTCAGTGGAGGAGACATTTTGAGTCCAAAGGTTACAAATTTGAAATGAAAAATCTTCTTCTCAACGTGGGGGAAGGTTTTTAACGAGGTAATTGAACTGGTGAAAACACCTCAGACACAAATTATCCAAGCAGAGTTCTTGTATATGTTTTACAACATGTGTGGAGGGTATATTTTTGGTGTAGCTACTGAAAAAACGGGGAAACGTCGATCCAAACGGCTATCACCAGTGTCCAGAGTTCAGATGTCACGAGTTGCCCTGTCTGTTGGTATTAACGTCAGGTCGCACTATATTTAACACAGATAACCTTACAGGGAGTAAATTAAGTGGATAATGTTAGACCACCAAACAAAAACCACTCCATTGTACTTAAAACAGATCTGACAGCATAGGTTGCTACACAACAACTAGCTCTCGGCTAGCTAACGTAGCTAATAGTCACAGCGGAAGTAGCAAAACATCATGTCACACACTGCCAACTGGACTCACGCGGACACCAACTGCCTCAACACCAGCTGTGAGGATTAAAGTCAAACTTCCTTACCCATGTGGTGGGTGTCTAACTGAACGGTCGGCATTTCTTTGAGGGGAATATGCCCCGTTCCGCCATCTCCGCAGCAGCCTAGACAACACGTAAACATCGCAGCCATTCTTGCTCCGACACTAGCTAAACATCCGGAAACAAACTCCTAGCATCAGACCAAAGAGTGCTCGACGTCGAAACGTCAGGCTGCCCCGACGCAACAGCGACACCCCGCGGCAGAGCCCGGAGCTGCATAAGCCCCTGCTACCCAACTGTATCCAATCACAGCGGCAAAGATAGGCAGTTGCTCCTGATGGCATGGAAACAAGGGAAGAAAATCAAGGTCAAAATTTCTACACGTGACTAAGTAACTATTGGATATCGATGTTACATAACCACAAGTGGAAATAAAGTGGGTTTTTTAGAAAATGTATCAAATGTTTGGTGGACAGACGCTGAGTTGGCCACTTATCATGAAGAGCATCCTCAGCTGGCTGAAACGTGAAGCCAGAAACAGTGTTGCTGATGTGCGCTGCAGATCGTCTTTCTCAGTATCTGTTATCTCACGGCGCCAAGAGACTGTGCCACTTGTCTGCTCGGCGCTACATCGCAGTGAAGTTCACTTTTTTGATATCAGCTGATGCAGCTGGGCGCCTTCAGCTGCTGCCTCTTATCGTGTTAACTGTTTACAGATGTATTATACTGACAAGTACTCACACGAGCGACTCAAGTGGGCCAGTATAAAAAAGCCCGTGATGCAAAGATGGGACTAAAACCTAGTTGACAGTTTTTCACGCTGTAATGTTTTGCATAGCAACAGCCCCTCCCCCATCCGACCGGCAGGGACCCTCTGCAAATTACCCAGCCGCGACAGAAGCGTAAACATCCCAACACTTGAAATTAAGTGGACAAAATGACTCTCAGTACACGTTGCTCTCACGTTGGATGCGTAATAGTACATCTCCCGATTTATCTGTGCGGGTTTACACAAGAAACAGCTGTGTTTGAATCTCCCGTGCGCCTCTGAAACGGTTAACTCTTTACCCGGAAAGGGCGAAGTCTGCACAGCAACAAGCGCCATGATTGCGTTGCACTGTGCGTCTCAGCAGCTGGTGAGTGATTCTTTTGGTCCAGTAGTTGCATGTTACTATGCGCTTGCAAAATCTGTCACAGCCCTACTTCAGTACCTTGCCAACAGGAGCAACGCAAACGCGAACCCTGTTTGTCGATAATTTGTCGCATTGGATTGGTTACACGGCTGTAATTCAGGGCTCAGCTCAGCTAACCACTGACCTGCTTCTGTGTGATACAAAGCTAGGAGAAAATCGTTTGCTCTTACAGTCTGCGTCTATAAAGTTAGATTAAAGATTTTGACTTATATGCTGCCTGTTTTTGGGACGCGGTTTCGAGTGTTTTTGTACACCTCCAGCTGGTCACAGACACCGAACAGCAGGATGTTGTTTAACGCTAGATGGGCAAACGGAGGCTTTGGCAGAGCCCGTGCCAAGCTTTTACGCGGGCACAGCGACGCGAGTCGTTTTCACTTTCAAGATGGGAATACTCCAGACACAGCTGGATCATGACTGCAAATATCTGTATCCTTTGCGATGCTACAGCATTTTCGTGTGTAATTTATTGCCTGTACTGCCTCGCGGGGCAGCATCCCTCCGAGTGTGGGTGCGTATGTGTAGCAGCTGTTTTCATGAAGTGTTGATTTATTGGGTTTTCTTTACTTACATGACGCATCGATTTGACGCCTGGGTGATGTGTTTACAGGATACCATGGAGCAGCTAGAAGAGGAACTTACGTGTCCGATCTGCTGCGGTCTCTTCGAGGACCCTCGGGTTTTGCTGTGCTCGCACAGCTTTTGCAAGAAATGCTTGGAGGGACTCTTGGAGGGGAACCGAGGTCCTGCGTTCAGAACACCGTTCAAATGCCCCACATGCCGCAAAGAGACCCCTCACAACGGCGCAAACAGCCTGCAGATCAACTACTCTCTGCGCGGCATCGTGGAGAAGTACAGCAGAATCAGGGTTCTGCCGAAGATGTCTGTTTGTAAACAACACTGCAGCCAGCCTCTTAACATATATTGCGCCACGGACTTGAAACTCATTTGTGGGTTTTGCGCAACTACAGAAGACCACAAAGGGCATACATTCTGCTCCTTGGAGGTGGCATATGACCGAGAGAAGGAGGCTTTTGAAGAGCTGCTCCACCGAGTGGAGAGCTGGCAGAGCGCAGATATCCTGTCCTGCCTGGAGACACTACAAGCCAGTAAGAAAAGGGCGCTCCAGTCGGTGACCAAGGACGCAGAAAAGGTGACAGACTATTTCGACAAGCTCATCAGTGCCCTCGAATGCAAAAAGAACGAGATCCTGTCCGATTTCGAAACACTGAAGCTGGTGGTGCTGCAAGCGTACGACCCGGAGATCACCAAGCTGAGCGCAGCGATGGAGGAGCACAGCCGGGCGCTCAGCATCGCAGACTCGTTCAGGAGCGTCACCGACCCCCTGTGCTTTCTGCAGCAGATGCAGGAGTTTCGGGAGAAGTTGGGGGTCCTGAAGGAGACTCCACTGCCCTCTCGGAAAGACATGGACGTCGGTCCCCTCGTGCGCAATTTCGACGTCAAAAAGTGGGACTCGCTGAAGCTCAGAGAAGTGGACAAGATCTCGGTCCCCCACGAGAGTGGCTCCTACCGAGCGCGGGGCTCGCGGGTGGCAGCGCGCAGATGGATCACCTTATTTATGAGCCTGTTGGTGCCAACGCTGCTCCTGCTGCAGCCGCACAACCTCGCAGCCTACGTGCCTTCGCAGGTCGAACCGCTTCTCACTGCAGTCTCCTCGCACCTTACCCACACCGGTGTGTACCTGCGGGAAATGACTGACATGTACACGAGTTTATTGGGCGCAGGTCAGGAATGTATCGTGAACTTTATTGACTCGACTGTCAATTTTATTGGCAGTTGTAAGTTGTTTTAATTATTAGGCTGTGGCGTCTGTGCCACGCACTCACAGCTACAGATCGTTATCACAGTCACCCGCGAGGTGCATGTAACTAGTGAGATATTCACCTCAGTCCACGTGGAAACACATTTGTACCTGTTTTATATTGTGTGTCTTTTCTTTTTGCCTTATTTTGTCGTTGCTAAAACTCAAACCTCTAATCAAGCCATCGAATCAAACGGAATCAACCCTTAGTCCAGAGACACTAACCCCATACTCTGTCCACCAATGTGCAATCTCTTTTCTTTTTCTCATGACACATTTACACTTGTTCAAACGATCTCTACAAATAAAACGGAGAAATTGAAGTCACTCCCATGTTTGTTTTTATTTAGAGCGACGTGCAGAGTCAGCCAGCTATTTAGGGACACACGCCTGTTTATGAAGCACACAAGTGAGTAATAAAAGACAAATACAGTGCAATCCCTGGCCTCTTCCCCGCAGAGCGCGTCCGCACCACAGTGATGCTGCAACCTCTTCAAGGTTACAAACGTTGCATAACAGGGCCCGTGTGAAATATTCACCAGGCTGCAGACACAGCGCAAGAGGAGAAACACAGCCCTGATTGTGATGTTTTTGATGAAACTAAAGAACTGACAGCTGTATTCCCCCATCACCGATAATAAAGACACGGGTAAGGGGACGTGATTCTCACGCATGCCAGGCAGTCACTTCATTTCTGCACGAGATTTATTTGCGGAGGTTCATGTGACTCATTCGTTGCACGACTTGTCCGGTCTATAAAGTCAGACATCAGCAGGCTGTTGGGTTAAATGTACAGTGCAGGCCTATTTTCTGCTGTGCATCTCAATTTGTAGAAGACTGAGTGGTAAGCCTGAATTCAAAATGCAAATGTGAGAGCAAATGGAATTAAAGTTCTTGTAAATTCAGGGACACTCAGTGAGATGTGTGGCTTATCGCCAGCAGTGATCTTTATTAAAATAGGTCAGAGCAAAAGGACGAGCCGTGGATCGTGAATTGATCAGTTATGCTTTGATTTATTTATTTATTTCTCCTGAGCAGAGAAGCAGTTTGAAAAAGAAAGAAAAAAAATCCTAAGATCAGACCACAGAGTGAATCCGTGATGTCAGCACTGACCATAATTCAGGATGTACGTCATGGCACGCCTGTACATATATATAGCCTTCTGTTGCCAGGCAAATATAGGATAAAAATAAATGTATCACTCTACATTAATATTTTAATTGTCACTGCACGCAAATTTAAATATAGCCTACAAAATGTCAACTCAATTCAGATGAGGAGACACTATTGTGTTTATAAGTGACTTCTGATATATTTCCATAAAGTCAGGTCGCACGGTCACTGTGTGTGTGAACACTGGGCCTGTAGTGAGGATGGAGTCAAATAAACTTCAAATCTTCATCTATTCAATCTTTCGAAATGACTAAACATCCACATAATATCAAAAGTCTTTTTCGTGTATCAGTGTGTAATTACAGGACTGGATGATGTTCCGCACTCTTACACACTGACACACCGAGGGTCTGAGTGTGTGATGGTTATTAAAGTAAAAACTTTTTATTATTATTATTCCTGCGATTAAAAAACATTTTTCTTTGATATTTCCTATTGTTACAATATCATTTTACACTTAAGTCCATTTTCACCTTTTTTTGGATATGTGGTTGCGAAACGCAAGCAACACCGATGTGTTAGTCTTTAATTCTACTGGTAATTAAAATAAGCACGACCTTAAGAAAAGCAGCTAAATATACAACAAAAAAAATATTAAGCATAATAACAAGTGTAAGATGTGAAAAGTGGAATATCAGGCCGTCCGTCATTAGGTCACATCGGCTGTATTTGTGAACACGCAAAAAAAATAATCAGAAAAACTTTATATTTATATAACTGCACCAGGGAAAGGTTACACGAATTTAATGATTTTCGAAATGAATGATAATGAATTACATTGACTTGGTTTATATTTACACACACACACACACACACACACACACATACACACACACACACACCGAAAATGTATTCTGTCTGCAGCCTTGGTGGTATAAAATCATACATTTTATATTCAAGCATATCATTTCTTAAATTAAAATAAAACTATAAAGGCCTGAATTTCTAAAATATGAATATTTCAAAACATGTTTAAAAATGCAAGCCTTCCTGTTCAGGGAAAAAGTAATCCTAAAATTGCGCACAAATCTTACTGTTTTCTTTGTAATGTCATTCTGTGTATATTTCACCTTTGTCAAATGTCCTTATTCCTGTTTATGTATAATTATATTTGCGAAAACGAATCTGACAATTCAGGATTATCATTAAAAAAGGCCTACAAGGCCAAATGGAGAAAGGCTGCAGCAACATGCGTTTGTTTAGTGGACGGTAAAGTATCACTGGGCCTTAGCCATTGTTATAATATCCATGGTCATCACAAAAAATGTGATCAATAAAGTAATCATGTTAAAAATGTATTTATTTTTTATATTAAAAGCGAGCTGAGTAAACAGGTGTAACCAGTTTCGTCTCCTCAGTCATCTCATTCTTAAGTTTCTTTTTTTAAATGTGTAAATTCACATGAAGCATGTTGTGTAAAATTTAGTAAAATCCACAGGTTTACCAACTAGTAAAACATTATCCTAACGGCCAGGGACAACGTGAATGTAGTCATTCTCACTGGAACAGTGTGAGGTGGGATTATCATCGGATGTCCTGATCCAACTGAGATGTCCGCATTACGTGCGCATACGACTTAAAATGGAGGTTTTTAGCCATGTTACGGGACATCACAGCATTCGTTACAGCAGTGCTGGTTTTTCATTGAACATTAGAATATATCATTATAGGTTTGTAGGCATAAGGCACTAATATAATACACTAATACAATATGTAAGGAGATTGAGTGAACCAATAATGAAGGGGGTTTATAGGGCCGAGCAGAAATTCAAAAAATGTTACAAATAAAATAAACCTCTCCTTCTACAAACTGAATGCTTTTGATATTTCAGACAGAAGTCTGGTGTATTCAGTCTGCAGTATAATGATTGTAATAAATTTAATCCGCCGTAAATCTGCCTGTGTCACGGCTCATGCTGAACAGGCCGGACATCAGCGCGGGCCATCGCGTGCCGCGTTTCTTCATTGTGAATGGCGCTTCTATTAAAATCCATGTATGGGGCTCTCAGTGTCGCAAAACAACTACAGTAAAACTAGAATAATAGATTAATGTAATATGAGGAAAGCATTCTGTTAAACGGCAAGTTTAGCATGTCATGTTCAAAACACATTACAGACAAAAGCCAGTTTAAAAGTTTATTTCTTGAAGTGTGCAAACATTACAGTGAAAAGCAGGAAGATGGATATACATTTGAACTATCAAAACGAGGCAGTGTTGGAGGCTAACTCAAAACCTGAGTGTAAACAATCTACCTGTAAGCATCTCTCACCGTCAGTCACTGTTTGGTGGTCTGAGTACACTCAGTGGTTGTTTGCGCTGATTGTGAGTGGTCAGCTTTGCTTCAGCAGCACGATCAATACTGGAGACTTCAGCTAGAGTCTTAACTCCAATATTTACGTGCTGCTACAGTAAGGCGACCAGAGGATGACAAAGGCAAACCCAACAAACTTATTTTTTTTTACTCTTCAGAAAAACATTTGTCTATGTGGCATTTTTCAGACAGTGAAGGCTGTGTGCAAGAGTAAAAAGTAAACAACATTAATTATCAGTGAAAAAGTGTCAACAAGTTGAAGAGCTGCAAGCTGACAGCCAGGTTGTATATTCAGATTTTACTGCGGCAGCACAGTATGGCCTGCATCTCAGTGTAAACCACAAACCATTCCGTGCTGCTACAGCATCACCAGAACTGTACTCATGGTCCCTCTGCTTCATCCACTTCATGCTTCATCCTCCATCCTTCATCCTCTGGACTTCTAGTCCAGACCACATGCGTATAGATACACTTATTTCCTATCATGTATCTACCTAAACAACGTTCAGATGATGAGCAGCATCTTCTGTCCACTCTTACAGCAGCGAGGAGGTTCACCACCTGAAACACATACAAAGAGACAATACAGTTTAATGTTAGTCTGAGGTCAACCTGTCAAAATTGCAGTTCCAAGTTCAACATATTGTATGTGGACACTAGAATACTACACTCATACATGGTAGTTGAATATCCAATTTCATAGCCACGGGGAATCACTGCGTTGTTAAAACAGCCTCCAATCTTTTGGGGAAACTTTCCACCAGATTTTGGAGCCTGGCTGCAGAGATTTACACCATTTTGGCCACTTTGTGAGGTTGGGCACTGATGTTGGTCATCGCCCAACATCGCTTGGCTCAATATCAGCTTCCAATTCATCCCAAAGTTGGACTGGGTTGAGGTCACATCTCTCTCCAGGCCAGTAAAGTTTTTCCAAACCAAAAGCAGAAAAAAAATCTTTATGGATGTTGCCTAATGCACAGGAGCACTGTCATGTTGAAACAGGAAAGGGCCTTCCCCAAACTGTTGCCACAACACTGGAAACACACTGTTGTCTAAAATATCACTGTATGCTGCAACATTAGGATTCCCCTTAATTCAAACCAAGCAACCTAGGGACATGGGTTGTTCATGTACTTGTTATATAGTGCTTCAAGTAATTTCACATCCAAGTCCAAGGATTTTTTAACACAACAATCGATTGCATTTTAGTAGAAACAGCACAGCTGATTCAGTCGTTTAAAATAAGTCTGATACTGCCATTAAAAAAAGCTGTACAACTTTTAAACAATCAGGAGGAGAAACTGCATTTGCCAATCTGACATAATAGACTCAAATTATTTAGTAGCATAGCTAATGTTCCCAATAATTTTACAACTGTCATATGGTAAAAATAAATACAACATTCACACAGTCACTGAAAAAAACAGGGGGCAGTGTTGACAGGGAGAAAAGTAGAAGTCCGTACATTGAATGACTCAGGATAAAAATCTAGACATCGCCATATCACTCAAAATACTGTCATCTTCAAGCCAAGTGACATATATTAGTGCGACGGACAGGTGCTCTATAGACACCTCAGCGTGAGAATTTTTGTCTAAGCAACAAACAGGGCCAGAAATTAACAACCGCCAAGTGCCACATTCAAGTAGATTTTCCATTTGGTGAGTAAATCTCTGAAGGGATTCCGCCACATTTGGAGGTAAATGATTGTACCAAAATAGTCATGTGTCATTTATGGGCGCACTGCTCCTGTCCTCTCTGTGTCCGAGTTTGACACACATTATGCATTTTGATGCGCATCATACAGTGCCTACACAATGTCCATCTCGAGCGCTCCTAGTTTCTCGGCACTGTTTACCCTACAGGACATCAGCTACTCTATTAAACTTGCTGCCGAGTATGATCCCACAAAAGCTGTGATGCTGTGGCACCAGGAGGCCAGACTGTGCAAGGAGGAGGGTGATTGCAGTAGAGAGCAAGGAGTCTGATGAGGAGGTTTAAGTTGATTAAAATCATCATTATCATCATTATAATCATCATGAAGCAGCCGATAGGTTTACAGAACCTTCCAATTTACTTTTATCTTTGATCTTTAAGTACATTTAAAAGCAAATACTTCAGTAAGATTTGGAGATCAAGTTTTCTTGAGTTTTATTCAGGCTTTAATTTATGGATCAAATCAATCTTGCCTCTTTTTTTTAGGTTCATATTAAAAATAGCACATTATCCTAACAAAATAGACAGAAATGTATGTATATGTAGTACAAAGAGGCAATTTATTATTTAGGCATGTAGAAAATATGATGGCCAGTGGATTTTTTATCTACTAGTCCCATTGGCCTGGGGGTTTGGACACTGGCTTCAGAGATGGTGCTTGTGTTAAGGAGAGTTTAGTATCTCTCATTCAGGCTGACTTCCAAGAAAAGTTTCACCATAATGAAACAAGCATCTGATTTTTACCAATGCACTTTAACCCTTTTAATGAAGCAACAGCGAAGTTATTGGAGACACCACAAATCTCAAGTTTGCACAAGTGACGAGACACATTTTGTCTATTCAATTGTCATTTAGCAAATCACTAAAACCTACCAACAACAGACGTGTTGTTCAATATCTGACCTCACATGTAGAGGAAAGCAACTGAAAGACAGAACAGGAAGAATCAATAATGCATCATAAAAAGTTGCTCTTAGTAATAGCAGTGTCAACTTTCATTTGTTTGCCATCCTGTTAACTTCAACGACATAATCTCATAACAAAATCTCCTTTGTAAGCAAAAACAAACTTTATCATGATAATAATCCTGGAGGAGATTGGGTCCAATGGATGTGTTGCCACTAGAGGTCTCAATGGACCTGTAATTATGACCTTTGTCTGAAACGGACTTGATATCCTGAACCTAGTAACATCTCAAACATACTTCCCTTCCAAAAAAAGACACTGACAAGACATGCAGTCCTCTCTCTCATACACACAAACACACTACAGAGACACACACACTTCAGTGCAGCTCAGAGAAGACATCGCAATTTGAGATAATTAAAAAAGAAGAAGAAGAAAGAGAAAAAGTGAGGGTCATCTGCACCTGCTTCAATTAGTTATACTGTCTGACAATTCAGCCCAGACGACAAACATATACATGTCAGACCATCTGACTGTGGTTGTTTCTTGCATCTAAAAAGTTGCATTTTGGAATCTGACTTTTAAACTTTGGTGTCCCTCAAACACTAGCTGGGTGATGGTACCTGTTCTTAATTACATTACTGTACAGCAATAACATAACTGACCGCAAAAAAATTTCACTGTGATATATTGCACATCTCAAGCAACAACTAACTGAACAAAGTCAATCTAAAACCCTGTGGTATGCTTTAGAAAAAATGGCAGTTACATTAACTGTGTAATTGCTGAAATAACATGTTCATTGAATTCCAGTGGCATCATTACCTACATGTATCACTGCACAGAGGCTTCATCTGCTTAAAGTTTCTGCAATACCAAACTCTAATGTCTGGCAGGGTCGGACAATTGATAAGCTTTGCTTTCTTCTGTTAATTAGGACTATGTGCAATCAATGCTAACATTCTCTCTGAAATTCTAAGATGTACATTACATATTCTAGTATTGACTTATCTTTCTATCTTAATACACCTGACAGTTTCAGGAGGGTGGGAAGAAAGTGAGGACCAGTGAGTGCAGTGTCTAATGTATATATATATATTTTTTCAAATTATTGTCATTAATAAATTGGTGTTTAGAAGCCTGGTCCTGTTAAAGCATGCATGGTGACATTAATGCCCCAACATAAAAAAAAGTCTCTTACAGCCACATAATGGGAAAACACTGTTAGTATGAAAATGACAGACTTCCTCAAGAAAACTCATATTTTACATTTAGTACCAATTTTAGAATTGGTTTGGATTCACACCGATTATGCTCAAGACATTCGAGACTCAAACATCTAAATTTATACTGTGGTTGATTTTTAACTTTACATCAGGGGTGTGTAATTGTCTGTCTGATCTGTGGGGCATGACAACGTCTCCTAGTTTTAGTCCTGGGTCCACACCCCCTGGCAAAAAAAGAGAGGACGTAATGTGAACTAATTGAAGCAGTGCCTAATACATTTTTGTGAGAAACAAATAATTAAATAACTATTTTAAAAATCAATTACAAGTTTGTTACATTCAAGTGCCACATATTTGTTGGTTTCAGCTCCTCCAGGATTGTGAATTGAATCACCTGTTTTAGCTGTTTAAAAATAAGAACACTGAAGATATGAATGGACTCATGAAAGTTGCAGGTGGAAAGGGGCATTTGTCATCATTTCAAACATTTGAATAATTATTTAATAAATTAACAGAAAAAATTCAAACGACTAATCAGTAATAAAAATAATTGTTTTTTGCTGCCATAATTATAAGCTACAGTTACAGACTACACCCCTCCTGCATTAACTAAACATATGGAGCATAGTGTGTATCAACATGATGCAATGTGGGAAAACACAGGAAACACAACATACGCCAACTTGGAATCACATACAAAAAATTTGCCCAATCATTTCCTTATCTTCCATTTTTAGCTCATTTATGCAGAGTCAGAGACACTATTGTATGCATCAAATTGGGACAACTATTTTACCCTGTGCATCTGTATAAATTATTTTTAAAAATTGCACAAAGGAACAAATCAGGTAAGCTGTGTATTTTTTAAGCTGATAATATCCTTACAAGTCCAGGTGGAATTGTTCACATTAGTGACTCTAACCTCTCCCCATTTCTCTCCCTCTCCTTTAAGGAAGCATGCCCAGACGTGTCACCTTCGCTGCTCAGCCTTTTTAACCCATTCCTATGACATTTGCTCCCTATACAATAGCCTCAAAGAGTCACCTGACCCCGAGGTTGAAGGTCAAGTAACCTCCTACACCCCATCGGGTACAGAGACGTGGACATGACAACTCATCACCTCCCCAGAAGTGGTCTGGGCCGGCCTCCTCTGGGCTGTGTTACACCGTCTTCTGCCTGTATAAGCACAAACTAAATGGAGATCTACAATGACATCGTAAGCCGTGGAAAAAAACCCTGAATGGCAATCACATTCATCCACAAGAAAAGATCTATGCAAATTTGAGTTTCTCATTGTGTTCATAAAGCTTTCTATCTTTAGCCACTGGGACAAGGCAGGAAACTCCTCCGAGTTAAATATCTGCAGACACAACTGCCTTGTTGGAAAGCACCAACATGTTAAAAACATCACTGATTAACACTAGTTTCAGAATATATTTGGAATACAATGAATGTAGGAGTAGAGCACACTGTTTCTTTTCACTTGCAAGCTACATACATCCCCACAAAATTACAAATCCATCACTTGAACAATTTAAACCAGAAAACACCAAGTAATGGGCTGGCCCAATCATTGTTTTTGTATTTGGCAAGACAATATAGACAGTACATTTTCACGGCACCACAACAAGGTATGATAAAATGTTTCATCAGCTACTGGGGCAGCATGTATACCACGAGACAGTCGTAAAAGCAAACACAAAACCAATTTATCCATAATAACAGAGCAACCAATGGTGATGACATGTCAATAAATATACGTTTTTAGCAAAAATACTTTGAGAGGGTGTGTAAGTCTAAATGGAGCCCACGAGGTGGTGAATCATTTTATTGTTCACTGCAGACCAGGGATGCTACCTATAAAGACCTGCTCTGTTTGGTACAAACACCAGTACTGTAATGGTATGTGTTAATCCTAGAAAAACCTGTTACATCTGCTCACCCAGCAAAACATGTCCAGCATAGCACGGGGAGAGTGACTGTGATTCCCTGGAAGCTATAGCCATGTCTTGTCAAATGAATTACAGAATACTCCACAAACATGTGGAAACACATACCAGGCATCCACGAGAGAATAAACCAATTTCACAGGACAACACTGGCTGATATTTGAGAGTGACCTCTGAGCCACTCTACAGGTATACACCACCCCCTCCATGTACTGTCAGGTGTGAGTGTGACAGACTGACTCTTCACATTTTAGGTACACAATCTATACGATGATTAAAATTGAGTGAAATACAGGAGTAGAATTCAAGTAACAATTTTAATAAATACACAAACACCATGATATAACTAATATCTAAAACTGGTTTAGTGAAAGCACAACAATCATCTTACATGGAACATAATGTTAATATGATTCATTGTACTGTTTTGACTCACAAAAGGACAGTACATGACTTCAAAGGTTTATTTATAATTAAAAAAGACATTTTAACCACTTCTAATGAAGGAGTGGACCACATTATGTGGTTACCCCATAATTACCAACAGCAGTGGCTGTCATATAAACACACCAGTGTGTTTGGTGAAATATTTGATCTGAAAACTCATTCACTGTACCTGTCACTGTACAAACAATGCATTTCAACTCAATACTACACATTCCACAACAAATTAACTTCTCATCTCCCCAGTTATTTACTACTTCATTTCAACTATCTCAAGCTTCCTCCTTCTGCCACGAAAGCCAGAGCAGCCATAAACAGGATGCAGACAAAGCTGTACACTGTGATGCAATTTCAAAAGCACGACCTGAGGACTTGATGTAAAGTTGACCAATAGCATGAAACTTTTTTTTTTTTTACAAAATGCATGGCTTGACCCATTTAGACAAAATAAGTTTTTATAACTACCTCAACCTTTAGGATGACACCACAGCTTTTTTTAAAAATACACAACTTACATAACCACCACTAAGACTGACATTAGGATCCTAGTAAGTGTGTATGTTGTATGTACATGCGCACATAAGAGGGACAAAAGAGGAAGCAAAGTGTGTGTGTGTGAGATGAATGACACACCCATACACCAATTACACAAACATTCAGCCTATACTTGTTTTTTTTTTTTGGTTTAGTTTTTTTTTTGTTGTTGTACATTTTCCAACGCCAATGCCTAAGTTGAATTCAGAAACCAACATTATTTGGTTCACAGTGAAAAAAAATGTGTGTTACACCCACATCACAACCAATTTTTTATCCAACAAAAAATAATGAAGCTTTCCAGGCACTTCCAGTTTTGCTGTTACATTGTTGACTGAGTTTACATGTTGCCACAAAATTAAAAAAATATATAAATCTATTATGGCTCTTGTGTATGTTTAAACCTAAACTAATTACATTAAAAAATCAGGCATGAATAATCTTTCTGGTGATTTCACTACATCGCTTGTTAAGTTTGAACTACCTAGTATTAATACTAACTGTTTAGGCAGTTACAATTACACACCAGCAAGCCAACATTATACACACAAATAAATCTAAAATTATACATACTGATTTGACAATTGAAAATACGTAAAATAAGTTGACTGAGGCAAACTTTGAGAACTGACAAAACTAGACATTGTTGATCACACTGTGTGTGAAAATATCTGGTCTCTCTGAACTCAAGCACACTGTCTGACTGGGGCAGAGGGTGAGGTGTTCCCTGCTTACCAAGTTGGGGCAACTAACACAGAAATACACAAATCAACCACCAACATTTTAGGACCATATAAATCTTTCCAATTTAACTGCTTACAAGTTAATACTTTGGGCTAATCTAGCACCCTCAGGTGAAAAAAAGGCTGGTGCAGCAGAAATGAAAACACCATGTGTGTGTAGTCAGAGGAGGCAGACTCTTGCTATGTCAGATCTTACTGCCAGTGCTGTTGCAGGTTATCATATTACTACCTAAAACTTAATTATCTAGCAGAGAATTCACTAGCATTGTAACAGCTGACATATTCTTGACATCCAAGTCCATGTGTACCCCTGTCACTAAACAAAACAACAATAAAAGCGAGTCTGCAACTTTTTGAGTGTAGCTGTCGAGGATCAAAAGACCTGATTTAAGAGAAGAGCCACATTTTGGAAATGTTTTAACATTTTTAAAGGTTCTAAATTCCACCCAAATACATCAATGGTCATAACAGATGACCTTATTTTAACAGGCCATAAACTCACACCAACTGTTTCAACTTACTAGAGGTGTAGTGCACACAAACCAGAACAGCAGTAATTGACAATTATTTAAAAATGTCAGGTCCACCTTTATACACTGTTTTTCAAAATTGTCACCATTTCAGTGAAACAGGTGCACAGTCTATGCACTACAGTGATGCAGCACCTACTGTATGCAAAAATCAAAGCCAATGCAAAACATATGCTTGTAAGAAGCATGCAAAGACCTGGCAACCTCATATGCTGCCAGTGTTATCAGCCTTAAATTGATAGATAATCATGGAAAATACATGGACACTCACAAAAAAAAAAATCACATCCAAACTTAAGGTTTAGCTGGACTGACCACTATTTAAATTATTCCACAACTTCAATTATGTTTAAGAGAAATGACTGATGCACAGAAAATAATCTGACTTCTATTTAATGCTGCTGAGGCATAGAACTGAAACCAAGGTCAGCTTCTGGAAAATAACCAACAAGAATTGTGAAAACCTGTTCCCATCACTGCAAATTTGAATACTATAAAGTTTGTGCTGAGTGGTGCAGAAAGAAAGAAGAGAAGGGTGGGGGTTCTCTGCAGCCTGGCTACAACACATGTGAGCAAGTACAAGAAGAGAGGCACAGTTTCACCAGGAAATGGGGGTGGGAGCCCATTTTGCCGGAGGGGTCTGAGAAGACAGAATGATGAGTCACAGAATGTCATGCTAACAGTCTGAAACAGCACAACGGTGCTCTGCAAAGAGAGTGAAAAGGCAAATACCAGAGAACCGAGGCGAGACAGACCTGTAGTATTTTAAGGAGATCAACAGTAAGCAAAATTGGAATAAAAACTGTCATAGAATACCAGTGCTAATTTGACAATTGCATACATAGACAGTGTCAAGTCCTCATTAGAAGAATATGAGCAAAATATTTACACCCAGTTCACCTGTGTGAGCACATGAGATACACAGTCACAAACTAGAAGATTAGTATGTTACAGTTCACATATTACTAAGATTCTTGATCACACAATTTCTCTTTGACACTGTGCTACCTCCTTCTTTCTAGAAATGATATCTGAAAAATTCAAATCTGTAGTTTTCATGACACAGAAATATCAGCAACAAGCACACAAATTGCAGCTGATATTGTAAAACTGATTACAAAAGATTGCTTCCATCAACTAAATTGGATGAAATTGGATTTTAATAATCACTAATGCTGCATTGGCTGGAAAAATAAAGTACTGTCTTTTACATGTATATTTTAGCCATTTTCCATTTTAACACATAAACAAACACTGTGACTCCTGACATTTTCAATTTGATCTTTTTTTATGTCTACACTTCAACAGCCAAGCATTCAGTAATGTTTTTTTATCCATTTGCGTTATAAGGGCAATTTGACTTCCTACCTCTGTCAGACCAATAGACTGACTTATTCTTGTTTTAGCACTAAACAAACAGGCAGATCTACTTTGTTTGTCAAGTATACACACACACACACAGTCAGATCAGCGTAGTAATATCCAAAATGTTGTGAATCCATCCAACGAAAAAATTTGATATTGAACTCTGAATAATTACTTTTTCCATGCAGTATTTTTACACCCCTTCCATCTGGCGGGATGAAAAAGTATCCTTCAAAACACATCCCAACTTGGTGTAGCGACCTACATAAAACATTTTTTACACTGTAGATCAATTCATGAAGATTTTTCAAAAAAATGTATTTTATCAATAAAAAGGATTTTTTTGTTACATTATGTATCTATGTCATATTGGAGCATAACAAATAACAAAGCTATGTAACTTGCCAATCAATTTTTAAATACACCATGTGGTGTACAATACATATCAACAAAAGTATTTATTCCTAAAGGAGATAATTACATGCCTGTCACATTTTTAAGTTAAATACTATTCATTGTGCTTCATACACCCACAAATTTAAGTTTTCTTGTCAGTCAGACACATCATATCTCATAGTACAGCAATTTCCTCCTCCTCCTCCTCCTCTTCGCTCTGCTATGTGGCTGTGAAAGGTCCTTCCCTCATGTCATTTTAGCTAATTTACCACCAACTAGATGCCCTCAAAAATAAATAAACAGAATTTCACTATGAGGTGGGCGGTTTCATCGTGAAGATGCTGTCCCACTTCTATCACAATTATTATACTAAGGCTACAATCTGCAATTTTAGTGATGAAAACTATGCCTAAGACAATTATATTTAGTTACATTTCCACTCAGGTCATGCAAATCTAATCAGCACATCTCTTAACCTTACAGCAGCGGAGTATGTATGACAAAATAAAATAAAAAAATCCTGGAAAAACGCTATTAGTAAGCACACTGTCATTTGTGACGGGCCATGGGGGAAAAGGCATTGCAGGGAAAATGGACAGAGGTCTAGCTCACTTTCTCAATGCAGTTAATTTGAACTAGATATTTTATATACACAAATCTAAACATGGTATCCGACAATGTAAGCAACTATTTGTTTAAATAAAAGCAACACTGTAAAATATAGAAAGGCCTCACATTATGTAACACATTAAACCGATCTCTGCTTAGAAGGAAGTAGAAGGGGCGGGTTCAGACGCACAATTATATGGAGCCTCTCTTTTCCTCTCTTATGCTTTATTAGTCAAGTAGTCGTGTTCATCATGAGAAGCATTAGGCAGCATAAAATATCACACATGCAACCTCTCCAGTAATTAATGACTAGGTCCGTTTTGTCACTCTTTACTAAACCGATTAGACCACGCAGAAGCTTTTTTCCCCCCTTCAATGTTCTTGAATTTAATCAGGGTCCAGGGCACACAGAGAGTGGAGCGAGACTAGTGAGGGCAAAAAAAAAAGGCAAAAGGAGACAGAAAGCAGAGACTGAAAACCCTTCACCAAACTACGATGAAGCAAAGAAACCCCAACATTACAGCGAGCCACGAGCAGCAACGCAACCAGCAATGCGCTTCTTATTTTTAATAACTTACGTTATTTCAACTTTATTGCATCGTTTGTGGTTATGACAGCCATCCGTCTCACGTTTAACAGACCTATTAAAGTTGAACCGTCAGAAGTTGCGACCTATGATTATTGACACTTGGCTGAGGGATAAATTGATCATCGATGTAAGATATTCAAATCAATTAACAGATATATGGAGCACGTATGTAACGTTGGATAAAACTTAAGGTAATTACTTGTTTATTGGCCATCGGAGTTACGTTAATACACAAGCTGTCCTGCAAATACACGTTAACGACCACTTCACGACACAGACAGGAAAATAAAACAAACTCCTTCATTATTATTAAGGCTATCACTGAGTGTAAGGTCAAACTGCGATATAATGTCAAACTTACCAGGTGTTTTCTGTCTAACGATCCAAAAACCCGCTTGCAACAACACGTATGCTATTTGCCAGCTCGGCCAAAAAAGTCTGCCTTAGTTAACAAGCTTGGTAAAATTAAGTTACCACAAAAGGCACTGTGTCTGTCCCGGTCTCTCGTATTGATTTTTTTCCCTCCGAACCCAGTGAAGGTGCCGTGTGCATTTGTTGACACTGCCGAATGTGCTCCTCTGCTCGAGCCTGGCTGCTTTTGCACCTCCCGCTCAAAACCGGGCTCCAATGCCAAAAAAAATTGTCCATTATAGTTCAAGTTTGATTTATAACGGCTAAGTTAGGTGTCTCCTGCATTCAAAAATAATTTTCCGCCTATTCTCCTTTTTTTCCAAATATGTCCTCCTCGCCTCCTGGATAAAACGGACCGCTGTATGAGCGCATTTTTTTTTTTTTTTTTTTACCATTACAGCGCAGCAAAGTCAGAAATCCCTCTGTACGTGCTAGCACGCTAAGCTAGCAGGCTAGCTGCTAGGAGTAGGAGAAGCTGGCAAAGCTGGCCAAATGGCTAACGTCTCCCCGCCACGGTCGGTCTCTCCTCTTTTCCACGTATTCGTCTCCTCAAGTCCGCTCACATTGTCCGGTTAAAATCAAATTAAATACTTTGTGGCTTCAATTACCTGCGTTTCCATTGAAGATACGGCGTGCCCCCTCTCTAAAAGCGCAGTTTAATTTTGAGCGCTCGGTTTCTCCCCCGTCTCAGCGACAGCTTTCTACATTCGCAGCATCCTCTCTCCGCAGCTGCTGAGGCAATCGCTGCTCACTCGAAAATGGCGCCGAAAGATACACTCCTCATTCAAATTCGATAGAGCCTCCCATTCTCCCTATTGGCTGAGCGCGGAGCGGAGTCCGCGCAGCTGGTTGGTCGCTGAAAATGCACTCTCGAATGATCTCGCAGCCCACGCAGCGTTGAACAGAGAGGGACAGGTTAACTCTTTAGCTCCCTCAACGACTTTTACAGCGATCAGCAGAGTTCAAGCCTGTACGTTAAACGTGTTATAAACCAGGGATTTTGACATGAAATGAATGCCACGATCCTTAGTAACGGCTACGCACCATTATTATCAGCATGCAGCTTTTTTTAAAATCTGAAATTGTACCACACAAACTCTATGGTGACACAACAGGAGACAGAAAAATCATAAGTGCAGGAAAGTCAGTGGCATTATAAGACACAGTGGACAGTATAGGGCAAAGTAAATATCAAATATATCTTTTAAATAGTGTAGTTGCATGAGATTCTAAGGGTTAATGTTATACCTAACGTCCTCCTTTGTTCATGTTCTTACCACTGCTGAAAATAAATGAATAGAACTGACTGAAGGCTCTGCCGTCTGTACCTGCAAGCAGAATAAATGTCCATGGGACCAACTGAACTGAGCAAACTTCCAAGACCTCACTCCATTTTCATCCACAACAAAACTGCCATTGGCCTCGTGATTAAAATACACCCTTCTTCACTCGGACGACTAACAAGTATCAGCAGTAATAAAGTAATGCACTTTAACACACTGATTATAGAAAGTAATTGAATACATTAACTCAAGTATTCTTTCAGAGTTTATGCTGACTGAGGTACTTGTACTTTACGAGAGGGTTTCCATGCCCTGCTGCTGTACACTGCACTACATTTCAGAGGCAGATACTGCGCTTTTTACTTCACTACATTTATCTGATCCCCTAAAGTTACATTTCAGATTTATATTTTAAAAAGGCAGATCATATGCTTATAAAATACAACACATTGTTGAGGATTAAACCAGTGGTTCCCAACCTTTATGACTTGTGACCTCTAGATAGAAGTATAGTGTCTATTTGGGGCCCCTTGTCATGTTTCAGATGAGTCATTAGCAGTTCCACCAAAGATACATTTCCCCTCATAGCATCTCACGTGGTTTCGAATAACTGTTTGAGGCTCGGAGAGGTCGAATTATCAATTTAATGCCGTTTCTTTTTCTTCTCTCTCACATTAATCATCTCATGGCCACTTATATTTGTCTTGTGACCGTTTGGAAGGGCCTGGTACTGACGTTGTGAACCACTGGACAACACTATAGAAGAATATATACACACTGCATCACTATTAACAATATTCTAAGGTGATAATATAACAATTTTCTGCACAATCAGTCAACTTTCAATGCTTTCAGTATATTTTTGCCGAAAATACTGTATTATTTGAGTAGGGCTTGTGATGGATGACTTTTTAATTTGTTGTACTTGTACTTTTACGTAAGCAAAGGATCTGAGTACAACTCCCTCTTCACTGCATCCTGTATAAAAATGTGACTAAAGACCTTTTACATGCTTTTTGTCAGAATGCATAAAAACACCTTTTGAATTGTCGACTAGTAACCACACTATTTCCTGTTTACATATAGCTTTTATTACAGCATATCATACATAAAAGGAGAGTTTTTACCTTATGGGCGTAAAAGGCTGCTGAATACGTTGCAGCATTTTTATTAACATCTTTCGCACAAGCATCATGAACGTCTATACAAAATGTGTTCCTTGTTTAGAGAACGGGGACTTATCTGCAGTTAGCACAATAGTGCTTGTCTCGGAGTGACAGGCCTATCAAAAGCAATCAAGAGATAGTCAAGTAAAACAGCATTGCCGCCATACATGGCATTGTACAACATCTGCTATATGCGAATTGTTAAGTCAGGAAGTAAAGGAATCGATGAGATTACTCCTAAGGCCACGGAGATGCAAAAGAAATCACGAAGGATGTCGGGGAACAAAAAGCAATAAAAGCCTCAACTTTGAGTCAGTGAGGTAAAGGGGCTGCTAGGCTACAGAGGCTCAGTCAGCAGATATGTTCTCCTTCCATGCTCCTCTAAATCATAATGTGGGGTTGGGTTAGAGACACTCTGTCTTAGGTTTTTTTTCTTCCCCCCAGAGTTTGAATGAGGACATTTTAAGGCGTTCTTATCTGAAATTGCTGTGACATCATATTGCCCCTCTCTAATTTTAATGAAGTTTCCTTTTCACTCTCCCCATTTTTGAAACATTTGACTGATTTGTTTTCCACACCTTTCACAGACACGTGGATGCGTGGCGTAAAAGAAACAAATTACAAAAGTATTTTACGTGGCATAAGCACTTCTCGTCGATTTAAGATTAGCTGGCAACACACACACACACACACACACTGGAGTGTACAGGCAACGGCCAACGCAGGGACGGGTTGGGCTCTGCCACAATAACCCTGCTGTTATCGTATCTACTGTAGCATAGTGTACCTCAGGCAAGATAAACAGAGACAGCCATTTCATCCCAATGCACACATAATAACAATACACAACATTCACCTGCTATGTCAGGAGTTGGCTCCACCAGGGTGCACTGGAAAAAGACTTAGCCTCAACCTGCTATTAGGGTTTAAGATGTGCTTAAGTGAATGGAGGCCTGTCTTTGAAAAAGAACAACAGAGGTTAATATTCGTACCTGTCTTATTTTTTACTGTTTACACTATTAAAGACGTCATTGACTTTTTTTTTTCATTCATGATAATAGCTTTTTAAAACTTATTTTCATCACGAAGCGTATAACCTCTTTGCGTTGCCGTGCGTGGTATGGTGAAAACATAATGTTTTTTGACTTTGGAGTACAAAAGCAGACTGGGAGAGAGAGGGCGCCCATTGTGTATGCATTCTGGTGTAGTGTGGACAATGGGGCGGAGAGGAAAAAAACACACTTGTTTACAGATAAACTGGTTTGGACAGGAAGCCAGTAAGGAGGAGCTCTGTGTTGTTAAACAGGCATGTGGAGAGGCAGGGATGAGCCAGCAAAAACACCACCGTGACCATAGGGAAGATCATGATGCGGTACTCAAAGACATCACACAAACACACGCATATGCACATATTCATATCTACACTTATGCAGTACTTTACAGATTAACACACTGTCGAAAACCTCTGCCTCTGTCAGAGTTTATAAAAGATTACGCAGCGGCCGTCCCTTCACTGACATGGACAGAAATTGTGGTTTGTTTAGTTTCACTGTGACAAAAAAATTAACAAGATAAAAAGACGCTCATGGGTCCCTATTAGCAGTGCCACACAGTAGCCAAGCTGAGCTCCAGTGAATACTATACAGTTCATCCTGCATTGTGTCACCGTCACATGAGCACACACTGCCTTCCATTAGGCAGGAGATCCTTATGACTCACGAAAACACAAGTCACATGTCACTACACAAATGAACCATGCTACTCAGACTGCTCCGTTATCCACAGCAGCTTTTCTGCAAGCGCCCAAATGAAATCACATCATAATGCATCTCTTCATTAGGAGGGTTTGAGACAGAGAGGAGCTCTCCCTTGTCTTCTGCTAGACGAGCCGAACAAGAGCCACAGTGTCATGTATCGTGGTGTTTGACCACAGCGCGCTCACCCCGGCTGCAAAAGTTGCCACGCCGGGCCAGTTTAAGTTCGATGTAATTTGATTTCATGTTAGATGTCTTGCGTGCATGGTTGGCTGTTACACTCTGCTGCTTCTCATTCAAGGAGGAGTTTTACTGATTTTTTTTTTTCCCTCTCTCTCTCTCTCTTCTTCACTCATGTGACTCAAAAGATGGCCTTTCACACCACCACCAGACATGGGACTGCATCACATCAAAAAGATAGGGAAATAAGACAGCAGCAAAATGTTCCCTCGCACCACGCTTCAGGAGCTCAACGGCAAAACCTTCGATTTCACTCGAGTGAAGAAAACAGACTGAGTGACAGCTTGAAAACACTGTAAAAGGTTGATTAAGGTCAAAGGTGACAAGTGCCACAGAAGACTAACAGTTTGAAGCTTGAACGTTAGAGGCAGCAGCAGGTGATTTCACTTCGCTTTAGGTGGAAGTGCCATACATTGAAATCACATTTTGTCACGGGAGCACTAGGCGTTGGCTGAAATGAGAGCAGGCACACATCGTCAGCGCTCTGTGGTGCATTGCTGGCGATCCCTGAACTAAATTAGTGTGAAGATCATCCCTGCTTTTCTCACTGCGGAGGTGAGTTGAAGTTTGTCATCCTTTTAAATATAGTTTGCGCCTGTTCACTTTTTGAATGAAAAATATCAGAGACCACGTCAAGTGAATCATTTTCTCATTCAAAAAAAAAAAAAACCCATCTCATTCTTAAATTATTCATAACAAATATCAATCTGTGTAATATTTAGGGATATTTTGAAGTGTATAGCAAAAGTAAAACATGCAGAAAACAGCCCGCCAGTCAAAATGAGCAACACAGTGAAACAAAGTATAAGAGACTATATGCTTACTATATTAACGTGGCCTATTCCCTCGTCTTGGTCTTTAGAAAACACAATGAGCCCCACTGAGAACTCCATACTGAAGAGAGACTCTCCATTGATGTCTCCTCGGCACCCCTCCCCCTCTCTCTATGAGACATCTGTAGCAGCTGCCCCCTTGTGCTCCTGTCAGCAGGGCCGAGTGTGTGTGTTTGCGTGTGTGTGTGTGCACTAGTTGAGGTGGGGTTGGCCGGGAGGTTAGTGTGGGGCGTGTTGTGACACCTCCCCCTTTGGAAGGGTCTGGCCCTGCACACTTGTGGGACATCACATTTATCAATGGCTAATAGTCACTAGCAGGTCACCCTGAAAACACAACAGAGACCTCTGACCTCTTTTTAGCACAAAAGCTGCGAGGTGGTCACGTCAGGCCGCGGGCGCTCACACACACTCGCACAACTTTTTGCCATCAGAAATCCTGATCAGATATTGTTTCTCCTCTCGCTTCCCCACAAACTTCGACTTGATGTAATCCCACGACAAACAAAATGTTTAGCTCGGACTAAAAGCATAAAACAAATTCTTATAGTCCTGCTAAACACTATCACATGCTCAGAGAGAAAGTTCAAATATTACAGCACAGAAGCCCTTTTTATTTAGTCTCTGTGTAATCTTACAGACTTTCTTGCACACGGCAATCAAATTAAGAGGGCATAATTCATAGAGTAGTCTGAAATTGCATTACAAACTGGGGACAATTAAGGGGGAAAAACTCGACTAGCTGGTTTGTTAATAAGGACGAGGAGGGGAGAAGAGGAGGAAGACAAGCCGAGGATGTTCAGAAATACTTTGGTTTGAGACTTCCCATAAACATTTTATAATTTAAATAGCAAAAGGCTCAGCAAAAACTTCACGGAAGAGACCGTAAAAGCCGCGTTGTCTGCCAACACATGAACGTCGCCGACAAGATTCTCAAAAGACGCCTGAATTGTGTTTTTGGGACACAATCGCCGAGACTTTTTATCTTTAAATACTGTGTTTTTCGGACAAAAAAAGCCCATAGAATCTCATGCAGGAAGCGATACAATTCGACCAGTAACTTCAGAGACACATATTGAGAGACGTCCTGCTGATGAAATTCAAAAGAAATGTCATTTTTGGGGAAAAACTTTAAATCTCCCAACAGAACATTGTTCATCTTGCTTCCTGGTCGAATATTTTTTTTTTTTTTTTTATCTTGATGATTCTCCACACCCTTCAGTATTTTTTTCTTTATTGAGGCAGACTGCTGAGAGGGATTACAGAGAGGGCTAAACACAAGCAAGATCTAATCCTAGGCATGCAGGGTGAGTGAAAAGCCTTGAAGAATAAGTTTAGGAAGGCCGATGTTAACAGCGATATTTTTTTACATTTTTTTTTTCCGAAGCTTGTGACTGAGTATTTTGTGCCTACGATATTTATCTCTAAATTGATGATGACAGTGCCAAAAAAAAACAATGTCGAGTACGGTGTGAGCGGCAGTTTCTCCACTGAGACCTGGATGGAAAAAATATTAATAAATGATTCAGGTGAAATTTTGTCAACAATTTGTTATCAAGCCTGAAAACAACTACCACATAAGAAATGCAGCCAAAAGCCTCAGAAGACTGTTGGTAGAGTGAATCATTTGCAAATGATTTTTACAACAGTATCTCTCTGACATTATGAGCTCGAGTGACATTTAAAAGACTAAAGGAGACTCAAATAACAAAAGCATCCCAATAGACTGCCCTGCAAGACACTTATAATGGACACTGTTTTTTCTTACACAAATGTGCGTGTGCCTCTTCCCCCAAATTCTCATTTCATCTATAACATTTAGCACAATACAGACCTATGTGGTGTTTAGTTAACGGCATGCAACAATATTTTCTAGACCGGAGAGAGCATTTAAAAGCCATCAGCAAATTTCCTTAATTGCATTTCTGAGCGTTCATAGCACGCATATCGTCATACTGTATAAATATTTAAGATAATGTCTAGAGTGACTGTTTTCACATTTCAAAACCGAGCAGGTCCTCTTTTTTTTTTTCTTTCATAAGCGTATATGCGTTGACTCATCACACTATCTGATCTGAGACTCCATTGTCAGTGTTGTTGTTTTGAAAACACAGAAAACGGTTGTAGGCTAGGTGTTAGATTTAAATGAGTCACCTATCACAATCAGCCAAGATACAGCTGACTTTTAGGCGATGCTCAAAACCGGAGCTTTACATTGGACTGCGGTTATGCCAAATGTCAGCTCATTGTAAAGCCTGCACCGTCTCTTGGTACTGTAATATTTTCTAATGTTGGAAAAAAAATATGTTTTCTAGTGAGACGTCTGTTTAAAATTTTCTCAAGCGCATTGAGCTAATGGAAGCCCGATATTCATGAAACGTTAAGCCAATATTTACATGAAGGGCCTGGCTGCTTGTCTCATGTACACTGCCTGAATTTCAGGATCTTCTGCTCTCATGAGAAGTAGTGTTAAGACGGACAGGTGACTCCGTTCTCACAGTGCAGTGGTGATGGTTGAATACTTTAATAATTCATAATTGATTCTGATAGTCTGCATCGATAAATCTTTGAATTCAATGTAGAAGAGGACTTCCATCTAAACTGACGTGAAAAAAAAAAAATCACACAACATTCCTGCACACTCCTGGCTCCTGTGCTCACATCTAACTTAGACAAGAAGTGAATACTGTCTACAGCCTTGCATTTATTATTACATTACTGCCTAATATACTATGACTAGCAATAAAGTCGTAATGCAGCTTGTCACAAGGCAGCCGGCATTTAATTGCAACAGTTCCTAACAAAGGTTCTGTGTGCAGCCCACCTCAAGACTCCCTCCAAACAGCATCTATCAGCGACAATAATCATGTTGCAGCTTTGTAGGCTCTCCTAACGACTGACTCTGACGTGTTGGAACAAATTTGTAGTCCTGGAGCCGAGTGTCTGACTGTAAACCGACCAAATTTGATGCTGTGTCACTCGGCCATTGTAGGGAGCTGAGGGGCAGGAGGGCCGGAGGCAGCTGGTAGCCTCAACGCTCCCGTACTGTTGATACAAGAATTTGATATCTTTAAAAAAGGATCAATTATTCTGTTATAGAGCCTCTATAACAGAAGTTTCTACACCGGTAAACATTTAGGCTATTGAGTAGGCTGGTACTGAGAAATGTGATGTATGTGTGAAAAATTAAACCTCCTTAGTGTTTCCACAGCCAGGTATTTTTAGCAGTGAAACTGTAAGCACCCTATTGACAGATACTCACATTTTCCATTGACACTCTGGAGGTTATATTAAATTATAGGCTACCTGACCATGCCTGTGCAGTAATGACACAGTCAGACGCAGTGTTGGAGGCACACCTAACAGGATGTTGGCTGCTCGGACAGTGTGAAATGATGATTAGCTCTCAAAGAAAAAAGAAAAAAAAAACCCGACTTGAAGCTCCGAAGACAAACCGACTGAACTCATTGTCCTGCTTCTGGACTACAAATTGAAAATCCCATGCGGAAGTCCCGCCCTCCGCCGGCCGCTCTTGCACCTCGATGATGTAACCACTTTCCAAATATAGCGTGTTGCTGATGGCGACGCGGCTCCGCCACTGGCCGAGGCCGCTGTCAGTCGCGTGACGTCACCGCGATCGTGTTATTATTGTAAACAGCCCGCCTGCTCCTCCACCGACGCTCTGTGCCGAGCCGACTACTCCATCCAGTCCTTTGTTCATGCAGCGAAAGCACCGACGCGACAAAAGCGGCACGGCGGCCCCGTCCGCCCCGAACCTGCGGCTCCAACAGCCCGGGAAGCAAAGTTCAGACACGCGAGCTCACACGAGGCGCTGTTTTAACCGACAAGCGCCGCGCTGCCGCTCCTGTTTGCGGGCATGTTTGTTGAGCACCAGGATCTTCACGCAACCGGCGACTGCTCCGGGCTGCTGCATGAATAACAATAATAAACTGGGAGCTCGGACCGCGTTGGAGACTTGTCACCAACACAACACTCGCGCTCTCCTCACAGAGAAAAAACAAACAAAAAACTGGCCATGAAGCGAACAAAACCTCCAAACCCCGCTGACAGCAGTGTAGTTTACAGGCTCGCTTGTCAGCGGCTCCCTAAATGTCCAAATGTTGTAGGAAAGATGACACAGTTGTCATTTGAAAAAGCAGCGTGCACGTCGACGGTGAACACACAGGCCCGTAACTTATATTCTACAGCGGCGATTCGACAACATTACCTCAAAGGGACTTTACTTTGTGCCCCGCGTCGCACAGAATCCACCGAAACCACTTTACCTCTGCAGCGACAAACTCAACTAGTCGAGAGGTCACACAGCAAAAGTTGAAATGACTCCACTGAGTGTTTTAATGGCACTTACGCGACAGCCTGGATGCCTTTTCGGAGTGATCGACCGCATCTCTCTCTCTCTCCGTCAGCCAGCCAAGCCAGCCCCGGCCACTGGTGCCACCCTCACCTCCTCCTCGACGTTTCCATCCAGCCAAGTTGACAACGAGCTTCCTTTCCCCGACTAAGTGCAGTTTCAGCAAAGCTTCAAGGAAGTTGTTTCTTTTGTTCCAGTATTTTTTGGTTGCGTCAATGTTGCGAAAAGGAGGAGGGGAGGAGGAGGAGGAGGAGGAGGAGGTGGTGGTGGTGGTGGGGGGGAGGCGGAGCGGTGGATACAGAGAGCGACCGAGGGGGAGAGAGAGAGGGAGAGAGAAAGAGAGAGAGAGAGAGAAAACAACATCTGAGCGCACCGTAGCCTAGTTCGCACGCCTGGCCATTAACGCACAGAGAAAAAAAAAAAAAACCCTCGTCCAAATCCGCGATAAACTCGTCTCATCGGCTCAGCTCACGTGTCCTGGACGACCAGCATCCCTTCAAAGTGAAAATAGGCAAAGCCACACGGCGCACGGGTCCGATAGGCTGCCCAAGATCAGGCTACTACAGGTCGGTGCGCCCCGTGCGCGCGTATACGGGAGCGGACACATTTGCATTAGCGCGGCGTGTAACTCGGGATTTCTTTACACAGGCGTCCCTTCTTGGCTTTCAATGGCGCTCGCACGGGCTCTCCGTCTCACTTCACCGAGTCTCCAGAACGAGAGCGCACGCAGCCTACACGCCTCTCGACTTCAAACTAGTTCCCGGACGGCGCGGGGCGGTAACGAGATGCTCAGTAACGCGTTACCGCCGAGACTTACGATTATCCCTCCGCTCCAAAACTCTTTTCGCTGTCACACGAAGTCCACCTCTCTCTCGGCTCCTAAGCCGGGCTGAGGTCGAGTCCATCTTGGCGGCTCTCTGTCGCAGATTATAGGTGGCACAAAAAAAAAAAAAAAAAGTTTACTCTCTCCGGCTTTCGCCAAACAAAAAGGATGGAGAGACAAAAACGGGTCAGGTTAGCTGGATTTCCTGCTTTCTGGCGCCAAAGACAGGACCAACGCAACAAGTAACGGCCGAGGCACCGTGCCCCTCGTGTTGCAGAAAAACTGAAGCATGAACACACACTACTCTACTCTTTGATGTAACGAGTCCGTCACTGTACTCGGACGCGAGGGGAGGGAGAGCTGAGGCGGCTTACTATGCAGAAATAGGATCATGTTGGTTCATCGGATAAAAAGGTGAGCTCCCTGTTTCCTCGCCGCTGTTACAGTAGCGTTGCGTCAGGAAGTTGTTGGTGGTGTCAGTGAAGTCACCATCAAGACGCCCTTTTTCTCTCCATCCAGCCTGACGACCGTGGCAGCACATGCTTAGACAGAGAGCGCTCAGATCAGTTTTCTATCGCACATGAAAAAAGCAGCCCGGTGCCCTCAGCTCCTCGATGCCCTTGAAAGGATTTTGACCTCACGGCGTTAGAGGCTGTGACAAAATGTTTGGTACGATGGGAAATAAAAGGCTGCGGGTTTCAGCGAGGAGGAGGTGGATTTTGGAGGTGGAAGATGAATTAAAAAAAAAGACAACTGAGGGGGGGAAATGTGTTTGTGAAGCGCTTTTATAAAACGAGCTCATGCGAGACGCACAGTGCTGCAGGCCTGCAGAGTTGAGGCCTACTGTGTATCTTGGCTTTACCAAACTCCTTTAGGGCTTTGCTAATATGAATGGTTAACAGTAAGATAATAAACAAGGCCGCAGGAGGATGATTTTGGGAGATTCTGCAAAAGGAACTCCAAAATAAGCCCCGGACTGGCGGAAGTGTGCGTGCGTAAAAGACGCATCACCCGTCAGGAAACTTCTAATTTTGTCACTTGTTTTCCCAGTTGTGCCCGAGGCTTTTTCAGAGGCTGTCTACGCTGAATGATCCTGTATGTTGGAGAGCATGAGAGTGAAAGCTGCTGCTCGTTATCAGAAGCATAAATTCAAAAGGTTGCTCTTTTATCAGCAGCCCTAGGAGGAAGCAATCCACGGACACCGTCCTTATTGTCCAGAAAACACTGCTGCGCCACCACAGCTTCAATGAGAAGGTGAGAACACTTTAGACCTCAAGTTAACAACGATCTCATGCACGTTTGACTCAGACTTTATCCCTGTAACAGCAGGTGCACGGCGGCCATTGTGCGCCTGACACGCGCCACAGGTCATCTGGGCTGCACGTGCTTTTGCTGTGACGATGAAGGAAAACAATATATAAAAAAACAAAATATACAAAGGAAAAGAAAAACACGTCAGCCATATTTAACAAGTCCACACGCACCAAACACTGTCACTCATTTGATTGTAGACTCCACAGAGCTTGTTTGCAGTCTTCTGTGAGAAATCTCAATTGCAATTAAATATATGCAGGCTTTATTGTGCAGGGGGGCGCTTAAATGGCGAATTTGATGGTTGGAGGAGGTACTGAAATCGTATTCGGTCTGTGGATGACTAATAAAAGTACAAATTAAAAAACCCGCACAGAATGAATCTTTAATCTTTGACCAAAACAGAGACTTTGACTGAAAACTGGACCTGATCAGCCAATTAAACGATTCAATTGTGGCAAAACTGCAAATAATAAATTGTCATAAGCAGATTTGAACATATTCATCCGTCGAGTTTGACAGAACAGTGCAAAGGAATAAAACATAATGTAAAACCTGAAGCTTTGAAGGCTGAACAACCAGACGGACGAGTCCTCAAACACATAAAAAACATTTTCTGCTAATTGGATTTGCCGTTAATTACACATAGTGACTGTGTGCAATCGCTAACCTACCTTCAGGTTCCTGTGGTCTGTGCGCAAATTACAGAATACTAACCAGAACTGTGCGGACGCTTTGCTCTCTCTCTCTGCCTGTGTGTGTGTGTGTGTGTGTGTGAGTGAGAGAGAGAGTTTTTTGGGAGTGTCACGCTCACAGTTATGCAGCAGTATTTGAATATTTGCCCGATGTGTGGGCTGATGCACAGTCATAATGCAAAGAAGAAACAGTAAACAGGCACAATAATCTGATGGGCTGCGGTTCCCCCTTAAAGGTCATCGATGAAGAACAAGACTGCGACCAGAGCGCCAAAATAGTTGTGGAGAGATGTGCTTGTTTAGAAATAATTTCGACTTTAAAAATCCGTCCACCACCCCATGTTTCAAACTCACGTGCTCACGATCGTTTGTGTAGGCTCGTTCTCTCTCTCAGTGTGTGTGTGTGTGTGTGTGTGTGTTTCTGCTTTAACACTTGACAGCTGACTTTTGGGAAATATCAGACAGATGCGCATAAAATACACCCTCCAAACTCCGAGTTGCTCACGCAACAGGGCTGACCTTTTAAAGTCAGTTGTGGAAGAGGTGTCACTCGCTTTAGAAATTGGTAGTTAGCGCACTTTTCGTGCAAATTAGACGCATCAAAAACCGTGCGTCTGAGAGATGGATCAACAGGAGAATTATCTAACCTACGTGTGCGTTACAAAGAAGAGAGGGAGAGGGAAAAAAAACAAAACAACCACGACCGGATCCAAACATTCCCTCCTCTGCGCTCTGAAGCAGCTGTTCACAAAATGTTCTTAACCATCGATTGTCTTATCTGATCCGTTTTCAGCGTGCAGATATGGCCGAGCGAGGAGCGAGCGCGCACGGAGGAGCGCATCCACGTTGCGCAAGAGCGGGCCAGTCAACACATCGCACCTTTTGTGTGACTTGGTTGAGATATTTAGAATATGAGGAGCAACTGAAAGGTCATATTGTGTGGGAGGAATCTGTGTGACTCAAAACGAAAAACTCAGTAGCCCGTGTGTGTTTGTTTGTGTGGCGTGTGTGTGTGTGTGTGTGTAATCGCGCAAATCACACATGATCAAATTATCAACATTTCAGCGGTTTTTCAGACTTTAAAAGGTTTTTAGGTTATTAGTTGTGACAAAATGAATGCATACAATTGTTTCATAGAACAGAATCACTGAGTTAATTGTCCTAACTCATATTTTCAGCACAAGTCATCAGCTAAGTCAAAGAAAACCTGCCGGCCTTCATCTGATGGCTTCGGAGTGACTGTGATTTTCTTGTAAATTCAATTAGAGCCTTAGATCTCAAAGAATCTGACAATTGCACAACACACTTCATGTGACAGCCGTGCACTTCACTCACCCACCCACCCGCCAGCATGCAAACATAATCACTGTCACTCTGTCAATGGTATCCTTGTCAGCGGTGGGGACGCATCCAGAGATCAATGATGTTCACTCAATGAACCTGATGGATCAGATGTCACCGAGGTTATGGATGTGAGTGCAGCAGAGCTCTTTCTTTTTTCTCCAAGTGAATATGTTTACGTCCCGGACTGACGGGCCCCGGAGAGAGGAGACAGTGGGTGAGGCCTGTCCCTTCCAAAGCACCCTGTGTCCAGAGCAGAACTAGGTCAACAGAGACCGCTGGTTGGTGAGTTGGAACGATGCTGCTCTCTCACACACACAGGAAAGAAAAGGAGGTTTAAAAAAAAAAAAAAAAAAAAAAAAGCAAGAGAAGAAAATCCTTGCCTTCGATTGAGGGATAATTAGAGACTGTTTGACCTATTTGTCCCCTTAAATAAACTGTTGGCCATTTAGTTGGGAGTGGGTTGAGAGCACACTGAGCCCTTCGCTGGACCCCTCCAATTATGCTTTTTAATGGCAAATTGCCCGACTAAGTTCAAAGGTCTCCCCATTCTCTCCCCTTCTTTTTCTCTGACACAACTAACATTCAGAGACGTTCAGTCAATTACACAGTCTTTGCCATCATATAAAGCAGGAGGGTGTGTTGAACAGTCCGGCTTCGGTGGAGATAATATGACAAACTAAGACTGAATTAGTGCTTCACGGAGCAGATTAAGCACAAGGATACTGCTGTGATGTAACTACACAGAAAAATGGGGACCAAAAGGTGAGAATGATGAAAAGGAGGTAGTCAGGGACAGAGACAGTGAAAACAGGCCTTAAAGATATAATATGTAACTTTTCTGCATTCAAATGTCTAAAGAACACCAGACCTTTGTTGTATTATGTTGCGTTGCATACTTAGGTTATCCCAAATGTTTCTAACAATGTTCAAACGCAGTAAAATCAAATTATATTTGAGGTAACGGTGCGCGTCATTTAGTCGCCTGTCGCTGTGACTTCAGGGAGAGTCAGAGGGTGAGGAGGGAAGTCGGCTGATGAGAATAAACATAACGTGAATCAAACTTTAAAACATGACCTGCCTTTCTGCGCTCACATCAGATAGATTTTCATCAGCAGTGTTGGTTGTTTAACAATGGAGACAACAACTCCCATGATCCCACGCTTCGTACGTCCTCTGCTTTGTTTTAAATCGAGAGACCCCTAGTGGCAAGGGCGGCAAAGTGGCGGGGACATAAAGGCTCAGAGGAAAACCATTTTTAAAATGTTCTTCCACATTTGCAATTTAGGCAAAGTAATGAGGGGATTGTATGAGGTCAGAGTAGATGATAATGGCGGGAAATAACTTGCATATTGGCGCATGCAAATTAATTTGTTAGTTAACATTTCATGATCAAAACTATTTAAGTAAAAGCACATTTTCATTGATAATTATGCTTTTTAAGTAAAAGTGATGTCAAAATTTTCAAAATTGGTCCTTTCAAACAGCGGTGGGGACACGTCCTCAGGGTCTCCAGTGCAAATGACCCCTAGAAATCACACACTGTGCCTTTAAAACAAGATAATAATGATGATTTTCTGTGAAGGTGTGCTTTGAGAGGCTATTTGAATTAATAAGAACACCCTTAGAGAACACGCTCACAAAGGATATGTTCATATTCTTTTAAGTCTGCCTTTAATTAGCTGGTGTAATTACTCCTCTACCTCATGGAACAACCAGCAGAGCTCTGACAGAGATCGTCACGTTGTCACTGAGAGCTGCATCTCACTGTGCCTTAAAAGTAGGGCTGCATCTAACGACCATTACCTCTGCAGCAGAATTACAGAAAAACTATGGAACCGACTTCCATGAAACTTGGACGGAGGATGGGTCTCAGCCTAGAACAGGCCCCGTTCACTTTTAGCGCAACCCCATTACATTTTAGATTTTTTTTCTGACTTTCTTTAACATTGCGAGGTTCTTTTTCAACTTCTTGTTAATTTCTCAGGGAACAATGGCTGGATCTTTAAAAAACACATCTGCTGTATTGAGGTGGCTGGTATCTATGAGTGAACGCAGTTTGATGTGGATCCTAGATCTTGTGGTCTGTGGTTGTAGGTGATTGAATTAAAGAAGGCCGTTGGGGCTTCACAAAGGTAAGCTCTCTATTCTAGTTTTCATTGTTGATAAACCAGTCGATCGTTTGGTCTTATAAAATGTCCTAATTAATAAAAAAATTTGTAGTAAGTATTTAATGTCAAAGATATTCAGTTTACTATCATACAGTTGTAAACCTGAAAATATTCACATTTAGAAACTGGAATCAGAGAATTTTGACTTGTTTTCTGAAGAAATGTCTCAAAATGATTAACTGTAACTTTTAATGCACTTTAACATACTGTTCTGCTCATCAGTGTTGCCTGTGATTTCAGATATGGTTTTTAAAGAGGATATTCAGCGGTGTCTTTCTTTTGTTCTCTTCTGTCACACTGCTGTGGGTTGGGAGGAGCAGCATTTTGTTTCTCTTATGTATGCAGGTACACAAAGAAATGACAGCCAATTGAATGTTGAATCTTAACTGATTATCAAAATAGTTGCAGATCAATACAGTAGCTGACAGCTAATCGATTAGTCTTAGCAGCTCTACTTCAGTGGCCAGACAGCTGAGTTTTCTTGACGTCAATAGAAGTGTCACGGTGTCTAAGCACGAATGCGGTTTTATTTAAGTAGAAGTGAGTGAATCAATTACTGTTGCGTACTTTGTAATCTTGAGTACGGTTATGTAATAAAGATAGCAGAACCTGACACAAGCTGACAGGAAGCCCTCACACACATACACCCGCGATGCACCACAACTGCATGCACAAAAGGTGTCCCATATTCACACGGTGCTTATGGGCTGGTGTCCATAGGGACACGCGGTGTTAATGCGCTAAGTTTCCCGACCTACCCTGCTCTCTCTGTCAGCACAATGGCAATCAACAGGTAACCAGGCGACCTGAGCCAAACACATTTTGCACAGAAAACCTGTACACAATGGCTAATCAACAACAGTGTCCTATATGCTCCCTCTCTGCTGACCTGCAAAGGCTCATCGTTACTCATGCTGAACCCAACCTACCTGAGGAACCGGATAACAAACGAAGAAGGGACTGTCCTTTAATTTGCATCCTGCTTCCCCTTTTATTCTCAGCTGAGAGCTGGACTGAGGCGCCATTTCCGTGCGTACAGTATGTGTGTGTGCGAGAGTGATAAAGGCGCAGGGAGAGAAAACACACGGAAGTGACCAAACATATCAACTGTTGGAGGGCTTCAGCTGGTGCCTCATGAGTGAGGCCTATGACTAAGATCGGAAGGGAGTAGGAGTGTGGCTGTGCCAATGTTGCCATACCAATACTGCAGAGAGGAGAGAGAAGGTGGGACAGAGGGGATGTCGATCGGAGCGGGCACGAATACACCAAATAAGACCAAAAATAGGCAGTGTGTGTGGCGTGGGCTGGTGGTGAGATTCCCCCTCAGTGGTGTAAACATTTACATTTTGATGACCCCACAGGCTGAATTATATTTAGTCATGTTGTGTGTGGGTGATCAGTGTTGTTGGTACAGTACATACTGTATGGAAATGCCTGCCGCTGTGAATTATTAACTTTTTTGTGAGTCAGCGATGGGATAGCATGCAAGCTTTTATTCCAGCAAAACACAACACAAAGTGAAGGCACTTAAAGGGGAAGTAATCACTAAAATTGTCCACTTCCTCTTCTCTGTTCTAAGTATATCTTTAACTCAGTTCGACGCAAGTTACTGCGCTGAGGCCAACTTTTTTAAAACTCTAAAAAAGTACAAGGCCGTCAAATCTGTGCAGCGCACATGTACGCTGCTGTTTATTGATACGTTGCTGTGAGTAACATCCCTGCCAAGAATAGACTGTGGTCAGGGCAAAAACGGATCTTCACAGCTCCATCTTTTATTTGGTTATCCCTGACCAAATTTTTCCTCCATTGTGTGGACTCACACCCTCACATCACGACGAGCCCTCCCTCATTCCCTCCCTATCTCTCATCCCTGCTCCTCTCTGTCCCACACTACATGCCTCTCTATTTATACTGTTGAGTCAGTTTGCCACTGACAGCACTGAGCGATAAGGAAGATTGAATCATCGTGCATTAGAAACACCAGCTTTCATCTAGCAGTGTGCTGTCTTAAAAGGAGGACGCTGTGTGTTACTGGCAGTTCATTAAAAGTGTTTAAAAGATATGGGCCGGCTGCAAAGAAATCATAACCTTGTTATCAAATAAACAGAGTAAAGTAGGCGTTTTACAAAGAGCACATCACCGCGTGCCAAGTGGAACGTCCTCAGCATCGGCAGTGGCTCCAGAGAAGGCGAGGTGTATCACTCCAGCAGGATACTGGTCCATAGGTGTCTGGTTTCAGATGGCAGGCGTGCTGTGAGCACAGTGTGGAGCACAGCACAGCCAAGTGGACAACAATGGAAACACGCAGAGACACAGGTGTCCCTGCTAAGAACCCAATGTGTGAGAGAGTGTGTTTATTCGGGAGCCCGTGTGTAAATATGTCGCTGCACATACGGCATATGTTCATATACCGCGTGTGCACTACTGCAATACGCGTGCTCGTACCTGGCAGATATTATGTGTATAATGTGTTTGTGTTTGTATTAGCTCACTGGTATTGATTCACTTGCACTCTAGCTGCACTCTAGCAGCACTCATGCATGCTTCCCTCAGGACGGTAGCACCTGCAAATGGAAATGAAGGAAGTATTCCTAAAAGAGCGAAGCGTGGCCGCGTGAAGATCAAGGAGAAGAAGAAGAAGAAGCGGTCGTGTGGAAAACAAAGAGTGAAAATTCACATCACACTCGTCGTCTCCGTTCCTCTTTCTTTCCTCCCCTTTATTTACAAGACTCCCTCTCTCTCTCTCTCTGTCTCCTTCTCGCTTTAACTCACTGGAGGATGCTAACCCATCAGGTCCCTTGGCTCCCCTCCATGGGATGATGTCATTTCAGATGACATCACCATGCAGTGTATGTGTGTTTGTGCCCCCCCCACCACTCCTCCTCCTCCTCCTCCTCCTCCTCCTCCTGCAGCCCTCCCTCTGTTTCTTTCCTCAGAGGGAAGGTGCTGTTTGACACACACCCGCTATACCCAGACCATCGGCCAAACTGCCTCGCTAGCACAAGTGGAGAGGGAGGGAGAGGGAGAGAAAACGAGGGAGATAGACAGGGACTGCCAGGAAGGTAGAAGCATTTACACAAAGAAAGAGGCGAGCTAGTCTTCGGAGCAGTCGTGGTGTGATGTGAGGGCAGAGAAAGAAGAGTGGAGGTGTGGCGGGGACTGAGGGAGGGGATGTGCTCCGAGGGGGCAACTTAGTTTAATTACACAACATTACTGCTACCATAACACCACAAAGCCTGAGCAAACACTGTCATTAAGATTAAAACTAGTACATGGAGGAGTGCCACAGACTGTCTGGGTTCTGCTTGGCTCTATTGTCTGTTGTTAACACTGATGTATTTGAGACTTCATAGTCTGGTGTAAAATGTGATAAACAAAAGGGTTTGAAGGAATAATTGGACATTTTGGGAAATATGCCTCTTTCGATTGCATTCTGCCGTTTAATTTGTGCAGACTTTTTGGGTAGCTCGCACTAATGCTGAGAGTTAGATAAGAAGATTGATACCTCACATGATGACGCTAAATGTGAGGCTGCAGCCGGCAGCCCGTTAGCATAGCTTAGCACAAACATTGGAAGCAGAGGGAAACGGCCTGGTGTCGCTGCTCACAGCCAAGAACCCCCCCCATAAAACCACAATTACTCCACTTGGATTTGTGTATGGTTTAATATAATGTGATGTAGAAATGTAAAAGGAACAATATGTAAGAATTGTCCACCTCGGAACAAAAAGGGGGGCAGCATATCATCAGATCATGTATCAACTGCTAACTGTAGCTGCCATTTGCTGGTAAGCTCAGCTAACCATGCAGCTAGCGATCGTATAGCTGACTAACTGGACCGGGAGCTCACAGCACCAGAGAAGTGTTGGTGGACTATCACCTCTTAAGTTGCTTGGGGCTAGCTGGTTAGCATGCTAATTCCAATAGATATCTCTGCAAGGCCTATTCGATTGTCAGTGTATTAAAATCTTGCATACTGCATCGAAAATGAGCGCACTATAGACAACATGTTCTCATACCTAACTGACTGAATGGTATATATGACTGCTGGGGAGCACACCAGTGACAGGCATATTGGATCATTGCCGTCACATGGTTAACATTATGAAATGGTTGTAGTTTTGTGAGGTGTAGGCACTAAAACTACTTGGCTAGGTTTAGGAATAGATCATGGTTTGAGTTAAAACAAGTACACTAACTTGTAACTTGCGCTACGTACCCTAATTATATTTTAAAATAAGTTAACTTTAATTTTTGGTTTTGCACAGGACACAAACAGCAGACTACTGGGTGAAAGTCTGGGTGTGTGTGATCCATCCAGCACTTCCTCACTCCTATGCAAACGTCGTCACTCTGGTCACCTGACTTCATCATTTGCTCCTGTCATAATTACTATGTCCCCAACAGAAATAAACGCAGATATGTGTTGTAATAGGCTGCTTACACATACGACCAAAATGGCTGTTTTCATGGTGAGGACAGACTGGCTTTAGAAGTGCTGGCAGGCTGATTTTGTTACCTGTGGACAGAGCCAGACTTGCTGTTTCTCCACTGTTTCCAGTCCTGATGCTAAGCTATGCTAACCAGCTGCTACTGTAATTTAATATTTATGCTACAGACATGAAAGTGGTCTTGATCTTCTCCTATTACTCCCAGCAGCAAACTACGCAACAAGTCCTTCAAATTAAAAGTCAAAAAATGTTGTCGGTACACAACCTCTGGGACGACACATGGCAGCGTTTTCTGATCTGACACCCCGATCGACAGGATGACATCACTCGTCTCCCAAACCGTTTCAAACCACAGATGAAATACGAATCAGTTTTATGACGTGACGGTGCAAAGGTTATGGTATTTTAACCATTTCGGTTAAAATGACCAGCTTTTTATGGTTAGAGGAGCTTTTCACCTTCATTGTCATGATAAGCGTGTTAGGCTTTTGCACCAATGTGGTAATACTTGAAAAAGAGAAACAACTTCTGGGGTGGACATTCTCGAGTCACTTACCAGTATCTCCTCAACTCACAAAAATAACACTTTGTATTTTTCAATGGATCCCACTGCAAACTGACAATAAAAGGCATCACCAAACAGCAGCTCACCTCTCTGAAAGGGAAGGATGTTGTCGTAATGATTCAGTTTCTTTACAATTACTCGGTGAACGTTGGTGACAAGCAATACTCTCCAATTTTTTTTTTTGCCGTGACTAATTTAGTACAAAGATCTTCTCACTCACGTCTTTCATACGAGTCTCAGTGCAGCAGAGGCACTCCCACACTGAAACACGCCTGGGCTTTATTGAGCACAGTTGGCACGGTCTGAGCCGATGATGTCATCCTGGTGAATGGGCCAGCAATACGGGGATCAGCAAGTTTGTGAAATGAGAAAGCGGTGGGGATAGACATCATGTGTAGTAGTAGAGGAGTCATTACAGCGGGAAAGGTAGTTGCAGCATTTTGATGGGTTCTCCCCCCCCCCACCCCTTCTTCTTCTACAGAAGGGACAATGGCGAGCTTTGGAGACTGTGTGCCCACAAACGCTGGTCTCAAATTACATGTTGCATGTCTCAAAATATTGAGGCATGGTTGGAGGTTTTCATGTGGCGTTGCTGACGAGTTTTGATAAGTGGTTTTAGAGTCTGCCAGTTAAATCTGTTGTTTTCAGCCCGGGGTTGTAACATAGTATGACGAGGATTATAACCGTCCGTTTGAGGCAGTCTCATTTGTAGAGGTGTGTGTGCTGGGATGGGGATAGCATCATCAGTTGGATTGTGAGGTCCGGGGCTTTGGTCATGGTGTTCACCCGTCTGTCCCACGAGTACAGGCCAGAGCCCCCGTCACCTCCACCTGCTCCAACCTCCAGAGGGGACCGCGGCTAAATTTAGACCAACAAGGAAGCTCGTCTGTGGCCACGAGGCGGGATAGAGATCCTCCAGATTGTTGGAAAACTGGGGTCCTCATTTTTGTGCCAAGCATAGTGGGAGAGTATTTACTGCAAAACATATTCCCCTTTAAGACCTCGAGTGTAGCCTACCGTTCTTACATTTTTTAAATTGATGTAATATTATGAATTTAATTTTAGCCATGCCAGTGGGATTGCTCTTGGGATGGCAATGTTGGTTAGCCATTCCACCACTTTGGTCCAGACTGAAATATCTCAGCAACTGTTGGATTGATTGCCGTGAAATTTTGCACAGACATCCATGGACTCCGATGGATAAATCCCAGTGACTTTGCCACTTGTGCCATCTGCAAGTCAAGCTTTTCTCTTGTTAAATATCTCAAAATCCACTCGCTGGATTGCCATGAACTTTTGTACCATCATTTGTCATTCGCAGATGATATATATGAATGACTTTGGTTTCCCGCAGACATTTGATTTAGAGCCACATGAGGTTGACATTTTAGGCCTTGGTACTAAAATATCTCAACAACTGTTGGATGGACCGCCATGAAATTTGTTACACACCTACACGTCCCTCAGAATAAACCGTATAAAAGTTGTGGCATCATATCACCTCAAAATTTTTGTTTTTGTCCAAAATGTTGTTTTAAGACTTAATACTTGCAAACATATTCACATTTCAATCTGCCTCAGCTGCACTCTGTGTTCATTGCTAATTAGCCGATGTTAGCATGCTAACATGCACAAGGTTGTTATACTGTACCTACCAACGTTAGCCAACCCAGTCACTAAAAATGTTGGCAGTTAATGTCCCTGCAAACCATTGATACACACGCATTTGTATCTGTCACAGGCTACATACCATATTACTACAAAACATGACTTATCCCGTTTCCTTACATGTTTATGACCTGTCATATTGGGAGGTGGAGGAGTTACAGTGACCGTAGATTGACTGCGTTTTAACATTTGTAACTGTGAAACCACTGGATATATTTAAAGAGACAATGGGACAGTTCCGGGCGTGTTTGTCGCGACAAACTCTGCATTTTTTTGATGGGATGCCTGGACCAAAGCAGGTATTTTAAGCCAAAACATGATCTTGTCTGAACCCTCACAAAGTTAAAGATAAAATTAGAAAACTCAACCTAAAGAAACGTAAATTTGTCACATTAAGGTAGGTTTAATTTCAGCATATCAGTGGTATGCAGAAATGTACGCTGCCAACATTTATTCAGGTGATTGATATGTAAACACTGACATAGTGAACATGTTAGCGTGATAGCCTCAACATTCAGCTAACATCATAATGGCTGCAGACTCTTAAGTCTTCTTAGAAATCATTGAGAAGATATGGTGTCTCTATCTATCATCTACACCTCCAAGAACAATGAACCCTGTCATGTACACACAGTACTTGCAGTGCAGATGTCAATAGAAGTTGCCAATCCTTCCTTTGAGCCTATGTAAAAAAATTAAATTAAGAAAAAAAAAGCTAATGCATTGATGATTTGTGTTAAAATCTAGTCATGTCCCTTGTTATTGGGGGGAAATAATTTAACTGCACACTGACCAGTTTTGATGAGCAATTCAACTTACGGCGTCTTGAAAAATGTATCTTCTATAGCCTATGTAAGAAAATATATGAGCACTTTAAAGGATAAGTTCAACCAAAAATGAAAATTCAGTCGTCATCTCCTCATCCTCATGCTGATCGACAGTCGGGTGTCACAGTCCACAAAACATTTCTGGAGCTTCACAGCAAAAGAGCATCCACCTAAACAACTGAAGTAGATGGGGACTTGTTTCAAAACGTGAATAGCTAAAAAAAAAACATATAAAATGCTCTATACAGCTCATCTGATATAATCCTAATCTCCGTTCCCAAATCGATTTGAAAAGACGTTAGTTACACCCTTTTTTAAGATTAAATCTTCACTGTAGCTGCTAAGCTAAAAAATTTTGCACACATCCTGTCTGGTGTTCAGGATGTAAATATTGTCTTGTGACAAGACAAGGTGAGGAGATAATAACTGAATTTTCATTTTTAGGTGAACTCATTCTAAAAAAACCGGACTGTAAGCCTCAGTTGAAGATCAGGTGAGGTGGAGACTTTTTGCAGCGTTGAGGGGGCTGGGCGAGGACTCCACCCAGAGAGAGACGTGGACCCCGGCCAAACGCTCACACGCCCTCTGTTTCTCTGCACTTGTGAGAGTATTGACTGGTAGTGTGAACACATGCACGCACATACGCACACACCCACTCAGCCATACGTGCACAGATGCATGTGCACTCCTGCCTTGCATGCACCTGTTGTCTTATCACCACGCAGCTCTCCCTTGAACAGGAGGTAGAACACTAAGAATTTCCACCTGTGCGTAGGAGTAGTGTGTGTCAGTGTGTGTGTGTGTGTGTGTGTGTGTGAGTAAGTGACAGATAAAGAGGCAGGCAGTAAAAGAGGGAGGAGAGCGACAGTGGTGTTTTATTAAGGGATGACTTGAATGAATTCCCCCTTTTAAACACACCCTCTTTAACTCCCTCCTCTGCCCTTCAGCCGCTCTTTGTCCACCCCTAGAACCCCTCCCTCCTCCTCCTCCTACCCCCCAACCCCTCCCCACCTCCACCCCGTGGGCCCAAATGTCGCCCTAACATTGACATGTTTTGGGTCATTTCATCTGATGGGATCTCCTGGGAGGAATTAGCATGTGCAAAAGAAAAGTCCACAGTTTTAAAAGCTCAGTGTTTCCAATTTGCCGCCACATGCTTCAAATTAGCCACGTATTTACTAAGGTCAGGCACTGGGCACGGAGCCCGTGGGGGAGCCTGTGTACGGGTTTGAGAGAGCTGCAGAGAGAGTGACAGGGGGAGAGAGAGAGAGAGAAGTTAGTGTAATTGCAATCCACTGCTGCCATCGTAGTACCACAAAATTTTAGTTCAGGATATCTAAACGAATGCACAGAAGCAGAACCATTTCAACAAATTGTCGTCTCGGGGAGCAGAAATTCAATATAGGTCCAGATAATAGAGTCACACATGGCTCTTTTCACACTCGGAGGCAAGGTCCTGATCTACTGCCGTCTGTTTTATTTTTACTTTGTGAGGAAAATTAACACAGTGGCTCACAAAACTATTTCGGGGCTTTATTTTAAAAGTAGGCTCAACAGGATTGCATTTAGATTTTTTTTTTTCCTGGCATGACACAATATGAGAAGCCGCGGCCTGGCTTCTGTCAGAAACCTGAAGTTTTACAAGCTTATTATTAGGCATTTTTAGTCCTGGAGACTCGCTTTATTTGTTCTGCGGCCAAATGACATCCTTATCGCATCTGTTGTGCGCTCGTCTTGTTTATATCACGACTCAGTCTTGGGTGAGGCTCCTCGAGTGGGTTTTATGTGTGTGCACGTGCGTGTGTCTGAACATGCACACGCTTTTCTCTCTGTGTGTGTGTGCGTGTGTGTGTGCGGCCAAGCCTAAAAGCATTTAAGCGGGAATGGGAGAGGGTCTGGAATCCTGGGATGACATCATTATCCATGATGTCATTTCTGCAGGGTGACTTTGGCACATGTGATCGTTTGGGTGAGGTCACACTTTCACTTCTAACTCGCTGTAATTGACAATGAAACAGCAGGTCACAGCAGATTGAGCAATGTCAAATTTAGCGGCCAATTAGGTAGTCAGGACCTACTGATTTAATCAGTCAATCAGCCCTCAAAACAAAGGATTCTGCTTTTGTGCAGCTCGTGAGTCCTTAAACCGTGAAATCATCAGTTCTGGACTCGACACTCGTGTATATCTTTCACAAAGATCATAAAGATTGTATTTATGTGAGAATTTATGATGTGCTCTGTGTGCTTTTGTGCTCCACAGCTTGTGCACAGCTATTGTATGTGAGTGAGGTCAACCTTTTCTCCACATGTGCACTCTTTTTTTGTACACTAGCTTGCCAATTCTTACTATGAGCTTTATAGAATGGCAATCATTTTCACATTAGATGTTTCAGAACTAAAATAATTTCACACCCACACGTGTGAAGCAGAGGACAGAGGGAAAAAGGGGACATGCACAGGAAGTGGTATATGTTACCATGAGACATTTCTGATGTTATGAAATATTGTTTTTTATATAAAATATAAAAAATCTACATTTTTTGAGCCTTTTTCAATCATCTGTCTCTTTGAGATGAACATACAGGTTACAAAAGGGATTCTTCTGTGGTTTCCAGTGACATTTGTTTTTAAGACGTTAAATTGGTTGATAATCAGTGTCAAGACAGTTTTATTTATGTCTCCCAAATTCACTGATTGGGGCCAAAGGGTTTTACAGCCTAGAGTATGACACCCACTGCACTGAGACCCTAGATTCAGAAAAGGAGAAACTCCCCAAAAATCTTCTTTAACAGAGAAAAAAGCAGAGAAGAAGGGTCAGTCAGCTCCTTTATGCTCTGCTGTACAGTATGTTCACCAGGCAGATTCTCAGGCTGTAAAAAAGACACTGCTCCTCGTCCCCTGGGCCTGAGGTGAGTTCATTCAGGTATTTGTTGGAGATGTTTTATTTGAATGCATTAAAGATTTCCTTTATGGCTTTGAAGGATTGACTGACTTGCTCTAATGTTGTAGGTCAGGTCTTCCTCTCACTGCCAGCACACTGCCTGGGCTGTATGTCACTGACAACAAAGGCATGTTGGATATTTGTGTTGTCACGATACTGAAATGTCTAACTTCGATGTGACACCTTGAAAAAATTGACATCTGTTATCATGTTTGATACCACACAGAAAAAATGACACAACGATGATTATAACAGTGTGGTGCATGTGACAAAACACAGCTTGCACTAGTGTATCGATACTACGAAAAATGAGTACTGAAACAGTTTCAGATGTTCAGAATCCATAGTTATTGATATCTCCATATTTTTCACAATACTATTGGATATATTGAATGTGGTAAAACAACTGCTTCAGTCACCAGAATGTGTCTTTATGCAGAGGTGAAAACGTTCATATCCTGAGTGAGAGCTAAACATGTAAGATCATTCTTCAATACGAATTCATGTGTGTTGTATTTCAATGTTGTCAGTGTTTATCTTTAGTTTTACATGCAAGTATACTGTCACAAATTGTCAATATTTGGCTTTCAGTGGCTCCTCTCCTGAATTCCCCCCCTGCTGGGTGGACTGAGACCCTCAACCTGGTCAGTAGCATCTAGCAGGGTTCGAATTATAACTTGAATGTTGGGGCAAAGATATACGACTACATGAAAGCCTAACGGGTGCACTTTTCTGTGATAGAGAACGAGAGATACTTCACTTTGTTCCTTCAGAGCAGCCCTTCTACACCCTGCTCCTCCTCCAAACTCTCCAGGTGTGGTGGTCCTACACTCAGCATCAGGCCTGGTCTGATCTGGTCTGGTCTGCATACTCCATAGCTAAATCTGTTTTTGTTTACCGTTTTTTTTCCACACTACTTTCTATTCAGTATATTTTTATAAAGATAATATTGGCTGATTGGTACACGAAGTGGCTTCTTCCATAGAGAGCTGAAGTCATCTTCTTTGGGACCTCATTGCAGAAATGCTTTGTATGGTAGTGAACGGAGAGACACAAATACTTTTTTGATCCCGTCTGCATTTTGTCGTCAATCACACATATGATGTTTGTCAATTCAAAAGATATTTATTAAGTAAAGAAAGTCCCATTTTGTTGTAATTTAAGTAAAATATAAGTTTTACTTAATAATAAGTTTTTTGTTAAACCGCTCAGTGAACTACATCGTCTCGCTCAACACACTTCACCAACACCAACATGGCCGCCATCTCGGCATGAGAAGGTACTAAAAAAAATCAAAATCACAATAAATCTGCTCATATTGACAACTGCATTTATGTGAAAGGAGGGTTGGTCAGTTGTGTGGGCAGCTAATATACAGGAGCAGCTCTACAATGTTTAAGTTACAGGTTTTGGGGAATGTTCAATGAGACGACGTCAGTAACACGACTGTCGGCTGTGTAGTCTTTATAATTACCAGCTGTTTACAGTTTCCTGTTGCCTAAGTACATTTTTGCATTCCTTTTTTAAAAATCAATTTTAATCCTTTAATCTTTAGTATACTTTGAAACATTTAATGAAATTTGATTTCTTCCTCTTGGGAGCCTGGCTTCTGCTATTCATTACGTGTTGTCTGGTTCACACACACTGAAATGGTTAAAAACCACACTCCTGGTCACAGGAGGGGACTTCAAGAGGAGCAACAGAGTGAGGACTCTTAACAGGAGGGACAGACATGCAGCAAATGTCCAGAGAAGACAAAAATAAGAAATTACAGAATGAAAATGAAAATGAAAATGATGTGAATGGAATACAAACATACACTGTATGATGAACAGTTTATATTTGATTCACTCAGCTGGTTCTTTTTATTCAGAATGAGTAACAGTGAGTCCAACAGTGGAAGAAGCTGTGATCCCATTATCACCAGACTAATACGCAGAAATCAGGACGTTACACACAAAAGTGTGTGATTGTGGTGATTGCTCAGACCATGAAGAGTAAATTTGGAAACATAGACTCAACCCCTGATCGAGTTCACAGCGATACTCATCTGGTGAGTGGTTTTGTATTGTCTATGTCTTTGCCTCATGACACATGTCTAAAATCAGTGTGTGTCGGGGGAAATGAATCAGATTCATGGAAAACTTGTCGACTTCAAAACCCACGCTTTCCTTGTGTGTCCCTGCCCGGCGAGTACCTGTAGGTCATTTGTATCAACCCTTTATTGACTACATCATCCAGCCAATAACCATCAATTTATCATGCATGAACATGTGCTCTCTCTCTCTTTCTCACACACACACACATACACAGGCGCACATGGATAGCTTGAGGCGGGCTATTCATTCTCATTAGTACCCTGTTGCAGTCGGCTGACGGTAAACTGAGCATGTGCCAAAGTCATAAACTTACACACCCCTCCCGCCATTACCTCATAATTATGATATCACACAAGTGTCTCATAGTGATGACATCACGCCACCAGATTCACGGTCTTGCCTTTTTCGATTACATTACACTCGGCCAGCTCATGCCAAGACCCTTATCCCTGAAAAGCCAAGGACAAAATGCAGACTGTGAGGCTGGGTCCAGTCTGGAGAGTAATTACCAATTTTACTATTGGGATGAAAGCGTCTGGTTCGGCCATTGTTGTCCAGTTAGAAGAGCTTGTTCACACTCTGAGATAATGGTGTTGGCAAGTAAAGTCATTACCTATAGCGTGGATATTTGCCAAAACCCCCTCGCCGTATGAATAAAGTCTTTCTGGTCACGAATAATGAAGTCAGTGGTCTTACACACTGTCTATCCATTCACGTCCCTATATAAATATTCGCTGACATACACCATTTCAGACATTACTGAAAAATGATTGTGTTAAAAATGTCAATGTGTTTATTGAACATGTGCACTGGGTCAGGAAATCCTGCGCCGCTCAAATCTGAAGTCCTTCAGAGTGCATGAAATCATGACGAGAGCCGTTTCACTTTAGTGGAGAAATGACAGTTCTGACATAAAAGCATAGATCCATCACGGGAACAATTTCACTAAAAGACTGACTTGTTGTTTTATGAAGCAGCTGGTTCAATCCATCTTCTGAGGTAAGTTAAAGGCTACACGCCGGGCTCTCCTGTCGCTGCTGTGTAGTCACGCTGCCTCAACACAAAGACCTTCATGTGTTCGGCTTCTCTGTCCGTCTGTCTGTCTGTTCCCCGCTCTCATCCAGCATCTGCTTTTCTGTTAATGATTCTCACATTTTCGCGTGAGAGGGGCTGAAAAAGTAAATGAAAACGATTCAAATGCAAATCTGCTTGTAAACACTCCAAAACCTCAAGGTTAAATCATTCAGCATCCTTGATAAAAGATGATGTGCAGTAGTTTGGTATCGAAAATCAAAAGTGTCCTCCAAAGCTGAGAATTGTTCTAAATACTGGAGAATTTATGTCTCAAGGGGGGAATATTAACTAACCACAAACACATGCTGCAACATACACACTCATGGTCCCAAACACACTGTGTAATAGACTGTTCTTTCCCCATGTGTCACCCTCCACCTTGTAGATTTATATGGAATGAACATAATGACTTTGCTCCCAAATTATCCCAGCATGCCTGCGAAAGATCCAGATAATCTTTTAATGGCTTGAGTTGTCGACCGTCTCTTTGCGCAGCTCATAAATCTGGGAGTGGAGAAAGCGCCCCACGGCAGCCACGAGTCCCCTTGTCTGAAACTGTATCCCTTCAGAGTGAAACGGCAGACGTGCTGCTATCAGCGAAGGAGAGGAAACAGTGGGTCTTTGCCCCGTCCGAGAGTTTCGGTGACTTTCGAGAGTCCCAGCAGTGGACTGGTAGCCAGAGGGAACCATCGCTATTAGAAGTACTGAAAGTGGAGCTGGCTGGCAGATGTGTCAGTTTTGAATTAAAAGAAAGTGTGTTTTCAATGTTTTTGTACAGACAACATTTTGTAAAAAAGAAAAAAAGGACGAAGAAAAATAAAGTAGGCACTTTAGTAAAATAAGCACTTATAATAAACTTGTTAAGAGTTTCTTAAACTGTTTTCGAGTTCAAGTTTCTCATAAGTGCTTACACTTCACAATAAACGTGCTATCATCTTCTTATCAACACTTTTATAGTCTTATTAATTTAAAAACCATCCTTTACAGTATTACCTAACCCTAAAGATATGACATGCAAGAATTCTGCGTTCAAATGTATAAAAATGACTATACTTTTGTTACATTATCCCAAATGTTTCCAACAATGTTCAGACCCAGTGAAATGTAAGTGTACTCAAGGTAACAGTCTGATCCATTTGGTCGCCTGTTTCCACCTCCGGGGTAGGGAAGTCTGAGAAGCAGACTAAACTGAAACTCACCTCGTCTGTGAGCCTTTGTGCCTGAGTCACGTCGGATAGATTTTTATCAGCAGTGGTGGTTGTTTTATGGTGTGTTCACTACCAGCGAGGCGTTACTTTTAAGTTTGACCACAGAATCATTTGTGTACTGCTGTTACTGCACATTAGCTGTAAACCAGTGTTTGTGTGTTTGACTTCAGGTCAACCTCTCAGTTAACTCACCAGAGACTCTGGGTCTTTCTCTTCTTTTCCCCCTGTCACTGCTGCAGTCAGGCTGATAAACAGGAGTGAAGATGAGAGAAGACTCTGATGTGACTCCGGGTGTTTATTCCTCCAGAAGTTCTACCCACCTGATGCTAACTTTGGCATAGGGAAACTGGCGAATAAGACAAACTTAACATGCATAAAACATTAAAACATTACCTCATCCATGAACACTTGTGCCTGAGTCACATCGGATAGACGTTCATCCACAGTGGTGGTTGTTAATGGTGTGTTCACCACCAGCGAGGCGTTACTTGTGCGAGTTTGACTGCGGACTCATTTGTGTATATTCCCGTTACTTGCGTAAGTCTGTGTTGACTGTTATCTCTTCTTTTTCAGCTCTCCTCTTTGTATCGGTAAGATCATAAGGTAAAGTAACATTTCACCTCCAGCTCCAGTCAGTGGTCAACATTACAGAACACTTACCAATGGAGGTCACCTCCGCCGATCACTGCTGCAGTCAGGATGATAAACAGGAGTGAAGATAAATCCACCCAAAAGTAAAAAAGTAATTTCTGAGCTCTCCTGTTGGTAAATGGCTCCGGATCAGAGAAGAATCCAATGTGACTGCAGGTGTTTATTCCTCCAGAAGGTCCGGCTGTGCACCCGACTGTCTCCCCAAGAGCTGGTCGCCTCAGCCCGGCCCGCCCAACACAACACTTAAATGTCTTTTTTGTTTGTTCAAAGTGACCCTCAACAGAATTCACCTATAGTGAGTTTAAGTGCTTGTAACTATCTTACAATCTCAAATTTAAACATGTTTATTAGCCCCAGTAATCACATATTTTACCAGCACAATAGCTGACACCCTCCACACCACTTCAGGTTCCTGAACATTGTTGTGAAAATGTCAATCACAGCAAATCAATATCTGACACGCCTGCTGCAACAATAAATATGCTGCTTAAGAGAATAGCTGCGACTACAGTTACCTACTCTCAAAATCACCCACGGGGGTTCTGGTCCACGTCCCCTGACATGACCCAACCATCGAGCAGAGGCACGGAGAAGTGCCCTGGAATTCAGGGGTCTCATAAATAAACAAATAAACACATTTCATACACAGAGTACTTATTCTAATTACAGCCCTGGACATGTGCTGAGCAGTCTCTAATTTCTCTCTGAGCAGGGAGACTTGCGGAGCCGTCTGCGGCAGACCAGCAGTCGGCAGATGTAATTACCACATCATCTCTGGTCCCTGGTACACTGAGGGAGAGGGAGGGAGAGAGAGGGAGAGAGATTGATCCCAGTAAACAATAATTAGGGTTGGGGATGGTGTATTGTGGGACATCTACTCGGCAGGACAGAGTAAAGAAAGGGAAAGAAACGGGAGGGAGGAGACAGGCAGGGATCATGGGCACATGAAAGCCTCTGGGACAGACAGCCCCCCGCCTGAGAGGGTTACATTTTTATCAGGACCAACACATCAGCGGTCCATACAGCGCTGTCATTTTGATTCATATGCCAAAAATGTATATGAGCAAAGTGATGGTTTTGGATAATAAACTAATTATTTAGTTTATATATTGCTCCAAAAATCATCAAATTGCATTTTTTTTTACAGCCGACTATCCAAACTCCATCTGTATTCAACTAACCATAATATAAAACAGAAAAAAGCAGCATGTCAGCACATTTAACGAACTGCATTTGATGAATCAAAACAGCAAAATAATACAAAAATGTTTGGATGTCAGTTGTTGAGAAGTAGTGAGCGTCTGATTGGTCAGTATATGTCTAAACTGAGTGGTACAATGTTCCTGTCTGTTGTCAGTGATTTATTAAAGGTGCCTCGTGGAGAAACATTCAGTCTTTTCTCAGCAAAACTGAATTTGAAAAAAAAAATGACTTAGTTAACATCCGTGTTCGCTGGCTTGTAGTCGTCTCCCCTGGAATTTACTGCCCCAGCGCTACTTTTCTTGGCACATTATAATCAGTGGAATAGTGTGAAACCATAGGCAGGAATGTATATCGTGTGATCCGCACGAGATACAAACAAAACAGGACACTGCTTTACAGCACTGCTTTCAGCCGTCCATTACATCTGACTCAAAGATCAGAGTCACGCAACACTGGATATAAAACACAACCGAATAACTCAGTGTCGTTGTGTTTTCATGTGGGAGAGCTGCTTTTTAAAGGCGGCCGTCAATTTTCAATCTGTCATCGTTTCCTCGTGGTTGTTCACAGTTCTTTGACTGTGCAAAAAAAACCAACTTATAGCCTAAATCTAGTTTAGTTCCTCAGCGCTGGTTCCATGGAAGTTTTTGGTTAAAATCTTTATAGGGCACGTTTAACTGTGACCCGGCAAATCACAACCTGATGCACAAGATGGTTTGTTACACAATCTATTTGGAAAGGCACAGCTAGAAACTGTTTAGAAAAGGGAACGTACTTGACAGGAGGGAACCACATGTCTATCACCGTCTATCACGGGCCAACCTCAACCAATCAGATCAACAGTGCCAGGGCGCTACCAGCGGCGGAGCATGCCCTGTGGTAGGCTGCGACATCAGCTGAACATCAACGCCATCGCCAAAGACCCCTTGTTCATTCAAAGGTAAAGTGATGATGTAAAATCACATTATATTGATGCCAACATCTTTACGGACTCGTCACATCATGTACAGTCACATCTTAGCCAATGTTAGCAAAACGCTCGCTAGCTGGCTAGCTAGCGTATAATGGTCAGCAGCACCATGGTCTGTTGTCAGGAATAAATACATAGAGCATACCAAGCACTGAAGGGGCGATGTCGACTGAAGTCATGTCACCCTCAGCTTCTACAGAAAGTCTGTGTGCCTTCTCTTGTTTTCTTCAGACTGGAATGACCTGGCCTCAATGCGCGTTGTTTTGCCGTGTTCATAAAACTTAACATTGTGAATGTATCCTTCCATTGTGTACTGTAGTCCTTGCGATCGACTTCTTGAAGCCATATTGTCTGACTCCCAGAAACTATTAAGCACTGCTGCAGTCGGCTAAACGAGACCGGCGTCGCCATGTTTCTTGTTGTCAAGCTTGTCTGAGCTAGCACTAAAAACTAACGGGGAGGGCTAAGGATCGGTCAGTACTTTGTTTACGGTTTCTACTAATTTGATCAGCTGCAAATATGTTCGATAAAATGTACCAACGCACGTATTAAAGCACTTTATAAACTAAAATGATATGTGGATTAATGTGTCTCTTCTATTATTTCCTATTCTATCTTATAGAGGGGTCAGGTTTCAAAATGTAGTCTTTGTACAATGTAGCTGTAAAACTTCAGCTTTTTCAGTTTATAAAATACATTACGACATGTTACTGATCCCCACTTCTGTGTTTCCTCCTCCTCTGTTCTCCTTCACTTCTCTCAGGTGCTGCTCATCAGGCAGTTAGCCGGCCTCATCCCCATATTAAAGGGAGGGTGGAGGAGAAGGACTGAGCAGTCCTGACCGTTTTAGACTGCCTCTGTCTTTGGTTGTTTTTTTGTTATCTTTTGAGGGTGGAGGTCTAGTAGTCCTGTTTTCGTGGCTTTGTTTGTTTAATGATGTTTAATTTATGTAGACTTTTCTTAGTTTAGGGAGGAAAGTTCTGGGTCTTATGGCCACTGCGTGCCTGGCCCAGACTTCCTCCATCTTTTCCTTCATTATGGCCAGGCCTCCAGACTCCCATAGTTTCGGTAAATTTTGATATCATTTGTAAATAAACCTTCATTTTTTTTGCAAACTTGCTCTCGAGTACGGTGTCCTTTTTAAATATGTTGCCGACCACTGTTTATTTTGTTGCCGTAACACCCAGCAAATCTGGGGCATGTTCAAGTAGAGGAGTACTGGTTGGTAAATAACGGTACTTGATGGGTTCTTAATGGCAACAAGTGTGAGAGTGGGGCCCACGGTTCCCTTCTGCCCCGGGGTCACCTTGTAAGTTAATCCATCCACGGTTAGATGGTTTAAATTTAAATTATTTTTAAGTTCGGCATATGTTCTGCAAATTAACCAAAACCAAACAAAATGTGGGGAAACGAAAACAAATGATTCCCTTAAATATGTACCTCAAAGGTGGACTGAAGTATGAGCAGTAGAAATTAATATTTCAAAATACACATTTTAACTCCACACAACAGTACAATCCATCACGCTGTTCTCTGCCTTTAGGGAGAGGGGAAATACCACATGCAACCAGAGGCCTCACACAAAGCAACTGATGCTGGGAATAAGGAGTCATCCTCTTGTGGGGTGTGTGGGGGGAAGAGGAATAAGACTTTTACGGGAAGGAATATCTCCCTAGTGAGAGGACTGGCGAGGACCAGTACGTGTGTGTGTGTGTGTGTGGGTGCATATGAGGCGTGTGTGTGCTGAGACTCAGATTTTACAAACATGCTATGTGAATAGCTTTTCGGTGATTCTGGCATTCCCGACATTCCTTCCTGTGAATTTCCAGTCAGCGTGAGGCTCACTGTTCCAGAGCTCTGACATCACGAGGGGGTTCCACTCTGCCTTCCACGTTCTGCCTCCCGCTCTCTCACAATCCCACCCATATTTGGAAGTGAGAGGAAGGGAATCCCAGATGATGACTCAAAGGCTTCTGCTGCCAGGGGGAATTCTCTCCACATCTGTTTTGTGTGTGTGCGTGTCTATTATTAACGTGTATCAATGTGTATATGACCTCCTCGGGCTGGAGACGGAGTTTTACATCTGTAGGGAAACCAAAATGGTAACAGCTTCGTGAAATAACAGCCTCGTGCCTTCACAGAAAAAGTGGAAGCCTGTGAGTGATGTTGTCTTTCTATTTATAACCTGCTTCTCTTGGCAGCCATGACGGTTAATAATGCACTCTGCTGAAAATGAATGCTCCTGAAATGAGCTTTATTTCACTTAATAAAACCTAAAGATGGACGATGATGAGGGTAAAATGCACAGCGCATGTTGGTAAGTCGACATGTACTGTAACCAGTCAGTCACCCTGCGTTGGACCTCCACAAATGAGACCAGTGGGATAAATGGGGACCATGGCTGTTCAACGTGCTCAGCACAGTGTGACCAACCGTCTACAGCCTGCTGGCTGCAATAAACTCCTTCCTGCACAGAATCATCTTATTTCTGACGAGGAGCAGCAAGCTCAAATGTAAATTACAAAAGGGAAGCAGGAAGTAGAATGAGAGGGAGACAGAAAGAGCAGACACGGCTTTGGATGTGTTGAAATTCTCTTTGTTGGAAGTGGATTTGGGAGAGGATGGAGGGGTCTCCGGGTGTACGAAGCCATATCTGGGCCTAAATTTAGCCCCACTTTGTTCTCGTCTGCATGCTGGTGACAGAGGACTCGGCTCTCTGGGGTTGTCTGTGGTCCAGTGTATCAGAAAGGCCGCTGTTGTTCTCCCTGGCAGACAGAGACGCAGACGTTCCCTCAAGCAGCCCAAAAAGAAAGAGCGCTTTCATGGAATATTCTGTTTAGCTGCACAGACTGTTGTGTATGATACTCCCGGGACCCATAAAACAAGTAATTCACAGACAATATCTCACCCACGCTCTCTTTGCCACAGCAACATAAATCCAACTGATTTCAGGGAGGAGTTGAGGCAGTGTTCAAAGGGTATATATGTTCCTCAAATCTGGGAAAATGGGCCTGCAAGGCAACATTATTTTTAAAATGGACAAAAACAGAACAGAAAGTGACGCAGGAAAACAAAACCGAAAAAGGTGCCGTGAACATGAGCAAGTCTGAGAACATGGAGCCGTAAGTCACCCTGCACAGACTGTAGTTTTCCTCTACATCACGCCGCTCCCCACAGGGACACTGTATGGCGACGTTTAAAAGCTCAGTCACCCGGCACACAAATCCCTCCCTTCCTCATTACCAAAACAAGCTAATTAAAAACCTGTTAATTAGCCGTGTTGTGGGTGTCTTTAGGAGAGAGGGAAATCAACATCTCGAAAAAGAGCTGGGCGCGTACGAACATATCAGAGGGACCTCTGAACAGTTAGACAAATTGATGACACAGCTATAGTCATCAAATGTGAAAACACAACACAAACATCCTACACATCTCCATCGGAGCACACACATAAACAGTGCAGGAGGGGAAAAAAACAAGTGACTCACTGAAAACCAACTGGGACACACAGTGTCATATCCTGAGAGGGAGAGGGAGAGATGCCCTCCTCTTACTGAAGGACAGATGGATCCCCCAATCTGTTGTGGGCCAGTGTGCCAAAGGACTACTGGTCACCAAACATCCTGCACCTGAGTGAAGCGACCTTTTGGCTCTATGTGAAGACCAAACCACTGATATGAGCTGAGTGACTGGGAGGTGAACTGTGCAGGACAGAGCCAAACGTTACCAGGGAAGTATTATCAAAGCTCTTGAGCGACCTCTACTGGCCTCACTGAGGAACTGCGTGTCGACGTGACGTCACCGCGGAATGTACCACTGCATTAAAAACAGTGTGAACGGGGTGAATTCAAAGTCTACAACTGCGTCTTGTTCGCTTATTTCTGAGCTTGTTTCGACGCCAGAGTATGAATGTGTGTTTAAAACGTGTTGAGTATTGATTGCTTGAAAAAAGTGGTGCAAATGAAGCGTCAGCGCGATAATAAATATCTTGTTTTTATCCTGTGTGACAAACACAGGAAGTGGCCCGAGCTAGGGCGCCTTTTCTGAGCTCATGTCGTCAGGCAGAAAGTTACCATCACGTCCAGCGAGGCCGACTCTGTTTTTAGCCACACGAAGCTTCGAGCTTGTACGAATAACAAACCCAGTCATCAGAAACTCATCTCCTTGAGCTGTATTACACAACATGGCCACCAAAAAGAAGCGAACACCTAATGTGCAAAGTGACAGTTGGGTTGTCATCGCCGCAGGTAGGTGCAGCCGCGGGATGAGACTGTCAGTTTGAGCTAACCCCAGCTAGGCTAGCTAGCTAGCTTAGCTACATAGATAGCAAAGTTGTTAGACCTTGATAACTTTGTCATCACATAAACTGAATGACTAGAGGCAGAATTGCTGTCCATTATGCTAGCGTGCCCCTAACTTAAGCTGCATGTAACATGGAAATAAGTGACTAATCAGAATGAACGTTGATCACTTGTGTTAAACTTGTCAGTTGTCATGAATCTTACTTTTGTTTTGGTGTCCACAGACTCTGCCATCGACACACAGAAGCACGACATTGACCCAGCTTTTGTGAGACTAAGGAACCCCTCCACAGGTCTGTATTCCTTATTAATATAACGAGATCTGTCTGTGGCTGCAACTAACAATTTATTTATCCTGAGGTTTATCAACAGAAGTTTCCAGAGGCTGAGGGGAAGTCTTCATATTACCTGTTTCGTACAATCATCAGTCCTAAACCTTAAAATATTTCGATTGATTTTAAAAAAACCTCAACAAATTTATAAAAGGGAAATCATGGAATTTAAGGTTTTCCTATTTATTTAAAGACTTGATGATTTCAGGTTCTCTTGGGAGTTTTTGACCTCGAGCTGTTTTATTTAATGTCAATACAACATTGAGGGCATAAGATTTTAAATTTTTTGTTAAGGGTTAAATGTAACAAGGCTAATATAATGTGTGTGAAACACTACAGCATCTAAATGAATTTAGAGTTGGACGGTGCAGACCTACGTGGGTGCTGTCGGAGAGCCAGAAAACACAGTTGGTAACGGTATATCGATACAGTGGATAATGAGTATTGGAACTGTGTCAATCAATCAAAATCAATATTTCAATATATTTGGCAGGTCCAGTGTAAACAATTCAGAACTTTAAACATTGGATCTGGAAATGTTTAATGAGGAAGCAAACACATTCAACATGTTCGTTAGAGTTTGTTTGTCAGGGATACATCCACGTTTTAGAGAGTAACTAAATACAAATGTAAGTTTTGTTAATTTAAAACAAAGCTGATGATCCAAATTGCTGCAGGTCGATAATGAAAATGATTGTTAGTTGCAGCCCTAATAACACATTGAGTCAAGGTATTGTTAAAACATAAAGTAAATAAAAAAGTGCCTGAGGTTCCTCAGCTATTTAATTCTATATCTTGTGAGATGTGCATTTGAAGATGTGGCAGTGAAAGTAACACTGTTCCTCATTTTTCTATCCTGCAGATGCAGCTTCTCTGTATATGCTGAGTAGTGGTGATGTACAGCTGTTTGAGGTCAAAGCCTTTGAAGAAGATTTCCACTCCTGGTTTATCGGACAGACGGTACAGAGAGGTTGGTCTCATTCCTCATTACACTGTAACTCTGAACCAACCTAATCACAATTACAAACACTGCTATAGGCGTCTCTTTTTTTTTTAAACAGATGGGAGACTTCTCTTTGTAACACCGATGGATCCGCTCTATCTCATGTTGCCCTATTTGATTAAATCTGGCAAAGAGGTAAGAAAAGTGAATCTCTATTAACCTCACAGCGGTTGTTCCAGTGATGTTTTTGTGCTGATTATTTAACTGCAAAGCAGTCGTGTTCTGCACCCTAAATACCCTGCCAGAGTAAGAGTGTGATCCCCTCTACGGGGGGGATATACCTTTTAATGAAAGTTATCATTAGATTGTGATGCGTGCATTCATTGTGCAATGAAACTGCTTCTTGTATAGCCAGACAGCACTCTAAATCTGTTTACCTCTTTGTTAATATTACAAAACTTTAAAAATATTGTTTGTTTTGTGTTTGTCTCTTTAATTTAACGCACATAGAGACAGATGTTAAGGGGAGACAGTACAGGCAGATAGAGGGGGGGAAACTGCTAATAGACATCACCATGAATCGTCCCAAGTTGATTACTTACATGAGTTTTCTGAAAATGTATGTTTAAATATAAAAATGTGGAACCATCTGAATAGATATACACTTATTTGAAAACATTTTCATAAAAGAATATGAATATTGGACAAAGCCAGGTTCAAATTTCTTGATTTTGTTGATATATTAAAGCTTTTACTGAGGGAATTTTGGATGTCTGTTTGTATCACTCCATGAGTCAGAAAATGCTGTAAACAGCCATAAAAACAACATTTTTGCCATGTTTTTAGAAATAAAATGTTATATAACTCAGGCTATGAATGATATATGAACAACCCACTCTGTGAAAACCTTCAGAAAATAGATCGGAATAAAACTGTAAACTTGTGTCACTGAAGTGGAGATGTCTGGCTCAGAGTGCAAGGAAAAACTCAGTTTTAGAAACTGGCCTTTAAAGATAAGTATTATTAAACGCCATACATTTTAAACAAGAAAGGGTGAATAGGGTAACAATATAAGTAATAGACATCACAATGAAACTTTCCCAGTTAATTGCTTAAGACAATTCTTTTTTGTATCACACATTTTCTGATGTTTTTTTGTTTAAATATGCAACTGAGCGATCTAATTAAATATATTCTGGATATGTTAAAGGTCTGTATTCATAATGTGGTGGCAGGCTACATTGCTGTGTTTCGTCTTTAAGCCAAAGAGTTGTGTTGCTTTAGATTTCACCTGTCTTACAAACAGTAGATAGCGGGTCTGGGTAGAGCTGCTTTAGCTGGAGATGCAGAGACGGCTCCATGTGTATCACTCCTTCAAGGACATCTGATATTGGTTTTTTCTATTCAAGTCATATAAACAAGATACAATATGTATGTAAGGCTCCTTCTGAAGTTGTCAGAAGGCGTTAACTCTGCACCGGAGTCTCAACAGACTGACGGTTTGATACCAAATGAACTTATTTATGAAGTCACAATATCTTATTTCCCGTTCAGGGGAAGTTCCAGCCTGTGGATCAAGTTGTTATGGATGAAGAATTCCCAGCTTGCTCAAGGCTGCTGAGCTGCACACGTTCCCTGGCCTCCCTGCACCACATTGCAGAGGAAAAAGGTGAATTTTATTTTTGAATACAACATCAATAAACTCTTAATCTGATACTGATTGCAATGTTTAAATGATGTGTTTTATACTTCCAGAGGTGGGAACACAGAAGTTCCATCGATACAGTCAAGAGAAGACGATGAATTGGTTGAAGAAAAAGGTAATCATCACAGCTATCTTATACGAAATTCAAACATATCCGTCTGCTCCGTGTGGAAATGCACCATTTATTTCACACAGTGGAATTACATACAGTTTCTTTACTTGTCGGTGTAGGTGGAGAGGACGGTCGTTGCACTCAAAAAGAGAAATATCTCTGTGGGAGAAGGAGTCAAATCCACAACATATGTCAGAGTGAAGTCAGAGGCAGACTGCCCTGAGGGTAAGTGGCTTCAACATCAGGCCACCTCACTGTTTAAGTCCCATCTCATTGTTGTGTGAATTCCAGTTTCACCTTCATTTAAAAAAGACATTTAAAGGCCTCATTTCCATATTTTTCTATTTTTCCTTTTTTTGCAGCAGACATGACACTGACCAATAGATGGCAGTAATATTGCATAGTTTATGTCTATGAGTTATGATCCCCAAAGAACGTTTCCCCAACCTCAACCTGTATAAAGCATAAAGTAGGATTATATGTATCTAATTACTGCCACTCATTCTCTCATCTTTATGATACAGAGGACTACCTGCGCTACGCCCATGGCCTGATATCAGAGTACATCAGTGAAGACCTGAGCAAAGCCCTTCTCAAACACTTGCAGTAAGTCCAGACATCCAGCATCTACAAGTAGGGCTGAACAATGTGCAAAACAAGTCATATAGCGATTCATTTGACAGATATGGGATATGAGTCATGATTTAAGCCATGGTCTTTCCCAAACAAGCATGTTCCCTTATGTCATGAGAATATTATTTTTATGCCCCAGCATCTCCTCAGCACCACAGTGCTTCATTTACATGTGTACTAGTGCAGTGCCCATTTAAAACATGCTGTTCGGCACAGATTATCTGGTAATGTGAGGGGTTTACAAATCCAGTCTCAAGGCCCCTTAACTGCTCAGAGACTCATCAGGGCCGCCCCGATAATGTCAAACATGTTCGATATTTACGATTGCCAAGCAACGTTAAACATTGTAGCCCTTGAGGCTAACGTTAGCTAGCACGCTACTGTTGACAGAAGCTTAAAATCTCACCTCCAGTTCTCAAAAAAAGTAACGCCAAAGTAACCACTAAGTGCTGCTAACTGTAGTGGCGGCTAGCTAGTTATCTCAGTTAGCTGTGCAGCTTGCAAATTTCCAGAACCCAATGAAAAACGGGCTCAACAGGTATCAGACAGATAGAAAACCTTGAAGTCAACACAGCACTAAAATCTACTGATGAAATAAAACCACTGAATGTAACATTACAGCGAGTTAAAAGTACCAAATAATAGCTAATTTCAAGAATCATAAACAATGAAGGAGTTACATAAGATCTTTGCATTTTATTATATATTTGCAATGAATATCATCACTTTCACATGCTAAAGTTTCAAAGAAAGTATGTATGATGTTGATGCTGATCTAGTGTGCCTCTACTCCACAGGTTACCAGAGCTCACAAGCCCGAAGGAGACAGAACCTCCTTCAAAGGTACGTTAATGTCTCTCTTTGACGCGAGTCAGGTCTGTAGCATTACTCTCTTCTCCTTCTACAGCTTTTCAAATGCGCTGTGCATGTTCTCTGTAGTCCTTCGCCTCGCTCTAACACTGTTGCATATTTTTGATCACGCTTAAGATGAAGTACTTTGTACTTCTGTGTTTTTAAGTTTGGTTATGAGAGCTTTGTCCACAACAGTGTGACCACATCCCGGCTTCTAGTGGCGTGTGTCTGTGGTTAAAAAGTTTGGTGCTTTTTGACATGAAAAGCTTTTCTTACTTCCTCGTTTGGCAGAAACGGAAACTTTCAGACAATCCGGTGGAGGCTGGAGAGGACTACACCAAATTCAACAGTGCAGACTTTGTTCGGAAAGTGAGTGTGTACAAGGCAGTCTGCCTGAATAGACCAAACAGTTACTGAAGGCTTTGATCAGCAGCATTGATTATGTCACAATGGCTTCACAGATCATTTGTTTGCTTTCATCTCCAAGTCTTTTTTTCTTTAAAGACCTTGAGTGATTGTTAGTGTTGCTAGTCTTCCTCTTGCTTCCCTTAAGCTTCCTCTGGGTCAAAGGGACTTGTAGGAGTGTGTTTTTTTTCTCAGCTTTAATTTAAGTTCACAATATATAATGTAACGTGCCATCAATGTGCAAATGTGTTGACTTACTTCAGGTTGATTTTTCTTCCGCTTATTCCAGCCACCCAAGAAGATGACTGCTGCTCAGAAAAGTCTGGCTAAAGTGGACAAGAGTGGCATGAAAACAATGTCATCCTTCTTCAGTCCCAAGGTCAAAGCAGAAAAGAAGTAATTGTTGTACAGTTTGTGTTTTTGTAATAAAGAAAAGAAAATGTCGAGGCGTTTGATTTCATTTTGAATGATTTGAATGAGATGAGACGCAGATCGGAAAAGAATAATGGCAAGTGATTATGCAGGATTCATTTTAATGTTACCTGATAAATGTTTGTCAGGTTTTAGCATGCTAACAAAAGGCCACCAGTATATGAGCATGCAGATAGAGATTGAGGATTATTGGTTTATATGAAAACCTATTCAGAGCCTCGAGGGCAGCAAAAACATATATTTACCTGCTTGTAAAACACATTTTGAGGGACAAATATCTCAACATCGCTGGATATGTCAAAGGTTATAAATGTGTTTTTTTCTAATTTGGTATATGTACCCTTCATATATAAGATCGTTTCATCCTCTGCAATGATGAGCAGAACGACCTGAGCTGGCTCTGAACTGTTCAGTGAACTCGATCCTTGGGCTGAGTCTCAACCTTGCTCTGAAATCAACAGGTATTCATGCAACACTCTGAAATATGTTTACCTCTCAGCCACCGAAAGGCTGAAACATCACATTTTCTGCCGCTGGCTTTGATACCACGAAAGTCTGCAGTCCTTCTGCACAGCTGATCCATAAACTGTGCTCACCTTAAATTCCATACCCGTCACAACATTGGACATTTCTCTCATTTAACTCTGATCAAAGGCACACTTAACAGAAACGCTGCGGCTCTGACTGAAGGGTCAGTGTAATCTTGAGATGTCGGAAGGAAGGAATGAAAGACTTTATTTCAGACTATGCTGTAAAATGCTTTTCATTTCTCTCATTTAAAGTGGCGTCCTGGTGGTGCATATAACAGATTTCCATTTAAAATTCATATTCATTTGCAGTTAACAGTTTAGAAAAGACCGGAAACAAATAATACTGCAAAGGCTTTATCACATAAGACAGTTTGACATGTCACAGGAGAAAATAATGACATTAGTGATGGCTGGATTCCATTTAGCTGCTTCAGTTTCAGGGTCCTGGTATTGTTCGTATTGGATCAGTCACACTGTCACGACTCATTAGGACGTGACTAGAACAGAGCCATTGTTAATGTTATTAGTAACACCTGGGCAAGCCTGCTGTGAAAAATTTGGGACCAAGAAGAGTTACCTTGTTTTAAATGTACTTTATTGAAATTGCTGTCAATGTTTAATGTGAATATTAATGTCCGGATGGATCGTCAGCAGTGCACGGTGTCTGTCCTGTACCAACAAGGTGGAGCTCTACGTCAGCAGCGTGGCAGTGCAGGTTTCAAATGTCTATCAAGCTTCACTGCTTTTTTAATTTAGGCTTGAACCTCAGAGTCTGGAATGCACTCTCCACCACTTTGGGCAGATGGATCGGGTTCCTCTGCAGTCGCAGTCGGCTACTCGTTGACCCGCTCTGGTTTTTCTTCCTCCGGGCGCTGTCCTTGGCACAATCTTGAACCGCTTTCTGCTTGGAGTCATCTGCGACCCGAGGAACCCGCAGGACCCAGTTGGAGTGGAGGTCGTGTTCGGCCGAGCTGGAGGCCACTGTGGGGAATGAACAGTGAAAGCTGTTATGCATCTCAACTCCTGGACTGCAAGACCCCAAATGATTATAGCTCAGAGATGAAGCAGCTGGTTTAGATTATCAGATGACCAGGAGCAATGCATAAATAATTATCTTACAAATTATATTCCAACCGTACTTGACCTTTTGCAACCTCATCCACCTAGTGGTGAAAGAAGTAGACAGCTTACATCTGAACATGTCATAGCAGGAAACACTCAGATGTAATCAATAACACTAATTACAGCTGGATTCAGCTCAGTTCTGTGGCTTCATGCTGAGCCCTGATTAACATCATTAGTGGCACCTGTGCTTGTCTTGCAGTGATGAGCCAAAAATAAATGTTCACTGAAGTCAAAGTAGTGATGTAACAATCCTGTACTGTTCCAATACATGTCATTTGATTAAAGGAATGGGTGTTACTACAGCAAAACCAACTTGAGTACTTCTTAGAGTACTTTTCTTTTTTTGCTACAAACAACAACTACCAGCACTACTATATACAGTATGGCATGCTTTATATAAAGCGAAGTACAATATAAACCAGTAACTACGACTGACAAGTGAAAGGAGTAAAGTACACAATATTTCCCTTTGAGATGTGTCGTGTTTGAAATTGGAACGCCACACAGGTGGTTTTTTAATTGTTAAATGGCTGAATTGAGCAGAGTTAGAGCTGAAGATGTCGAGGAACTTTGTGATAACATCAAGCTCATGTTATAATACATATTTAGTATGATTAAGGTGTAATTTATCCTGCCTGAACAGGTGCAACAACTGACAGGAAGCTGATAAACATGTCAGTCAAGCTCAGTGTGTACACTCACAGCTGAGGAGGTCTAATCAGGCACAGTGAGTGCACACACCTGGGTGGGTGTGAATGTGAGTCGAGGCTCATCACAGAAGTAAAAGCAACAGTAGAGAAAATACTCCTCAGTGAGTATTGCATTTAAAATACTTGAGTAAAATAAGTATTATCTGCTGTATATGTTTCAAGTATCCAAAGTAACAGTACTGATGAGGTGAATCCAAGATCTTTAATCTAAATCTACAAAGTGTCTCAAAAATTCAAATACATGGCGTGGACTAGAAGTTAAGTAGTATAAAATACTCAAGTAAAATACAAGTACCTCAGATTTACAGTATATGGTAAATGTACTTAAAGTTACTTCCCACTCCAGTGGTGGAGGAAAGGAGCGCTCAGTGTGGCACATGACCAGCCCCTGTGATGTTTATATGTGTAAACTTATTATTATAATTATTAAAGCACTAACATGTAAGCAACATTTTAATGTCAGCTGTTAATGAGGCATAGTTTCAAATGTTGTGAGAAGTAGCAAATGTTATACTTGAGTAAAAGTAAAGATATTGTGCTAAAATATTACTTTGGTAAAAGTGAAAGTCATGCAGTAGTGACTCTTTAATAAAAGTCTTAATGTATTTGATATTAAATGAACTTATGTATCAGAAGTAACTTTCTGGCATGTAAAAGTAAATTATACGTATATTTACTGTACAGACTGTGGGTCAGCCCATATTCAGATCTGATATTCAGCATTTTCTGATCATTGGAATTTTTTTTGTCAATCTGGTTGCTAATTAAATAGTAAAAGTAAAAGTACTTAATGTTGGTTTGTATGTAAAGCATTGCATTATGAAATGATGTAATATTTTGTGTGTAAAACTTACAGCACTTGAGTAAATCTACCTCTGCTCTCTATATTTACAGGTCTCCAGACCAGGTTCTCAAAGTGAGGTCCGGGGGCCACCAGGGGCGACACACTGATCACAACAACGCATGACTATCTGGGTCACGAGCTCATACACTTTATGTGATGAAACTAAAAGCATCTCAAAACAAAATTCATAGCAGATGGAGGACCCTGGGACAAAATCCTATCAAATAGGGATCCTTGGTCAAATGTGTGTCAGAAGAAACTTTGAGAAGCCCTGCTCTAGACCACCGGACACATTCTCAACCCTGCAGGGACTTGGACAGAGAAGACGACACACAGACAGTATCAGCATCTGAACTTGGGGATGCGAGAAGGTTTTCAAACACACCTATGAAGTCCACATCTGCGTGTCCATCATCCTGGTAAGGTTTGCGCAGAGGCTCGCTGTCACAGCTGGCGATGACCGCGTCAAAGTACTGCAAAGTGTCCTCCTCTGCGGGGACCGGAGGCGCGGAGGCTTTGGCTCTTGATATCTGCGGTTATAAAGAAACGGGAGAACATGTGTGTGTGATAGCTCCTGCTCTGCGCTCTCTGATCGCTGCTGTGATCTTACCGGCTCTTCCCTGTGAGGCGGCGGCGGGGCCGGCTTCTTCTTGGAGGACACTGTGGCCTTGGCACCGCTGCTTTTCAAGTCACTCACACTCTTTGTGTACTGCCGTCTCAAAGCCACAAGTGCCTCCAGGTACTCGAGGCAGTTCTGATTCTGAGAGTAAAGCCATATCCGGTCCTCTTGTCTCTGATAATAGTACAAGGTCGACTCGATGCTCACGGTGCTCTTGCTCCGTTTTAAAGTGGAGCCTGCGGCGGCTGCCTGACTCCTCTCCCCCACCACCAGCATGGAGGTGCTGCGGACCAGCCGGACGGTGCAGGCGCTGTGGTAGTCCTGCTCGGACCGGAGCCCACCGCCAGGCCCGCCGGAACCATCCCGTCCTCTGTGTCCGTGATGGTTTGGACGGAACGCGTTGTTGATCTTCCTGAACATTCCTCTACACGGAGTCTTTCAGGGTCACACACGTAGATTCCTTAGTGTTCGTCAAGCATCCATCCATACTCATCTCTTAAGGCCAACCGATACTTCTCCAGACAAACAAACAAACAAACAAACAAACAAACAAACAAACAAACTCCTTTCACCCTGACCGGAGCTGTTCACTGTGGCCTGTCGCTGTCCAGGGTGCTGAAATCACCAGGCTGTGCGCACCGTGCCACAGAGGCAGATGTGAGCCTCTTGTCTAACCTGATCTCAACATGTCTTCAGTGTTATCCGATGTTGCTCAGCAACATTGCTGTAGCAACGGGCCGGTCACCCGACACTGTGTGCTTCCATTACTGCCGAGCAGCAGGCCTGTGTCAGATATCCTGACTCACGGCACACTGGACTCGACTATATAACACCAGCTATGCGACCAGCTCTGGGCCTGAAGTGTTGCTGCTCGTGGCCGTGAATCCACCTGTTAACATATGGAGGGCTTTAAGGGCCAAAACCAAGTGTAAAATATGCATCTAAAAACATATATCATCTTATTATTAAATGCTAAAATAAATGGATGCATATAAGTTAATGCTTATTAAATATATGATCAACTGAATCAATAAATAATTATTTAACTGGATGCAGGGCCTTTCTGTGCAGAGTTTGCATGTTCTCTCTGGGTACTCCAGCTTCCTCCCACAGTCCAAAGACATGCAAAAAAGTTAATCAGTTAGTCTAAATTGTCCATAGGTGTGAATGTGAGCCCCTGAATGGTTGTTTGTCACCGGCAACTTATCCAGGGTGTACCCTGCTACTCAACCAATGCACCCCCCCCCCGTGACCCTTAAATGGATAAGCGGTTTCAGATAATGGATGGATAACTCAATACTTATTAAATGTATAATTTTATAATTAAATGCCCAAATAATTGAATGAATAATTATGTGATTTAATGCTTAATTGCCACGATTATTTAATTACAAAATTGCGTATTTATTATTTATTATAACTTGTGTAATTATGTATTTATTTTTTGAATTATGCATTTAATTATACAATAATATATGTGCCATTCCTATATTCTTGAACTGTAGGACTTTTAGATGGGAAATGTGCTGTTTTTGTTCTCACAACTCAAAGCACAAGCCTGTTTTGCTCTAAGGTTTATGAATACAAATGTAAACATAAAGCTCTATTGTACATTTATAATGTTCGCTCTTGCAAACTGCTCTTCCATGTACAGAGCTGTTTGTTTATAGGCCTGTGACAAAGTTGCATAGTGCCCCTTTAAAATCCTCCATATTAATACACCACCAGACCTTAAAGAAGAACATATCACAGGATTAACTGAGGATGAGTTTAAATCTTCAGATTTGTATGTTTATATGAAGATCATAATAACAAATCCAGCTGTATAAACGACCCCGATGTTGTAATAAACTCCAGAAGTGATAGAATGATGTTGACTTATGTCTAGGTTTCCTCGCTCGATTAATAATAAATCATTTTCTCTCATGTTTCCTATTGTCGCGCTTCCCTCAATACAAGAGGCACATGCAGACAGGGAACTTCCATCAGGGAAAAATCCCAGCCGTAAATATGGTCTGAAAGTTTCCATCACTTTCACCAGATAACTGATTCCTTCAGAAGTTGCCGCCAGATGAGGAGAGAGGAGATAAATAAGAATATGGTAAAAGGTCAAAAAGTGTCATCAAGCCGTCTGAGGCAAAGTTCAGCAGTTACTTAAACATGCTGAAGAGCAGGCTGAGTTTCAAGGAGGAAGTGATGACTTGTAGTTACATAACTGAGCGTGAAGTCACACTTCTGCTTTGATAACAAGGGGAGCGAAGCTTTAAGGGGTCTAAGTTAACACACCACCTGTGTGCTATGTGACCTATCACAAAAAACGAAAACAGGAATGTGTCCAGCCCTCTGTTTCCTGATACTTTTGCTCACATTAAATGTGACTTCCCTTTCTGCTTTTAACCTCAAACACACACCTGTTTCTTTTTTAAAAGAAACAAAACTTCTGTGGTTCATTTTTACAGATTATTTTTGCCTTCATAAGAATGAAACATCTGCCATTTCACTTCATTTGGCAGGAAGACAAACAAGACTACAATGAAAAAAACTTACATAAGAAAGAGGTGGAGGGGGATGTACACAGCCTGTCTGAAACAACTCTTTTACAGAAGATATTGTGAAGATGTTGATTTAGAGAATATTAAGTACTAACCCAAATGCAGAAATGGGAAGAAAGAGAAAATATCGACGATTCCCACTTCCCCTTGGGGTGAGTATAAAACAACACTTGCACATGCATGCACAGTTGGTCGCCTGCGTTGACAGAAAATGCAATGTTTCTAACTTTTCCTTGTTAGAAAGACTGTGGAAGGAACTTGAAAGCGGAGAGTCTGTGATTGAGGTAGGATGGTGTTTGTTTTTAGAGGAGTATGATTTATTTTCATGATTATTGGATCTTTCTTTAGTTCTGTGTTTAAAAAATGTCTTTTAGGAGATCAATATGTTGACCTTCTTACACACAGAACTCAAATTGATATGGAATTAAATGACTTAGACTCATAAAGACCGTTCATGTAGTCTTGAAAGATCTGCTGTTTGTCACTGAGTTTTACTTATCTGATATCACTGTTTGTGTTTTAGGCTGTTTTATAAGTAGTTCTTGTTGAGTTTCATGTCTTTGTATTGAGGCCCATATGGACAGATATTCAGCATTTTTACGGATATTCTACGTTTTTCTGATTACTGCTATCTGTGTTTTATTTTTATGTATGTCAGATTGCAGATGAAGTAAATGAATTTTAAAATGTGCTACTTTGGTTATGATGCAGCATCCTTTCTCTGTCTGCAGTCACCACTCTGTCCCGCCTACACTACCTGATTGGTTGCATGTCACAAGTGATAGCCTATAAGCACTGAATAATCAGAATCAGCAAAGTAACGGAAGTTTTCAAATAAATGTAGCAGAAAATGAAAATACTCACAATTAGGCACACTACACGAACGTTAATCTTTGATTAAAAAAAAGAATGAGAAAAAAGTCAAAATTAAAAGATTGTTTTTGGGCTTTTTAGCCCATATTTATTACCTTTTTTAATCAGTAACTATGACTTACCATTGGAATATTTTTTATTGGGCTTCCTTATTACCAAAAGTTGATCTCAGTATCAGCCCTGAAAAACCATATTGGTCAGCTCCTACACAAACTAACTGAGGCTGTACATTCTGTGGTATGTGGCATGGCCCATGCTTTATATGTGTTCCTACATATAAACAGTAGAGATTAATGAATAAATACATTTATGCTGATTGTGTTGAATATTAACATGCAGTTCAAGATTTCCATTATACGGTACAGGGACTGCATAATGAGATATGTAGTAGCCCGCCGATGCTACACACACAGGAAATGTATAAACAGATATTTAAATATTAAAATTACAATAGAATATAAACAATAAATTGTCTGTGTGTTGTGCTCTTTGTTGCAGCCATGCTTTGTGAAGGCAGACTGTTGAGCATGACCTATGGTGAATTGTGGGAGCTGGATCCCCTCCCTCCTCAGAGGACACGTGGGCTGCCGAGAGCAGCTGCTGCCCTCATGCCGGGCTCCACCAGACACGCTCCACTCGTTTATCACAATTCCCCCGAGCAGACAGGTTGTTTGGACAACAGGAGTGTGTCAGCGGAGTTGTACATTTCTCCGCTGCAGTCAACGGATCTCCACAGAGCCCAGTCAGGGAGACAGATCTCTCCAGAGATAGAGATCCCGGCTCAGGCTTGCTCAGGTGGTGATTCCCCTTTCTTGGTTCCCTCCTCCTGTCAGAGCATCTGTCAAAACTACAGCGACCTCCATATTGGAGGCGACCAGGTGCTGCCTCTCTCAACCAATGATGGTGAGCTGCGGCTTGTCGCTGAGGGCCAGGCAGCGGGGCCCTTCCTCCAGTCCTGCGATGTCCTCCCAGCTGTGGAGGAGTCTCCTCCGAGACAGACGTCTCAGGGGGGACTTCTGCATCCACTCAGGGGAGGGTCAAATCGCTGGAGAATGGGGAGCACCCGTGATCGGAGCTTTTTGTTCCAGGAGCGTGAGGCTCCATTCTCCAACTCTCTTCTAAATCACTACCTGGAGCAGAAAATCATGGACGTATACCAGCAATACATGATGGAGAACATGGCCAGGGAGGGGGATTCTGACCCAGGCCCCATTTGCCCCCTGCTGGGCTCAGAGCTGGTCCTGACCAGCATAGACCAGATCACTCTGCAGCTGAGTCGGGAAGGCAACATGGAGGCCGGCCTGGCCAAGGACATGGTTCTCAGCGTCCTGCTGCGGGTGACTGGTGACATGCAGTCAAGTGCGATCAGTACTCCCTTTCTGCAGATTTCAAATGAGGCGAGCAGAGAGCAGGGAGCAGAGAATTAAAGAGGAGTTACCACAGTGTCCAGGAGCCCAGTCATCCAATTCTGCCTTTCATTTTAGTTTTTCATCAGCCACAACTAGAAGGAAACGTATTATAACTGCACTTCACGTATTTCTTTTTCTTTTAAGAGCTGCTGAAAGGATGATGTTGAAAGCAAATTCTGTATGTGATTAGTAACTTCAGGGAGAGTGCTCTATTCATGAATCATCTTTTTATATGCAGTCATGTAACTGGCATATGTGCATGTGGCGTGCTGCTGTTGTGCAGCTTTGGCTTACGAAAGGAGAATAAAAACAGGAACTGAAAATTGAAACTGATCTCTCATGGTTTTTTTTTTTCTTCATTTCAAACAGAACAACACATCGACACCATCATGTTCCTACTCTTAACACAGCCGGTCACGTCTCTGATGAACAATGAACACTCTGTGTGTCTGATTATCATTTCTTTATCTGATATAGAAAAGTGGTTAAATGCAGACAACCACAGCGTCCCTGTCATTTCAGAAACCAATCCAAAATAATAAAATAGATTGGTTCATCAGCTATGCCCCACTTTTGTTTATTTCTGTGGAATAAACTCACCAGCTTCCACAAGTGTTTTTCTTTTTCTTACTCCACTTGGATGATGGCTTAGTATGTATGTGTAAAGTTTTTTTTACATTCATCTGTTTCTCTCTTTAAATTTAACGTGTACGCACGAGCATGATTCTGTTACATCACAACACGTTTTGAAGTCGACTGTGGTTCAATGTGCAGCTCACATGAGTGTGATGTGGAGCTTGAAACCTCCAGTGTGCAGACACTGAGGACGGACCTTCCAGTAAAGCAGGAAACATCTTGTGTCCAGCCGTTAAACTTGAAATATTCACATTTTAATAGCGTCTGGATTTTTTGCAATGAAGGTGAAGGAATAGATGTGCTTTAAAGATTGTTTTTAACCAGGTCATTAATTGTGAAAATCTTAAGCATCTCTTTAACAGTTCAAAAGGGAGAGTTCAAACCGAAATCAAAAATACATATTCTTTCCTCTTATCTGTAGTGCTATTCATCCATCTAGACTGTTTTGGTGTGAGTTACTAAATTTTGGAGATATCTGCAGTAGAGATGTCTGCCAGCAAAGTCTCTTTCCAGAAATCATGACCTGGTTACTCAGTTTGATCCACAGACTTTGTTGTGAGCACTTTCATGGAACTATTTTCTTTCTAACAAACTACACCTGCCAACCTAAGAAGGAAGCCTCCATCTTCTCACTGGAGGTTAGCTAACTAAGCTAGCTAAGAAAGATTACATTACAGGTTGGCCGACGAGGAGTGTGGTCGCCAGATGGGGCAATTGAAAATCTCTGGCCCACCTGGGCGGCCGTGGCCCCACACTGGCCACTTCTTGGGGGCGCCACTGATACGGTTGACGTGTGTGGTTCAGTAGAAAGAAACTGCTCACAACAATCTGTGGGCGATTTTCTGCCTCATAATTTCTGGAAAGAGACATTGCTCAAATGTATTTTTAAGCGCTTTGAGCACCACAAGCTGAGTGTCAAGTGGTTCCATTATATTTGAGAGAAGGCTGACATCTTTATATCACGGTAACTCACACCCAAACAGATGGATGAATAGCATTATAGGTATGAGGGGAAATATGTATTTTTGATTTAGAGGGTCAACTGTCCCTTTAGGAAAGGGTTTTTATGTTTAGAGTGTGACATGTTTGTTGCCATACAGCTGAAATACCCAGTACAAAGACCATTACAGTCACTTGATACTGTGTGTTTAAACAGATAGTAAAGAATACCACATTTAAATATACATATTTTTGTGCCCCAATACACATTCAACACATATAAACTGGTCGGTCGTTTATGTTTATGTCAATGCATTCCTGCTAATGATGAAGAGATCCTAAGTGTGCAGTTTAATAAACAGTCACAAGGGGGAAGCATTATCACCAAACTTATTAACCCCAATGACTTTGACACACACCATCTACTCCTCCATTTTCCTTCACTCCTCCTCCTCCTCCTCCTCCCTCACCCAACATCTATCCATCCAGCTAATGCTTCCTATCATCTGCACCCCGCTGCTCATCTATGATGTCATAAGTACTGCTGTAAATCTGCAGCACGCAGGCAGTCAGGCACTAACACCAAATCTGACACCGTGTTTGAGATACTGGTTCCCCTACTGTTCAAACAAAACACAAGTTTGAGATACTGTTATCTATTCTGCATGATTTGTTTCGGCAAAATATTGCTCCAGCACAAATGAGGAACTCAGCAGGGCTGCAAAACGACAGACAGACACACACACACTAACACTGACATGTTATTTTATCACGTTTCCCCCTATTCGAAGTGCTTTGCCCGCGACTCCATTCCAGCTCAGTGCAGCCATGGCCTTCTGAGTCAGTGTTTGATCAGCTTCCTTGTTTCCTGTCCAAACAGAGAGCCACAGGAGGAAACTGTGTTTACCGAGCTGAGCGCCGGCAGTCGGAGCCCTGTGAAGTCTCAAGGCCGCAGAGACACATGTTTGGTATTTCTGCCTCTATCCGGATTGAACATTCCAGGTACATGTTAAAGGAACCGAATCCTCACAGACCTAAACAAAAACACGCTCACGTATAAATATGATTCACCCAATGCCAAGCCCGGCAGTGCGAGCATATTCGAACAGACTGATTTCCACAGACCTTGGGAAAAATGAAAAACAGACCTCTTGTTCCGGCCAAGGTTAAGAATTGTTTAAAGGGCTGAAGGTAAAGCTCCATACTGCAGCAGTACACACACAGGTTGTGAGTGTTTACTCACAAACCTCAATTTTAACAAATTACACAAATAATTTACCTTTCCTCGTCAACAGATTGATTTCACTGTGTGTTGCTTATTTGGCTGCAAATACAATAAGAATAGAGAGGCAAATAGTTTAGAGTTTTTTCCCTAATTAGCAGTAGTTCTACTCTCTAAGAAAAAGTGACAATAAGGCCAAAGACTGAAGGGGAAGCCATGAAATAAGGGCAGGGACAGAGACTGATTAAATCCCAATGGCAAGCTGCAGTGATTTCAAAAAATGGAGAAAAAAAAAACCACACACTTCTCTCATGGCCTAGCGATGAAACTAACAGGGAGGTTGAAGTGTTGGAGCGTCTTTCAGAGGTTCATAAAGTAATTTCCTCGTCACAAAGAGCTTTTACCATGGAGGGCGGTAAAGGCAAGGCCACAAGATTTCATATCAAAGCCAAGGTCCCGGATACACTCTCACTATTGTGGCTTTAATGCTCTGTAGCACTCTGTGGCTTGCCTTTATTTAAAAAGCTTTTAGTATGTGGCCTTGTTAATTGGAACAGTCATATACTGTTTACTTATATTTTTTTCTCTTTGTGGCTGTGTCATTTAAGAACCTCTATCACACTTTTCTCAAGGTCTATTGATAGTTAAGATCTTTTGAAGCTCTTTACCGGATTAGACGCAGACACATGCATGCACACAAACACATGCGCATTTCCAATTACTTCTATCATGTCTTATTATTTACACTCATGAATGAGTTTTTCCACAAAGATCGGAAAAGAATGCACACTTGTACACACACAAACACCACACCGTTGACAGCTGGTGTATTGAGGCACTTAAATCAATTGTCATTTGCCCAGAAGCTGAACGCCTTCTACTAATTTCTTGGATGGCCTTGAGCGAATGTGTGCTTTTTTTCAGATTACATCTTCCGGAGTGACCTAATGTCCAAGTGGCAGCACGCTGGAACATTTAATGACAGTCCTGCTCTGTATCTGGCTGATTGACACTGGGATACGTAGGTGGTGGAACGGGAGAACACATATTTCCCGGTCAGTTAGCCGCTCAAGGTTGCAGAGAGCCTGCAGCGGCGCGGGTGACCTTGGCTGAGCAGGAGCAGACAGAGAGAGACCTTGAGAGACAGTGGGGCAGCAGGATCTGGCGCTCAAAGGGCTGGGGAACATAATGTGGTAATGCATGACTATATATCACAGTGCACAGTACCCACGTGACTGTGGATGGCAACTGGCTGGATAAAAAAAAAAGGATTCATTATTCACTCACATGTTTGTTCTTCTTGACCAGACATGTTTATTCTGCATTTGTTTACTCTGAGCCCTGCATTTATGTTTTAAAGGGGAAATATCTATGATTTGGCCAGAATTTTTGCTTAAAACTTTCAAAAATGCATCCATCATCTTCTATAAAATGTAAAGAAACAACAGTGTTGACGTGATGGCAAAGACGTTTACGTACTGTGTTGCAGAGACGTCTGCTGAAGTTAGAGTGCTAACCAGTTAGCCCTGGTCTGTCCTGTCCATTGACTGCTAAAAGTGGGTGATACTGGCTGTCGCCATCTCTTGCAGTACCTGACACCGCCCAACTCCTGCTCAATCAAAAATGGGCAAAGAGGTGGAGCGTGGGTGGAGCTGAAGCGAGCCTAGTAAGATTAACAAGCCCAACTAGCCGGAAGCTACCAAATTAGCTCAGGCTGACAGGCCATCTGTGTTCACAAATAAGGAGAAGCAAAGTAAACCTCACATTATCTGTGTGTGCACCTCTGCTGTCATCTAGTCCGGAGTCGGACTAGATGGTCTCAGAGGCTGTGTTCAGTCCCAGTCCTGGTTCTGACAGATGACCATATCTTGCATGTTGCACCTTTAACACTACGTTGATTTGTGGATCTCTTGCATTTTACCTGGTTGGCTACGTGTTTTTGCAAAGTGGATGATGCATGACTGTGACATTTTCCTAAAACTGTACTAATACTTTGTTCCCATGGACCTCTTGTATGTAATGACAAATGGATTATAGTTATTATCAGCCACACTTTTCTGTAGTTTGTGACATAGAAATTGTTCTTTTATTGTAATAGTGTGTATCTGTCTCTTGAATTAATTTGACTTACATCCTACCTTCTTAGTGATTTGTTAGGTGACTTAAATGTGCGAGACATGAATCAATTGGGCAACGTTGTGACTGTGCTGAGTATAATTAATGAACAGCAAAAACAGCCTTCTTTGTTTTTAAGGAATGTGACATCCTACCAGCACTTTTAATGGTCTCCTTGTCTGTGTTTTTGGCTGTCTTTCTGCAGAAATACTCACCTTTTTTGTTGTCTGAATTGAACCTCACACTTTCTAAAAGTGCAGGTGTTCTGAGCACAATATTTGCACACCTTTAAAAACCACATATTTCATTACCTCATGCAAAAGCTCTGATAGAATAAAAACTATTTTCTCTTTACCACCATGAAAAGCTCAAGGTGAACAGGCCTGAATAAAGTGGGAATAATGTACACAGATGTTGAGCCTTTCCAATCATGTATGCCGTGTGTATGCACCACAATACGAGATCACCATGCTGTTAACATTGAATTGTATTAAACAGCATAAAAAGAGGCTCATATGGAGCCAAATAGCAAAGAGAAGTTAGTGTTTGAAATTTGAAGGTTTTAGTGAAGTTAATCTTTGGTTGCTTTGTACAAAAGAGAAGCAGATTGCCCTCTGACATGTAGTGGAGTAGAAGTGCCGTACAAAGTTGCATAAAAAGTAATTGTCTGAAAGCGACTGCTGAGGTTTTCAGAGGATGATGAGTGATTGCAAAGTGCTTCGAGAAGAAAGTTCAGTACTTTCAGGTTGGCATATTAAAAGACAGAAAAACATGGCATTTTCAAGGCCTTTCTGGATCTTTAATCACACAAGTATCACAGAAGCAAAGCAAAATCAGACGGCGTGACTCACAGCCTGGCGGTAAATCTATTACAGATGTCTGAAGATGTGTTTGTCGTTGCTCAAGGTGCGCAAATTTCAAATGAAAAAAAGAAACGTCGCTAGAAAATTTAATGAGAATTTTTGGGGATGAGAAGGAAAATGAGGCTGTCATATCACTCAAAAAAGAGAGCGAGACGAGACAAACACCTTTATTTCCCTCAGCTTTATTTGAAATGTGTCCACCAGTGTCTTTCCCCTCACCTTGGTCCTCCCCATATGTGAGCCCTCTCCTGTTTTCCACTCACCCCCTCACCCTCACCTCCTCCCACGTCTCTTCCTGGCACGCCGACGTTGTTATTAGTGTCATAATTTACCTCCTTATGCAAACATGACCCTGTCCTCGATATGCTGTAAGGCAAAAATATTCATACTGTAGTCACTGTGAGACCAATAAAGCTAGAGATAGGAGGGACATAAATTATTACCCCACGGCTACAATATTTCATATTTCACTCGGTAGCCTTCCGCACTGATGTGTGTGTGCCTTACATGTGTTTTCAGTAATGGCTATACATATGAAAAAGGTGCATAATTTTATAGCGTGACATATATTTGGATAAGATACATAGAACAGCAAGGACAAGCAGGGAGAGACAGAAAGGGCAAGAGAGGATGGAGGCAGGTAAGCAGGTGAGGCAATCTGCATTTTGATTGCTGTTATGTCTAAATGTATTTTTACGACGCTGCTGTCGAGTAAACCCTTCGTGTCAAGCAGGGTGAGAAAATTGGAATGAAGGTATGTTTTGTTAAAGTGAAGACGGACTTAAGTACAGCGAGGAGACTGAGTGAAGTGAGCCCATAAGAGTGGGACAGGGGGACCATTGTGCCGTATGGATTCAGTAGCACATGCACACTTATGGGTTTGACCTTGGCAGCCCCTCCCTCACCCCCGCACCCCCCAGGGTCCCACTCAACCTTGGCTAATTAGCTCACATCCCAGTGGCATATGTTCAACACACAATTTATCCACAACAAGGACATTACAACTGCAGTGTCCCGCCTCTGCGCTGCCTCTCACTCACTCCCTCACTTTGTTGGAGTGGGTTTATCTGTGTTATGTTTGTATGTGTGTGATGTGTTTTAATCCTTAAAATCGGCACCCGTTTTTTTTTTAAGATGATAAAAACAGCTATAATCAATATCTTTTATATCAGCAAACAAACAACGAGTATGTTTCTACAAACGGCGAATATGTTGAAACTTCACATTTCTGTATGTTACAACCTTACGGTTCGTTCCATTAAATTTTCAGTTTTCTGTTGTGGCAACACTGTGCTCATGTTGTGGTTAGATTTAGGCATTTGGTTATGGTTAGGAAAAGATAACGTTTTGCCTTAAAATACCTGTTTTGGTCGCCACAAACATTGCTGGAAAGTAGATATCTAGTGGTGTCACGCTTACAAATGTTGAAACACATTTAATTTGTTGACCGAGCTAATGCTAGCTAGCTAGAATAGAATATGTAAACAGCTGGCTTGCTAATTGCTATTTTTCTCACTAATAATGGATGTCGAGGTCAACATAACCATAACCTTATGTTCAAATATTATGTACAGTTGTCTTCCAGAAGACATCAAACATTTTCTTCTATAACAAGTGCCAGAATAGAGACCATGTCGCGATGGCATCACACCAGCCACAATGCCAGGCAACATGCCAGTGAGCCGTCCCATGAGTACTTGTCATACTTAGTCATTACTACATTATTACATGAGAACTGGTAGTAAGACTAACATGCATCAGATGTGCAATAGTAGCCGTGTTCAGTTTTGAAATGTGTGGCAGGTGAATCGCTCTCCATAGTGAATACATATGTTCTTGAGAAAATTCCTATGAAATTCCTCAGTGAATACACGTAGGTCATTTTTGAGCCGTGTGAAATTGAAATAATTTTCTGCAAAGATATAGAAAATAAAAACCCTTTGACCTGTGTTGCGCATTGAAGGCTTGAGACATACTGTGTGAGAAACAGAGCATCAACACACTGGTGGTTCTTGTTGGCAGCTGAGCACTAAGTGGTCTGGCTGAACTCAAGACTCCCATGTTGGGTTGGCAAGTGGCCTGAGGCTGCAGTTTGAGGGGCATCATGCCCCGGATCCATGTCACTGTGGCTCATCACTCCCCATGTCCACCTGCAACTGTTAAGACAGAGCTGAAAACGGTTATCTGAGCTGGTGTTCATCTTTCCATGACAACACACACATTTACAGAAAGCAGGCTTGTGTCATGATTTTGGTATCTTAGCTTCATGTTTGACCGTGACACTCCCACCTGCCAACCCTTCTGCCAAAACAATCACCTCATAATCACCACACACTTTATTGCCATTACCTCATCTGCTCTTTGGTATTACTAGTCTATCTCCACTTAGAGTTTTGATCCTGATTGTGTATTTTGATCGAGCCTTTATTACTAGGATTTTGCCTTATTATGACCCTTCTCTAATTGGACTACCTGCAAGAATTTTTGCATTCATAGTTTTAATTAGATCCGGTTTCCTGAAAATATGGAAGCAATGCAATTTTCAAGGGAGTACACAAACTTGGACTTTCTCATAGACTAACATCCCTGAAACTCATTCATGAAAGACGTTGTCAGAATGTGTGGTAATGTTTTGTTTTTGTGGTGATATCTGCAAGGTTAGAAACAGTGTGATATGCTGCAAAACAGCTAGAAAGGAAGGAGATTGGGGTGTGACCTTGAAAAATAAGATACCTCCGTTCATGCCCCCCTCACCCAATTCTTTGGACTATAACTCTGATGTGTTTGTAACATAAAACTCCCTCCTTCAATCATCTTGATGTACGAGGACATGTTGCTCTGTCCATAGAAATTAGGTCAATAGAGCCATTTCTCCAAGCTTATGATCTCTGCAGACATTTTGCAAAAGGCTGAAACACAAACAACCTGTTTAATATTCAAAGCTCCTGTGACTTAAATTTCTAGAATGGATGCTTGACACTGGATTGAATGCACAACACTAAACCCACATAAAATAATTATGAGTGAATAAAGAAGATAACCTAAAGCATGGTTTTTCTCAAACTTCTCTCCCGAAGTGGTTAAAAACACAAGTGAATATCATCACCATGGGTTTCACCTGAAAACAGTGCCGTGCAACACGGCTCATCACAACATATTATCATCACACCATGTCAGAACGCAACCTAGCAGTAGGCTGTAATGGCAAGATCATTTGTGCCTGGCCTTAAGCGAGCATATCTGCTGCTTTGTTTGTCATAAGCAGGGTAACCTTGTGGTTCTATACCGACCTTGAACACTGTTACAAGAGGAGAGACAAACAGACCGTGGACCATTGTATCATCAATTGTTTACCCACATTCAGTGAGAGGTTCACAGTTAAACAATGAGCAAAGCTGTGTTTGTTCAAAGGGAGGTTGTGTGTGTCACCGAGCTGTTTTTATTAATTGATTGGGTTACGACACACAGCTCATTACGGAAACAAATCTAATGCCAAAGACCATCTTTGAACAGAGACGGGGGATTTTGATGTTCCTGCTGCTGAACATAAACGACCACAGTGGTTCCATACTGAGATCATGTGAAGACCACCGAGCTGATCTCCCAGGAATCTAACTCATATACAAATAATATACAATGAGTGTGTGTTGAGGGAAACGTAATGCAAACTGGATTATGTTTCTATTGACATAATGAGAGACTATTGTTAAGTTATCTATATTTTGTGACAAGAAAATGTTCATCGACAATGTAATTAATTTGTTTTCTACCAAAATATTTGATCTGGCAAAATAGTATCTGCTCGTAGTGACTACAGCATTGTTTAACTCTTTTATAGTTGTTGGTTATGATATAAGGAAGGATCCCAACTCCCCCAGTTGATTACTTACATTAACGCTATCCCACAAACAAAGACAGACAGACAGACATTTAAACACTTGGCAAACATTCAAAGCTGCTTCCTTATTCGTGTCTCCAGGACCACGTTTGGCCGTGATGGCACACACAAACACAGTCTCACTAAGTGAACACATTACCCGCCGATGCTGCTGCAGCTGATAAAAATCCATTTTCAGCATGTTTTTAGGAATAAAAAAGCGATTTGGATGACATGAACAAACCATTTTGTGAAATCCTTCAGAATAAAGAATAAAAATAAGAATAAAACCTGAAAGTTTGATGTGAGTGCTAGTCTAGAGGAAATGTCTAGCTCACAGTATGAGAATAGAAAGAAATGTACTGCAAAATTCCATCTATTAAAGTCAACGTGGTGAATAGAGTAAAAAATGTAACAACAGATATCACCATGAAACTTCCCCTGTTGATTACTTACTAACTATTATGCAAATGATGCTATGTAATTTATTATGTTGATTTGCACAAATGTGAAGGACAGAAAGACAGAAGTCAGTCTGAACTAGGACAAACACCTAAATGTGTATTTTGGACATCTCTTGACACCGGTCACTTTAATGCAGAAAAGTCTGCAGTGACTTGAAACACAGCTTTTGTGATCAAATTTAACCAAAACCGTGATATTTCACTTATCACAGTCCACCTCAACCACCTTCCTGCCACTTCAAAGCAGCTGATAAACGTAAAGGATTGGCGACATGTGAACCCGGCCTCTTTATTTTACATCAATCCTCACCTATCCTGCTGTCACAATCTCAAGAACATGAAATGTGTTTTAATCCACAGCTGGAAATAATCCCAAATAAATGTGCAATTTCCTTGTATTGTAGTGATCTTTGCTACAAACCACAGTTCACAGCTGGATTCAGAAATTACTGAGCCTTTTATAAACAATTGCAGAATGACTTTGTGACTCATTTTAAAAGATTCATATCTCAGGAAAAACCAATGTGTTTTGGGCTGATTAGCACAAATAGAGCGGCCGAGTCTGAAAGTGCTGAGAGGTGGGCCGACACTGCGTTGGTTGTGGTCTTTCCATGGGATTCGTACAATTCCTCAAAATTGGGAAAATCTGCTCTGATTTATAAGACTTGAGTGAACACTTAACATTAATTTGGCAGCCATCCCAAGCTTATGTTAAGTGACGTGGAACAATTTCCGCACCCACCCTGCTCTTTCCTCTTCGGAGCTATGATTCAGTTTTCTTGTTAAATATGAATGGGCCTTCAGTGATCCATTAGTAACAGAGAAACGTCTGATTATGATTCGACTGACCTTTATCATCCTTAAGTTTAATTTTTGGTTTACTTTGTTTGTTTTAAGCTATTTGTTTCAGCCTTTGTACCGTCTAAAACTGCGTCATTGTCTCTTTTGACTCGTAGCTGATTCACAAAATGAATGGAGACCGATTAAGTGAACAGAAAAGGCACACTATACCTCATCACATTTAACGCAAACTTGTCTTCTCTCTTCCTCTCCGGCACACACTCACTCTGCTGTAAGTTGGTGACATGAGTCCTTGGAAAGTGCAGTATTCAATTTGTAACTATTATGGAGACAAGGACACAGCCCTTTATGTGAGCAGCCACAGAGAGAAAATGGAGGCAGTCACTATAGCAACCGCCAGAAGAGCGCCCAACAAATCAACAAACAATGCAGTACAAGACTTTTCCAGGGAAGCCATTTGATGCAAAGCCTTGAATCATACAAAGTTGTCCTCTTAAGTTTCTGAGACCTGTCTTGGAGTGTCTGTGGGCGTCTAAGCCCCAAGTGTTTGGTAAAAACCTTGTGTTTTTCTCCACCCTTGTGTTTCAAGGCCGGCATGGCTGAATGTGCCAGAGAGCTGTCTTCTTGGGTCACGGCAACCTAAAATTTCATTTGTGCAATCAGCCTTCAGGAAATGCTTACTGTTGCAAAAGCACCTAACATAACAATAGTCACTTATTGAAAACATTTTGTGTATTTACTTGAGATTTTGGCCCACGTTGAAAAAGAGTTTTCATGTGCTAGTTGTAGAGAGGGGGATGAAACAGAGATACAAAAGAAGTTTTTCAGTCTATTCAGCTGAGAGGTTGTGAGAAATCATAGTGGATGTCAGGAATGAAGTTGCACTTGTCTTTTAAAATTACGGCTGCCGGAGCAAACTTTTTACAAAACTTACTCACCATTCTCAAAAGCACTCGAATTTACTTTTAATGGAACTTAACTATGTCTTCCTTCACACTTTAATTGCTGCATGTGCTCCGCTCTCACTTTCCCATGCCCCTTGTCTGATTAAATAGCGTCTTCGGTGCTGACCTTGTTCTAAATTTCCGCACTAGACACAAAGCTGCAGCACGGCTGATGCTGTCTGACTCCGACTGTCTGGGTGTCGCAACAATTATTTTAAGAAGCACAGATCACGGACAGAAGAGCTCGTGTGTGAGAACAATCGATCGTCTTTTAGTTCTTGTATTTAAAAACATGTAGTCTCTTTGTGTGTGCTGATATTTCAAGGCAGACCAGCCATCGGAAGAAGTGAGTCAGGGGACTGAAGAGAGCTTTGTGTCGTGTCCGCACTTTTGAATCGAAATAGTTTGGCGAATTTAGCCAACATGTTGCGTCAGGGGACTTTTGGGAAGAACTCATATTTGTGCGGAAATGTGACGGTGTACCAACTGAAGACAAACACAAACAGGGTGCTGTGTTTTGTGAGAAGTGTGTTCACATCCTTAAAGTTATGGGATAGGCCTCTCCATGCTGAGCCATTTTAAACTGGGCTTGGGACCAGCAGGCACCGGGCCAGAGAAGGAGTCTGCTCTGTATCGCAGAAAAGAACAAATTGGAGCTGTGAAGCTGATACCATGATTGTAGCTTCTTTACTTGATGCTGTAGCTTCTAGAAAACAAAATGTTTTTGGACATTAGTCCAGTGTTTTGATCTGAAAAATCTGCATTTCATTACAGTGAGCTGGTTTATATTGTCTTTAACTGTGCCTCACACAAAAGAGCAACTATCAACATCCAGTTTCACTTTACTGTCTATTTCTTATGTCATTATCAATTTGCTCCTGAACTCTAATCCCTCTTTTGATTCTATTTGTGAGCTGCATTATTTCAGCTGTATCCATTTAATGTATTTACATTCAGCACTTTTAATATCTCTCTATACAGAGAGGAGGGAGCCAGAGTCCTGATGTTCCACTAGCCTCTCAAACTCAATGCAATCTCTTATTTAGCGTTTCTTTCACCAGTCTGTGTGGTGTATGCTAAGACAAATCATCATCCACTGCTTTCAGAAGTAGAAATCTTTGTGGTTTTAGCAACAGAGCAGGTACTCCATATCCGCAAATTCACCAAAGCTCTCTTCAAAAGTAAATTTTGTATTTTTAAAAATCTTTTCTATGAAGAAATGTCCTTGTTCTGTTTCAGACATGTCTGAGCTAATTGCAGCCCCTCACCTCCTGCATGAACTCGCCTCTTCTGTTGAACCATGATGGTCGGCCTGCAAAGTTTTAGGGCTTATGTGTAAAAGTGTTTGTTAAAGACAGCTAAAAGGCAAAAATGTTAATTTACCAATAATAAACCGCTTTTCCACCAAAATTAGCAGGTCAACACAGGCTTTTTACACGCGGGTCAACCTGCTAAAAATCCCTTATTGATCCCATTCCCATTTCCCGCAGGCAAGGCAGCCTGTCTGTGATATTTATCCGAAGCGTTACGTTGTATGTCACTGATGTCACGTTTGACGTCACAAATGCACTGGTTGCACAGTTGTAACAGAAGAGAAAACAACAGTAGACCCAATGTGAAAGAAGCGTCTGTGAAACGGTGGATAAATTCTTTTCAGTGACTTGTTTCACTGTCATAATTTGAGCCATTTGGTCCAATAACATTTGGAAAGTCTGGAAGAGCCACGGGATTGAATTTTTTTATCCCCCGTCAAGTTAGCCGGGCGCTAAACCGGAAGTTAGCAAGCTCGGTCGGCGATCCAGGTATCTTCAGAGCCTGGGAAGTCAAGCTTTTTTGGGTTCAAAACACCACTGAGCAGCTTTGACTGGAATGAACAGGGCTCCACCTCCAACACTGTCCAGTAATAAAACATCCTGGAATAGACCGCATCCCAAATTCCTTCTTTATTTCTGCGCCACCACCAGGAGTTGATCACGCTTCATCACTTTGCACAGTGGAATTTAGTGTGAGCAGAGTGTGCACGTTCCCATTGCACGCAAAAGCCAGATCTTAGCAGGTTTAAGCGCAAACGTGTAATAGATGTGTTTTGATACCAGGACATAAAGTCGGATAGTTCCAGTTCATTTTGGCTCTCTAAGGTAATTTTGTAATGTGAAGGGTGGAGTCTGCCGCTATTACATGCATGCTAGATTCAGACTGGCTGCTTATGCACAAGGGATTCACAGAAAGTAATGCATGCATGTTATCCAGTACAATTTTATGTCATTATATCAGCCTCACTGTTTCCTGTCACCACCGTGTCAGAGCTGTATCATGTTTCGAGATGCAACAGAACATTTCCCACTGCTGCTGCTGCTTCACATTGAAAAACCTCAACTGGTGAAAGACTGGGAGGCTTTGTTGTGAGGCGACACAAAATATGTGTCGCCGCTGTTGGTGCCAACTATGATCATGTGTCTACAAGACAGAGCAGCCGCAGTGAGCTGTTACACAAAGAACTGCAGGTGACAGGCTGCACAGCTGCAGATCCTCGCCAACTTTTGCCCTGCTGTCGTGTTGAGAGGAACAGAATAGCACAGTGCACAACATCAGGTCATGGCTGCTATTTTACAGTCCACTGAAACAACCAGAAATTGCTTGGCTGTGCTGGAAACAGATACGCCAGTTGCTCTATTGTTATATTTCTGAGGAAGTAGCCACTTAACGAGTGTTTGCTGCATTATTGAACTGCACCTGTTGTTACAGTGGTGACCACACCTGTCGCCAAATCACCCAGGACTGAAATCTTAAGGATTACAGCTTTAAAGCAACATTATGTAACTTTTTTTTACCATCAAATAGCAGCTACAAAATCATGTTGGCGGTACGGTGTCTTGTAATAGGGTGAATGGTGTCTCTGTCACTTCTTTCTGCAAGTTTTCTACACACAAAATGAGCTTTGTTTGTAGTTAGCGCCTACATTACATCTGACAGACTGTTACAGACCTGGGATTGGTATTTACCACAGTGGTGTTGCACTCGGAGCTGCGGCAAATCACACAAAATGCCAATTTCTACATAATGTTGCTTTAAGTGGCTTTAAAGATAGAAAGATCCTCTTAATCATGGAGTTTGTTTTAATCTATTCATGCAAAAATACTTTATAACTTTGATTTGACAGATGGTGCACTTTAACATTCATCACCAAAATTATAATATAGCATCGACAGTTTAAGGTTTGTCCGTTGCATTATGACAAATAAATTACCTCATCATATCACCTTGTTACCTCGCTACAGTATATTTGGTATCACATGAACTATTCCAGCACAAGCCTTCGCTCTTTATTATGGATTCTTTATTCAGTAAATGAAATATTTTGTATCTCTGGACATTTTTGCACCTGGACTGAATTTAAAACGAAGTCCTGTTGGTCTGAATAATATTTGGCTTCACACCACGAGCTTGGAGTCGGTGGTTTTTAATGCATACGAGAAATATTTTAAGACACATTTTTATTTCCTCTGTCTGAGGGAAGATGGTGGAGCGGAGAGCTACTTAAAGACATCTTGCACAAATTTGATAAATAAACAAAGGAAGCCGAGAGCAAGACAAAGAGCGACAGAGCACTGTAGCCGTCTTTCAACTCTGTGCTTTTGCAACAATAATGGAATCTCTCCTTGAGACGGAAGGATTTTTATAACCTGCGCTGGCTGGGCCTTGAGCAGGAGAAGAGACAGGCTGGGCGAAGGCTGTTTATCCCGTGGTGTCCTTGATATAAACATGTGAAAAATCTCTCTGTTTTCTCTCTCAGCCAAATCAATACAAAGACATTCAGCCTCTGAACAATGTTGTAGCACTGCTGCAAAAGTTTTTCATCCTGCCTCCATTGGCCATGTCCTTCGACGCAACAGAGCAAGGGAGACTGAGGTCCTGCTTACTGCTACTTCATGAACGTGGCCATGCACTCAGTGTCATCCTTTCTCCACACCAAAGACCACCTTCTATGAAGACCCTTGTGTGGCTCTGTGTGCATACTAACCTTTGCACAACATATACTGTGCAGAAAGAGAGGACTCTGACAGCTCTTCGTCTCACTCTGACAACTTTTTGTCTTTTTGTTTCTGGTTAAACTCCTCTGTAATCGCCTCTGATTTCCCCCGAGCCCCCTCCCTCCTTGTCTCTCTCCTGTAGCAGCCAACCCTAACCTGTGATCCCTCTTAGGAGCAATTAAGATAAACCTCTAATTCATCTGCTTTATCCCGACCTGTCTTTCTCAGTCTCTCATTCACTGACCTCCACTCCTCCTCCCTTCCTCCTCCTCCTCCTCTGCTCCCCATCCTCCTTCAGTGACAGAGGCAAGGAGAGCATTGAGTCATGACATCATAATTCACCAGCTCCTGTTTTCACGGTTAAATCAATATCAGTGTGTCCGAGTCAAGGTTGGAGGCTGGCCTTCACAGCTCAGCTCTTCCTCCTTCTTTCTCATAGAAAATCATATAAATTGTCCCTAAAATAATTAAGCCTTCAGATCCGTCGCTGGCCTGTATTTTTTACCGGCTCCTGTCTGATAAACAGCACTGCCAGAAAGTCAAGGTAATGCTGAGAATAGAACCGGGCTCTGATCCCCCCCCCTCTCTTACACACTGTCTGGTTAATTACCCAGACCTCCTCACTGCTCCCATTTTTAACCACTGATGTTGTAGATACCATTAGATTATTGTCTGAAGTCGTTTCTTGCAAAAATGACATATTTTTTAAAAATAGTTTTGAGACTTGAATAGCCTGTATGAGAGCCCTGCAGAGTGAGTGAGTGAGTGAGAGAGAGAGTGAGAGAGGGGAGGTGGAGACAGAGGAGGCGCCTGAGAGCGAGGAGGCGGAATATGCAGAGAGTCTGAACAGGCTCTCAAAGCGCGGCTACAGACGGGAGCTAATATAAACGTGGTGCCCTTCACTCGGGGCTATCAGGGGCTAAGAAAACAGCGCTACCTCTGTCACTGACCTCCGGCGCTTCAAAGAGCCAGCGGGACGCGCTGATCCGTCCCATGTAGAGCGGCCAGCGGCCATGGCCACGCTGGAGGGCTGCCGCTGCCGGGGTGCCAGCGGCCGAAACAACAACAGCATCCTCTACAGCATTCTGAAGAGTGACAGCCTGGCGACCACCGAGCAGCAACAACAACAACAACAACAACAACAACAACAACAACAACAACAACAACAACAACATCCCCAACAACAACAACAACAACAACAACAACTGCAACACTTGCTCCACAAGACCTCCTCCCCCTCCACCGCCGCCCCAGCCTCCCTGCAGGAGCTCCGGCAGCAGGCGTGCTCCTGCGGCTCGACGCGCCGCCGAGGTGTCCTCCGCTCCCCGCAGGTGACGTGCAAAGCCGCCTCGGCGGTTCTGGTGAAGACGCTGCGCTTCGTGAAAAACGTGCCCTGCTTCCGCGAGCTGCCGGAGGACGACCAGCTGATGTTGATCCGGAGCGGCTGGGCGCCCCTGCTCGTGCTGGGACTCGCGCAGGACCGGGTGGACTTTGAGACCACGGAGACGGTGGAGCCCAGCATGCTGCAGCGCATCCTCACCGGGGTGCCGGACCGGCAGAGCGAGGCGCTGGCCGGCCAGAGCAGCAGGGGGGCGGCCGGCGTGTCTGTGGTGGATATCGAAGCTATCAAAGCGTTCCTGAAGAAGTGCTGGAGTGTGGATATCAGCACGAAGGAGTACGCGTACCTGAAGGGAGCCGTGCTGTTCAACCCAGGTAGGGTTTCAATACCTGCGCGTCAAAGTTATGTTAAACAGGTGGCGCCAAGTCCAGACTGTCAGAGCATCTCTCAGACTGAGCTGATATTATTATTATATTATTTTGAGTTTAAAAAGTTTGGAATTTGGAAATTATTGTCCTAATAAAAATAACCCAAAATGAAAAGGTGCCATAAATCTACTCTGCTATTAAATCAAGTTATAATGTTGGAGTCGGACTCCAGGTGTGTGCGTCCTCTGTTGCAGCATGTATTTGGAGACCAGGCTTGAACTTTTCTCTCCTCTCTCGCCTCTCCTCCCCAGATGTGGAGGGTCTGCGCTGCCTCCACTACATCCAGTCGCTGCGTCGGGAGGCGCACCAGGCTCTGAACGAGCACGTCCGGCTCATCCACCGCGAGGACACGACGCGCTTCGCCAAGCTGCTCATAGCCCTGTCCATGCTGAGGGCCATCAGCGCGCCGGTGGTCGCTCAGCTCTTCTTCAGACCCGTTATAGGGGCCGTCAACATCGAGGAGGTGCTCATGGAGATGTTCTACGGGAAGTAGGCCACAGTCCAGAGAGCAGTGGGCTGGGGTGAATTCAGCAGATCCAGCTGCCGGATGGACTGATAATAAAAAATGCTCCGAGCTCTTAATGGGTTTAGGAGGTGAGGGCAGATGGAGAGGATGTATTAGGGACTGAGTTTAAAGATCGATGTTGGAGATCTTCAGAGACTGTGAAATGACCAACACAGGCAGAAGAAAGTGTGTGTATGTGTGAGTGCGTGTGTTCATGAGAGAAAGACAGAGAGTGTGTTGAGGGCAGAATATGTCATAACAGGAAAAAACACAAAGCAGCTGCTGGAATTCATAACTTATTTGTTTTTATATAAACTATTTTTCTATAATAAAGAAATACTCAAGAAAACTGTTTTCCTTGCAGTCCTTGTGCATGTGTGTGTGTGTGTGTGTGTGATAGCAGCGCTGTCATAACTGACACACTTTCCACTGGGGCGACCGTGACATCAGTCCCAGACAGAATCTTACACAGGAGATACAGCGTCAGTGCGCGAGCGGTGATAATGTAGTCTACTTATAAATCTGACGTCTGTCACCTTGAGAGATCAGAGGCACACTGATTCACGTCAACTAACTGTTAACACATAACTGATAAAGGTTTATCACGCCGACTTAAGAGCGGGATGAGTCTCGGAAAGCTTAAAGTTTAGTTACACCAGCTGTTCATTGTCCAGTGCGGCAGGTAAGGTGGAGGGTTTACGCACCAGTCGCGCTGTGACTCCTAAACAAGGGTGAAATGCCATGTAGGACCAGCAGAGTGCAACAGTATACCGCATGCAGCAGTGGTGCACACACACACACACACACACACACACACGCACACACACGTTCAGAAATGATGTGGTTAAAGCGCCTCAGGTGATGTTCTACCTGTCCGCCCAGCTCTGGCCATTACAGTGCGGGAGTCTGTGGATGCAGACTAAAATGCCCCTGGCACAAAGTATCCAGAGGAAAGATGGAGGACAGGCTCGCTGCAGAGGAACAGCATCTGCACACTGCATATAAAGACAAAGGCATATAAAGCATTATGGTGCGTTTCATTCTGGAGAGATCTGTGTGGTGAGCCTGAGTGTTTGCCTTGGACAATGGGGCACAGATTTCCTGCCGTGTTGCAGTATGACCAGGTTATTTTACGAGTCCCTGAACACCTGATCCACGCTGCCAAAAAAGCATCCACCGCCCTCAGTCACTGTTCAAAGGCCAGATGGCCTGTACCTGTGCTCATTCCCCGCGGCTTTGTTTTGGCTAACAAAATAATGTGCCCAGAAGGTTACTGCTTTACATTTAGACATGCCCTGCTCTGCTCATTTTCAGATTATACCCGGACCATAATAAAGGAGACGAAGAGAAAATGAGTTAGGAAGAGATGGAAAGAGAAAGACATACAGTGCATATCTCCTGTCTGCTGGGAGGAAAAGTTAGAGAACATTTCTTTCTCCGTCAGACACTTGATGGAGCATAAAATGACCTCTTTTGTTTCTCAGTGGACCTTAAAACTTAGAGTCGTCAGCGGCTGTGCAGCAGCAGTGTATGGGAGCTGACAGGGTGTGTGTCTGTGAGGAGAGGAAGATGTGAGCGCAGAGCAGGAGATGAGATGATACCAGCAAAGAGACAGCCTTTAAAACCAAACTGAACTTTGATCCAGAGTGTGAATGATCACAAGTATTATAGGCAACATGTGTGTGCCTGATAGGTCTCATTGAATAAAGCTGGTCCATTCACCACAGCTGAACATATGGACTCTCAAGCAGGGCCGCCCAAAGTGGGGTCCACGGGCCAGAATTGTCCCACATAAGATTGCTTAGGTGACCAACCAGACGTTTCTATAAAAAAAATATAATAATGATAATTTGAACACACTTATGCACTGATGACCTACATAAGCAAATTAGACCATCTGCACGAAGATGATCTGTTTCTATATAGTTATTATAGTTTTCTTTATTTCACCATCGTTGTATTTTTTCCAAAGGGGTCACAAGATCAACACAAAATAAAGGTTTCCTCGTAATAGCTTTAAAAACATTGTGGTGATTATAGCTGTGTATGCTGTTTTTGTGAGGTAAAGGCAGAGGCAGATATTTTCCACAGGAAGTCAGTAAATTAAGGGAGCTTGGGAGGATCATTAGGACCATTTTGCTACAACCATGTTTGCTTTGTGACCCTCAATTAAGTTTCAATTTTGGCCCTCCAAGAGACAAAGTTTGGTCATCCCTGTGTTAGAGCATCTGCTGTTCAGCATTATGATGAATTGAATAAAATGACATAATAAAAACAGCCAAATGGATCCTCCAGTATTATTATTATTATTATTATTATAATTCTTTTGTTTTATCAAATTGCAGCCTCCAGCTCTCAACAACAAACTCAATGACCTGATATTTATGAGAGCCACTCGGGATTTCAAGTCTGTCTCAAAGTAGCAGTGGCTTTGATTCCGTGTCGTGTTTATTCCTCTTCAGAGGAGAATGACTGCATGCAGTTGAAATGCCACAGGAAGGAAGAGGATGAACACAAAGACAAGCAGAGCCCCAGAAAACACGAGATACCAGCTGGATGTTCATGTGAGACCATTGTCTGATAACTCTCACACACCTCCCGGTGGTCTGATAAGGCATTACATGAAGGACAAAAATCACACACACACACACACACACACACACACACACACACACACACAGGGCCACTGTGGACTTTGCTCTGAAGATATGATTATTTCTGTCGGTCTCTCCTACATGTTCCCTCTCGATGGGGCCTATTTTCTCACCAATTAAGTCCTTAATTGCTCTGGGTAATAGAGTCTATTAATCCTGTGTCTGCTAATAAAACCCCAGCTGTCTGGCAGGAGGCTGCCAACATGCAACAGTAACCAGCTCGACTTGTGGGTGACAACATGTCATGTGTGCTTCTTGCATGTGTGTGCATGCCCTCCAACTGTTGGCATCTTTATTAACAGCCAGAGTAAATTCCACTGGTTTGTGGGTGATTTAAATGTTCATTGACGCAGTTATATCTGCTCTTTTCTCAATGTTTACATAGTCTGGAACCATCTGCGCTTCACAGATTGTTTTTCTGCTCCCTGGCACCAACATAAATGCCCACAGAAAGTCCTTTATAGTGGCAAACTCTGTCTTTCACTCACGTTCTCCCTTCATCTGCTTGTTACTGAGTTTTTTAAAAAATTTATTTATTTTTTACTCTGCCCCAGTTTCTCTTTTTCTCTGGTCTCTCCTGGGATTGGCAGGATCGTCAGTAAATTGGCTTTCTGTTTCTGTGTTTACCAGCGTTCAATCACAAACACCGCTTGTAGGTGTTGTGAATCCCCAGGAGATGGCACTGTTTGGCAGCACTCAGCCGACGCTGTGTTTAGGTTGCCAGGCAAAAGTCAGGCATCAAATGAGACTCTTTGGCTTTAAGCCACACTCTTTCCTTTATCAGCACTTTTTTAAAAGGTTTATCTTTGCCATTTCTGCCTCTGTCTGACAGAAGAGACACAGGGGGAGCATGTCAAGGGAGCAAGGGGCATACCAGGCAGCAAATGTCCCCAGCCAGTATCCAACCAGGGAAATGGTGATTACATGGCAAGTGTTGTACACCACAAGGCCTCGGAGACCCCTAAATCAGTGTAACAGAGTTTTATTGTTGATTCCACTTGCCAGGATAATAACCGTCATATTTAGTTTTGTGCTGTGTATTCTTACTTGTTGGCGGGCCTCTCCTCGGCATATAAATTCAGGCTTTGATGTCAGCACTGTGCCAGTATGTGAGGATTGTGCCCATGGAAAGATGCACAGAGCACAGTGTTGTATCAATCTGTCAAAAATGTAATCTAATGACACAGCTATCATGGTATTATGTTGGATTGGAAGACAGGATGTGACGACCTCGTTGCATTTAGAAAAATGTCAGAAATGTTTGTAAAAGCTTTTAAAGGAGCAGTTTGTAAGATATGGCCAGAAGTTAGCATGCTAACCAGCTAGGCCCGGCCCACCCAGTGTCTTAATACCACTTTGTACTGTAAAAGTTGATATCTGGATCGCCCCTGTAGTTTCAGCTGGGAGATGGAAAAGCATGAATCTCTCTACTTAGTCTAATAAGTCAACAAAATGAACTCACCAAATGTCAAGAAAGAAAATATTTCGGCACCTATTTTCCTTACTAAAAAATAAAAATAAAACTGTACACCATCTGAATTTAAGTTTCTCTCTTTTACCTCTGGTTTGGTTGAAATGAATTTGCACTGCACAGTAAGATGTGGAAATACTCTGGCTCTACACTCTGTTTGATGCCCAACTCTCAGCCACTTCTTGCCTCTTCTGTTCCCGTCTGCTGTATCTTCTTGTCCCGGGAGTAATAGGGCCACTTGGCTCCACAGCTTACTGAGCTACATGCTAATGGAAGCTAGTCGCTTCACCCAAAGATGGCAACAGAAAAATGTAGCAAGACTTGTATACTGAACAGCACTGAGCAGTCATGTCGCCCCTTATGGTTCTGGACAAATGACAACTTTAAAGCTAGCCTCATTAGCTATAAGTGTTAAACTAATATGTGCTATTTTCTCTGTAGGGCTGTGCCAAGAAATTGCTGTGCGTACAAGACTGACCGATGGGTTTTCATGTTTGTTGACCAGGCAGTGAAAGTCCACACAGAAATTAAAACGAGTGTTGGTCCTTGTCTCACACAGACTGAAGAAGGGTTACAATGTGCACTCTGTAAGACAGCTTATTGTTGAGTCTTGTTCCCTTGCAGGTTGACAAATATTGATGCTTTGGTTTGATGGCTGGCATGACTTACCAACCCAAAGTGTCTGTATGAAAATTGTTACCGTAGTCATCCCTCCTGTTCATACAAGATCTCTCCCCAATGCGCTTTCAAATATAAGTGATCGGGGACAAAATACACTGATTGCATTCTGTGCAAAATTGTTAAACCACAGATGATATGATGCATCAACAGTCTGAACAAATCAAGTACGTATCTACCAAAATGACTGTCCTTTTAGTACAAGTGTTATTCTCTGGGTGGCTGTCTGTCCACAGTAGCTCAGCGTGGAAACACAGTGTGAGGAATCACAAAGAGCAAATTTATTTTTACCAAATAAAAAAAAAAAAAGTATCTCTTGATGAACAGACTGCTCAAACAACATGTTGGCTTCTAGTGAACTTTGGAATATATAATGTAAGTATCATAAATTAATGAGACATGGGGAGCACCCGGCGAAAAAGTTGAGCAGCTGTGAGGAAGGCAGACAAAAAAAAAAGAATAATTAAAGAGACAATTATTAGTTTTTAGTTTGAAACATTCAATAATTTAACTAACATTGTCAACAGACACTTATGAACTGTGCTGCAGAAATGTCTACTGAAGTTAGCATGCTAGCCAGCTAGCCCCAGCCCGTCTTGTCTCCTAATACCAGTATTTTCCTTACTAATCATAGAAATACAACTGGACATGGTCTGATTTCAAGTCTCTCTCTTCTACCAAACCAAGATAAGCTTAATTGCCTCATTAACTCATCATAAAACACTTCACTTCACTCAAACTCACTCCCTGCTGCATCAAGCCTCTCGTCCCAATGTCATGGTCCTGATCTGAGCCACTGTAGATCCCCTCTGTACTGTGTCCTCGGTCTTCAATCCGGCGTCTGTTGGTCTCAGAGGTTGTTTGTCATGTTCACTATGAGGCAGCTGAGCCCCGTTGAGCTGAGCCCCGTTGACCGTCGTGATCCCCCCTCTGGTGGTTGTGGTACGGGCAGACTGTTAGGTAATAGGGCCACTTAGCTCCAAGAGCAATACTACAGAGTGGACTGTAAGTCATTATACTGGACAGTTTTTGTTTTACAAATGACACCTTTAAATAAAAAATAAAATATGCATCTCTGTGTGTCTATGTGTACGTAATGAACACCAAAAAAGGAAGAGCAAACTGTCTTTTAATAACCTGTAGTTATTTTGAAATTAATCAGAGAGGGCAGATGGAGAGAAATTGGTACGCACATGCAAACAGTGCATTCACACTCTCTTGTTCTACAACTATAGCCTTGTTGTGTTGTGCTTGACAAGTGGAGCTGGCACATGAAGGCTGAGTTTATTTCTGTAATGTTTAGAGGCATTTCAGCAGCATCTCCAGACACTGATGGTTGTTCACTTTCCCTAGGGCTGCTGGATCACTGATTCAAACTGACAAACTCAATTTCCCACCCATTAGTCAACTGTTATGACCAGTGAAGTCACAGAGTGTGATGAACATGCCATTAATCTGACTATGAATGTAGATTTTAGGAGTGTAATCAGTGTTGGACACAAAAGGGAAAACATCAAGAGGAAATCAATGTTTTTAATGTGCAGTGAGAAAGTAAGGGCAACTGATAATGATTGTGTTTCTATAAAGATAGACATTTCTTTCCAAGTGAAAATTGTGTTTATATATTTATATAAATATCTATATTATATATAGAATACATATCTATTTGCTATGCATACTCAAAAATCACACCTTCAAATATATTTAAAAAGTCTTTCAAAACACAAATGTATTCTTTTCTTTCCTTAAACATGAACTATCCATATGAACCAAAGTAATTATCAGGATGGGAATAATATTATGTTTTAAAAACCAAAACATTGAAAATGCTTCACTTTTGAATCTAGAACAGTAGAGGACGTATTTTTTTTCATGTGGGATTCAAAAGCCACCTTAATCTCTTGACAAACCAGGAACCACATTGCAAGTGTACAAAACCAGCATAACACTTATACACAAATCCCCTTTCTATGGTGGATGAAATGCAAATAAGTATGACTTCTCAAGCAAACTCTTCTGTTATAAAAATAGAATTCTTTTCAAAATAATCTACAGATTTCTTTTTAAGGTGAGGCATTTCACTATCACTCTAAAACAGCAAGGCTGCTTGTTTCAATAGAAAATATGAAGCTTTAGAGAGAGATCTGCCAGTCTATCGGTCTGTCTGATTGGAGAGGACTAGTACGGCCCCCCAACTGCTCCTCATTCTCGGTCCCACGGGACTGTATGTTTTTGCCAGCTCCTCCTTCTTTTTGCATATTCTATGATTTTTTAAAAGAGAGTTTCCTTTTAAACTAGATACACCTTTTACAGGTAAACAAAAAGAAGTTTCAGCTTCTCGAAGCTCCTGAAATGTCCAGGCAATTCCAAAAGTGTTAAAAAATGTTCTCTTAAACTACACAAAGATTCTGAAAAACAAACAAACAAAAAGAAAACACAACAGCGCAGGTACATGACATACTGGCTTTCCAAACAAGCGCATCGAAAGAAGAATAAAAAAAAAAAAACTAAAAAGAGAAAACAATAAAAAATATACAACTCTGTATAACAAGTTAAAGCAAAGTCCTACAGTAGAGAAGGCAACAAACATGATTGAATAGAACAAACAAAAGAACAAAACAGGAAAACACTGATGCTACAAATAAATTGAAATATATGTACAAGACCCTGTTTTCCTTTTGTTTTTTATGTATGCACATTTGTGTGTGTGTGTATGCAGGTGTGTGAACAATTGCCATAGTGTGTTGGTTCTTTAATGTGGAGTTCTTGCAAGTCCGTATCTCGCTAGTTGATGAAACAGTGCTTTCATTATATCTCCTGTAGTTCCATATAGAAAACAGCCTCTGTAACAGAAGCGCTGTCCGCTTGAAAAAAACAAGGGAAAACTGTGTCCAAAAACTTCTGTATCTCCATCACTTTCTGCCAGTCAACTACAGTTGGAACCGAAGGGATCCAAAACACTTTTCGCCACGATCACGACCATAATCTCTGTTCCTAAGAGCTACCAGACTGAGCCCAGCCATGTCTGATCCTGACTGATCTCCCCGCAGCCGATGCCGCGTCTGTTCATCATTACCAGATGACGCTGGAGATGCTGGTTTCTCTCGGCAGCAGAGGGAGCATGGCGTTGTTAGCGTGTGCCTCCTCCAGGCTGTGCTCTCGGCTCTTCCCAGGAGGCCTCTGTCCGTTCAGCAGTGTCAGTGGGATGTTGCAGTAGGTGTGCTGGTTCCCCAGAGAGGAGAGAGGTGGCAGGGTCCCTCCAGGGGGAATGTCATACTCGTAGCTGCGGTAGTAGTGTTTCTGCCTCATCGTGGTGTGGTAGGTGTTGTGGAAAGAGGAACGCAGCTCGGGGTGGGCGGTCGCCATGGCGGTGGAGGTGGCTGCTGCCATGGAGATGGCGGAGACGGTCTGCAGCTCTCCAAACGGGCCCTGCTCGCTGACGTCCAGCGCCGGCTCGTGGGTGAGCATGGGCTCTGTGCGCCTGAACGGCATCTCGTACTGCAGCTGCTTCCAGAACTTGGAGCTGAGCTTGTTGCTCTTGGTGCCGTGCCACTTGATGACTGTAAGGGTTTTAATGGTATGCTTGAGGGCCTCAACTTCCTGGTAGTTCATGATGCCGCGCAACTCGGCACACTCGATCAGGATGACTTTGATCTCGCCAGTCACCAGCATGTTGCGCAGCCGCGTCTCCAGCTCAAAGATGCTCCAGCCTCGCCGCACCACGTAGTTGGGTGTCATAACTATAATGAGGCGTTTGCTCTGGTCCACACAGCGTGCAACATCCTCTATGTAGGCTGCAGGGAGGGTGAAGGTAAAAGGTAAAGGAAAAAAAAAAAACACAAAATGAATAAGACATAAGAGTGGCATAATTGTAGAGGCATGTACATCCAGTATGATTTAATGAAGACAGGACTGCAACACTTAACAATGACGGATGAACATACAGCAACAGACACAAACACAAGACAATGACAGGTAGGTATTTTGCTGTCCACTTCAATATCTGGTCAAATTACACCTCTTTTAGACTGCATTTTATCATGTGTGGAGAGAAGCATAGGGGCTGTAAATGTGTATAAATACATATCTCAAAGCATGGTGTTTGTTCAGTTGAGTATGTGTTCTGCTGCAGTGTAAAGTGTTATTCTATGTACACTATAGACGGCAGACCCACAGACAAAGTTAAATGCTGCACGACATGGCAATGTTTGATAAAGCTACACAGGCTCTAAGATTAAGCTGAGTCGTTGCCTTTTGAACTGGGGCCGATGCTTCAGATCACACACCGGCGCCACTTATAAGCGACTCTTTGAAACTTCCTAAGAGCAGCAAATGACAGCAGCTGATACAAGAGGAAAAGACTGAGGGCGAGTACCTCCAAAGAGTCGTGTGTCATCCTGGTAATGCTCATTGGTGAGACCTAAACATAAACATGTTAACATTCAGGTCACAGGCAGAACACAGTACAGACACAGAAACATGCTCAACACAGTCGTAAAAGTGGCCTCACCTCCCCTCACTCATCTTTTTATTTCACATATAATTAATCGTATACCATGTTTCCCTGATTGGACATTCATCTACAATGATTTTGCTTGGCACTGATGCTGCCGGCAATTTTCTTTTGATTAAAGGAAAGAGGCGGCTCAGTCGGCAGGGCTCGGAGCCTTCACACATTTCCCACTGATGTTTAATTCTGTCTGGACCAACTAGGACGTGTTTGCGTTTTATCTGCGGCACATGAAGCCTACAGTACAAACACACAGCATCACTACTAACTAGAGCACACTGTGTACCGCTGGCACAGACGGACTACTAAGCAGAGTTAGCACGCATGAGAATATGTTCAGACAGAATTTTCATGGATTTATTAATGCATGGATGAAAACCAGAGAGGATGATAAATTTGTCCAATACATCAACTCCTGGTACACACAGTATACTGTATGCCCATGTATGTCGTACATCGTTTGAGAACGCCCAATGTGAAACACTATGATGTTCTATTCTCATCCAGAGAGATTTAAGAAGATACAAGAAGTAATTTTGTCTTTTTTATTTTGTAATAATATTCCACTCATCACTTGTGGGTGTGAGTGTACTCTGCTTGAATCTGCCCAAACAGCACAAAACATTGAAACACAAGACAGTGACAGTGAAAAACACAACTGAAGACAAACTACACACAACACATACTTAGGTTCGGAAGCAGGACCACGCCGCAACCACACCTAAGATTACCTGCCAACCCTACTTAAAACCCATCCTGTCCTGTTTGCTAACTTCAATCTCACCAACAAATCAACTCACTGTGGATCTGAACTCAATCTGTCCGATTCTGGGAATGATCTTTTTCAAAGTGATTCTCCTCCAGCCATCATATTCCCACATCAGTCAGAGCGTAGCCAAACTTTCCGGCGGAGATGCTTGCGCTCTGTGGTGCACATAAATCGACCTTGTGGGCATCTTTACTACAGCTCCCGTAACAAGATTTCTCCTTCTCCGGATTCAGCCAATGTTTTCTCTCATCTGTCTGTGAGGGCCGAGAACTGTGTTCGCCATAGGCATAGCCGCTGGATCTGGCTTCAATGCTCTTTTGATCTGCCTCCCTCAAGCACAGATTTCAGGCAAACACCACGGTGCACTCATGCTGAGCCCTCCTCCTCACATCGAATGTCTTAATACCCAAAGTCTGAACCCAACATTATAGACTGGACCAAGACCATCTCCAACATGCTCTTATGCAATAAAGCCAGTCTGTTTCAACTTACTCAGCCTCCATCAATACTCCAGTGACAGAGCCTTGTGGCATCCTAACCTGGGTCATTCATCTCTGGGATTCTCACACCTGATGTCACAGTGTCTTCACCCTCTCCAGGGCCTGGGGCCTGAGGCTAGGTCATATATCCCTCTGTGTCCGACCTTTTTCAGCTTGTTTCAACATGCATCCCCATGCACACACACATTTCATCCCACCATCCCTTTCTGTACCCTTCCTTTAGCTGTAGACGGCACCTTCCAGTCTTTCTGTACAGCGGACACAGTAACCTAAGAACTCCACCCAGCAATGCAAGGGGGCGCACTACAAGTTGACCAAGTCGGTTAAATATTTAAGGTGGTTTATTATATTTAAATCCTACCCAACATGGCTTTACATTTCAGAAGGACCAGCTTTTACAGCTACCATGTTCTCCTTGCTACCCAGGCAGCAGTGTGGCTTTACCAATTTAAATAGGGAACATACCGGAGAACCCTTGATTCAGAACTTTAGCATTCTTCTCAAGTGGCCACCCCTCTTCCGACTACCCTCCACTCGTCAACCAGTGATTGTCAGGTGCACCCCCTGCTCCCATCATTCCCAGGCCTGTTGACATACGCCCTTCTGTTAATGTTCCCATACCAAGAGGCATCAACAATTTCCTATCAGAGAGGCAGGATGATGTGCAGCAATTTCAACCGCCTGGGCCGTACCCTTTCTAACTGCCACCTTCTGCACACCTGCACCTTCTGCAAAGGTGCCCACGCAAGGCCAAGAGGTATACAACCCACCTTTGCCAGTCTTCCAAATCAGCCCAACAAGTTTAGCCAGTTCGATACACTGGCAAAAAAAAAGCTCATAATAGACTTTTCTTCCCCTCACTGCTCGCTCATTCCATGAATTGACAGCATCATTTCTAGTACAGATTTCTTCCTTAAAATGTGCAATCATCAACCACGCCATAACATGTGAATTTCCCTGTTGTGGGATAAATAAAGACAATCTTAATCTTAATCTAGCTTGACATTCTCAAGCAGTCGTCACTAGCGCTTTCAAATTCCAGTCCACATTCTTCTTATACATTTCACGCATCCTCCTTCACTGCCGGAGTGTCTCTGGGCTTGTTAGGTAGAGCTGAAAGGCCGGCTTTGGCAGCGCTTGCTCTGACACTAGGCCTGTTTGCTCTACCTACAAACCAAGAGACACTGAAGCTGCATAAGACAAAGAGTTCGGCATCACAATCCGTTGCACCAGCAATTTTGTGTGTTTATCATTGTTGTGTTAATATAGTTACAGTGTAACCTATACAGTATAGACTTCACTATTGTGATAGACGTGTTACTCATATTGGCCAGGCCTAATTCAAAGGATTGCAAACACAGGAAACCACTCTCACAGCAAGACGCTTACCACTCGCTTCTGATCTTCTCTGCTTACGCAGTAAAATCCATGTTCTTGCCGTCTTTTTTTCAGTTTCAAGTGGTGCTCGGATTCCCCAACTACATCTACCTAGAATCCTTCCCTTCACCCAAGTCTATCTGACATTGCAATTCATACTTCCAAGTAAAACCAATGAGCTTGCAGCATCATTCCTCATCTACATCTTTCTTTATATTTCTGGTCTGTCTCCACTCATATGAGTTGCTATATTTCCAATGTGATCTGCTGAGCAAATACATCAGGTCTGCTGCCATGGCCTCATCTCAAGACCCACTCTTTCTCTCCAAATCAGGGAGAATGGCCACGTGGTTCTGGTTTTACAAGGATCTATACAAGCAAGCTCTCATTTCAATTTCATTCTTTCCGCATTGGCAAAGCGTCAACAGCTGCCAGACTGGACATTTCCGATCAAAGCATTCAAGTCCTTGGTCATGGGTCATCTCTCTCCAGATCACAATTTGCAACATCTTAATGATCTTCATCAAGGTCATTCTCCCCTCAGCTCTGTTTGAATCTTTTAACTCAAAATCAGCTTCCTGAGAAGGATCCCCCACACCGAGTCTCCTCCATGTTCATCCTCTTCTTCACATCCATCCGTCTATTCTCAACATCTAACACTTCCTCACATCCTTAAATCTTAAAACTCACAATGTTGTGGCGTGGTCCTTGCCGGTGAATCACAAAGTGTAACAAATATGCCAAAACACTGCAGCAACTACAATACACAAGCAACTGTAATGCCCTCACACTCCAATACAGTATGTTACATGAACATACTGTAAGTGTACAAGCATGTACACACAGACAGTCACAGTGCTTACTTCCTGTTGGAATGAGGTCTCGATCTGGAATGAATAGTTTGTAGCCATAATGTTTCTCCAGGACATCAGGGAGGATCTCCAGTGCGAAGCGTTCCTCCTCCCTCGTCTCCTGACTCCATTGGTCAGGGTCCACTTTGGTGTAGGACAGGTACGCATCGTAGTCTTTGTTTTCTGAAGAACAGAGGGAAACAGAAGGGAGAGGCTCATGATTGAGGTGCTCTAGATAAAATCACATCCTGCTCAAAAGGCGCAATTTAACTCATTTGAGTTCTTATGGCACAATCACAACTTGTATACACATATATTAGATGGACAAAAGTATGCAGACGCCTGAACACTACACCGATAAACACATTTAAAGACTTACAACATTTGAATGACTTTCACAGCAGTTTCAATTGCAGAACTTTTTGCACAAAACACTGCACTAATTAATTTTGGGCTCAATATCTCATATACATAACACACAAAACTGAGATGTCTGTATCAAATTTGGTAGTACATTGAGCATTTAGTTTATCAAAGGATCATGACCATTTCCCAAATAATCATTATCAGATAACATGGTGTGTAAGGGTCATTTCCTCAAAGATTAATTCATGCAGAAGTTTTTGAAATGATGCTGAATAAGAAATAATTTTGAAAACTGCCATTTTTTATTGAATATGCTCCATGAGCTGTAAATATAGCCTGACCTTAGACCACAGTAAAACATTGACACAAGACAAAGGACTGAATGTGATTGTACTTTTAAAAGCTGCGAAAAAAGACGCTACTCTTCTCGGAGGGTCTATTTGTTTGCCACAGGAGCATTTGTGAAGCTGGCCACTGGTGACAGGCAATAAGGCCTGGCCCGCAGTCGACTTTGTAGTCCTTCTTGGTGTTGGATGGGGCTGAGGTCAGGGCTCTGTGCAGACCAGTCGCGTTGTTCCACACCAAACTCAGAAAACCCCTTCTTTTTAGATCGCTCTTTGTGCACAGAGGCACTGTCATGAAACAGGAAAACTGCTTCCTTAATTGGAACAAAGTGGCCTAGATCAAAAGAACAGGCACACGCCACAAGTACACAAGCAGATTTGGATAGTATCCAATACCTTTGGCCATACTGCGTTGTGTATCTGAGAAATAAATTGGGGTAGATACAAAAATACCCAAATCAAGATTCAAGCAATACTCTCTTCCCCACCTCAAAATGATTTCCCCGAAGACAGTGGGAAGAACTGAAAAGCAAAAAATAGAAGATGGGAAAGAAGCAGTACTGTGACATGTTCAGTAAGTCTTAGTCATTATTCTCTGTAGAAACTGGAGTGTGGGCCATCCAGAAAGGGAAGAGGGGCTTTTTCACAAACTCTTTGAGGAGCGCAGACAGCTTTGAAACTCACTGGAAAGGCCACGGCTGCGCTCGATAGGATCCGAGCATCAAACAAGGCTTTCAAATTAGCAACCAACCTTGCAAATTAACCACCTAGCAAACTTGGAAAATCAAAAACAGCTTGTATCCACGGTCCCTCACGGTATGACTTAATCATGTGGAAGTTTGAGTCAACAAAACAGTGTGTAATAGATAATTCATGCTACTGTAGAAACAATCCAGTGATTCAAAAATGAGCTCAGTCTTTCCTGAATTTTTGAGGAAGAAAGCAGACAAAAACACAAAGCGAAAAGAGAAGATACTGGGACATGAACAGACGAACCCTTAACTGAAGCAAAAGTTAACTATGTTCTGTAGAGAAAACAAAAAGTTGCCCTCCAATTTCAGGCTGTTTACACCCCGATTCGGCGCTCAGGGAATGAGCTTCGAGCCTACCCGGTCCCGATGTGCCGCTATCTGGCTTTCCACAGCGTAGGGTGGGGATCATTCCATGACATATTGAGACTGATCTCTTTTTAAATGGGCAACAAATTGAAAATCTGTCTCCTCTCTTCCCTATGCAGCCATTGCGGCAAAGTACACACACACACACACACACACACACACACACACACACACACACACACACACACACACACACACACACAAACACGTGCACCTTAACACCAACAGTGGAGAGAGAGAGAGCGGAAATGGGCTGCTGTCACTGAGATAGGATCGGAGAAGACATTTGTATCTACCGGGGAGTCTGTTATGGATAGAGGCTCTGACAGAATACACACACACACACATACACATACACTCACACAAATGCATGGAAAAAAAAACAAAAAAAAAAACGGATCATATTCGCATCCATGAGAACAAACCCACACGTACACAGTCATCTACACTCGCTTGACATTGAATTTTAGGATAAGAACAGCAAGTTGAAAAATAAATGTGAGAACAAGTTGCAGGTTAAAGGGCTTCCGGCTGAAAACAGAGAGATTTCTCTGTGATGCTTTGTGCCGTCTTTACCTCCATCCACATCCTCGCTGCCAAAGTTCCTCCTATAGAAAAGCATCAGCTCGATCTTGTAGCATTTGTAGAGGGAGATGAGGAAGATGAGTAGCAGCAGGATCGCTCCCAGCCCTCCTGCCAGCTCCACCGTGTACATGAGCTCTGCTGAGGACGACACACACAGACCAGGAGATATTTAAAACTGGTGAGACAACCATGCTTGATGTATTATAAATACACACAAAAAAACAGGCTATTGATTTATTTCTGCACTAGGTTGGACTCTTTTTTTCTTTCCCTTGTTAAATTCACAGGATGAGACACTTATGGGACACATTTACATTCGCTGGAAAGCGGGAAAATCATCTTTATTTTCAGAGTGAAGCAGCAACAATCTTCAGGGAAGAGACGCGAGGCTCATAATGACTTTGGGAAAGATGAGAGGGCACAGTGCTGGGAGACACGTGGGAAAAAAAAAAGGCGATGATGAGAAATTGGGTTCATTTCTTTGGAGCAGCGCAGCAATGACACAGTCCTGCACTTTGGCTGTCGTCCACACTGGGACTCGTGACAATCCTGGACATGGATGGAGGCATCTTTAAAACAAGAGGCTTCAGTTTACTCATATCACTTACAGCCCTCTCCATCATACCTCTTCTTCTGTCTCTCTTCAGTGGTCCCTCACCTCTCCTCCCCCTTATTTTTTCACCCTCTGTCTTTACAATCATTTCTCTTCTCTATTATCTCCTGTCCATCTCCCAAGAGAGCCAGCATGGGGAAGGATGAGTTATGTTGTTTATGAATGCAGTATTTACCTGGTTGGCTCATTGAGAACAGGTTCACCGTATATTTCTGCCACGGTGGACTGGAACACTGCATGGCTGCCATGGCTACCACAACCAGTGTTGGGCAAGTTACTTTCAAAATGCAATATATAACATTTTACTAGTTACCTTCAATTTAAAGTAATATGTTACGTTACAATATTACTGTCTGCGTAGAGTAATAAATTATTTATTACACTCTCACAAATGTAGCGCCTGACTCTGCAGCCATCTCGGCCACGCCAGTGTGCAGCCAACCACGAATTACGCCAGCAGGAAATTATTACTGTAACACCCCCCATTATCCCCAACACTGATCACAATACACCCTCTCCATTATCATATGTTATGTACTGTATTACTTTACTGTACGTGTCGACATAACCAGATATTTTACCCTAACCAAGTGGTTTTGTGCCTAAACCTAACCGGACCTTAACCACAGCCTTGTCATAGCATAACACTGAGATATTAAACATTCAAATGAAACATATGAAACATGAAAATGTAACATATATGTTGTTTGCAGAGATGTGCAATGCTGACATTTGTTCTGCAGATTGCGTTGTTTTTGATCACATGCAAATCACTGTTTCCAGACTTTCTCCTCGGCTAAACTAACCGGCCCCTGGCAGCATACCTTCATTTCGTACTTTAACTTGTAAAGTTCTGGACCATTCAGCACATTATCCCTGGTGTTTGTTCATGAACAATAAATACTCTATCTCAGAAATACAGCACTGTTGTTTTGGCTGTGTTATATGTCATGTCTGCAATTTAATGCTTTCAGCTAATGAACAGCCATCATCCTCACTCTCTAAGTTGTTTATGTTTCTCTGGCCGCCACTTCCTCTCTGCCATCTCTCTTTCCACTCCTCTCTTTCTTCTGAGATATAAGGCAAGGCAGCCTGCAGAGACATTCACAGACTTGCTGCAGGGCTTATGAGTGATGAAACATGAAATAAACATCAGAATAATGCAGGAGAAAGAGAGATACGGAGCTCGACTTGAAGTCTTCCTTAGCATCCCTCTCTTTGGAAAAAGCTGCAGTGACGGAGAGAGTTAAATGAAGCCGTCAAGAGTCTACAAAGACCACTCACTTGGAATTGGGCCATCTACATAAGACGGTCACGGAGACAGAGATTAAAGCGGGCAGACAGACAGATAAAGACTTATAATGTAATTGTATGGTGAACTTATTGGCCTGTTGGGAAAAGCTGGGGACCAATTTGCTTGTTTAAACAGCCATCAAATTACCTCTCTTTGCAGGGTGACAACCAGTGCATGAAAAGAGCTTCAGACAAGTCATGCTAGAAAGCCAAAATAGCTACACAGCTGCTGGAGCACTTGTAGAAGGAAGCGACACAACCAAATGGAGCTTAAGCACAGATTGTTAACACGAGCGTGGATCGGAATGGAAATGGACAAGAAAGGCAGAACAAAGGGAAGCAGTTTAAAAGGGAGCTGTTAAGTCTTTGAAAGGAGGTATATTGAGTCTTCTTCATCCTGTTTAAAAAAAATATCCAATATCTGAAGTGATCTTAAAGATACAGACATGTTTTATACCTGCAAAAATTTTTATTTTGACCATGGGCCGCAGAAACAGGCTGTAAACACCTCACTGACACAGTACTATGGCCTTAAAAAGTTTCATGTTTGCGGCCACCCACTGAAGGTAAGTCCAATAATTTGTTTCCTTTAAGCTCTGTTTTGGTCTCCACCAAGTCTTGTAGGACTTTGGCTGCTGTTTAGGACTGGGCATGTAGCGTACAGGATCTTCCACTGAAAACGGCTGGCCGTGACTCTGGTAACAACACTGATTAGAGCAATGAAAGTCAAGCTTTAAGATATAACAAATTGTGGGTTTGTCGCTACTAGTGACCCCCTTTGCATTACACATAGTCATTTCTTGCTCTTCTTGCGCTTCATCATCACCTATAAACCAGTACCAGGCCCAACAAGGGCAAAAATAGTCATTCTGTTGGTATTTTTAATGGTGCATTTGTTTGTAACTTTAAAGTTAGCAGTGCTGTGAGGATTTATTGAGTTTTGTGATGGACTTATACCACTGGCTTTGTGATCGCTAACTGCTGCTGTCGCTAACTGTAGCTGCTGTTAACAGGGTGCCAGCAGCTAAAACCTGCAGGAAAACCACATCGATACTGAATTCCCGGGTTGATAAACTGGCCTCGGCCTCCTCGGAGGATGTGTTGTTCAATCCTAGTCCGGCCGTATTTACCGGAGCATCAGATCTGGGCAGAGTAGGCGGACCTCTAGCTCCATGGGGGAGGGATGAAACACACATTTGCTACACATTGGCTACTGTAAATGCCAATCAATATCCACAATAGGTCTCTCTAGCTGACTGTCATAGAGGAAACATGTAAATGTGCCGAAGCACTCCACTAGCCGTTTCATGAGAACTTTAATATAAAAATATTGATTGCAGCAGCTGTAACCCTTTTAACCTCAATGAAACAGTGAATGATTTGCAGCCAAACTTAGTTCACAAAACACTGAACTTATATGAATTCTACTGGAGATCCTACAGGTCTCAAAGATACAGAATATATGATAGGCTGAAGTTTGGGGAAATGTGTATAAAATGATACATAAGACAGATAGAATATTTCCATTTGATGAAGCGGTGCAGCCAGGCTTTAAATATTTCATTCATCATATGGCTTTAATGAAGAGCTGGAAACAGCTGATACGGAATATATATGATAGTTTCGGATAGTGAAGTAGATGTTTTTTTTTTTTCAACCTCAAAGCCACTTAGGCGGAAATAAAATGTAAAAACTTGCTGCAGTGGGAGACGTCAAAGAGCCCTTACCGCGCCTGAGGAGCTGGATGGTAGCTTGGCGACGGCCGTTACCATTTTCCACATAACAGGAATAATTTCCCAGGTCCTCCTCCTCCAAGGAGTCAATAGTCAAGGAAATGGCCACTTCCTGCTCACCAAGATGCTCCTTGACAACCCTGCAAGAAAATCAAAAACATACTGAGCAATACTCATAACACCTGTTTTGGAAACAGAAGATGGGGAGTAGCTTTTTGTTTTTAGCACATTCCTCTGATCTGTGCTCAAAGATTATGTAATGTTAAGTGAATGTGATGGCTTGCAGCATGTGTGTGATGGCACTTTAAGAGTCATGATCCCGTGTGCAGCAATCGCAGAACGTACTGTGTTACAATTCATAAGGGTCAAGCCATGGAATGGCCGTGAGCAGCGATTTTCTGCACAACTTTAGCTCAATGAAGCCCCTTTTATGTTACTCTAAGTACCTCGTGGTATGTTAATTTCTTTCTCTGCACTCAAAACATATGAGAAATGAAAATCAATAAGGGCTCTTCCTCGGTGTGTGCGCAGGGGGATGAGGAGGAGGAGGGGGGGAATCAAATACTGGCAATCAGAAGAAAATCTTTTTATAGCGGATGCCATGGTAACGGAGAGAGGGAGAGAAAGTAATATTCCATAAAGTAAATGCGTGTCCCCCGCTGGGCTGGTTGAGCCTGATGGAGGAGGAGAGAATGGGGAGATAATGCTCCCTCGTACCTTAGACACACTACTTAGCCCACTTTTACAGCACCCTCAGCACAAACGACACTTTGGAGGAAACAAAGTGCAAATGAGAAAGAGCTCGCTCTCTCTGTTTGCGTGTGTGTGTGTGTGTGTATCATCTACTGTATGTGTTAATAATGTGTTGAGAAGGAGGAGTGGGATGAGGAAAGAGGAGAGCTGTGTGCTGTGAGCGAGTCTTTAAGTGTGTAGGATAGTGGCTCTTTAAAGCATCTCTCTTCTCTCTCGCCTTCGAGCCGATAAACTCCACATAAGGACAGACTGTTGGGAAGATTTGGCATCAGTAATTGAAAGTGTATCACGGGCTTTTGCGTAGAGAGGCTGAGGCGGTGCTGATGATATTTGTAGTTTCAGCTGAGTTTGTTGTACAATGGGGTAGGGCGGCGGTGGTGGGGCGCTGGGAAGAAGGAGGCGCGGGAATAATTCATGCCTCTCCAGGGAGTGGTGGGTACTTTGAATCCTCCAGTTTCACATTATCACACAATATGAGCCAACACAGCTCGCTGCCACACAACCTGATGAATAATGACCAACGCTGATGAGGAACTAAAGTTAGAGGTGGATAACGAGGTCCAGGTGAAGTGCAGAGATATAAATGACAGCTGAATGACAGCTGATAACACACACACACGTACAGCTGGGCTGAAGTGTGAATTTCACCTAGTGTGTCATAAACCTTCTCCAACATGCCCCTACTGTACATCTGCGAATCTTTGTAGGATTCTACATAGTGTTCAAGATCAGTCTTGGTCTCAAGGGTTAAGGTTAGCTGAATAAATATGGTTGAGTTGATTTCAGCTCCTTTGTGTTGGTGTTTGCTTGCTTATAGAAATCAAAGTAAAAATCCCCAAACATACAATTCAAGTCGGCAATGCTTTTTTGATGATTTGACACTTATACATACACACATACTGTAGAATCAAGAGGAATTTTATTTATCTTCTGCGGGTGTTTTTATGTGAATATGGATATTTTACTTGTGGATCAGATCACTTTTAGGAGTGGCTAGGGTTTGCATGTTCAACTTTTTATTGTGTATCATTCATTGTGCAACTCGCACTGTTCTTGGTCTTGACTCTCTTGTCAGGCCTTGGTCTTGGTCTTGACTCGGTCTTGTTAGGGCTTGGTCTTGGTCTTGGTCTTGTCCTGGTCTCTGTACACTCTTGTCTTGGACGTGATATGGTCTCGTTTTTGGTTGTCTTGACTACAACACTAATTCCACATAAATCTTTGTAAAACAGTTTTTTCTGTTGGGGGATTGAGTTTATCAATATAGAGTTCGCTGAATGAGTAAATCGCAGACGTGTTCTCAAACTATGGCTGCAAGCACATATTCTCTCGCTTGCTCATTAGCAAAACCTCTGCGTTTGCTCATTTACTGATCAATTTCCAACGTTTTCATTCCTTTTATACATTGGACGTACACCTGCAAAACACCAACTGAATTGGGTCAATAACATATCGATCACCTTCCTCATTATGCTGAGCCAGATTTGTTTTGCTAATTTATTAATCTCTGCATGCTATGCTAATGTCCAGTCATCCGTGCTATGATAACAACAATGGCCCTGTCCTGGTGGCGCAAATGAGAATTTATGGGCTCAGGTAACCATAGAAATGAACTCCTCCGGATCAATAGGCGCAGAGTTGGGTAAATAAATGCCTGCAGAAACTCTGAGCCTAAGGTATGAGTGTTCGTCTGTGAGCTCAAGTTTGGCTGCCGATGTATTAGTAATAAAGCTAAAAGTGTGTGGGTGCCAGCCTGAAGAAGAGAGGTAACCAATAGAAACATGCCCACTGTTTCATCTGAAAAGGAGACCGGACTGCAGGATGAGCGCAGAATAGTTCACGTGTAGCTCCTCCTCTCCTTTCTCCCCATTGCTCCCCATCTTTGCCTGGTCCATATCCCTGCCTGTCATCATGGAAGTGAAACCAGGGCACTCGTTGGATGTGAAAAAGCTTATGGCAGCAGCATCAGCAACAGAGAGTGGAATGATCAAATACATTATTGATCCGCTGCATGAAATATTGGTATGAATTATAGAAAAGATAACCTCTCAGCCAGTGAGTGGGGGAGTCCTGGTGTCAGGGAGTAATGGAGGAAGACGGAGATAGAGAAAACATAACAGACAGGAGAGCAGTGTTGGTGGTTAAAATGAGATTTGTTTCTGTTGCATGCTCATATCAGCGCACAAGCAAACTCACTATCACAGATGTGTCTTCTTTACTTTGCTCCTCGGTGACTTCTACAATATTTCTTACTCCTATTCCACTTCTTCCCTGTCTGCTCCCTCTCTCTTTCTCTGCCTCTCCCTCTCTCCCCCTTTCTCCCCTCCTCCTCGGCTCCCCGTGGCCCATCTGCATGCTGCTATAGGTGCGTGCGGCGAGGGAGATAGCGACAGTGGCGGCGGTGTGAAAAATGGCGGTTGTTAACCATCTGACAGGGCTGTCTCCCCAGAGCTGCAGCCTCTCCAAACAGCCCTAATGGGAAACATGCACATGGACCAGGGAATGGACTTGTTTAAATGTGTTACACCGTGAGAACGGAGAGACATGGAAATGGGGATGTTTTAAGTGTACTAAGAGCCCTGAAAGTAAGGCTTGTTGGGCAAATGTTACAATGTTGCATTGGAAGGAAATGGAAAGAGAGGAGAAGTTACACACACAGCAATTCGGGAGATTCATCCTTGGTGAAGGACGTTAGAAAACACATACATGTATGTGGACAGAGCTACATGGAGTTTCTTTATGTAAAACTTTGGTTTCACAATATGGTGGTGAGTATAAACCAGAAAATGTGCAATCCTGTTCTGCAGCTGATAAACAGAAATGGCAAGAGCCTGTAAAATAGCAAATACTTTTGTGTTTTAGTCAGTTTAAAGACTGTATAAAACATTATTACCGTGTCACTTTTTTTGTATTTGTTAAGTAGTTTTGATAGTAGTTTTGTTTTGAACAAAACATTGTGCGCAAGTTAGATTTCACTGAAACTGAAAATCGAGAGAGACATGACAGGTTGGCGAAGATAGTCCATGAAATCCAAGCAATTAAAGGACAGTTCTGTAGCTGTACATAATAACTGTATCAGCTGATTTTAGAACTGGCAGAGTCTTGAAACTTAGATGACCCATCATGCTGCTCAATTCACCACCTGTACGTATTTCATATGTCATATTTTATTTCCATTAAGTCTACCTACCTACAGTACACTACCTACGCTTCTAGCATCAGTTCTGCATGTGAAGTGCTCCACGACAAGTAGGCATTAATCTGTTATATGCAATGTCTGGTTAGACTTTCAAAATAAAGCTTGTTGACAAACAGTTCATATATTATGACATATAATGACCTTTGGACTGTTATTAATGTAGTAAATAGTCTGGTTAGGATTAGGTACAACAACTTCTTGATAAGGTTTAGGAAAAGATCATGTTTTGGGTTAAAATAACTGCATTCAGCCTTGTATCATTTATGTATATTAGCTTACATACTTAATATACATGAATAATTATGAATATTTTTATTTTGTTTACAGATATTATTTTATTTTGGTAATATACATAAATTCAAAACAAATCACTTTTGACTTCTGGTCACAAACAAGATGTGAAAGCCCGGTCCTGGAGGGAAAGTCCATAAGAGGGGCGCTTCAAGAAGTGACGCCTAGAAGCAAACTCAAAATCCAACTGCGACTGACCAGGCTGCTGTATTTGACATGTTGGGAGTGAGAACGAGCTGGTTTTTCTTCAGAACTGGTAATGCACACCTGGTTCAAAACTAAGAAAAAAAAATAGTTTTCTTTTCTCAAGTTTGCTGGGTTTTTTTGTTGTCTAGACTTTGTCAACAACCTGTCCAGTAAATACAATGAGGCATGGGACAAATACTCGATATGAAACTGCGGCACAAAACAAAACACTGGCACCAGTAGTGTAGTAGTAAGATGTGATGCTACAGTATACAGTATAGCCATATAGAAGCAACAAATTAGGTTATGGCAGTCAAATTTTGAAATTATGCCAATAGATGCTTTTGTTTTGTGTGTAAAAAGAGCTTGTTCTCAATGTTTGTTCTTTAATAAATGGTATTGTTCCTGTTGTTTAAAGATAACTTTCCCACTCCAGGGATGTGTTTCCTCTTCACTCAAACAGATATTGTGATATATAACAGATGATTATTTTGTGTTGTATGTGATTGTGTTGTTGCTCCGCACAATGAAAGGTGCATTTCCACAGGATGCTGACGCAATTTGAACAAAAAGAAAGGTGACACAATTACTAATTAATGATTTAAAACAAGCTTCAAGTCTCTGCATGATGCTCATACAATAGCATAAAAAGCTTGAAAAGCAGCAAATAATTCTCTGGAAAATGTTAGTGTGTTCAATTTGGAGTTAATGGGCTAAACAGTGCAAAACCATTGGTATTGTTTTCCAGTGAAATTATCTCTGTATGCTATTAATTCCTCATTACTGCCACATCCAATGAAATGATTTCAAATCCAGCAGTGTTCCTTACTTGATGTCGCTCTCCTGGACTCTCTCTTCATCCAAGTCCTCTATGAACTTCTCTCCCTTCATCCAGTAGATGAGCGGGCTGACGTCACCGCTGTAGCCGAAAAACGCCCGGCAAGTCAGGTTCAAAGCACTTCCTGCAAAGACAGGAGATGACATGCTGTCACGCTTGATTGTCCCGCTGGCTTGTTAAAGGTACGCCTTTCATGTGCACGGCCCCAAAAATATTGCACCATATCATATCTCTGCCTTCAAAGCCAGTGACAGTTGCAGAAACACTTCATGTTATTTTGTCAGTGACATGTGCTTTCAGATTCTTTGCGCAGACATTCCCTCAGCAAACTCATACGTGCACACGCGCTCAAAATTCACGTCAAATGTGGACGCATGAGAGAACATGTAAGCTGGACACACAATATACCTCAGGACATGTAAAGCTGTGATTAAAAGAGACAGTCTTTCCTTTAACACATAGTCTCAGGAAATGTTCTTGTTCATGTTAATAGCACACACACACACACACACACACACACACGCATACAGTACACTGATCTGAAAGCAAGTAAACAGTAATGAACACATGAGGGCACTCAAGAGCTTCCTAACGCCCCCCTCGAGACTGTGTGTCCATGAGAGGGAAGAAGGCAAGGTGAGAGGAGGCTGACACTAACATTATTTTATTTAGAGCTGCTGCTGGGTATGAAGGAATGTCAGGAGTCAACAACTGCAGTTTGCTGAGAGTTGATATGTTGAAGAAGAAGTAATTTTCAGTGAGGAGCCAATAGGGTCTTTGTTATCTCTTTCTTATCTCTCAGAGGAGGCAAGTATTGAAAGCGGGTTGGGGGGTAATATGTCATGCACCAATTTAGGGGTGCAACCAGTGGTGGACTCGGGATGTTTGAGGGTCAGGGGTTAAAAAATAATAGGGCACCGGCTATATGCGGTGAGGCACCAGTGCACAGAAAGTCGTGGAAACATTTATAGTGAAGAGAGGGCACTTCCCCATGTTTTGTCCACTGGAAGAGAACCCTTGAGTGCACTTTAACATGTTTTAACATAGGTGCATCCAAGAGGGCACTTTTGCTGGGTTTTTATAAACATGATGGCATCAAGGGCAGCGATAATGACATTTATTTTTGACAATTTGCTTGAAAAATTGACTAAAATGATTGATTAATAATCACAATAGTTGGCATTTTAATTAACTAATGGATCAATTGAAGTTATTGTTGCAGATCTATATCATTTTTAAAAAGGTTTCCCTTTCAATCCATTCCAATTGTGCCATTTGATAAAGATTACAGATTCAAAATCTTTGCTGCGCTTGTGGTAAAAAGAGAAAAATGTAGGCCTAAACCTACCGTTACATGTAGCACTGGTGTAAGCTGATTAGAGCTGGCATAAAAAGCCCCCTTTTTTACCACTCATGCAAGACCTTCAGTGTCCGTGAACTGTGCATATATTATGGTGGAGAACATAAAGAAAGAGCATTGTTGGCATATACAGTGATATGCACATGCTTATTTTGCATTCCCCTGAAGTGGCATTCTCAAAAGGCCCGGGGTGCAGCAATCACATGCTGCTGCCTCTCAGTGAACCAGGCATCAACATGTAAACAACACACAGATGAGAGAGGCTCATCATGCAGCACATACTGTCAACTATATGGTGGAGGGAACGCTTCTCTCTCGGGGAGCCAATGCTGTGGCTGGCTCTGAGGCATGTGATTTGAAAAACATGTAAGGGATGGGGGTGAAGCAAATGCTTTTCCCTGTTTTCACAGCAGGATTTATGTACAGGAGTGCAAGGTAAACTGTACTGGTATGGGGCATGTATTCATTAATCCTGCTTTACGCAATACTGTGGGGAGCTGTCCATGGAGCTGACACAAGTGACAGCACCATGGACAGCTCCCCACAGTCTAGTGCAGGGAATGGAAGGCAAATTATAGTACAGCCTCATATGTTTGAGCCAAATCCGGTCTAATACAGTCGAAAGAAAATGCTTACAGCTAGGGTTGGGTTTGTTATATTTGTAGAGAATCTGTTAAAGGAGACTTATTATGCTCATTTTCAGGTTCATCATTTTATTTTGGGTCACTACTAGAATAGGTTTACAAGCTTTAATCCTCAAAAAATGCATCAGCTTTCTCATACTGTCCAGTGCTGCAGCACTGTACTCCCCCTCTGTCTGAAACACTGTTTTACCCCCCCCCAGACTCGTTCATTGGCTAACCTGGTAGCACAAAGCACACAGCCCCTAAACCAGACTCATTCAGTAGCTGACGTTAGCACAAAGCACACAACCCCTGAGACAGACTCATTCAGAAGCTAACGTTAGCACGAAGCACACAACTGTAGCAGTGAGCAGTGATTGCAGAGTCCAAGGGTAGCCTGTCAGACTGTGGCATGTTTGTGGTGGCTATTTTGCTTGTGTTTATATGATTGTGGCGTTTAACAGAGTTGATTAATAATGTATTTATAAAAGAAATAAATAAAAAGCTAAGAGAGCATATGGAATGTAGCAAGCTAGCCCCTAACACCTATCTTCCAGCTAGCCAGTGAGAGCTATGGGGTAGTCAGGCACATTTGTGTTTTAGCGAAGTGGTTCTAAAGGGAGGCCTGGAGGAAGGAGTTGGTTGCATACTTGTAAAATAGGACTAGCTCTTGCTGATTTTTACAATCTTAGAAACCCCAGCTGTAAGTGTTCATTGCAAGACTGTCCTGGTGGTTTGCATTTTGCTGGGGTTTCCATTTTTATTTGTGATGCTCATTGAACCCGTCACACTCCACTCACATCTCTGCACCTTTTTTTTCTGATGCCCTCGTTGTGACCAGTCACACGCGTCCTCACAGCAGAACTGTGAAGGTTATTTTTGAGAGAATGTTTGCGTTTGAACTAGGGGCATGCATCCTCTGTGTGCCGCCTGCTCACAACCCAGACACAGCTTCAAAAGATTTCAGTAGGTCACTCTGAGCACAAGGAAAGTTTTAAGGCATGCAGGGAAGGAGGATAGGAGGACACCCAGGAATGAACTGATAGTGCTGTCGGTAAGGCTGACATTTCCAAAGTTCAACAGCCACTCTCAGCTTGGTATTTGTGCACAGCCGGGCCCTACAAAGGCTACACGCTGTACCTACAAAATAGGAACCTCCTGCGTGTGATTACACACACATGCACACACACCCACACATACTGATTTTGGTGCAGCAGTTCATTACTGTATAGTCACACTTACATCATTTGTGGAGCCAACGTGCAAAGTAACCATACTGTGCAAATCACATATTGTACAACTTTGGATCTCAGACAGATGCAGCACTTCCCTTTTCCTCTGTTTATAAATCTCCCCCGTGCTGTTCGTTTATCCCACAGATCAATTACAAACTAGGAATGTCATGCTGCCGGGAGCCGCTGCCTGGAGAGGAAGTCTCCGCTGAGCTCCCTGGGAATCACAGGAAATTGTTGAAGGCCTCATGCTGTTTCATTCTAATCCAAGTGCAGCACTCCCCAAAACTCCCTCAAACACACTCACAACAACCTTTGTTTCTTCGCCCACATTACCATCATGCAGTATGATTGCTGAATGGACATTGTGTTACAAGATGGTGGTTGTTCGTTCTTACAAGAGTTGCTCCTCCAACCTACAGCCCCACATGCAGCTCAGTTGCCATGATAACATTTTGGCAATTAATGTTTCTGCAGACCACTGATATGTTCACATCTTTACGTGTCATAGGCTACATGCCATCTTGACATTTCTAGAAATACATATCTTTTCATAACCCTAACCAAGTGTCTTTTGTGTCTAAAACTAACCGGAGCATAACATTTTGAAATGAACCTTTAAATGTAAAGTTGCAACATAAAGATGTGTAAAGTTTCAACATATTTGTGGTTTGCAGAAACGTACATTACCAACATTTATTGTGGCGTCTGGGTTGACATGTATGTAAGTCTTTCTCCTGTCCCGCCTGCTCCTCATATATACTTCAAATGCCATGATGTCACATATAAAAATAGCTTTTCTATGCTCCAATTAAACATTTACTAGTCAGAACAACATCCTAAGTATTTGTAGTTGTTCAAATTTCCAGTTCCCTGAGCACTGTGAGGACTTCATTGTCCATGTTGGCTCAAAAGTTATTCTTGACTTCAGAGAATGAAAAATGAGGACTCCATTTGAAATGGATGTCCCAGCTGCTGCTTTCAAGGTCAACAATGAGCTCTAAGTAAAGATATATAATTATTTTTAAATATGATATTCCAAGACAATGACTACAAACACAAAGACAGCGTGTGCAATTCAAGATGGTTTGTCAATGAGTCTTTTATGATGGTGAACTCTTGCTGTAAAATGACTTGGCCATGGGGATAAATTGGCAGCGAGGCTGACTTCAACACCATATGCAGCTCTATTAACACATCCGCGGTCACATCATGTCCTCGGCCTACGTTAAAACGTACCCTCGACTCCTTCTTGAGCTCCACGCTTTATTTCCAGAACATTACAGAGTACAGCTGAAATAACACCTGAGTTATTTGAAATAACACATCTCCTCTCCTGTTGTTAATATGTGACTACAGCTGTGGTTTAAATTGGCAGGTTGGTGGGCAAATGAACGAGTGTGTTTGCGAGGCTGTTGTAAAATACACACACAAATATGCGCCAAGCACAGAGAGAAGGCGGTTTTACATAAGGCTAGCATGACTCTGTCATTAGCCTCTGAGCCAGCAAACTTACTATGATGTCAAGCCGGTTGAAGTCTGAGCAGATGGTAGGAAGACTATTAACCAGGACTTGAACAATGAGGTGAATGATTTGCACACTATCAAGTTGCAGAGGAGGAGGAGCAGCTTTTTAAATCCCTCTGTTCTCTCCTGCTGTCAAACCCCACAGCAGTGTCATTATTATTATGATCTATTATTATTCTCTGAGCAGTTTGTAACACTTGGTAACTCGCGAGAATGGCGTCTATGTTGACTCTCACTGATCTTGAGGGTGAATTATAACTGAGACATTATTGTTCTTAAATGGCTGAGGTGGTAATGTGCACGACAGACCTCAGACTGGGAAGACATTAATCATTCTTAATCATGGAGTCCAACCAGGACCACCTCGGGCCTCACAGCAAAAGAAACACAGACACATCTTAAACCTGAAGCCTATACCGGCCCATTTTCAAACAGGAGTACAGTCATTTTGAGGTAAAAGCATCACAGAGGGTGAAGAAAACCAAAAAAAGGTAAATTATGACCCTGTGCTTCAGAGAAGCTTTCAAGAGGACAGCATGAAAATACAAGAACAAACTCAAAAATCTGTAATGTCTCACAAAAGGCAGAGAAGTGGCATTAGATCGAGCCCTTTTCACAGGCCAGCTTCACACTTTTAGGATAACCTGTGCTGGCAGCTGTGGTCACAGTTACAGGTTGAATGATGTTATAAAAAAAATGTCATATTAATATTGCTTTTCATTTTCTGGTTAGAAGAAAGAGAACGAGAAGTTTCACAATGTGTTAACTTTGGATGATTTATATAGTTCATGGCTGATGAACAATCATTTTCATCATCAATTAATCTGTGTTTTATTTTCCAGATTAATCATTTTCAACAACTGTCTGTCGTGTTCTTGGCAAGTCATTCAAACTGGGTCATCTCTCTTGCCCTCATTTGGCTGATTTACTCTCAAAATCTAACAAACAAAAAAATCAAAACATTTCTTAATCTAATGTGAGGTCAAAGACCGTACCTACAGACGTCTGCCCCTCCCTCACAGCTGATCATCATCTGATTAATCACATGAACTTGACATCAAGTCATAGATCAAAAGGAAAAATCCATGTAAACTTAATACATTAGGAATTGTGACAATATTTTTTTAATCAACACAAAAAACGTCCAAAAACCCAAAGATATTCTGCCTTTAATGCACCAAAGAGTATCACATATTTAAATCCATATTAAGAGATGATATTGTTTGAAGCACACCTTCGGCAATTAAATAATAACACCTTTCTAAACAAAGATGAGTTTCAATTGATATAATTCTAATCATGTTGTGATGTTATCACCATTATGTTTTTATCATGGCGATACGTAGGTGTTGATGTGTATGGGGACAGCCCTGTAGCACAACATCGCCTCAGCAAATGTTGACAACCTGCTTTTAATACACCGCTAACAAAACAAAGAAAATACGCATCAACACTAGTTTACATCTACATCAGTCAGGCATCACTCTGCTCCTCTCTCTGTAGATTAATCTGCAATCAATCTTTTGGTCAAAACTCAAAAACTCGAGTCCATCGCCGTGTCATTTTATACGTTCACAAATAAATGTGCCATTACAAGACTTGGCAAGATCTGGTGTGAAAAATATCCCCCGCTGACTGAATGTGTGCCTTGTACAGCACAAGAGCATGATTAAGTGTTTTCATCAGTGTGTGTTTCTTTGTATGTGCACATCTTTGTGTGTTGTTTCTGCTTTCACGCATGCGTGGGTGTGGAACAAATCCATGTAATCTGAGTGATTGACATACTCCCTCCGGCTGTGAGTTGGTCACAGTGCCTGATGGAAATGAGATTTAAGATCCACCCATTCCTTTTTTTCCTGCCCGGCGTCTCTTCCAGTCTTACAGACGTGCACACAGACTGATTACGACTCCAACTCAAGCTAAAGATGAGTGCTTGGTGGACGACAGTATCATTTGAAAGGTGACGCTGTGTGCTTATCCCCTCTGTAATATGTACCTGTGGCCTCCATGACACCATTTTCTCATGCAGGCTTTCTTTTATTGTATGAAAAGCTAAAACTGTTTCCAAAACAGAAATGTGTATGTGCTACTGTACTGGCTCATTATTGAGGATTATTATGATGATTATGGTTATTTTGTAAACATCAAGTAATGAGTCAAACTAAAGTGCTGTCAAAGCTTTGGAAATGTGGAATTTGAATGCTAAAAACATAATCAATCATTAGACATTTTGGGGAAAAAAGCATATTTTCATTCTTGCTGAGAGTTAGATGAGACATCACTCTCTTGTCTGCACGGTAAATATGATCTATGGCTGGTTAGCTCAGCATAAAAACAAGAAATAGTGAGAAAGCCACTGCCTACCAGCAACTCCAGATTTCACTCATTCACACGGTGTATGTGGAGGTTTGTCATCACTGTGATGTTGCCAGGCAACCAACGGAGACTCGACGGAGAGTCATTTTTTATCCTTTGGTTTTTGTACAAATAAAACAAGCACGATATAAACTGTTAACATGTGAGCTTTGCAGGTGCAGATTTGAATCCATTCGAACAAAGCCAGGCTGTCAGGCTATTTTTTATGCCAAGCTAAGCTAACCACCTGCGAGCTGTGGCTTCATATTTGACGAATAAACATGAGACCAACATTAATCTTCTCATGTGACATTTAGCGAATAAACAAATTTCCCAAAGTTCCGACCTATTCCTTTAAAGAGTAACTAACACCAGGTGTAAAATCTTGTTATTGAAAATCTTGAGTAATTTAAATACACAACTTGCTGATGATGTCACACTTCATGTCACAGCGTACTGCTCAAAAACTATAGGGGGTAGCATAACTACATACTGCTGCTCACTATACTGGACTCAGTATTCGCTGTAGCGACTAGCTGCCATTAACAAGTAGCTCAGCTAGCCTTCGAGCTAAGTGGCCACACCACAACCTTCGATGATGGGGGAGGTAAACGTGGGCAGCATTGCTCAGTCAACTGACCTTCAAGAGAACATGGCTGGACACCAGGCTGGAACTGAACACAGCCTCTGAGACCAAAAGATGCTACACTGAAGACAGGGGATACAGTACAGAGGTGATTTACAGCAAATCTGACCAGGGCTGTGACTCCAGGCATGAAGTGGACGAGGAAGGAAGGAGAGTCAGACATCAGCAGCAGGCGAAAACGGCATTTAGAGTTGGAATAGTTTCATATCTTACTGAGTGAACTGAAGATTTATTTCTATCAAATCAGAGGTGACTGTTGAAAAAACAAACCAAGACTGTTTTGGTGAGGTTTTTGTTTATTTAAAGTTTGAATGAAATGTGTTCTTTAATTCTTCTTAGTTTGGTAAAAGATATGAACTTGAATTCAGAAGGTGTGCAGTTGTATTTTCTGTTTAGTACGGTAATAAAGTATAAAAATATCTCCATTCTGTTATTGTTTATTAGACTATTAGACTGTTTTTGTATCTCCCAGCTGAAACTACGGGGGCTATCAGCTTCTTGGTTTACAAAGTGGTATTATGAGACAGGGCGTGCCAGAGCTAGCTGGTTAGCATGCTAACTTCAGTAGACATCTCTGCAACACAGCACGTAGACGTCTTTGACATAATGCTTCTTCACATTCTGTGGTAAATGTTAGCTCATTGTTTGTGTGTTTCAAACTTAAATTCTGGCAATAGCTCACAAATTGCTCCTTTAAAGTGGTGAGCTACCCATTACATGCCCATTAAATTAATCTGGCAGACTCTTACATCTAAAGTGACTAACAAAAGCTGAATGAATGTGCTCCTTGAATGTACTTGCAAAATGCGTTCAAGCAAAAAAGGACATAAACAGAAAAACACATCCTGCCTTTAAAAAGAATCATAAAAGACGCTCTTTATTAGAAAATTCATTCAGCGACAAGACCTAGTGGAACAGAAGCAAACCCTGAAGCAGGGCCGCTCTTTGGCTCTCTTTACGATGAATGAATAAATAAGTGACTGAATGAGTGAGAAACTAGGAACGGTGATGGGATTTAGACAGACTATAAAATGACGTGTGCTACACAGGGGCATGTATTTGATTTGCGTCAACCCTTGGTGCGTGTTTAGCTGATTTCACAGTATTTGGGATAATTTGGCTTCACAGAGCTGGCACTTGGATTCAGACAGAGGAATACTTTCCGAGCCAGAGGAGAGGAAAACAAACCATGCACAGAGAACACTCTGCAGATGCTGTCCAAATTCAGCACAGATGCACAGCGGACCCAGCGAGATTGACAGATACGCAGACAGAGGGGCAGATGAATGAACAGACAGACAGCAGAAAAATAGAAACAATAAGACCATGCGCATACAAACATGATTATAAATGGGCAGACGCACACATGCACGTCAAATGTCATTTCTGTCTTTTCTTTCTCATCTCTTTCTCCGACAATCAGCTGAATAGGCCCCTTGTCTTTCGCATAACACTGCTCGGAGCAGAGTTGGCTTGTGTGTTTCTCAGCGTGTGACAGCCACCAACATGTTTTATTTGTGGAGTTAGAAACAATCTGGAGTGCTTTCTGAATAAGTCATAGTCAAGAGTGTGTTTGATGTTTCGTAACACACTCTGATCTTCAGCACAACCCGATGTTCTCTTTGTGCACTATTTTCAAGGCAGGGCGAAAGTCTGGCACAAGCTGCGATACAGCATGTTGGTGTTTTCCTCACCCTGATGTGCACTTTGCTCATTTGTTTGATTTTTCTTTGCCCTGTGCAGGTGGGAGGAGAGGCACGTTGAGTTGGGAGTTCCACGTGAAACAAGCAAGTCGAGGTGTTTGGATTTTGGTAAAAAAAAGTGTTGTTTATTCAGTTTTCATTAAAGTATCACTCATTTTCATGGGTGTGGGAACTAGGGGTGCTGAGGGGGCTGCAGCACCCGCCAAAAATGAGGCATTATAAAAACCATCAGCTGATTAAACACAAGAGAGAGAGAGAGAGCACAGGTCTACTCTACAATCATATGGTTCATCAGTGTAGTGTATGAACTCCACTGCAAACAGGCAGGTCTGTGTTATATACGTACACTCCTCTCCTCTATTTAACGTTTGTTTCCTCACAGCGCTGCATTATTCTAAACTATCAGGCAGTTTATCTATCACCTACAGCAGCACATGCACCATTTGCTCTGACGTCACTACGGACTGGCCTCTCGGCACCCCCAACTGTGACGGACCTCCAGCATCCCTTCTCATTTTCATCTCACGTACCACGTGTGCTTCCTAATCCCATTTTGGCAGCTACTTGCAGTTTCGCTTTTATAAACTAAAAAGTGTTGCACCATAACACGGTACCATTAAGTACAATGAGAAGTTGGTGTTGCCGCAATGAAATCATCCAAAACACAACATGCATTATCCCACTTAAACTCAATAACCTCTGCAAACCATGTAATGCAGGAGATGTTGAGAGTCTAGAGAAACATGCGAGGGCTTTAACATTGGTCCGATGAGTGAGGGAGACACATTAAAGCGGGGGATGAAAAAAAAGCACTTGGTTACCATTTTCCACATTTTTACATGCTTTTATCATATCCACTGCTACTTAAGTGCAACACATTATGATCACGATGGCCATCATGCATAGTTTTAACATTCTGCTAGAAAAGTGGAATATATACATCAAAGAAAAGATCTTACTCTGCATATTTAACCCATCACCTCGCTGAACACAAGCTGAGGTGCTCAATTAGGAATATAAGCTTTACTTTGAAGAACGGGGCCGGTGGATGTTACACTATGTACGGCAACATCAACTGATAATGTTCCATTTGCAGCTTCAATCACAACACATAAGAAATCAATCAGAATATGAAATGTATGTATTCTTTTAGAAGTCCGCGGTTTTATTAAGATCACTGCAAATGAATGTGTTCGCTTTTGTTAATGTTCAAGTTCAGAGACTACTATTCTTATTATGTATTATTTATTATGAGGAGTACATGATGTTTATACCGTCTTAGTGACTCAAAATACAAGCCTTTTTTCCTCAATTTTTAAAAAACATAAAAATCCAAAAAACATTGCGAAAACATTCTTTATTTTCCTACTCAGTCTCTACCTAAGACCAGACTGATCAGTGGACCCAGCATTAGAGTATTGGATGCTAAAGAGTGACAACAGTGTTAAAAAAAAGTGCAGGGGACACAGAATATGTCACATAAGACAAAAAAACAACAAACAAACAAAATAACAAATGCAAATATGTTTCAAATCTCTACCTACTGGGCTCCAGCTGACTCTAACTTCTGTTCTGTTTTCACTTGTGCTTGTGTAATTTGATCTTTTGGTCCTGATGTTTGGCTTCCAAATTGGTTGTGATATGTGCGTGTCTCAAAGTCACAGTGCAGCAGACGAATGTGAAAACAGCTCTCTAGTGACAAACTGTCAACATACTGCGCATCAATCTGCACAGTCAAGGTCAAACATCCAAAGAAAGCAACCATAAGACACATCTATTATTGAGCTCTATTTGGAAATAGATATCCCACTTGTTGATAGAATCTTTTAGAAAATAGTATTTTTGGCACAGGGGATGGTAATGTCAGTCTGCTGGCTGGTCGGTCCACCACTTTGGCCCAGACCTAAATATAGTAACTCTTAGATGGATTGTCATTAAATCAGATTCAGTGTTTGTGGTGCAGTGGATGAATCCCCATGAATTTTCTACGACCGTTGCTGAAGAGGAGGGCCCAACGAGATGACAAAATTAAAAGAGTGCCAGTCAAACATCAAACAAACAAAAAAAAGGGAAAAATTGATGGAAGTGTGGCTTTGGTGTTGAGCGGAGACTTCAGTGATTCAGTATGTCATGATTTATTTGCTAAGCTTTCGGTTGCACTTTGTTGCATATTGTCTTTATTGATACTAGTTGTGTTTAATGATAGAACAATGCATCATTACTGTATGAAAACATGGGGACATGGCTCTCAGTATCCTCATATATATAAAATTTCACTTACAAAGGCATCTTGACTTTTGTATATATGCACCTTGCCACTTGGTGTCTACTGGATAATAATTGGACTGAAAATTTTAAAAACTGACTTCATTTTAAAATAGTCAGGAAACCGATTACCTCAGAATTACAGAGTAAAGTAGACTTTAAGTTGTTTGAACGCAGGGTTATACATTTTTAATTGCGTCTACTTGCACGAGTAATGTGAATAAAAATAACCACAAACCACATCAGTATGAACCAAAAAGGAAGAGATTTCTCTGTGATCTGACTGCAATAAATGGATCAGAATTATGCTGAAATAACAACATCATAATGCCGTCTTGTAAAAAGCCTGAATTCATGCATCGTCAGGTCTGTCGGCCAGGCGACAAGCAGACAACTTTAAAAATGCTTGTTCCCTGAATGGAATTTGGAACGTCAAGAGCTATGCTGTGCAGTGCTGCGACGTTTTTCAACGAGTATGAGTACATGTGTTATCGTACAGCTCTCGGTGTCTGCAAACCGCCACGATTAGTGATTATTATCCTCTCCTCCACAATGTTAACGTCATGACGTCAGTGCGAACGCCAACGCCGATAGGCTTTCACGACAATATTTTCAATATTTCAATATATATCAATATATTGTCAATATTTTCAACTCGACGTGATTTTTAGTGTCATCGCTTCAATCGCGCCACGTGGAGTGAATAGACGCACATTTGCGCCCAAGTGTCTTGTCATTGACTCGAAAAATTTGCATTGCGTTTGGTCTGAACACGGTGTTACAGTGTTTGTTGCAATTCAGCCATTTTTTTTTTCTAAAGAACAGAATAAACCTCAAAAAGTAATTCATGTAACTCCACATAACCCTTCATCTGAAGTGAAAAATCACCAAAATTGGAGTTACTGTACAAGGCTTTCAAACAAACAGCATTTCTCTACAGCCCTGCTTTCAACACAGACTTTCATTTCAGAGTTTGGGTATTTTGAGCCTTAATTAGAAGGCCGAGCAGAAAGTGCTTGTGTGCACATATGTACTGTATGTGTGTGTGTGTCTTTGAGAGAGAGAGAGATCGTGTTTGTGAAGATTTCCTGTGGATATCGCTGCAGGAGAATCTGAAGTCCTGTCAGTCATGATTCTTCCCCCACAAGGTGTGAAACAAGCATAAAAAATGGTGCACATGGTACTGTGTAATCCTTTTTCTGCACACAGGAGGGATAAGTGAGCGAACGAGACGGGCAATAAATAGACATGTGTCGCTTGCAGCAAACAAAATTACGATATATTTTAAACCATCTTTAGGTTGAGTCTGTGGTGTGTTTGCCTGGAGTTACTGTGCATGTGTGTCGCAGTGTTTGATTGTTTAATGTAGCAGAGGGAGGTGCATCCATGTGTGTGTTTAAAAATGTATGGATCACTATGGAAAGTGGCAGTGACGAAAGTCCCCAGTGCATGTTGCATATTATAATACATGCATATTCTGTATGTTGTCTTATGTAAGCTACACACAGCCTCAAATTCACCCCCACAATCATAAAGTGGCACACATTATACGCACTCTCTAGTCAAGGACAAGAGAGTGAGATGAGTTGTGGGAAGGCAGATCAAAAAATAATGGAGCGTTGAGCAAAGGACGACAGCTAGTCAGCATCAACAACATCCCCTATAGATTCCTTGAAACTCTCAATCCAATCCCTGTCGCAATAAATATCTGCTCCCGCTCCTTTATCCACACTCATCTCCCAATGTAAGAGGGGGCATCTACAGAGAGCCACAACTGGGCAGGTGTGCTTACTGTTATCTGGTTGTATCAGGAGTCGGCTCTTGAGCTCAGAAAAGTCCAAATCTATGTCAACATCCCTTTTCTTTAGCCGCCTGCAGGTTACCATGACAACGCCTACTGTGCTGGATAGGAGCAGCTCTGCAGGCTCCGTCAGGACAGAAAAGACAGCAAAGACAGGTACTGTGCCACATTAGGACCTCTGTGGATTTGCGCCGACGGCAAAACGGCAATCACGTTGAGCTTTAATTGGAGGAGGGCCAGAGCAAGATCTTGGGCGCACACAAGCAGAAAATACTTGTTTTACCAAACAGCTACACCTGCAAGTGCTGTATGTAAAGACGAGGCTTTTTGTTCATGGAAAAGCAGTGAGCTGGTGTGGAACAATGACGATGGGCTGAACTGATTACTTTTTGCTCTGCATTGCGGAGAAGTGCAGGTCGGTGTGAGGTGGTGGTGGCGGTGGGGAGGAGGGGAGAGAAGTACAGTGAAAAGAGTCGATGGGAGGATTTGGGGCAGAATAAGTGGAGGCATGAGTAAGGGCAATGAGAACATGAAAGAGCCGGGGCCCACCCGCTCCACAACCTCAGCCTCTCTTCTGTTCTAATATCGTCTCCTCTCCAGAGACAAGCCCTTAATTACCATTACAAGCCTGAGAGCTTTTAACAGAGGGAGAATCCAGCTCCTTCTCCTCTCTGTCGCTCCTTCTCCCCCCGTTTGTTCCGCGGCCCCTGATGATCCATCAGGGAAATGTCAGCCTTTAATTACCGGTAAAAAATTACGGCCTTTGTGAACAGGTAGTTGGTGCCCTCGCTTTCATCTCCCCTTTCGTCTGCTAATCGTCCCTTTTTGATGACATAATAGGTGCTCTGTCCGAGGCAGCGGAAGACAGAGGCCCATTATACCACAAGAGGCACTGTGGGGGATTATGTGATGATGTGGCGATGAACTAAAAAAACACTCCATCTTTCCAGCAATTTCATACTGACTAAGGGATCAACTAACAAGTGCCAGTGCTCCACCTCTTCCTCAAACCTCAGCCATATCCCATAACAGTGTGACACTGAGCACCATGGCAAAATGATAAACTTTCTCAACACCCCAGTTCACCGGTGTTGTGAACCCTCGTCTTTCTAACCCTTCTGCACTCTGGTATACTGTAATTCAGACACCGCTGTGTCTTGTTCTCTTACAAAGTGTCACCTTATCATCGCTGTAGGCGCCACATTCTCCCTTTCTTTTATGCTTCTTTCATTTCTAAGCCAGAGGGTTTGGGGAGCACTTTTCCTACTGCTGTGGGTACAGGTGAAAAATCTCCTTTTATGGTCAAAATGAGAGCAAAGAGAATGTAATTTTCCCTCAATGACACTGGGAGTCATCTCTCTAAAAAGTGCCTTTCAAGTGCCTGTAGAGAGCTGGGGCGCAATCTGCCACTGACCAAGAAAACATTTTGCAAGTGAAAATTTATGTCGATACCTGTGATGATGAAAATGAAAGATGAAAGAGGAGAAGAGACAAAGAATGGTGTGAACATCGCAGCTAAAAGACAAATACAGACATGCAGTGCATAAAAGAGAGGGAGCTGTAATTGGCTCCTGTCCAGGGGGCTGGAGGCCAATTAAACGGTGTGACTTGAACACTTGACGAGGAACATCACTTTAACGAACGACCCAGGGGAGGCCTGACTGCAGGCGCTGACCCACTGACCAGAATATCAACCGAGGCCAGACTAACTCAATCAAAACCAGAGCTCACTTACCGAGATAAGGTCATCACCAACCCAGACCATCCACATCTAACACATGAATCACAGTGGACCTAATCACACTCCATTCATCTTACTTCTGTCAACAGAAAGGACAAATGACGCCTGTATGGAGAGCGAGTTGGGATTTGTAAATGGTATTTTAGGGATACGATGACCACAGTGATATATACTTTCTTAATAACTCTTAATCTAAATACAGCTTTACCAAGACAAAATATATACCAGTCAGGTAGAAGTAAGAGAAGATGAAGGCATCTGTCAAACTGTAGTGAGAGTTTAGTTTGTGACTGATGAATCAGTGGGATAAATGCCAAAGTAGATCTGGTAAATGACAAGTCTCGTCTCGTCTCCTCTGTGACCACTGCTGAAGTGTTAATGAGACATGTAAGAAACCTAAACAACACAATGAATATACAAATATAAAGCAACACAATAAGTAAGTAAGTAAGTAATTAATAATAATAATGCCTTTTGAAAGACTTTGGAACTAAAACAGCAGAATAAATTACATGAATTGAATTAAATACAGTTTTAATGCAAACCAAAAAAAAAAACATAATTAAAAGCAACTAACTTTAAAATGTCAGAACATGCGCCAACAGCAACACTCACCCCAGCCACAGTCTGTTCACACTCCTGCCATCTGGCAAAAGATACAGAAGTATCCGCTGCCGTACCACCAGACTACAGAGCAGCTTCATTCCCTAGGCTTTGAGACCTCCAAACTCATCCTTCGCACTAGTGTATTTTTTGTAATGAAGCTTAAAAACCTTTTATATTTCAACCTTTATATCATCTGCCATGCAGCAGAGGCACTGGGTGAAATCAACTCCTGAATTATTTCGGTTTGATGAAAATAAGAAGTTGGGAAGTTGGACTGAATGACATATAGACTGATAATACACATGCACAGTATGAGATCAGTTTGTTTCAGGTGTGTGTAGTATGAAGACACACAGATTTGACTTATTAACACATTCAAGCCTAATTCAAAAACATGAAGACACATTGGTCCAACTTGCAGTTTCATAGCGACAAGGCTTGATCGTATTCGTGCTTAAATGTAACAATATAATAATTTATGCACAAATTGTGACTTTTTTGTGATCCCTCTGGAGCTTTACACATACCCCTGGCGTTACGCTCATACACTGTCTTGAGAATAGCAGATCTGAGGAATTAATTTACCATTTCTCTTTCATCTCCTTTCGCCATGAAAAAAGATCACATATCTTCACTTCCTGAAGACAGAGACCTTTTGTATCACTTTGTATCCTCGAGATATGTCGCCCCTCCACTTGGCTGCCAACCTTTTTGTGGATGTTCATCTTCTGAACATCACCCCTATCCCTGCTTTGTCTTGTTTTTTCTCATCGCCTGCTTTCTTTTTGCGGTTTTACAGAACATCCCTCCACACACGTGCACACACAGACATATACACACCTCTCAGCCCTCTTTCTTTCATTAACACAGCAGGGAGCCCACCTATCTTCAACCTCTAGCGCGCTCTCCTCCTCTGATTTTGGTACTTGACCCTCAAATCTCAACACACCAGATCGCCTTCTTTCAACTGAGGCCTTGACAGACACGTACGCCTCGCTACCTCTCCTCCCTATCTTTCTTCTTCTCAGTTTGTCTCACACTTCTCTCTTACCCTCCCCCTCTTTTCATCTCTTTCTCTCCCCTGTTTCAATTTCTGTCTGCTCCCTTCCATCACACCCCCGCCCCTCCAAAGAGCACGTCCGCTATATTCGGGACTTTTGAGTGGGAGTGCAGATTGAGCTCCAGCCGCAGGAGGGCCATGTGTTGATAAATCTAAATCAACGCTGACAAATGACATGTGCCGAATGGGCTGGCGACACTGGGACAGGGTGCCCAGGGGAAAACAGAAATGTTTACACACTAACACAGGCTGATGGTGTCCCCTGGCACTTGCCAAGCACTGGGATAATTTCACTCCGCCAAAATACCTGTGGGAACTGAGCGGGGCTGCTTCTTAGGATGACTTTCAGCCAATCAGAGTGGCAGCGAGGGAGCGCGCTAGGACGTTAATTACCGCAATGATTTCCTCTGAGAGGCAGGCTGTGTTTGATTTGTGTGTGTATTTGCATGTGTGAGTGTGTGTGAGTGTGTGTGTGTGTGTCTACCTACAGAATATATGCTCCATCATGCCCGGGGGAGAGATCAGCATCAATCAGTGCCTCCTTGTCTCCAAAAGAGACTAAATGAGCTGCAGCACACTAATCCTTGAAATGATGACTCATCACTCATTTTTCTCAGTTTATGTCACTCTGACTATAAGTCTGCATCCCCCTTTACTGTAATATCACATGTTCTCTGAAGACCCAAAACACAATACATCCAATTTTCACTTCTTTCCTCTCGTCCCTGAGGATCATGCGTTTAAAAGAAAACAGCTGGAACCTGTTTTTTTTATAGCAACTGAAAAGTTCACTTCCTGCCTTCCTCGCTAATCCACAAGCAGAAAGATCAAGACTTTCAATTATCACCTGGATATGAAAATGATGAGTGCACACATGTACAAACAGACACTGTGCTTGACTGTAAGCCAGCTGGTTAAGCCAACTGAGCAGTGTATTAAATGTGTCCACAGTGTTTATGCGCACGCTTTTTGTGGTGTAAGAATAACAATATTGACTTTTGTAAAGCTTGTTCTTTTCAAACACGTTCTGTATTTATAAGTTTAATTAGAGGCTCTGAGTCAGACTTGTTTATAAAGCAGTCTCTTTTTGTTGCAGCCTAATAATGGATGATATTTATTTATATTGCCTCAGTGTTTCTCACCTTGAGCGTGATTAACCTATTATTTATTACTGGCTGGGTCGTTACACATAATTAGCTAACACGCTTTCATTTAAAAAAATAAGTTATTTTTTCATGGTTACCATATTGTTATTGCCATTCTTTCTATTTTCTATGTATGTTTCTTGACTTTTGCAGTAGTTTTTTTTTTTTTTTAAATCTTTGTCTTACCATGTTTATTGATATCCCCCAAAATACCAAGGCAAAATCCCTGTTTGTGAAAATCTTCTTGATGACTTGAGACTCTACTGAGTCTTTACTTGACTAAACTTGAGATATGATTACTCAAATGACTTGTAATACATTGTCTCTTCTCTTAAAGACCAGAGAGTCCAGTCTTATGTGCAGGGGCTGGTGTCTTGACTCAGGACTTCACTTGTCTTAACAAAGGACTTGGCTTGATTGAACGTTTGACTTGACTTGAACAAATGACTTGGGACTTGCTTGAGACTTGGACATAATGAATTGTATCACATGCAAGCTAATTGTAGATTCAACACACATCTCAGCTAGGAAGCTATTTATTATAATTAGGCTTATTATTTTCATATTAAGTATTAAGTGTCATATTGAGCTACTCAGAAATCAGTTGAGTATTTTAGTTAAGTCCACAGGTTTTTTAAGACGTTAACAAATATCTCTACTTGATTTGATCAAACTGAGGAGATCTGGGTCTTAGTTTCTTAGTGCTGGGATAATAAAATACTAAAGTAAATGAAGCTGTGCATATTTTAGATTTCACTTCTGTTTTTCATTTTCTTGTTTCACTTGATACGAAAGTATTTTAAAATATTCCACCAGGGTTACCATCATGCTTTGTATACGGTACCCAGAAGGAGGCAGTGATTATCTGTGGGTTACACCTGAGCCCTGTTTTGTTTACCTCGCATTGTCTTTTAGGTTGTTATGATTCTGCAAGAAAGTAACGCTGTACAGGCTACGAGCATTTTAAGCTTGCACTCTAACCGGAGGCGTACAGACAACGATTGCTTGGACTGGTTTTGATTGTGAATAATGAAGCCTTTATGTGGCTTCTACGTGGATTCATGAACCTTTATCATCCAACAATGAAGAAACTGGAGGGAGAAAGGTCGCTGATCTTGTGAAAACATGGTGAGGGTTTTAACAGATATTGTGTGAACAGATTTCATTTTAAGGGTTAAATACGTGTAGCAACTTGTTCAACTTAATCTATTCTATTCAAATATTAAAACCCAGCATCTGTGGCCTCTAACTTATTTAACATTCAGCAACTTGTTCAAAATTCAGCTGCAAGACTTCTGACCAAAACCAAAGGAAAGCCCGCATCACCCCAGTTCTTAAATCTCCATACTGGTTGCCTGAAAGCCGCAGAATTGATTTGTAAGTCATTATTACTTATTTATAAATCTCTTCGTGTAGTTGGCCCAAAATATGACTGATATGCTTTGAGCAGTATAACCCTGCAAGACCTCTTAGATCACTGGGGAGTGGACTGGTGGTGCCCAGGGCAAACTCTAAACACTGAGAAACAGTTTTTAGTCATCATGCAGCACAATGCTGAAACCAGCTGCCTGATGGTCTTGGGAATATCCCAACTATCGCAGTTTTAAATTCAGACTGAAAACCTTATTGTTATCAAGTGTTTTTACTGAATCTTTTCAAAATCCAAGGCCTTGTTCTCATTGTATTTTTATTAGTCTTTTAAAGATGAAATATGCAACATTCCTGCAATGACTATCGCTTTGAGTTGTGTACTCACATTATCCTAAACTTTTCGGACAATATACAAGGTAACAGTGCTTTTCATTTGGCGACTGAGCCGAAACGCAACTTTAATGAAACTTCAATGGCAGTGGTGGCTGCTTAACAACAACCTGCACACCATTTACATCTTTCATTTTGATTGAGAGACCTCTAGTGGCAGAAATTACATACTGTGCGTTTACATTTATTTATTTATTACTTTTTAGTGTTTTCCTTCTTTATGCATTTTTTTTATTTTATCTCTATAAAAATGTATCTCTTGGTAACATTTTAAAATAACCATCATTAATACATGGTAAATACATAGTTAATCAAACTTTAGTTAATGGTTCTTTCATTTTTAACCCAAAAAAAAAGTGTTTATTTATTGTAAAGTTACAACTGAAAATGGTTAAAGGAGACATACTGATCTAGTTTTCTGGTTCATCATTTATTTTGGGTTACTACTGGAACAGGTTTACGTGCTTTACTGCTCCAAAAACACATCAGTTTTCTCATGCTGTCCAATGCTGCAGATGTGTATCCCCCTCTGAAAACCCAGTGTGCTCTAATTGGTCAGCTCATGCACGCCTGAGACAGCACTGTTAACAAAAACATAGCAGCTGTGCTAAATCAATTTCAGGTGTCAAACTACAGTAGCCACTAGGCATAAATTACGCAAATGTGTGAAACCTTGACGTGGCGTGATGTCAGAAAGTCATGGAACCAAAGGCGGGACTACTGACGAGGTGTTTCAGGAGCAGTGTTTTCTGTGGGAAAGAGGAGCTTCCGTTGGTGTGGACTTTTTAACTTAACTTTCAAGATCTTTTAACTAAAGTTTATTTTAACTACAAATTCACACTTTATTGTTGGTGGTTATTATTCAGAGTTATCTTCCTCTTTGATTCTGCCCTTTTGAAATGTGTTGCCTTTTCTCTGTACAGCACCTTGAATCTGCCTTTGTGTATGAAACACGCTTGATAGATAAAACTGCCTCGCCTTTCGTCCATCTTCAGAGAACATAATGCACAATGCTTACAGCCCTCCACACACACACCCCTCTCACACACACACACACACGTCCACTCAGTTATCATCATGCGCAATCTTTAAATGATGAATAAGGAGCATTCCATCACTGCACTATACAGTAGCCTGCATTTATCCATGGTCCGTTGGGCTCAGATAAAGTGTAAGCGATTATTCTCTGTGTGACAACAGAAGCCGTGCCTTATGGTGGACTCTAATTGATTCCATAAAGAGACAGGTATTACCACTGAGGCAGCGTGGTAATTCATTTCAGACACAAGTGGCCCTGTGATACACTCGGAAATATACACAGCCAGTGTGCGTTTGTGTGTGTACACCAAAAATATACATACACAATATATGTATGGGTCACATTTGAGCAATTAGCTCCTGAACAAATATGTTTCAAAGTGAGGCATCCTCTGCACACACACACACACACACACACACACAGAAAAGCTCTGTTCGGTGTGAGTGCTGCTGACTCGCATAATATCCTTGGTTTGATAAAAGAAGATTAAGTGCCATTTGAACGTGTGGGTGCATCCTGAGCAGCTGCGTGCGTGTGCTTTCACGTGTGTTCATGTGCGCCAGTAGGTTGGGATTAAAGAGAGTCTCAGATTTGACAACTTTACATGACCTTCAGGCAGGGATGAATCAGCAAGTAAAGAAAATGTGATGGAAACTCTGTTCAACACTCGCCTACGAACTGCTTGTTAAGTTCCCTGTCGAGCGAACGCTACAGTTCTCACCTGCCTCTGTTCTTTCAAGGTAAACATGTAGCAGCGATAAACAATTCCTTTCACCTGAAAGCAAGCCTTACAATTATTTTCAATATGAACAGCTGAGATTACAAGAAAGAAAATGCACACCCTGATTTCATGAAGTGGGCCATGTGCATACAGATACACCAAAGCTCACTGAAAACATGCTGAGCAGAAAGCACAGCGAAAAAACACATAATTAAAGTTGTTAACTGCGGGATGTGAGCAATGACTCTAAAAATGACCTGAGTGGTTTGGGAGGAGACAGACAACTAGCCTCATATTTCATTCAAATTAAAATCCCTGTACGCTGATGAATTTTACATCAATACAGACTAAGTGATCACCGGCTGGCTACTGAAACAGGTCGGCAAAATAACTGTGGTTGGACAAAGTTAAAAAAGCATTTTGTGTGCAGTGGGAAACACACTAGGACTATTTTGTCGCTGAATGCCAAAAATATTAAAGAATCAGAAATGACGCAACCCAAAATCACATTCTTGGATGAAAGAGATCCCTCATATACAAACACATTTAACTCTCATTTTACCCAAAGCTGCCACTGTCTGCCAGCAAGTTACCCTGACGTCTCAAAAACACACTTCGCCTGCCTGTCTATAGACTAAATACAAGAATGAGGCTTTGATCATAGAAAGCCCCCTTCAGCCTGTCACACAGGCCTGTCAAACAAATTGTATAAAGATGAAACCCGCTCACTCTGAAACAATATATATATTGTACGATGTGTTGAGGTGGCTGAGCAAATTGCTTTGCTCTGGCATCAAGCAGAAACTGGCTGCACTGAAGAATCAATCAAACTTTTTATGAAAAGGAATTTGGTAAACAAACACTACTCTGAATAAAAGATACCCAGGAGTAATTTGCAGTGGTGTAAAGTAAGTACACTTACTCAAGTACTATTTTTAGGCACTTTTTACTCCACTACATTCATTTGACAACTGTAGTCACAAGTTCAGTACAGAAGGCTAATACAAAATATAATTAACACATAAATGATGATGTAACGTTGTAGATTTTGATCAAACTTTATTGATCCCCAAGAAGAAATTTCAGTCTGTCCTAATCAGAAAAACAATGTATAGGTTGACTGTGAAAGCAGCTTGTTACATCCCATATTTCCCTTCTTGTTAGGCAGGGACCTCTAGTGGCTGTATTGATTATTACACCAGCAAAGGAGGAAGTCAGGCGAAGTAGTATAAAGAGCTACAAAGTCTGCATAAACAGGAGGTTGTGGACGGATGGTCGGGTCAAATAAGTACAGGACCTTCACCCAGGTGACCGCTACCGTGTTCATGTGTGGTAGCAAAAGTAAACGGTGAGTTATTGTAACTCACTAATGTAGTGGAGTACCATCACGCATTTTCTGTAACTGAAGTCATGTACCAAACATAGGTACATTTGTAACTGAATTTACATAAGTAACATAATTATTTTAAACCAAACCACAATGTTTTCCTGAACCTAACCAAACTGTGAGCGTACGACGAAGGTTACGATGCAACGGTCATGTTGTTTTGAGAGTGACTGGCATCATCCTAGTCAGTCATTTAATGAGTACTTTTACTTTTGGGACTTACTTTGAAGGTATTTTAACTTATGTGAAAATGTAATGTATGACTTTCACTTGAAATAGACCATTTCTACACTGTGGTATTGCAACTTTTACTTATGTGAAAGATCTAAGTACTTCTTCCACCTCTGGTAATATACTTATTTCATCTCCATTCTCTCCTTAACAGACATAAAAATGGTACTAGAGCAAGGTCTTCGTGAAGCATCCGAAGACGATCTTGCCAACACTCCTTTACCTTGACCAAATGAAAATTGTTAAACTGTTCCTTCACCTGCTGATCTCATAACACTTTCTTTTATGGATCTGTCATTTCCGAATACTTTCCCTGGTAGGAAAGCACTATATGATTTGGCATCAACTGGGAGGAATTGCAGAAAAGTTTAGTTAGTGGTGTTTCCAGAGGAACTGACTCCAAAACTTTGACACACTGAACACTGAAAGTTTGACACTTGGCCACTGCAATGCAGATCTACTTCAACTTGATGGAATGCCTACAGTGCCTACAGTATTCATGAGCACACAGTTTTGTTTACAGTGGAGGGGAAACCAAAAAGACGATAAATGAAAAAAAAAAACGCAGGAAGGGCCAGAAAGGAAGGATGAGATTAGAGGTGCGTCATTAGAGGTGCAGCTGATGAGCAGGATGCAGGAGACGTTTGTCTACTGAATGCATGATCCATTCATGACCTGTTCATACCGCATGGAGCAGCTCTCAAAGGTTTATCTTTGTTCGTCACAGTTAGCAAAGAATTCACTGCTGTCACAGTGCCAGCCAATTCCACTTTTCACTGCCAGCTTTTTCATCTGCTGTGTTACTAACTCTCCTGTCCTTTCCTATCCTGCCACTCACTTCCCTGCAGTAACTCTCTGTTCCCACCTTTCCCCATCACTTGACCTCCTCCATCTACCTGCAAACCTGTGTACACCGGCCCACTTTCATAAACTTTTTTTTAATTACCCCCCTTAACTTCGAGTCACACTTTTGGGCACATCTGCTAAAACGTAGAATTACACAAAACACTATAATTACCAAATGTGGCTAAATTTACATTTAAACCCTCTCTCGCTTGCCCACATGTCGGTGCTTTCTGTCTGTCTGCCAGGGAGTCAGTTAGATGGTGTTTTTATGTGTTTTTTTATCAACTTACACAACAAGTGGGAAAGGCAAACACATCATATAGTAAACGACTAGGACAAGGGGTAAGTCAGACTCCTCTTCAAGAGGATTTAGGCATTTAGGTCATAACTGACCCACCTTGAACATCCCCAAACTGTCAGGAAGGGACCTGCTCATTGTGAATCAGAGCCTCTATTAAGTATCCAATTTGACTTATTTATCTATCTCTGTCCTCTATAGGAGAAAAGGTTCACACCCCCAATGCCCCTTAGTAGGTCAGGCTATACAATAGTTTGGAGAACAACCCAGATACAGAGGGCTTGATATGTTTTTTGTGTTTTTATGACATATAGGAGTATGACGGTGCGTTTGAGGATATAGGAGGGCATCGTGACTAAATGACTAAATGAGACTAAATGATTGAATAAACTCACATTTTGTCGTTTGTTGATGTTATTTTAGCGACTCTGAATAAAATGGAAACAATAGTCATCTTTGCAACAGTGGTGCCAACAACAATACCACACGGAAAGGCTAGGTGGTCGGGAAGTTGTGTGTTGCCCCTTTAAGGAAGAGCACTATAACTATAATCATAACTACAATGATAATTATGTGAGCATCCACACTGATGAACAATAATGTTCGGGAAACAGTGGCGCCAGGCATGCGGTGTACATTCCAGCTGTGTTGGCAGCTTAGAAAAATGGATATTGATTACCAGATGTTTGTTGCACAGATAAAACAATCAAAAACCCACCAGAAGGATATGATTTTTTTGTAATTCTTCAAAGATGAGAGGAGTGAGGGGAATCCAAATCCAATCTCTGTTTCAAGACTTGTCATCTTTTGCAGACAAATTTTATTCACGCTTTGGTATGAGTCAACATCAATTATCCTGATGATCGTCATAGAGGACAGCATAAAAAGACAAAACAAACTTCAGAGACCTCATCTATGCCAAAGGCAATTTGGCAGTGTCTCTCAGGCACAATGACAATTTTTTGTGTGTCATTTGCAGCCTAATATTACATTTTAAAAGCGTTGTGATCGTGATGTCGTTAAATTTCAGATGGATTTTGATTAGCTGTCATCAAATGATGATCCCAACGATATCACTCGCCGCAGGTGTGGAATCCACCATCCATCCAAAATGATTTACATTTTTTTTTTTGTAATCGCTCTTGATGTGGGCGGCCCTTGATGGTCACACGCCTCTATGAGCTGTGAGTTCTCTCACAACGTGGTGTCTCCTTCTGAGATTGTTGTAAAATCTGATCTGAAAATCTCTGATCTAAAGATTTTAGGAGATTTCTTGGAAGTCCCTTTTATGAAACATTAGCACAACCAACAACGACGAAGGCCAAACTATTAAATTTACCCTGGGTGTAAAAAATATAATTTTCTCTTAATAGCTTTGAGTGGGCCATGGTTGAGTGTTTTCATTCTTTCTAACAAACCATCTGCTGCGCGCTCACACCCACCTTAAATGTTAATCTGAGTGAAAGATTCAAGGCAGAGGCCCACTTTAAAAATGTTTGCTGAACTTTGTAATTACAAGATGTTGCGCTATCAAAATTTCTATCACACAAATGACAACTGGAGGCGTTCTAGTCTTAGAAGCCTGCGACTATGTCAGAGATCAAAGGCTGCACCATCATTGAAAGTAGAAACAGGTGAAAAGTGCCATGAAGCAGGATCTTGGTTAGATAAAAAAAAAGGCTTGAGGCGCTGCTGTTGTGTGAAGTGTGGAACATAAAACCTCTGCTTGTTTGTCTGTATTTTGTCATTCTTTGATCGAGCTTGCTCAGCCAGGAAAAACTCTTTGGTCCTCAAGGCCATTCGAACTTAAATGTCAATGACTTTAAGCAGAAAGAAAAAAAAAATCAAGGGAAATTTAAATAAAGTTCCTCTGAAGTTCAGTATCAGCTCTCCAATGTCACTGTGGTGCAGCGAATTTCACAGGTACCTCTCTCGTTCAACGCAGGACTTAAGATGCAAATCCACAGCATGCGGCCCCAAACACAGGCTGGCAGGAGGGCTCGTCTTAAAAAGCACGTCAGAAAACACACATACAACAAACACTCAAGTCCCAACACGTACTCGCTGCATTTCATTCCCACATTATCCAATCTTTCTTTGCTTTTCCCACTCCAGTTTCCCTTCCTCGTTCCCATCCATCCTATTAACTGCAGGCATTTAGTCTGTGTGGAATCTTGCCGCAGTACTCTCTCAGAATGCTAATATGCCGGGCTGATGTGGGTCAGGACTTAATCCTGTAGAAATGATTATCGCTGCACGCCTGGAACTTCTCCTGTAGGATATCATTACCATTCTGTGCTTCTCCACTGCACTGCACTATCGTTCCCACCAAGACAACCGCATCACTCCAGAGAAGCTGGAACTATCAAAATGAAAATTATATATAGCACATTGCAGCCAACTGGGAAATATTTTTTCCCTTTATGTAGTCACTGGAGCTTTGTGCGTGTGTTCATTGGGCATACGGCATGCATATGTATGCAGTTTGAAAGAAATAAGGCGAAATGTACAGTTGATTACCTCCACTCTCATAAAAATGATTATGCTTCAAAATAACTGGGTACGGATGAAGGTAAAATTGGCATGTGTGACTTTGGAGGGGCGAGTGTCAGGTAGGCACGATCAGCAGGCAAGGTGAAAGAATATGGAGAGAAATTAGCCTCAATACTGGCGACAAATGCATTTGTTATGCTCCACAAGTTTAAACAAGTGTTTACAAATGTGTATGATGATTTGTGAGTAATTTATGGTGATCACAAATGCATTCTGTAATCAACAAACAAATACCCTGCACCAGTTTTACATAAAACAAATGCAATCCAACTTGAACAAATATCAGTATTCTACAAATATATTTCCAACTTCAAGTTTATTAACCTAATAAGATTAGCGTTTGAAAAGCTTCCTGTGATTATGAAGTTCTGAAAATATTAGTGAAGGTTGTTTGCATTTATTTACAGACTGTTGAATGTGGGTGCACCTGATGCATGTGGAGTGGATCATCCACAAATGCAAGTTGTGTTTAAGTTAGGGTTATGATGTGCACCAAACATAGTGATGGACGATGACATCGTTGTCACTGCTGCGTCCTACTGTTCCTTTGACTCACTGATCTCCCCCAGCAGAGAAAATCTCCGGCCACCACCAACAGACATCGTGTGGCAGGTTTAAAAGTGTCTTTGTCTCCGCCCCACATGTCTGTAACTTGCTAACTAGCTTGAAACAAAGTTAGCCGGCTAGCTATACTGAGGTAACTTCAGAAACTAAGAAAATGCAAATAACAACGGCACGATTGACAGATTGAAACATGCCGCTGCCACCAATGTAACTGAGCGCCTTAGATTTGCCTAATTGGCTTAACATGAAAATAGTAAACAGGACATGGAGACGTAACGTTGGTACATTGAGCGATGGATGATGGCATCATCCATTGCAGATGGCTGCCAATAACTTAAGTGCTTTTTTTAGTGTATTCATGTAGAATATCATACTGAAAAATCATTTTCTCAAAAACATACAGAACCTCGTCACCTTTTGATCAGCTCCAGTGTCATATGTCTCCGCCCCTCCAACATGTCGACTGCCTCTCATTTATTCCTTATTTAAGATTGATTCAATTTCAATTGGTTTTAACATTATGTTGTAGCTAATTAGTTCAGGACAGGAATATGTCTGAATGTAAACATCACAAAAGCCGAGCCAGCTACACTTCTGCCAACTAGACTTTTTTTTCTGTGGAAAAAGCAAAAGCAAAAAAGCAACTTGTGCCCAGCAAGTGTACGAGCCATGGCCCTCATCTGTAGTGAGTCCAAACTGAGCAATCAGTTTCCTCAAAAAGTGCATGATTTGGCATATAAACCACAAAGGGACAGTGGCGAGAGTGGACCTGTGACAGGAAGGTTGCTGCTTTGCCTGATTGGCAGGATAAGTCTGGGCGGGGAGCTTGCCCCTCCCTCATTACCACCACTGAGGTGCCCTTGAGTACGGCCCTTAACTCAAACTGCTGCTCAGGGCATTTCTGCAAAAGCAAACTGCGCTGACAGTGAAACTTACCTGGAAAAAAAAGGGTTAAAAAACAACAAACTGTCTGGTAATGTCACTATGGTGACACACCAAGAGGATGCAACTCCAGGAGCCTCAGGACAAAGTCTTGAGGTTCAGAATATGGCTAAATGGACAATCCATTAAACACCAACAATCATTCTTTAATCAAGCATGGTAGTGTGTGTGTGTGTGTGTGTGTGTGCGTGTGCATGTGTGTATTTGTTTCCTTGTGTGCTCACCAGTGCGTGTGCGAGCCGTTAATTCACATAGGTGAAAAGCCGAGCTACCTGCAGAGCACGGGGAATCTGGGTAATGGAAAAGTTATTTGTTTCACAAATAGAGCTAAGGCCAAGAGGGAATACTGTTGTTCTGTTGGAAACAACATGAGTGCATGCTTGAACAACCACACACAGAAGAAGAGGGAAACACAGCATTAGACTGCACAGTGCTGACGCAACACCCATATATTTTATATATTACTATATATACTGTATTTTCTCTTCTGTCTCCAGCTAGGCACTCAACTTAACTGCAACCATAAAGCCTAGAATATGAGAGATACAGCGCGCTTACTCTTAAATTACTTCCAATGTAGTCCCTCCTGAGTGAGTAAGGTGAACAGAGGGGATAAACATTAAAGTAGCAAAGGGAAACATGGCGACAAACAAGTCCAAGTTAATTTCACTGCTGTGCTACAAATAAGGCGAACAAGGTTATGCTAGAACTATATATGATGATGACTCAATCACCACTTTGGTTTCAGTGGAAAAAACCCTTCAAACTTAACATATGTACTCCGGTAATGGGAAGTACAAAAAAAAGGGAGAGATACATTGAAAGGGTGATGGAGCTGTAGAGAGAAAATAGTAGCAGGGGTCCGAAACCAATGGCCGGCGAAGAATGTGATGAGGAGGAACACCACGAAAGAGTGAAAGTGACAGATTACTTGTGAAACAAGGCGTGATATGGAGGGCCTGTTCTGCTGAAGAGAACAAGAGATGAGGTCAGAGGAGTCCTTGTAAGCTCGGCTACACTTGCACATACGTAAAGGTGACTAATTTTCTCATTTTCCAGTTGAGGACAAAGAGTTGTAATGGCTCACACTGGCTGAACTCTGTGATGGAGCCCCACTTTATGCTCCACTCGATCCACAGCTGCTCTCAGTCTGCCTCACTCTTAAAGGTCACACAGGAAACTGCCAACACACTAAAAGGTCATGTTATCTCTAATAAGGGAGTGCATGCGATTAGAATAGCGGCTGAGGGGAGGGTAGAGCAAAGTTGAGATAATGTAGTAGAAAGTCAGAAGATGAAGTCGAGCTTCTATCCAAAGCGACGGACGATAAGTGATTTCAACTGTGAGACACAAGCCAAAAATTGGAGGAATCATGAAATAACATCATCTTTTTCAAATAGGCTGAACTGTTGCTTTTGTCTGCCTGGCCAAAGTTTATATGAAAAAGACCACCCTTACTGTATATCATGATGATAACCTACAGGTTACATATATGAGATTTTGAACTGTAATAGCAGAAATCAACTATTTGCTACAATAATGTAGTGGAGCGATGGCGTCCTGAGCAGAAAACAGTGTCACACTCACTGTATGTGTGTTTTAATCTGAACTTCTCTGTTCTTTGTTGTGATAGCAGGTGCAGCTGTGCGTGCATGATAGTGCACACAAGCGCTTCTGGAGAAAGAATGCCAATTGTTTCCCAGGCTGTCGAACACCAATACCAATTGCGGGCACAGATGTGTGCTGGCACACGCAACAACATCACAAGAAATATGAGCAATTTTTTAAAACATTGTTTACATTATTTCTCATTATTTCTCACACTATTGAAATTGATTGGAAGACAGACTTATTCAGAGACTTCACGTCACTTATAATGAAAGTTCAAATGAGTGCGGGGTCACTTTGAAGCATGCCCTGCCTTTATGTTATTTAGCTGGCAGGTGCTGACAGATCCTTCTGGCAAAGATGTCAAAACAAAGCTCTCCGGACAAATGTTTTGAGCGGCCATGCATCGAGGAAGAGGAACTGGTAACGACAGTTAGAAAAGTTAGCTGTCAAGGGAAAAAAAAACTCCACCCTCCAGCATTGGGATCAGGACTTTCAGGCTCCTCTAACCCGATCTAATCCATCCACAGGTCCGTGACACGATGCCGCTCTAACTGTTACGGAACAGTCGAATGTGCAGATGTTTAGTGAGTAGACCATTGCAGACGCCACAACTCAAGGGTTGACATTGCTGTAACAGTTGTGCAGTTGTGTCTACCCTACAGGCCCACCTAGAGTAATAGTTCTGGCTACGCTGCTGCAAAACAATCAACACTCTTTCTCCAGAACCACTTAATGCACCTTTAAGTGTGTCCATAATCAGAACCGTACATTGGGGTACTCGAGGAAGAGCTGGCATAGAGAACAGAAAATAAAGTAGAAATACTCAGATGATGAAGCTTTTGTCCAATCAAAAGCGCCATGCAGTCATTTTTGCTTGTACTGATTTTCGACAAGATTTGCAAGAAGACACTGTTCATCATGGTTACAATGAAGACAGAGAGTAAAAAGAAAAATGGGAATACAATTATCTGCAAACTCTGCATTCTCAGAGTGCCTCCAAGAAATAAAAAAAAGAGGAAATAATTAAACTACAGAGTGCCAGCAGCTCAAATAGTCTTTTCAAATCCAATTTTCCCACACATTTTTTAAAAACCTTAACCAGAAAGGACAAATTGCTGTCTATAAAGCACAATGTCAACAGATAAATGAAGATTAAAGTGCAGAGTCAAATTCTTTGCCAACTTTGCTGGCTGCTTGAGGCACACGCTGGTGAGTCCTCACAACAGGCAGGTTCTGATAGCAGCAGGCAGCACTGGACAGATGGTGAGAGCTGGACAGGAATTTCAAGAAACACCTCATTTAGGTGTTGACACAGCCAGTGACAGCAACCTGAGATGAGAATGAGAGAGGAGAGATGACAGGACAGGAGGTGTGTGACAGTGTCTCACGATCACCACGAGACACGGAGGACTGCCTTCAAATCCATCTTAACCTGCAGCAACTTGCAATGGCAAAAAAGATAATTTATTATCAACACCTAGAGCTAGTTTAGCTTTGTGATCCACCTCCACCATGGTTTGGATTGTGATAATACTTGGGGAATTAGAACTCCTGGGTTAAAGTTTTGAAAATATTGCCTTCATGGTTTAGAGCTGACCATTGGCGGGATATGGGACACAAACCACTGTCTCCGTGTTCGAAGTAACATGCTTTATATATCACCCTCCATCTGCTGCTGCTACTGTACCAAATATTAACATATATGTTTAAATAAATGACGAATGCTGTAATTTTTCTATCGAGAAAAAACCTCTCCCCCTGACGACGCTGCCATTTTTACAATCCTGACAGCAAGACGTTATCACAATGAAACCTGTCAAGAGCTACCTTACATAACGCTGCGATAATGATGATGATGATAATAATGACGATGATGATGACGATGATGTAGCACTTGTTCGAGGGTCTATTCAGGACACTAAATAGAGCAGGTTCTGTTGGTTTGGATCAGCGGCACACTGCAGCAGCATGTCTCTGCCCCTGCTGTGAGTATGAATTCACAAAGGGCTGCACACATAAGAAACAACAGCTCCCTGGTAACATTACAAGCATGTCCAACACACATGTGAGGCGCGTTAGGTCTGACCTCATATTCACACTGAACTGTTTCAGACTTTCAGTTTAAGTGTGACATATTTAATCGTGGCTATTAAACATTAAGTCAGCCGTTACTGCTGCTTAACAAATGACCAGTCTTAAAAGGAGTTACTTTTTTATTTTCCTCGATTGCATTAACAAGAAACAACTAACGATTTCATCCTACCTTCTGGCTAACTATTTGCAAAAAGACATCTTGAGAACAGGCTGGTTCTTGATAATATTACACAGTGCTGCAGGGATGATGTATTTTTTGCAGGCTAACCCCAAAGTTAGCATCTCCACGGTTCCCTCGACTAAAAGCCTGTGGGATTTCTCAATTGCATTTTGGATTGTTGTAGAAAATAAGCTCTGTGGCTAACGAACGTTTTTGATGCTATCACTTTTGGTTCAGCGAGATAATCTTGACAAATGAACAACACTTTTTACATTTTCGAACTGCAAGATATAAAAAAGGCAAATCTTATAAACAAACTCCATCGTGGTCTGATGACTTCAGTGTGACCACCACCCAGAGTCTTTCTACACTAATATAACTCACATTGCTATAATGTCCCCTACAACCTCTGTAGTCTCATTTAGCCACATGTTACTGTAGCAACTGCCCTTTTTAAAGACATTTAACCAAAAACATAAAAAAAAAACCCCTAGACTTCGAGATGAGGGAATCGCAAGTGCAAAAACGTGTTTTAGTTTAAATCATAGGACTCAATCCTTTGCCATTCAGTCATGGTAAACACGGCAAAGTTTGCACAGCTGTATGAATCTCATGAAATTAAGTAAAGGCAGATGTTTAGGAGAAGACTCAATTCAAAGAAGGGGAGAGTGATATTGGTGGAGCCAGGACGTATCAAGACTGGTGTGGTATTTTGGTATTTCATAGGTGGAAAGAGGCAATAACCATGAAAAGGATCTTTGGTCATAGATAGTCAGGGAGTTTGCTCTTTGAAACTGAGATGAGAGCACGTAGATGAGGCAGTAAGTAAGCTAGCTTTTATCAGAATGAATCCATACTGAAATGCAAAAAATTAACCAAGAAATAAGTGTCAAGGTCACTCCAAAATTTCCACTCTTAGTTACATTCAATAAGTCGGTTATCCCTGGCCTCATGTTACCTCATTGTACAGAAATATAATGTCAATGGGTTTAAATTTGTGAAAAGAAAGAGCTCTGGTACTGAATTATCACTCTGAGTTGAGGTATCAGAATCTCTTTTGGGAGATAAAAAGTCGGTCCCATGCATCCCAGGCTGTAATCGCTTTCGGCTCTTTCCTGCCCATGAAGCGACACCTTCCCAACACTACTCCACTTTTAACTAGATAACAGACAAAATGCACAGTTCTTGTTAAGCGCGAGAAGCTAATATGCGGCTTCAGCAGTCTGACAAATCGAGTGGATATCCACCAAAGTAAGTCTTTCTTTGTGTTTCCCTGAACAGTGCTTCCTCGCTGGACGACAGCGGAGGGATACGGAGCTTCGCTGTGTAGAATGATGATGTATGTGAAGAGTTCAACACTAGAAGTCTGTTTTCACATTCACCTGCTCAAAGTGCAGATTTTCTCTGTGCTCACTGAAACGTTTGATTTGAAGAGGCGGGCCTACAAGCGTGATTTATGACATCACAAATAGTTTGGAAGACAATCCTGGTCCAATATTCAGCGTGAACAAGTGTGATGTGGAAACCTGAAGCTTCTAAGTGCACACACACCGTGAAGTGGAGGACCTTGTGTCCAGCAGTTCAACTTACTAAATGAAAAATATTTCATTTAATATGGTTTCACTGAAACAAAACGCGAGCTGAAAATGAAGAGAAAAAGTCTACAATGTGCAATGACATGTGCTCAGCTATATATATGTAAATGTATATATATGTCACAGTACGTGTGCACCCACACACAAACACATAAAACACCAAATCCCAGCTGCATGCTTAATGCCTAGTAACCCAAGAAGGGTTTTTTTCTTTTGTTTCAAAGGGGGTAATTATTACCACTGAGGGTAGTTATTAAGGAAAGTAAAGCTTGTACTTAAAATGCCTATTCTTCCATTGTTTAATACTAATAACACATTTCAGAGGTTGAAGAGAGTAGTTAATGGAGGAAGGAAAGAAGCGGGGAGGAGAGAAGAGCAGACAGAAGGAAGAAATTGCAAGGAGAGGCGAAAATAGATGAAGGAAATGAGGGTTTCTCTCCTCCTCTCGCCGGATAAAATTCGGTTAAAAAACAAAACAAAAACGTTTATCTGCTTTTTATTTCAAATATACCATTTCTCTTTCATCCCTAGCAGTTTCCTGAACATTAGTGAGATAACAACCTGTGTCAACGAATGAAAACCTCAGCCGATTTCAGCTGGCTGTACTTTCCTCTAAGCATCCCCCCCAAGGCGAGCAGCGGCCATTAACTTCTATTCTTTAACACAGAATCAACAGCAGCCAATCACAGTCAGTCCAACAATGTTTATTAACCAAATTGATGATAATTACCCCCCTAAAACAGTGTTTATTCATAAAATTATGCAAATCATGAACAAACCACTTCTATACTGCTGCTGTTACCCTGCTCTGCAGTATGTTTTGATTTAATGTGTGGCGAGAGGGGGGGGGAGAAGCAGAGGAAGAGAGCGAGGGCGAGAGAGGGAAACTAGAAAGACAAAGACAGAGAAAGTCCATTAACACACTTGTAAATGAGTCTCAGCCATTTACCCCACGCTGGGCCTCTCAAATTACTGACTGTGTTCAGGATGCAGATTGCGGATGGCAATTAAAGATGAACTGTGCGCACGGACGCGCGCGGGAAGATGCGCGCACAAACACACGCACTCAGCCCGCGTGCGCTCTCCCTAAGGCAGCAGTTCGGCGCAGATCTACTGATCTCCATAGCAACATTCACTGCCGTGGGCGATGGTGACATCATGAAGATTGATTGTCATAAAAAAGCAACAGTACAGCAGAAAGAGGGCGACTATAATAGAGGTGTTAGCCGGAGTGCAGCAGCGCTCCTCACTGCTGGCTGGAGCCGTGGCCTCGAGCCGGGGGTCTCCTTTGGTTAATGAAGAACAGACATGTGTGAAAGGGCCTCAGCTGGTCTCCAAATACTCAGCAGAGAGGACGGAGAGACGGGCTTATGTAACAAGCAGAAAGATAGCGGGCTACTGTAGATCGCTCTCTGGGGCTCAAATGCTCGGTGTGATCCTTCTCCCTCTCCTCTCTATTTATCCTCCCTCCTCCTCTGTTTCTCTCCTCCGTCTCCTTATCTTTTTCTGTCCGACAGCCTCCTCTCAACCCTCCTTTTCGTGTCTCTCTTCACGCCGCTGACTGATCTCTCCCTCTCTCTTTCTGCTAACCCTTTTTTTTACCCCTCACTCAACACCAAAGCCCGGTGTGGCGCGGTGACTAACTCCATCGTCCACGTACAGCTGCTCGCTCGCTCGCTCGCCGGAAACATCACAGAACTGAAGTTTGGAAGTTCTGTCTTGCCTCCCTTTCTCTCTCTCCACCCTGCCTAGTTTTTTTTTTTTTTTGGCGCTTGTTTTTCTTCATTTTTCTGTTACATAAGACAGACAGAAGTGGAGCAAGCTTCAAAGTGAATGGCAAAGCCGCCTTTTCCCCTGCTCGCTTTGCCGTTCATGCATGTCATTCCAGTGCCAGCTCCCTCTCCCCTTTCCCTCTCCCTATCCTTGCCTTTCTTTCCACACTGCTCCATCTTTCCCCTCCATATTTTCACATTACTGTACCTATTTGGGACAATTACTCAATTTCCACTGCATCTCCCGTGTTTAGTCTGCATGCCGAACTACTCTTCTTGTCATTTAGACCTTGACCAAACAGTGGTGGCAGTGACCGGAGGAAGGGGATGAAAGGGCAGCCTCTGGAAGCATCTGAAAGGAGACGGGTCTCATTATGTCTGCCTCTTCCTCCTGTCTGCCCTTCCTGTATCAAATACAGAGTGATGCAGGGATGAGTGTGGTGCTCCTTCTCTTTGATTACCTGTCAGCGAGCTTGAGCATCAGAGGCAGACGAGGTAAAAGCTACTATTACCTAAATCCTCTCTCTTTAAAGACATCCCTCGGCTCAAAAGGTGGAGAAACTCTCACCGGTGACTGATTTAACACAACCGCTCGGCATGGCCTGGATAATGGCTGTGTTACAAACACACACAGAGACACACACACACATGCGCAACCGCTTGACTGACAAAACCGAACACACACACTGACAGCGAGCATAAAGTTGAGCTCAGGCCAGAGAGACGAAGCAGATCTGTTGCCTTATGGACCTGACACGCCGAGCAGAAAAGTGCTGACCAAAACCGACTGCTGCGTCACCTCGCATCACCTCACATCCGCTAAGTAGCACTTAAACACGCGGTTGGGACTGCAGCAGACAATCAAGCCAACGCGCATGCACATTGTGTGTGTGTGACAGGAAATAACAAGTCAGCAGTGGGGATGCACAATATTGGATTTTTTTTCCTACATCATGTTCACATGACATGTACTGTATATGAGCTGACTTACTGCACATTTCAAGATAGGCAAGAAGGCTGCAGAGCCAGTGACCACTGTTCTAGACTGTGTTTCGAGTGGGAAACCACTGTGTATTTTTGACAGCACATCAGGACAAATAAGACCAGACATTTTTTGATGAAACGTCAGGGTATTTCCTGCCTTTTTTTAAGACGCGACATCGGGACATTCCAAGCCGTGTTTGTAGCAACATCAGGAGTTCTCCAGCTGTGCTTTGGGCGACAAAACCAGGTATTTAAGGCATAACACGATCTTTTCCTAACCCTAACCAAGTGCTTCTCCTGCCTTAACCTAACCAGAGCGTAAAGTGTTGTAACAAAAATAAAATAAAATTGAGCCTAAAAAAACATTAAAATGCAACATAAAGAAATGTAAAACTTCAACACATCCGTACTTTGCAGAAATGTACATTTCTGACATTTGTTCTGGCAGTTCGAATGACTTTGAATTGTCAATTGTTTGCATCGCGTGCGCTTAAGTTGGTAATTGTCATCTTCCATCAGCCTGTGATACAGACTTATGTGTACACTGCTTTATATGATAAAGTTGGATTTAATGAAAAAGGAACACAAGTCCAACCTCAGACAATCCCTTTGCCGACTAAGTGGGATATGTCAGATAAAAAAAGTTGGTACTGTCACTGTAAAAGTTTTGCTTTGCTTTGCTCTGCTGTTCTGCGCTGCCTGTTGGAAGACGTAAAAAGGCAAAAAACTAAACGGGTGAAGTCGCTGATTCACTGGGCTGAGCAGCCAGTCACAGACAGCTCTTTCTCTTGAAAGGCAGCGCCTGACAGTCCACAGTCAGCCCGGTGCTTCAGAGAGAAAATAACCAGCAGCCCGGTATGAATCAAGAGCCGGTTCACTCCTTCCTTGCATCATCTTACCAGCCTCTCTGGCTGTGGTGAGTAAAGCCAAGGCAGCAATAAACAAGCAGCTGTACGTGATGCACAGTGGGGTGTTGTTTCTGTCTTTATTGCCTGCTATGTGCTGCTGTTCCTGCCTCTGCCTTTGTGTATTTTCTCATTGCTCCCTTCCCTTCCCTCCCTCTCCCTCTCCTGTTAGGCATGTGTAGAGGCGCTGTTAGTTCATTTATCATACTGCAGCCTCCTGCTCTCAGCCCCAGACTCAGTGATTAATGACGACCGTTCACACACTTAAACATTTAGCTTTGTTTCGCTGACACGCTAGTTACCATACCAGTCACCATGGGTTACTTAACGCTGGGTCACTGCGGGACTGAAACCAAATTCAATGACGGCAGTTTTTTTTGTCTCTGTATCTGCAGTGTGACCTTTAAGGGCTGCTTTTCTCTCGACTTTTTCCTCTGTCTTACAATGTAAATGTGTCATTTATCACAAAAAGATTTACATATCTACATAACACAGCCAATTGGTGAAGTGGCTCGTGGCATTTCTGCCCCTGCCTTAAAGATGTACGTCTAACTGGTTAATGAAACACACACTGATAGACTATTTCAAGTTGGACCGCATGCTGCTCTTGTCTTTTCCATGGGTTCCATGTAAGATTGCTATCCTCACCATCGACACTGTCGCCAACACCATTGACATCTCCCATTCTTAAACAAACACCACAGTCAAACACACACGTAAACCTATAAATACGCCAATGTCTGCGCTAATACTTCCATGCATATTTGAGCTGACAACAAAAATGAGGAAGAGAGAAATGTTAGAGATCAAGTGCACATGTTTGAGTAGATGTTGTGACATCTGCAGTTGTGTTTGCGTTGGCCAAAACAGGTTTTTTAAGTAAGAAACATGATCTTTTCCTAGCCCGAACCAAATGGTATTTTGTGCCTAAACCTAACCAGACCATAAGTGAATTTAAATTAATATTAAATCCATAGAAATATAAAGTTTCAACCTATTTGTGGTTTGCAGAAATGTACGTTAAAGGCAGTAAAAAGGCAGTGAGAGGACCTGTTAGGGATATAGCATTTGAGTGAGAGAATGAAAGTGTGTGTGTGTGTGGGCGAGGACTGGCAATCATGAAATTTTCCCAGTGGGTCGGTCTTGTGAGGGCCGGTTTTCTTTCCAAACCCTGACATTATGGTACATAGCCAATATAGCTAACAGATAATCAGTAGGTCATCTCAGCTGCAGCAACACGGCTGCTGCTATCCATCACAGCAATGAGCAGTTGCTATCACTCTTGAAACTGCGCTTGGACAGTTATCAGGCTATCCAGCACTCGTTTAAATTACCTAACACTAATTACCGAAACATGAAAGAGAAAACCCGTGGCCGGCAGTGCAGAGTCGGTGTGCCATGAGAAAAAAAAGAAAAAGAAAAGCTGGCTGATGCTGCAGTCTGCAGGTGCAGGTGATCATGGAGAGGCAGAAACATCAAAGATGATTGAGCAGGTAGCAGGTGCTCTAACATGCTTACATGCTATGTGCTGTGAACTAACCAAATTAAGTAACTAAAGACCAAAATGGTTTTGTTAACCTTTGGGTTTCAAAGCTGCAGGTTTGACCCAACATTTCAAAGCTGCTGTAGGTGATATCTTTTCATCACGCTTTCATCCACGTTTTCATCTTTTCAAAATAAGAGTTGAAGAGCTCTGTGTTCCAGCAGTAATCACTGTTACAGAGTGTTGGACAGAACACAGAGAGCAGGATCCTCCTGTTTGCTGCTGTGTCTGGTGATCACCGCTGCATGTTTATGCGGTGATGTATAGAGAGGAGAGAGGGGACTGCTGACTGCAAAATGGACGGGAGGTTATTTTAAACAATGGCAAAGCTTACAGCAGCTTTTACTAGCCAGTGCACAGATGTTTAGAGAAGTTACGCTCAAGAAATTAAAAAAAAAAAAACGCGCATCAACTTAGACTATAAATGGGTAAATAAAAAAATGACATTACAAGAAATAGAATAAATGGCGAGTATGTTTCATAACACACCACATGCTGTATGTATTTACCAATACGACCAGACATTGCCCCGAATATAGTTTAAAATTAATTGAAGCATAACGAATCACAAACAATACAAATCAACAGACTGTGTTCTTTTAAAGTTATATATTTTTTTGATCAATAACAGTCAGTCTGAGTTTAGTTTATCAAATTGGGGCATCTTGACAGCAAAATCCCGGGCTGCTTTCAGTTGCCAGTCCGCCCCTGCATGTGTGTATTTGTTGGTGTGTGTGTGTGTGTGTGTGTCTGTGTGTGTGACATAGACAGAGAGACCGAGAGCAAGAGAGAGATAGAGAGTAATTTAGTGAAGTGACTCTGCGTTGACCTTTGGTAACTCTCCAGAGCAATGCCAATTTCAATTTCACCCTCCTCCATGGAAAGGTGACATGTCTGATGTCACAGCTAGGTGTTCATGATCGAGGATGTCTTCAGTATTGCAGACTTCATAAAGAAAAGAGAAGAGAGGAAACGAGGAAGAGAAAAGAAGATGGAGTACTTCAACAGACTTCAGACGACCAATCCTCAAATCGTAAAGCAAGCAGAGGTCAACGTGTGCGGCGGTGAGGAGAGAAGAGAGGTAGGGGATGAAGGGCTGCAGGAACATAGATAGAAAAATAGAGGGAGACAGCAAGGACATGGATAACGGGTTAGGCGGGAGGAAGGAGGAAAACTGAGGTGTTATATATGTGAGGAGGTTTATCAAGTGTGCTTCAGCTGCATATCTTCAAATACAATTTGACCAAAGTTACATGAAGGTATTGAGGAGGGAGTATTATAAAAAAAAATATAGAGCCAGTGGGTCTTGCTGGTGCTCCTCACTGCTTCACTATTGCTCTATTTAACAGTATCAGTGCCACAAAAGCATAATCGACCAATCAGTGTAGTGGATTAATTCATAAACTCAGAGTAAGCGGTTTCAGGAAAGATTATGGTGGAGCTCTGCAAACCAAAAACAATTTGAGGTGAAGTGAACCAATTTTGATGTAAAATGTCACTAATGTGCCTCATATACTCACAGTAGTCATAGCAACTTAGCAACCCGAAAATAGGAAAATACCCCCCTTTAAAGTAATGTTGGAGTGAATTACAATGAGTGAGCACAGCTGCATTTTAATTACATCTTGGTGTCTCCGGTCAGAACATAAAGTGACATACTAACAAACATTCACACGGTAGTACTGGCCAGCCATGATAGCCTGCCAGCTAATCTTGCTACTTGCCTAGCTAGCTCGGTAACCATCTCTTTTTTCAAGAGACTTGCAGTATTTATAGCATTGACATCTGACGACTGAATGAAAACCATGCAGCATCTTTATCTTGTGGAGCAGTTTATATGCAGGCATATTAGAATTGTATCAGATAGGAAGGTGTGACACAGCTGATGTGATATCTTCTTGAATTTCAGATTCAATACATATCTTTTCTTCACTATTTGCAATTAGTCTGTAGTCAAAATCAGTGTTTACCAAGGTTAAACTCTAGACAATCCACAAGCTCTTTGGAACCCAAAACACACCATAAAACCTTTGACAGAACTACTTGAAGACCGAAGAAGACCAACGAGTCCTGACTGTCATCGACTCTCCTCCACAGTCACCTGACCTCAACCCCATTGATCATGCATCAGGCTGTTCTGTGACCTCATAAAAACCTGCACTGTCAGATCATGCTGGGATAACATAAGTCATCAGGTTTTACACAAACTTGTGGAGTCCATGCCAGCTCGAGTGCATGCTGTCATTAAAGCAAAAGGGGGACGTATCAGATACTAAGCTATTCTTTTCAGTGATTCCAATTCAATTAAATCGTTAAGCCCATTTGTAATGAAAAATAGTATTACATTACATAGAAATGGAAAACAGAAGTATTTTGACTGGTGGTTTTTGACCCTACTGTACAAGACTCATCCCCCTCCTGCTGCCCGTGCTGTTGCCGTTGGGTCCTCCACTCTGAAATAATTGATTCTAATTCCTTTCCACTAGAGTGCACCCATCTGCTGGCTTTGGGGGACAGTGGAGTCCTCTATCAGTTACAATTATCCCACAGTTACCGAGGACTGCCCCGCAAGTATGTGTGTATGTGTGTGTGCATGTGTGTGTGTGTGTGACCTATCCACCCCAAGTGGTGCAGGGGCATGTGAAAGTGTCTGTGCATGTGTGTGTGTGATAGAGGGAGAGCTGGTGAGAAGGAGACATGCTGCGTAAGCGTGAGCTATATCCCTCCAACCCGTCCTCCGGGACGGCGAATCCATGACAAATCATCCCGAGGGAATCAACACCGAATCAGTGAGTCTGTGTGTGGGTGCGTGTGTGTGTTTTAAATTCCGAGCTTTGTGTAATGTGTCACATACTGTAAGTGTGTGTGTATTTCTGCCTTAGCTCCGTCTCATGAAGCCCAAAGCGTAGACACAAATCCAAACCCCACAATATGAATCATCCTCCTCTTCTGTAGAGGTGCAAGTGGACTGCACCAACTCACCACTGGGGGACAGCAGTAAATCTGGCAACAGAGAAACTGGCTGGCTAACGGACAGAATCCAAACCATCCTACACAACCTTGATTTTGGCTCCTTTGGAAACGACATCGAAAATGTCAGGCTGTCCAAAAAGCAATATTTGAGATGGAAAAAAAACAGGCCTGTTTTCTGTGTTCGCACAGTCACACATCCCTGAGGACTCCTGAAGCCCCGAAGCCTTGAAGATCTGTGATGATAGCAGCACACACACGCTGCTATTCTGTGATGGTGTGTGTGTGTGTGTGTAGTCCTGAGTGACAGAATCTTGGCTGTTCAGCGGGAAGGGACACAGTGGCAGAGGCATGCGAGGAGACCTTTGGAGAGCAGTGGAAGGGACACTCTGACAAGCCCCCCCATCTCTTGAGACAAACAAACTCCCTCTCATGGCCCTGTCTCCATTTCCCCATCATCTTTTCTCTTCTCTCTCTCCGACGCCGCTCTTTGCTTCCACGACCACTCGTTTCTTTCCTATTTCAATTCCTTTTATGGCCTTTTGTGTTCTTTCCACTACATCCCCTCTGTGTCCTTGGTGAGACTTTATGTAACATATGTGTTTTATTTATGTCTGCGTGTGTGCATGTTGTGCAGAGCTGACTGTGATGGCGGCTGTCTGAGACCTGCACTGTCTGCAGCAGCCGAGGAGATAAAGTGGGGCTGTGTTTCCCGGCAGTGTTGCAGATTTATCTCTCTGCTTACGGCTCTGATTTTACTGCCCATCCACTAGCCTCCGCTGGATCCCATCTCTTTCTCCCTCTCTCTATCTCCCACTTGCCACGAGGGACCAGCCTCGCTCTGTGCACGTTCTCGCAACCATAAATCTGCCAAGTTGCTCCATAAAGCTGCTTAGGGCATGACTCAACAAATATTAAGGAAGAGGAGAATAAATAAATAAAGCTAAATAAAAGAGAAACTCTCGTCTGGAGGGAGAGACAACTTTTCTGCACACAAAATGGAGCCCGGCTGTAAAATATTTACCTCGGTGTCACTGTACTTTAGACACTGCTGGGAGTCTGTGGGGGCTTACTGTACGACATCCTGCATTTTGTTTCTCTTCTTCTCCGCCTTGCTTATTATCTCTTTTTGACATGGTAGTGCCAAACACCACTGCAAGATACCATTAGAGGGCAACTGACTGACTTACACATCAAGTCCAATTTACTCGACTAGTGGGGAGTACTAATTGGCAAGTGTCATATTGTCCTCTATGGCTCTGGGAGAAAAAACGACCCTGGTGATGTCACTGTGTGGGTCTGTGTTCCCGATGGTCAGACATACACCAATCATATATTTTGCCGACTGCCCCCACCGCTGTTTTGCTCTAAAAACTGTGTCTAACAAGCCTCTAAATCACTGTGCACTAGCCCTTTAACCCTTTAACACATACACAGACATGCCACAACACAGAACAACACTTACTCACACAGCACACGTGAGAAACAACAACCGACAGGTGGGCTTTAAATCATTTCGAGAAAGTTTCAGAGGACAAACCAACCCTTTCCCCAAAATCCCAGTGAAATCAGGCCGGAGACAGACGACACAAATAGCGGCATTGTGCAACCTGTTCATGCATGGGTGTGACTACGCTGACATGTGAGGCCGTGCTTGTCAGTTTAGCAACAGCAGCAATTTTTCACTCTTGATCAGCCAACCGTGGAGGCATTTTAAATGAACTACCTGGATTCCAACAGCACCGATAGAAGACAAAAGGTAACCTCTCAGTGAGTCATTGACCCTTCTTTGTCTCTCTCCACCCCCTCTCTGTCTCTCACATACTCATCCAATCCCTCTCTGCTTTCCAGACCCTTCAGTATTGTCCCATCGGCTTCGCCATGACAGACGCATAAGCCATTGGTGGAGCGGCAAGCGCCATGTGGACGGCGGACTGTGCCCAGAAATCGAGCAATATGCTGTCACAGAAACAAACACAGCAACGCGCATATATTCGCTCGCGCACGCACGCACACTTGGTATAGGCCCATCGTGACCTCACGTCAGAGAAGACAAACAGCGGCGAGTGAAAGCAGCCGCCTTTCCATGTGGCGAGCCAGCGTATGGAACCCTGGCACCATATGGGCTCTTCATTGTTGACAAAACAGCCTTGGGGACATTAGCGCCCACCATTTGCATATATGGAAAGCATTTTGCAATTGTTTCTTTTATGCTGTTTCTCCCGCAAATAAAAGTGCCATCATCAATCTGCGTCGAGTGCCTGGAGGTGTGTTGGAGAGGATTTGTAAAGTCATCCATTTGCTGTCATTTGGAAATGACACAGATAGAACTGACTGCAGCTGGAGGAAATCCCATGATGCTCTTACCTAGCTGCAGCTCCATGTTGCTAATCTTGTTTTCGGAGGGGAACAGGATCTTTGGCGGCTTGTCGGTCAAAGGAGCTGAAAAGGAGAGAAGACACAAATGAAATACAGTATTATATAAGGCAATCCAACAATGCAGGCAAACTTTGTTCTGATCGAGCAATTTCGAGCTAGTTCTGTTTGTCCTTCCTGCCTTTGGTTGGTTTTTCTTTGCATCCCCTTCTGACTTAAAGGGATTTCTTAACATTTGATAACAGAGCAAAGGCAGAGGTTATCTCCTATCTCTTCCTCAAACTGAATAAGAGCTCATCCCCTCTCTGTCTGTCCTCATTCCAATTTGCTCTTTGTGTCTTTGCAAACACATCGCTCTCTGGTGTCTAAAGACCTTTCATCTGGCCTACTTCTAATCATAAATTAATCACTGCTTTGCCAAGAACATGCCATCATTTAATCTGCATGAGTGTTAGGTATTTGAAGAGCCATCATGGAGTGTGTGTGTGTGTGTGTGTGTGTGTGTCTGAGTGAGGGGGAGCAGCTGATGCTCTAATGATGCTAATCATCCATACGGCGGATGTCAGACCTGCTGCTGAAGTCCTTCCTCTGGGGACTGCCAGAACAAGCAGCAGTTTTATTGTTGTTAAAAGCGTTTGTGTGTTCTGCGCTCTTCAGGGTTCAGGGGTTAAGAGAACTGAGAGAGGGTCTTGTACGTACATGACTAGACGGTAACACGAGGGGGAGAGCAATGTAGGCGCTGTGTCTACATGTTGGATGTTTTTATGGTGAGGTAATCTCCTACTCAGGACGACATAACAAAACTTTGTATTTTTATTTTTTGAATGCTTTTTTTTTTTTTTACTTTACACATTCACACATATTGAAGGTGGGAGCTGAACTGCATAACCACCACTGGCAACTAAGCTGCTGCACTGGAGTAACTGGAAATCAATTCAACAGAGTGCTTCGAGGTCTCTCACATATTGGCAATCACATTAAAAGGGGAATTCTTACTAATGCTGTAGTTATGGTGACATAAGTGTTTGGGCAAACTGTCTTAAAGTGTCTCTACTTTAATTATGGATGTGTTTTCCTCTTCTGCTTGTATTTTTCTATACAGCACACAGAGCTTTTCTTTATCGCCGCGCTGCTAAACGGAAGTCCACATCTAACGGCAAGTTCATCTGGAGCACATCATCCTTCATGCACGCTTTTTTTTCTTTCTTTTTTTTTGTCCACAGTGGAATTTCATAATTTCCATCACAGCACTTCAAGTAGGTAGCTGACGCACGCCAAATCCATTGAATTTTTCTGAGAATGAGGCTACAGTGCAGGTTTTTATTAACATTTTTTCTAAATGTCAAACTCACTTTTGTGAAAAGAAAGTTGACCTTCTGCTAGTAAAAGTGTGATCGGCATGTGAAATCCAAATCAATCCAAGTCTTGTGTTTCTGCCTTGAATAGAAAAAACTAGAATGGCACTCAGTAGAGCGCATACCTCTGCTGAGGCCAAACAGTCCCCTTCAATGCAAATAAGCCTCCTCCAATGTCAGATAAAATACATTTAAATCCGTTGGATCCAAGTTTTATTTGGAACCCTAACAAATTTGACTCACTCATAGATACCAGCAACCCTTAATAAGCCTGATGATCAAGATCCATGCACTAATAGCTGAGATACTAACTGAAATGTCAAAAAAACGCCCTGTAATGTGATGTTAAAGATAGTGAGAGAAAAATCCTGGATCTGTCCCTTTACCTGGATCGGCACCAAAAGTAAATGGGGTCTGTTCTGGACCGAGACCCATCCTTCACCCAAGTTCTGTGATAATCCTGTCAGTAGTTTCTCTGTAATCCTGCCGACAAACCGACCAACCAACAAACTGACAGGGGTGAAAACATAAACTCCTTGGTGGAATTTTTGGAGCTTTTTCCTAAGAGCCATAAAACAGCTGTTAGTCATTAATGAGTTGAATTTAAGGAGACACTTCCTTGTGTGTGGTTTACCACTGTGGTTTACTGTGGCCTCATATTCAGTTTCTGTGAGAGCAGTGTCATGAGATAATGACACCATGACAGGTTGTGACTTGATAACGTTATTGCTAATGCTAGCTGGCAAGATTTCTCAAAGTTTGCAAGTAAATGGATGAAGTCGATGAAGGGAAAGAAAATCTGAAATATTTATGGCCACTCTGGAAGTAAGTTTCTCTGCTGATTTGAACACATTGTTTGAGTTTGGCACATTTAGTGATCCATTCAAACCTACGATACTGTTTTTCGTTGCTGTGGCGTTACATCATGAGGGAGAACTGGGGCATGTTAAGCTCATCATAACCCACATTTCTCTCCTAGCAAGCATGACAAGTTTGATATTACTGCAGACCAATTAGTTTCTTCTTCTGTGTTAAAATGAGCGCAGGAGTCGACCTTTTCTAATTATACCACGATGCTTATGAGGATAAAGATAAACACGGAGTTTACTGGAATAAAACTGGTTCGATGTATTAGTATGTAGGCCTGCAGGTATGCCTGTGTGTACAGTGACTTTAATGTATTTATTTATGGTAATAAAACTCTGTGCATTACATTTATTACTGTCATGACCTTTGACCACTACACAGACACACGCACACTGCACACAATCATAAGCACTAAGGAGGCAAAAAATGAATCCTGCACTTCCTAAATCAGCTATGAAAAAGAAAAAAACTCGTTATTGAATAAAACAGAGGCTACTCCCAGCAGCGGACCTTTCAGGCATGTCTAATTATTTAGTGCTGAATTTGCAACGGCGGCTTATTCAGGCCAGTTTGTAGCCTGGTGCTTTCATTAAGATGTTTCCTGAGAGTGTCCTCACAAGCCCCTCTTCTTTAGCCTTATTAGAACAAGCTCTAACAAGCGGTTTGAAAGCCCTGCTCTGTTTTGGTGTCTGTATTTGGGAGGAACAAGCCATGCAATGTTGCTGGGCTCACTCACTCAGCAGCACGGGGATGCTCGGTAAAGTGTGTGGTCTTGTCGGAAGTAAAGTGCACGGTCTTGTAAAGTGCTTGGCTTAAGGGATGCAGGGTGGCGTATTTAAACAACTACTCAAGCCGTCAGAAAGGAGCGTTCATGTGAGGAGACTTAGGAGAAAGTTTACAGTATGTGTCGATGTAAATATGGTTTCCTGCTCAGACGCCGCACCTGCTGGTATGCAAATACTGACAGAGACGCACGGTGACATCTACGAGAGGGGCGGTCACGGGCTTTTAGGCACAACTGTTTGCACTGGTAATAGGTAATCACACAGCACAAATTACACTGGATACTGATACAATTTTAATTACATATCAAACTGCTATACATAATTACACAATGGGTGATCCTATAGCCAATTATGCACTGGCAAACAAATGAGGACAAGCTGTGTATGGGAGACAAGAGGGGAAGCAGATGTGGTAAGGAGAGCACAGATAGGAGGCAGACTTCAGCGGGAGGAAAGTCGAGGCGGTGAAATGAAGAGAATATAAGAGGGAAATTTATAAACCTAAAGTGAACCAGTCAAGAAACATGCTCCCCCTCATTTTGGCATGCTACACTTGCTTCTGAAAATCTCATTATCTTAATTACCATTCCTTTATGGGAAATACATCAATTATCACGGTTCAGGAGGGGGACACCATTTAAAATGCGGAGGATCGGGAGCACCTCCTAACAAAGGAAAGAGTCTCTGATTGCCACTGGAAAGGCAAAGTCTGGAATTAAGCAACCACAGACATAAACAGGTAATTAAACACGCAAATATATCTGGTGAGCTTTTAACTTAATGAAAGGTTGTGTGAACATCATGAGAAAAGAAATGGATGTTTTATGCCTTTTATTTCTAAAAGACGCTCAGTGATTATGTGGCATATTTTCAAGGTTAGAGTGGTTTTATCTCCACCGCTGTCTCATCTGCAATTCCAACAGACTCGTTGAACAGAAAACAGATTGGAATTACATTTCTCCATGAAAATTAACTCTTGGTCCAAGGACAACTTAGCTAGATTGTGGACTGATTGGTGTTGTGACACTATTAACTGTATTCATGTGATGGTGGAAAGTTCCCGTCTGCAGCATGCAAGGCTCTTTCCTAACCATCGAGAGCCATTTGGTGTGCAGTGTGTTGATGAAGGACACTTTGAAATGTGGACAGGAGGAGGTGGGGGTCGAGGCACCAGTCCTGTGATGAATGGACAACGCCCTCTACCTCCTGATCCACAGTGCCCGACAAAATCAAAGCCTGAGGATAAGTGCACATTTTTTTCTAACTCGAGGTCTAATTGACTATATATCACAAGTTGGATGAATAAACTGACTTTTTTTCCAGTGTATTGTTGGCCAATATAGTATGACAGTATATATAACCATGCAAAGCTACAAATGTGTATAGATTTGGTAATACCATTTCCACCTGTGGAGCTGTAGCAAGTCAGGGCTGGATATTTTGCGTAATCTTGCGATTCTGGCATGATCTTACTGCTCCAGCTGCCTCGCAGGGCTACATGATCTGTGCAGCAGGGCTGCTTACCACATGCTCATGTGATGTAAGAGCAACATTTGGTGGCAGAAGAAGAGCGAGACAAGAAAACATGGAGGAGGATAATGACATTTTGAATGCAGAGCAACCAACCCAAGATGAGTTAGAAGCTCCCATTTTGTCTTTCGCTTTAAACTCAAGTGTACAGAACATTTACTGTGTCTCAATATATACTACTACTGATATATACAATTACACTATGATGGGAGAGTTCGTCCATATTGCCTTTCCCTAGTTGTGAACAGATTCAGTAAACGTCTCCTGTGTGAATCTGTGTTCATTGGGCTCAGTGATTAAAAGGGGCAGAGGCAGTAAACTAAAAATGGAGCATTGCCCTGCTGCCCCTCCCCACCTGACTCCACCAGTGGCTGACCTGGTACACTTGTGCAAGTTTTATGCGCTGGGATCAATGTTTCACCCTTTAAACATTGATGTCTGAGTGCCCTCAGGGCAGAAACATTGTCTGTTCTCTGCCGCAAACCAGGTTGAATTAATATCAGGAGGTGACATGAAGCATCTCAGTAAACCTTCAAACACATCATAGTTGACCTGTATTCCTTTTAACTTGGGATGCATGCTTTACGTATAAGGCACTTGTAAGGTGGAGTAGAAAATGACTAAGCTTCTTCGTATACCGAAATGTTTGAGTGCAAAAGTAATTCGAAGCGTGTTTTCAATGTTTCCAAAGCCTGAGATGCTTCACTGGGAGTAGGTTTTAAGTGCTATTGAGGAGAGACTATATTAACTTTTATATGTGTGTGTCTGTCTGTGTGTGTTTATGTGTGTGTGTGTGTGTGTGTGTGTGTGTGTGTGTGTGTGTGTGTGTGTGTGTGTGTGTGTGTGTGTGTGTGTGCGTGTGTGTGCAGTCCTACGGTACATGTGGATACATTAGCACAGAATGGGACTCTGTGGATATAAGCTTTGTGATCAGTCATCCACAATCCCATTTCTGCTTGGTGGCGGAAAAGCTCACTGGACTTTCCAGATGGATTATTCTGGGTGAGTGACTGTAGGGAAACAGCAAATTAATGAATTAAGGATGGAGCTGAGATACTTGGATCACTGGGCTTTTTCTGTTAGTCATTCAATTTGTGGGGGCGGCTGTAGGGGATTTGCAAGAGAGAAATATGCTGTTGGCAAATTGGTGACAAAGGTGAAAATAAGAACAAATCAGAAGTATAATTACTGGCACATGAGCGACTCATACAGGAAGGGTAATGGACACAGCACCTATGCAGTCACAGTGACGGACATTCGTACTCACATTCATGCATGGGCACACACGCACACACACATGCATGTGAAGTCGTGAACACAGGTCTCCATTGTCCTTTGCTCTCAGGAAATTGGCTCCCAAAGGTTTTTCAGTATTTTTACCAACAAAGGCAGTCGGGCCAGAGAGGAGAAGCAAAAAATAGAAGGACGGAGATTTGAGCAAACACAAAGTCCTTGTGAGGCTCCCAAGACTGCTAAGCTCGACTAGAGAAGTCTCGGTTCTCCTCTACGGCTGGTAGGCTCCTATATTGTACTGCAGGAGATCACCATATATTAGCGGTGACCTTCCTCTGTACAGTTGTCACCTTTGAGCCAGTTTCATTACATTCCTGATGGTGCAATAACCATCCTGTATGATACCCTTATAAAGTCACCTCGGAGTATACAGAATTCAATTCCAGAGTCGACCATTTCCCACATGAGAGAGGCTGAGCAGGGAGCTGAATGGTGTCATCCAGAGGAAGCTAATAAAAGCAGCTATATTCATCCTAAACCACATCACGCTCCCCCACTGTCCACCACTGTTGTGCTCTCCTCTAAGAGCCCTGCCTCTGGCAAAGCTGAAATACTTCAACATCAAAGCAACAGTAGAGCGTATTCTATCCCACAAATATGGCCGGACAGGCTCCTGCATCACAGTCAGCGGCGCCGTCCAATGGCTATCATCACGAAAAGTGAGAACAATTGGCCGACCGGCCAGTCGAGCTCTTCCGATTACCAGAGTCTATCTGATGATGAAACATGGCAGTGATCAAGCTGTTCAAAGTAGGGCTCCAGCCGCGGGGCCTCAATAATCCATATCTTTGTGAACGAAGGAGAAAGAGGAAATTAAAAGCCACTGCCTACATGTCGGTTCCTCGCTCATTTGCAGATCATGTTAACTAACCAATGAGAAGCACATTTAACAATTCATTACCTAATAAGTGTTACAAGGAGACCAATTAAAGATGAATTTGACAAAAAAGAGGAGGAAACTCAGAGAGAAAGGGAGCGGAGAGCGACGCAGAGACACAGAGTGAAGGGAGCAGATGGAGAAAATGTGTTATTGATTGTTTGAGGTTTACCATGATTCTGCCCTCTCAGCAGGTGTGCGTGTACATGCATGTGTTGTGTGTGTGCGACCGCGGATCTCTGCCCCTTATAAATGCCGTTGCTCAGTCCAGTAATCTTACAGGTGTATCCCCGGGCTGCCACCCGTCACAAATATCAGAGAGCCTCGTTAATGTAACTCAACATCAATTAGCCAAAGCATTTTCCTGAGTCATACTTCAAGTGGCTGCAAAAATAAATGCTCAGGAAGTATGTGCCTCCGTGTGGTATAATAATGCATCATTCTCTATGTATAAAGCAACCTCATTAAGACAGTCTTAATTTGTTTCTCAGACGCTCAACAAGGATTATATTTTACGCAGGTTGATAGAATAACTGGCATTGTAGTCACAGTAAGCGCTTCAATTAAGCAGTCGGGGAATGTGAAGTGTGTTTGAAATGAATAAGGAGCATTTTTATGGGTCTGTTGTTTACAGAATAGTGAGCAGAAAGGCTGAGGTGGGGGTGGGTAGAGAGTCAGAGGTGCCCCAAGATTTTATGGTTTCCTCCTGTGCATCAGAGATGAGCAGAAATATGAAAACACGCTGTGAAAGGTACGCACGTTCTGACACACTCAGATGTGATTCACCCGCAAATTCAGTGTTTGCTGAATAGACCGGAGAGACTTTGATGACTGGTGTTAGGCAGGATTTGCTTCATAATCGAAATGACAATGATGATTTGTGTCCAATTTTAATTAAATTAAAAATAATGCACTGATAAAGCAGGTACAGGATTGACAAAATCAGTGTTACATGAACACACAAATATACCCCTGTCACACGACACACACACACACACACACACACACACACACACACACACACACACACACAGCTTGCCCATTCATCTCTTCTAACAGTCCGGGGGGATCTGTATGTAACACATGTGGGGTTCTGTTTTAATCTCGCAAATTGCAACGTAGGCTGTGTGGGAGTCACCGAGCGTACCTGGGGCCTCTTTTATAAAAGGGACATATGATCAATTTTGATCTTACGTGTGGCCTAAGCAGTAAAAGCACTTGCTTCAATGTGGAAATGATCACATTTCTAATCAAAGTCTAGACTTGTCAACCCGCTATTAAGTCCACCTCATAATACGTGTTGCTTGACTTCAGTCTCCTCTACCATCACTGTAATCATCATCTTCCAAAAAATCTTTCTTCTCTTTTTCCATGGCTATTCCTGTCTAAACCCTTATTTGTGCTGGCATTATATTGAGGGAAACTCATGTGCCATCAGTTTTAATAGATTTAGATGAGACATATTCTGCTCATTTTCATGTTCATAATTATATTTTGAGTTATTTCTAGAACAGGTTTACATGCTTTAATACTCAAAAAACACATTAGTTTTCTCACACTGTCCAGTGCTGCAGCACTGTATTCGCTGTCTGAAGTGCTCTGTTTTAGCGCCTGTCTCTTTAAGCCCCGCCCCCTCCCAAATACCCATCCTCCTCTGATTGGTCAGCTCACACACGCCTTAGCCAGCACTGCTAACAACAACAGAGCAGCTGTGCTAAATCAATTCGTATGGCCAAACTAGCTGCTGGGCATATATTATGCAAATTTATGACATGGTGACGTAGTGTGATGTCACAAAGTCACAGAATTAAAGCGGGACTACTGATGAGGCATTTCAGGAGCAGTGTTTTCTGTGGGAGAGAAGAGCTTTTTTTTAACTTTCAAGAGCTTTACATGCACAGGAACATATATAAAACACTGACGGAAAGGGGAAAAAAGAAAAAGTACAATAGATCTTTGAGATTTATAGATCATATCTGTGTACATTTCGACTGGGACTCTTAGAACCTGCTCAAACAAAGGTTTTAATGCTCAGTATCTTTTATAAATTGAACATAAGCACACTGAAATACATGATTTTGAGACAAAGTATAAATCTTAAATATTTAGAAATGAAGGCCCTGCTTTTTGGTTCATGAAGGTGCAACAGCGCAAGGTGCAAAAGGGCTGGGTTTGTATTGAGGGTTTGTATAGATCAGTGTGTGGTGATTAATGAATACACACACAGTTAACAGTTAATTAGCACAGTGATGACAGAAATGAATACAACATTTGGAAGGGGGGCCGTGATGCAGAGGATTAATGAGCTTCGGTAATCTGATGTCTCCCTCACAAACAGCAGAATACTGATTTATACAGACCTGTCTGGTGTGTGCAGAGGTGTATGGATCTATTATGTAGCTGCCCGCTGTCGTTTACACACTATTTAATGAAGGTAAGCACAGTGGACGCTGCACGTAATGCCACTGCGCTCTTCTCAAATTGGAGGCTGCAGATTTATCAACACATCTGTCCTGCTGCCTTCAGACGGCTGCTGGGATTTAATGAACTGAAGGAGAAGCTTTTCATTCCGGAAAAACAGCTGTGGACAACAGATATCACTCGTGTTCATTCACAGATAAATGCAGCCTGATTTAGCAGCTGCTTTACCTGCATGAAAAGTTATTTTTGATGCAGATTTAAACGTATCTACTGGCTGGAAAGTCTTTCATTAAAACTTGTTTATTTGTTTGCTGTTACTGATATAAAAAAATGTTTGTGCTAATCCTCCCACCTCAAGAAATTCAAGAAAATCATGTAACTCAAGAAAATACTAATACTTAACAGTAGGAATGCTGCTGCTGCTGCTGCTGCTGCTGCTGCTGCTGGTCCCACTGTGCTGTGTTACAGGATGAGTTGCCAGATGCTCTATGCCAAACACTTGTGCATGGAGCAAAGAGCAAGATTCACAAGGCAGGGTTCAAAATGTTGCACGATCTGTGAGTCACACAGCAAAGACATCAGAAAACCCAGTGAACCAGCCATAATGAGCGCAGGAGGGAACCGTGTCTATGTGTGAACTCTTGAGAATGCATGTCTGCATGCGTGCACTCATATTAATGCGTTGGGAGAGAAGACAGGCAACGACAATTGCCAAACGGAGAGCAAAAGAAAGAGAGGGAGAAGGTGTGAGAGAAAGCACTCTCCTGCACGTTTATGATCTTCACAGGGTTATGTGCCTGTGAGGACGCGTAAAAAAAACGGAGCGTGCGAGGATGTGCGCGCCCGCGATGTAATTCAAAGTCGAAATGAGAACGAATAAATGGGCGGACACTGCACAAGTAGCGAGTGTCTGTCTGTGTTTGTTTTATGAGCGAGTGCTGAACATTACCGCTTCTGGGAACTTGGATGGATATGAAGTGGAAAGAAACAAAGACGGAGAGGAAGTGCGGGCGGAGGGAGGAGTGATGAAAGAGGACAGAGATGGGCGGAGGAGGTAAAGACAGAAGGAGAGGAAAATTAAGAGGATAAAAAGGAGGATCGCTTGATGGGGAGCAGACACGGTGCTTACAGTAAGAGAAGTCTGCGAGACTCCAGCCTCAGCCGCGCCGCTGATGAAGTATCGACACATCAACAATCTGTGTGGGTGTAGCTTAGCACTGCTCTGCTTTGTGCCCTCTCCGAGCACAACAGCTCACTCTTTTCATCTTTCTCTGACTCTGCTCTGTTCTTAACCTCTCTCACTGAAGCACACAGCCAGATTCTCTTTCATTCTCTCTCGCTAAGAAGCGTGTCCCTCTCTCCCCCACTGTCATCTTTTCATCCTTTTGTCATTGTCCCCGCATCGGCCCCACCGCACTCCTTTTTACCTTTCAGTAAACCTCTCCACTTCTTTCCTCGGCTTCTTTTCCTCCGCACTCAACCCAGTTTATGCCCCGGCCCCTCCCTGGCAGCCTTTATGTGTGTGTCTGTGCAGTGTATCTTGGATGATATCACTGTGAACTTTAATGTTCCCCAATGGGCAGAGCGTACACTACACTGTTCCTCCATTAGGGCTCGGCGCACAGAAGGCGTGTACACATTCAATAATGCAATGTCAGTGCTTAACGTTGACCGGTGTGCAACATCAGGATACAAGCCGGCCGCCCGGCCTAGCGCACGTACATTCACACACCCACGCACGCACACATCATGCAAACATTTGCACGTGGCCCCAAAGCACATGTAGGCTGCTGATTCTTGCAAACACACACAGCAGGCGTGCACACACTCATACAGTACACACACCTTTCTGTCAGCCTCAGATAACAGAGCGCAGCGGTGGAGTGGCGATAAAGAAGCCATTCCTGCTAAATGAAAGAGTAAAACGTACAATAAATACATCTGTGTGGAGCTTATGCTGATAGGCAGGGGGAGAATCGACAAGGGACACATGTGACACTCGACAGAAAACCATTTTCAGACAAGACAGATCCTGACCATCAAACCGTCGGGCAGCTCGTCCTAGAGCGGGCAACGAAAGAGGATTAGCTCTCTAATCAGTGCCCATCTCCGTGGGCTATTCAGAGAGAAGCCCGAGTGGCCTGGTCTCCATTCTGTTACTCTGTCAGAGCAGGAGGACGAGGCTGACCCAGTCAACTGCAGGGGAGAGCTGAAGCAGGTGGATACACACCTGAGGGATGGGATTAACACAGTCCTGGCACATTACAACCAGCACGCATTACGTATAATCCCACTGGAAGGGCGCATGTGTGCATAGCAGCCTCAGGTCTGTCCAGGTGTGTAAACACACTGTTGGTGCCAGCAGATTTTACCTGAGGTGACACCTGTAGGGTTGAGCTTTACATGAAGTTACAGGGGAACAGATAGGCTGCCTGCAGGGTCAGCTCACTGCCATCTGCTCCATCAGCTCCCTTTGACCCAGCTCTCCACAGCAACCTGAGCATCTCACACAATCCACTGTTCCCTCCCATCTTCATACAATAGGTGTGATAAAGTCTACTTGTCTATGTTGTTCTCAACTTGACATGTGGAAAAGCTTAAGTCTGCCTACACAGTGTGACAGAGGACCTGGGTGAATGTTACCCAGCCGGATTCTATCCTGCAATGCCATGATAACAGGCACCATGCATGTAAGATTTATTATGAAAAAGTGAATGATGTTGTTCGCCCTGCAAGATGGTGCGTCAGTGTCAGCCTTGAGTTACAATGCAGTAACTGAAGAAATGCAAAGAGCTCTACCTGCAGGACTATAGCTCTATATGTACCGTCTTAACAGGATACATAGAATTGAATTCAATATGGTTTATTAGTATTAATGCTATAAAGACATGATTGTATGATTGTATATTGTATAATATTTCTACATTCTGGCACATCATGAACTGTGTTTTATGATCCTAGAATGTATGTTAAAAACACCTCTGACTAGTCCACATTTCTCATTACCCATACTTGCGGTAAGCAGGGATGCTGAGTGTGGCTAAAGTAGGTTATATTTGTGTTATTGCAAGTTTTTTCTTTTTTTTTTTCATAGAGTAACAAAATGTTTTTATCTTTTTTTGGCATCCAGTGTGAGCCATCTGTTTCAGAGTTCAAAGGATTTTTAATAGGCTGCTACATTTGAGTTTCATTCAGCTATAAAGTGCACATGACTGGATATTTTGTATACTCTTTTGTACTGGATGATAGTTGTCTTCGTCTGTTTATGTTGTTTTGTATTAACCATTGTCGCAGTGTTTTGTTACCGCACTCTCTGCCAGGTTTCTTTTGAAAAAGAGTTTTCTGGTTGGTTTAAAGAAAATTATGAATGAAAATAAATGAAAAGCTCCTGCTGTGATTCATTTCAAAGCTGAATATGTCTGAATAAAGATATCATAAGCTAAACTGATAAACTTTCCTTAATAGCTTCTAATACCATTTTTACAGTGTTGCACTGCAATTTGTCTGAATGATTTTCATCTGTTGTGTTTGGACAGAATTTAAACAGCCTTCTGTTTATCTCCAGCAGGAACCAATTCAAGATTTAATGCAGTTTCCAACCAAACATGGCACCTAATCATCACATTGTTTGGCTGTCATAACGTCATATGTTGCTGTCAAGATGTGATTTACAATGCGATGTGGGCGCCGCACTCTTTTGTTTATTTTGCTATACATTTGGTTCGTCTGAGTCGTGTTTTTTTTGTTCAAACACTTCTTACGGGAGGTTATGTGGGAGACAGTCCCTCTAATTGGAAATGGTTAAATGGTGGAATGAGACTTAATATTTTCCATCAGCCTGCGCATGTGTTTATTTAATACCCTCAAATCATTTAAAATTGAATTAAAAAGCAGCCTCAGACAAGTCAACAAAGAGAATCCATTATTATTCAACCAGTGAGAGCTGTTTTTTCAGCAGAGCCAATTCTCTCAGCGGACCAAATGATTTTTACATCTCTCTCAGAGCGGTTTAACTATCAATTGGCACCCTGTTGGTTCTTCATCAATAGGGCGGACATGCAAAAATGGATCCCACTCAGGTAAAACGGGTAGTGATGTTTGACTAGCCGATGAGGACAGGTGGACAACGAGTAGCGCCTGTGAAAAGGAGGGTAGCTGGGGAGAAGAAAGGGAGAGACAACTGATCCTCTGCTTCAGCTCACATCTTCAAAGAACGAGACCCCCATTTGAAATGCACACAGAAACTAGCTCGACATACAGTAGCGGAGCAATGTCCCAAAATGAGCCAAAAGAGTGTTTTTGAATTTGCCCGCAATACAGAACGTTTGGTTGACTGGATTGCTGGATCTCGCTCTTATATAACACATTTGTTTTCTTCTTGTCTCCATTTTACAGCAGTGAAATGCTTCATACAGTAACTCCTACATGCATGCTTGCTAAAGTAAAGCTGACTTAAAGTAACTGTTCTCCCAGGAAGAATGACAGCACGGTGGTAAACAGCATCAGTGGTTTCAGCCGGTGCTGTAAAACAACATATCTTTACAGTGTTGTGTCTCGCAGCTGTAGGGATTTTGACAGGAGGAAATTGTTACAGAGAGACAGAGGTGAATGGATGGGTCAACCAAACACCGGACTTGTGAACAATAGACCGTGTTAAGTTCGACTGTTTCTTCTTTAAACATGACCACAATAGTTGCCTGGCTGTAACCAAGTGATGATGCTGAACAGGGCAGCAATTTTAACCCTTACCAGGGTGTTTCACTAAACCTCACCACGTCATTTTTGTGCCACATTAAAATAATTGAATAAGTGAAATTTGGAAGCATACAGTAGTTCTTCTTCTTTGCACCTGTTACATTTTCAGTGGCAAACTGAGTGGAGGGACGGGTGACACACATCAGGTAGGGTTGTCTGTGCATGCCTGCCTGCCTCTGGGTTGCCAAGAAACTGAGACACTCCCTTTTGATTCGCATCACTATGAAATTGGGAGATTAACGGGAGAAATTATCAATCAGGAGCAGAGCGGGAGAAAGGGTTATACAGAGACTCCAGAGAAAATAGTGTTGGCAGGTATGGCTGAGACCTCTGCAAACTCTAACCACAGCGTTACAACATCATTAATTGTCATCAAATTATGACATAATTGTCTAATAGAGGCACCAAATCAGACATTTCTTGTGTTGCACTTCAGGGCATCAATTAATGATGTATTCTGCTGTTTAATTTGGACTTCTTATTGGACTTTAACTGATCTGATGCACCCGATGGTTTGTCACAAAGAACAGTAAGAGAGAGAAAAGGTGCTGCTAGAAACAGTTTGGAAAAGGGACGGCATTTTCAAAAAAGTACCTGGCAACTGATTGGGTGAACCATCTGTCTATCATCGTCTATCATGGGCTAACTTCAACCAATCAGATCAACAGTAGGAAAGCGCTACCACCAGCATAAATCACTCTCTTTTTACCCAAGCCGCCCGCCAGAAGAGGAGATACTAGTATACTTTCAGTCACACACTTCCAAATACTTTGTTCTGGCATGAGTGGCCACACACACTTGGTCACACACCTCCTCCCCTTGATGTTAGAGCCACCATAGAGTGCCTGTGCCAAATTCTAATTAGGGATTCAGTCGTCTCATCTGAGATCACGATGCGCGCTCAAAAACACTCGAACTAAACAAACAAACATACATTAACATGAATACTGGACACACATACGAAAATGCTACCAAAATAGACTCTGGCATTCATACACCATAAAGTAAAGAGACATATTGTTACAGAGGCTCTCTTACTGGAGAGCTGCGATCATTAGCGTGACACAACTGATCGTCTAAACTGTCTCTGAGCTACGTTTTACCAGCTGACTCAAACAAAGCCAGTCACATAACACAGTGCCAGGGTGAGATCCGCAAATCATGTGTTTGTTTGCTTCCCCTTATTCCAAAAGCCTAACGATGCTCTTCTCTCCCAGCTTTCGAAGACAGATGGAGATCATTAGCCTCTCTCACTCCCCCCCCCCTCCTCTCTCTGTCTATCCACTCTCTCCGATCTGTCATGTCTAAACCATAGCCGCTCTCGCCTTTTCACTCATCCCCTCCTCTGTTTGCCCCTCGCTCACTGTCTCTGTCCGTCTCCCTCTACACAGATTTATATCTAAAGGTTTCAAACTCCTGCAGAATCTTACAACTTTAACAAGTGCTTCATCACTCTTGTCAGAAGTAGTTACAGGAGTCATGACACACACTTCCCCCGACAGGAGGAATTGATGAGAAGCCATTAGACTCTGCTGGTCCTGGAGTGAACGGGACGGCCTCCATCACTGCATTCCTCCACACCTTGACGTGTGGCACGGACACCGGCAGTCCTTCAGCCATGTATCAAACGCACCTTTACTTACATGCACTGTAGTCGCACATGTGTAAAGACATTTTTCTGTGCAGTATGTTATCTGAGACCTATGTTCAAGGCTGTAATCATCACAGCATCTGTGCCAAAATTCAGATTATTATTACCCGTCAAAACACAAATCTTACATTTGTGAATACATTTCTGTCACTGTTTGTGTTATCGTATCATTCGGACACACGTGTCGCAAAATAGTGAGGAGTGATAGTAGTATTGTAGCAGTTTCTGCTGTCTGCCTGTTTGCAGTGGTGTTAAAAAGTGTTAACAGAGCTCCTGCTGTCCTGTCTGCACTGGTGACCATCTGGACTGAATCCATCACTTCTTCCAGCATGTCCTCTGTGTCCCCGACTCCTTATATCTCATTATGGCACCGTGGTTGCGGGACGAGCTATAGCTGGGGCCATTTAGCCACAAACCAATTAGCTGACTGTCAATGTGATGTCATTTTAGATTTGTGTTTGTTATGACTAAAATGTTCGACTTTGTCCAGTGAAAGTGAAACAAAGCAACCAGAGCAAATGTATCCACAAAATTAACACATCCTGTGATTTAAAAATTCTCCTATAAACATTCCATAGAAAGTTTGATAGAGCTTGATTGTTAACACAGACCTCTTTATGACACACACTTTTGATGATTTTCTTTCATATTCATTAGATTGTGCGGTTTACATGGTTTTTATATGGGGGCTGGCAACCAGCTTTCCAGTGCTGACCTAAGGTTATTACTGTGTCCAGTGGCAAGGGAGGAGCATCTGTCTTATGCAGCCATTTTGTCTTACTGTTTCACTGGACTGAGGCACAATGTCAATGCAGTTTATTTGACTTTGACTTTATTTAACAGGATAGCCCCTTGAGATGTACCATCTCATTTTCGAGGGGGTCCATAATATCAACGAAAATACAAACATAAATAGTACCTAGTAAACATACATAGAAAGTAAACAGAACAAACAAACAAAAACAACACACAAACAAATAAAAAAAAAACACATGATACAATGTAGAGACACAGACGCCCATTCACACACACTCACACACTACAATGCTCAATGCAGTTGAAGTTTCATAGTCAAGACAAAAAATGTCTGGAGCTTCACAGCAAAACAGTGTTGCAGCATTCTCTTAAACAAGTTACAAGAAGTAGCAGGGGATTTCTTTTTAAACGTAAAAAAAAAAAAAGACAACTGGGAAAGAAAAATGTAATTAAAATGTCTCCATGCTCACGCTTTAGGTTAGCATCTAGATTGAAAATTTCAGCTTTAAAAAGGGTGTAAAATCTTTTCAAATCAGTTTTGTATCTCTGGGCTTTGGAGACTTGGATTTTTGCCCACTGTTTTTTTTAACATTTAAAAAAAACGGGGTCTACTTTAGTTGTTTAGAATAATGCTTCAACACTCGAGAACTGACTACTAGATTATGAATGAATTTTCCTTTGGGCTATCTTCTGCTTTCCATGCTCAACCCACTGAATGCTGCTCTAACACTCGTGAGTTTGGCACGGCTGGATTTATTTTTTAATTCTATAACAAACATATTTTGCCACATATCTTACAGATAAGATGCCATTTTAGCGTGAAAACTAATTGAAAGCGACGAGTGCAGCTAAAACGTTGATAGAGTTGTACAGTGTAATAACAGTATGTCAAGGTCAGACTTTAGTAGTTGGCATCTTTCAGTGGTGTGTTAGCACTAATGAGGTTTGGAGAAGGCGTCTTTGTTTCAGTGCATATGGCAGTCTTCAGCGAGTGAACACACATACATTAAAAAGCCTGGGTTCCCATGGATATTTGTCCCGGGAGAACAAGGTCGATTTTGGCGAGAATCGTCCTATCATAATTTGTGGTATTCAACCCTACACCATACCCTTATACGTCTGAGGAAATCTCCCTAAATCCGTTTCTAATTCCTAGTTTTGTGCAAATATGAGTCGCCGTGTGTATTCAAATACAAGCGTATACATGCATTAGAGTAGACAAGCAGGCACACTCCAGTATTTTACATTGAATCCTAAGCTAATAAAAGTGGAGGAGCTGATTGAGTGCTCTGACCTCCCTGGAGGTGCTCTAGGTTAAACGGGTGCAGGGCTGGGCTCTCTTTCTCTGCTTTTAAAAGCCTGACATGTTCCCTGCAGGATGTCTGACCCTCTCTGACCACAAATCAACCAGCAATTACAACCCTACAGAAACCTGCTCACGTACACACAGTACACACAGTACACACAGTACACACACACACACACATGCTGCTGCGTGGACCGGAAACAAAAAGGCGAGGCAATATATTTGTGAAAGAGGTTAAGTGTAATATCAGGAAAAGTAGCACAGGGTGGAATGGCAAGTAGAAAGGGAAAATAGAGAGGGGAAAACATGAGGGCAAATGAGAGTCAAGAGCATGAGATTTGAACAGAGGAGCCGGGCCATGTATGAATAGCTATGAATGAGGCCAAGTAGTGTGTGTTAGTTTGTTGTGACCTTTACTTTCATAGTTACATATTCAGTTTAATTCTGAAAGCCACAAACTGCAGTAATTACATGTGGCATGCTTCTAACCTTTCATTCAGTCCACTGAACCATGTCTGAGACAAAAAACTAACAAATTAACCGAAACTGATATTTCAAGTGTCGTCATCCACCCCAGGAAAAAGCACTGGAGACTTGAGGCCAGAGTGGCAGTCATTCTCAGATGTTTTATTCCATGGTAGTGTGTTCTCATAAATAAGGCAAGTCCCAGAGGGCTGGAAAGCCCTCCTTAGCCACTGCTTTGTTTCAAGACAAAGCCTCTTTTTATTCCACTCGGAATAACTTGTCACAACACAGCCGGACCCAAGGTACCAACCTGTCAATATCCATGGCCATAGGGTTGGTGGGATCGACAACAGTAAGCAGTTCTTTAGGGCAGTCTCCTGAGGTTTGATGAGGTATTGCGAGGTATGAGTACAGTCGCTGATACGTTTATAGATTGAAACCTATACTTTAAAGCAGCTACAAGGAACTTTTATTTGGTAAATTGGTAGTGTTTCCACCACTTCATATCCTAAAGATCTTGATCTGGCTGGCGCATGCATTTGTTTTGAACGTGAGTGGAATAAAGATGCGACATATTTTGAAACACAGCTGTTTGCAGGATGCATAGCAATGTCATGTATTTTGTTTGTTGCCATGTAAGACTAATCACTGAAATATGACGATAGTGAAACAAGTAGACTTTGTTTTAGTGCTGTACCTCCGGAACCAACCAACCAACCAACCAACCAACCTACCAACCAACCAACCAACCAACCAACCAACCTACCAACCAACCAACCAACCAGCCAACCAACCAACCAACCAGCCAACCTACCAATTAACCAATGGACACAGTTGAACATAAACTCTGTAATAGAGTTAATAACTATAACCATATATAAACAGCAGGTCTTCTACTCATGGTCCTGTTTGCTTACATAGGTCATACAGAGGCATCCATAGTAAATTGAGACTGCTTCATAACCATTTAAAAACTCCTTGTAGTACGTTTAACAAAGACGACAAAAATATAACACGACAAAATCACCTAACTGCTTCATTTAATCCAATAAAACATCAGTTTCACCGCAATCAGGCTGGAATTCACCATTAACGATGACTATTCAGGATTTTCTCCTCAACTTACTTCCCTTTAGTAACGCAGTAGTAATAGCCATCTTAACATCCTTCTGTGCATGTATAATTTACACAAAAAATGCCGCCAGAGATTTGTGCCATGGACAACAGCTTCTCCAGCTCAGATAAAACAGAATTAAACAGCAAATTCTAAGCAGCCACTCCACAGAGTTATGATTCACAAAGAAGCCCCATCAGCGCTATACTATCACATTCTCTAAGAGCTAGGAGTCACGAGAGGATGTAACGATATCTGCGTTATTTGCATTTCGGATGCAGCTACCTGTTGGCTTCAAAGCTAAGAAGAAGAGGGAAACACCGAGGGGTTTGACAGTAATGAGCAATCATGGACGGGCGATACAAAGCGGGCTTTTTCACACGGAGCCTTTGATGCAGGTGAATCACATCCTAAACATACTTATTAGCAGGAGTGGGGGGAAGAGTGAGGGAGGATGGGTGAAGAGAGGGGGAGGCGGGGTTGGAGAAATTTGTTCCGCACGTTAGCTGGCATGCTTGGGTGCGCGAGAACAGAAGGTTGGCATAATGAATTTTGGCGTGCAAGCGGCTGTTAATGAAATAAAGAACCCCACCCCACCAGAGGTGTGACTGTGTGTGTGCTGGAGTGTGTAAGCATGTGCGCAAAAGAGAGACGGAGTGGACGAGACACAGGAAGTAAGAGAAGGAGATGGGTGAGGGCTGTTTGAGTTTATGACAGAGAGGGGAAGGAGGCTGTGGTTGCGAAAGGAAAAAAAAAAAGTTTGCTTTTCTGTCTGAGCATGTTTTTTGGGATTGTGTGTGCTCCTGTATCGCTTTTCAAAGCAAGAAACATTGTTCCCTTAAGCTTTGGATGTTTTGGTTGCAGACAGGGCTGCATAATACAGGAATAATCTGGGACAACAAGGACTTTCTATCCATGTTGATTGGATGTTAATTCTGTCTCTTTGTAATCTTTTGCTTGAGGGAGTCTGGGGAGAGAAGAGACAGCTACAATGAGATACTGGAGTGCAAACAAAACTTATGGACTTAAAAAGGGAAAAGGGATATTGAAAGTTATTTTGCTTGTGAGTGAAGAAGCTTCCAGAAAAAAAAACGCCTTGTGAAGTCTTATTTCTTCATGTCTGGCCTAATACCACAGATGAATCTTGCATATGGTCCCATCGCAGAGGATCTGCAGAAGAACCCTTCCAGGTTGAACTTCATTAAAACTTTCTGACTATTTTATCTCTGCGGGTGTAAGCCTGGAGGGACACTGTGTTTGGTTGTGTGCGTGTGTGTCTTGCATACTACTCGGCCTATCAACCTACTTTTTTTGTGTACACTTATGACTGTATGCTCGAGGACTTCTTGTGGTTGTGGTTCTTCACAGTTTTTGATGAAACCTTTTTTATTGACTGCTGACTGTAAAAGTGACCAACAACTGCCTCAAGATCGTGTTTCTTGTCTAGACCTTCTACATGTAGGTCACGAGTCTAGACAGCAAATGTCCCGCCATTGTCATTGTGTGGCAACAGCATTCATGCTACAGTTTTTCGTTGATATGTGTAGGAATCCCTGGTCGAGTATGTGTAGTTGGCCTTAAAGTGCGGGTCCATCCTCATGTGTCACATATATATACGGCCTTTAATTAGTTTGACCGCTAGTAGATAATGGTGTCTCACTAAGACTTTAAATAACGTAAATAAATGTAACTAAATGTTCAGGCTGCTGAGACATGAGCGTGCAGGGAGCATCTCTGGTGTTTTGGATTAGTTCCTGTCCAGATTTCCATGCTTGGCAGAGATCTGCTCTCTGCTGAGGCCACTCTTCTAGTTCTTTATCACTTTACTCTCAGGAGGAGTGCAGGTATCACACACTGCCTAGCTTTGTAGTGACTCAATTTCATAAATCAAAGCTTTTTTTGCTGAAACAACAAAAAGGACATCTTATTGGAGCACATCAACCCTGATCCCTCCTTCTGTTGGGGATTCCTGAACATTTGAGCCGAGCAGACACTCTGCTAAAGTTGTTGTAACAGGATACTGTATGAATGGACAAATAGGCAAGTTTACATGCTATATGTTAAGTGACATACAGTATGTTCTCAGTAGGCCAGGTGGTGTTTGAGGCTCTGATGTGATTTCTAAAGCCTCTGAAGACAGTCTGTCCCCACCCTCTCAACACGGGTTGCCTAATTGAGTGTTAATTTGGTGCTAATTATGTAACATGTTATCCCAGTGAGACGCCCCAGATGCCACGAGACGAAGGCGTGTGGAAGAGTGTGCAGAATCGCAAAGCATTTAGGGAGATGCTACTTGAGAAGCAGTCGGCATCTGCTTCCTGCATTCAATGAGTCACAATGCTTGAAAAAAAACCCACATGTTTGGCATTAAGAAGCATTCAATCAAGGCAGGAGAGGCAGTGAAAAGTGTGCATTTTCAATAATAAGGCCATCCTCATATGAACCAGCTGATTGTTAAACAAATATTCCTCTCTACAAGCAAGAACTCTTTGAATTAATCATTCAACAAACACTGCTCCGCAAAAGTTCGGCCCCCACATTAAAAATGAAAGACTCTTCTTTAACTGTGAAAGTAATACACAGTAAAGCTGGCAGCGAGTGGCTGAGCCAGGGACAGGGCTGTGGCACTGAAGCTCTCCTCTCCCTCCGCTCTCTGCGCTCCTCAACATAAATATAATATGATTATGAAGAAGACCTCTCTGCTCTTTTATTTATCAAAGTCATGGAGCCTTATACAACATACACTGTAGAATACTCTGCACGGGCACCAGAGGGGGTATTAGGATTTAGGAATGTGCGCGTGTGTGTGTAGTTCTTGCCTATTACGTTACAGAGCCCGTAAGTCTATGTGTGCATACACCTCACTGTTTATGTGCGTGCGGTAGGAACGCAGCGTGACACTTCCCAGGATAAGGCTGTTGTTTTCTATGTTTTTGTTACTGTCAACAAATCCCACAAAAAGCCCCAAACCAACAATGTGTTGCTCCGTCTTTCAATACTTTCTCACCTCCCTACCTTGTCTGTGGCACTCAGCCTCGAGCTCTTTTGTTCCTACTAGGGAGGTAAATCCTTAAACACTGGCGCAAAATATATAGTTTCATTTTTTAAAGGAGTTTTAGCAAACATTCTTCAGACTACAGTAAATAATGCATTGGATGGGGTCTATTTTCTGCCACGGATGAATACACATTTGGTGCAATAGAGTATTTATGACACCAGGACACTATATGTGGAATTTAGTCAATATAATCTGCAGTTCCCATGCTCATTTAATCTGGTGCAATGCTGTAGCCAATTTTTGTGTCAGAGTCAGGTAGTCATCAACCTAGAGGCGATGATATTGACTTGCGGTTAAAGAGACATGAAGCCTTCTGGGTCATCACTTTACAGACCTTGAAAAGCTGCGTCTTACTTCTTTTTCTAAGACATTTCTAACCATTTAAGTTGGAGTACTATGTCCAATCACCAGGTGGCAGACCCCCAAAGCTTTGTCCACATTTCAGTTTGATTACTATCCCCGTGTCTGTCGTTTTGTTAAATGGCATCATACATTCAAAATGGTAAAGGGAAGACAAGATGCATCAAATAACTGTGGAATAACTGTAAATCCTCTTATTCTCAGAAAACCAGACATTAAAAAAATATCCAACTTAATAGGTTAGAAATACTTTTATGCAGGTTTTAATTACATTTTTCTTGTACATTTTTTCTGCAACTGAAAATACATCTGTCCACCCCGGTGGACGTTATGCGCCAAAGGGTATATTCTGCCTATTTTGATTACCCTATTTTTACATGTTTCATTTGAATTATGATATAATTAACACTTGAATAGTTTAATTAAACAGCGATATTAAACAGTCTTCAGATTTTTATCTACATCCAGAACCAATTATCTAAATATAGGCCCAATAGGCAGAACATTCCATTAAGCGCATAATGTCAAATGGGGTGGACAGACGTATTTGCAGTCACAGAAAAAAAAGTATTTCTACTATCTCTTTTTTATTAGACAAGTATTGTTTTACATCTAACTTTTTATGAGTAATGCCTGATTGGTCCATGTGGATAAAAATGGTCTATCCTTTTGTCTGGTAAAATAACGAGTTGAAGGTCTGTGTACACGGATGTTGTTATTAAATGAGCTTGTTAATTAACTAGCCCTGATCCAGGTCTGTAGAACTAAAAATATGTTTTTGTATATTCAATATGTTATTTTATGTGAACCTGCCATTTCAGGCATTCAGTGGTCAGAAGGTTTGTGAATGTTGAGAATGGCCCTGACACACCTGGCCGACAGTCTGCCTTTGGCAAATGCTGGACAGTTGGTAAGCATCTGTGGCCCTGTTTGTTGGGGTGTGTCCCGCACTGTTGGCACTCGGCACTCGAGAAAATACTCTGATTGGCTTTCCAGCTTAACGAATCAGTGCACGAGAAGAAAAGCGGAAAAAGTAAGGCGCCGTCTCTCGGCTTGTTGCTTCAGTATCCATGATTTCACCCATTTAGTGCATTTTCTCCATTTTCACTCTTCACAAATGTCATTTCCAACTTTTTGTCAGACATATTCTTGATCTGAAGTGGCTTTATTAGTGAGAATTGTGTGAAAATGGTAGGTAAACACTGCTTTATCCTAACAATGGTGTGTTTATCCGCTATCTTCCCGTTTCCATTTAGAATGACGAATGCAGACTACCGCCAACACAGGAGCCAGTTGGCCATCGGCGTAAGCTCGCTGTTGTCTGTTTGGTGTATCTGGGCACTTACAAAAAACCCAAACTTTCTCAGGTACCTTTTTCAAAGACATTTTCATAGGTCACTGTGGGAAAAGCAAAGGTGTGAATAATAAAATCGTGAGGGAGGAATTCCATTAAGGATTGTGGTATTGAGTACACCGACACTGATGTAGGAGCAACTTGAATCCACTTAAGTAAGTCATGTTTTTATTATAAATCCACTTGATACCTAAGTTCTGATAGGTGAGGGAGACAGAGAGCACATCCGCTGTTTACTTATGAATGTAGTAATGGCAGGGGAAATGACTGTAGTTAGTTCAACAGCAACTGAACTCAGCAATTCCTCATTCAATGCTGAGCCCTCTCTGCATTCACTAATAGATTTCCTATTCTTGTCTAATTAAAAAGGGAAGCCTTTTTCCCCTGAAAGGCTCCCAGAGCTATATTGAAGGGTGGAGAGGTCGCTGGGAATCCATCAGATGTGATGCAGTTAATCAGCATAAAGCCTGCTCCAGTGCACTGCTAAACAACAACTGCAGGAATGGGCCCAACCCTCACACTGCGCCACACTGGCAGGCACGGAGGCGAGATAGGATTCATATACAGTATTGTCTAGAATTTTTAAGCCACAATACCTGATAGTTCCTCTATTCTCTCTAAACAGGGTAATTAAAGGGGATTTAAAAATAACTACAGAGACAGGAGGAGAGAGAGCAATATGGTGAGCGAGAAGGGGTTTGTGGGAGACAATATAAAGAAAATGAGAGGACAGAGCCCGCGCCCACAGTAATTACCTGTCTCTACTTCATATCTTTCTGAGCGACAACAAAAGAAGTTGGGAAAGAGGAGGGGAGGCAGGAGACAGATGGAGGAGAGGAGGGAAGAAAAAAAGGTGAGCATATACAGGAGGAGAAAAATCACTATGACACTCCTGACACCCACATCATTCTGCAGCAAACTGGCAAGTCAGTAATAAAGGCTGACTCAACCTCCTCCAGCGATGCACACTTTGCCTTTCTCTTTGTTCCACACACCTATGATTAAGGTACAGCAGGTATCTGATCTTGAGTTAGAAGCAGCAAGTGGCAGAGCTGGTCGTGGAGACAACACATGAGTCAAGGGAGACGTTTCCTATTGTTCAGCGTTCAAGTAGCTAGACAGCAACATGAGTGTTATCTAAGTACGTTAAATGTGGCAATCATCAGCAGCCTGCCTACTGTGTCTGCTGTCCATCTGTAGCTTGGCTAACGATCACCTAATCATAGCTGTAGCAAAAACAACAGATATATGGAGGCTGCTGGCATCTTTTTAAGTCAAGATGAAATGAAGCATGCCTTTCTAAAACCTTTAAGATACAAAGACAAAAAATTATTTGCTTCTTATATCAAAATCCAGTCGTGTTTTCTTCCTGTAATCACAATATGAGCTCTGCACCAGCCTCATTCACACCAAAGCAGGCATTGTGGTGAAAACACCAGTCCTCCCATTAATTTTGAGTGTGGGTACTTTGAGGCTGCGGTAGTGTTGACCACAGGGGCTGCCGAATACAATGCAGCTACCCTGCAGTAAAAAAAATTATAACGGAATCAGCTTTTGGAGAAACGCAACCTAACGTCACACTGCAGAGGTCAATCACATAAGCTGGTGATGAGGCCGGCTGGCCAACAGTATTGTTGTTCAAGACATTTACAATGAACATCCATTTCTCAGTGTTCAAATCCTGCTTGGCTATCCTGTTTTACTCAGAAATAAGTCACAATACTGAAGCTATGTACTCTCGAAAATACCGTTTCATCTGGACTTTTGTCTGAGGGAACCGATGAGACTTACACACATGTGTCCAAAGCAGGAACTGGCTTCAGGGAGGAACAGGTGGAACTGAAACTCTGCCATTCATTTGCAGTTATCAGAGCTGGCCAGACACGCATGGACACATACAGTACATACACACAGGTATGCACGTACAGCAGGTGTACAAAGTCATGTCCACATACACACACATTTATATGTGCACAAGCAGAGGCACAGACAACAGACTGTATTCACACACACACAGTGAAAGCAAACAGTAGACGCTGACACTGGCTTCCTGGACTGCCTCTCTCACTGTGCGGGATGCCAGAGGAGGAGAGAGAGAGAGAGAGCAAGAGAAGCAGCGATGCTGCTGTAAAGACATCATTTCCATTGTGTACCAGGGAAAGTGGTGGCAACACAAAATGGTAATGACAGTTAAGGCGTTTAGTCACGGACTCACTGGAAGGAACTGAAAAAAAAACACCCTCATTTTGACATAACCGACATTCTCTGAGGCACCGCTATGGGGTCCAAAATAACTATGATGCAGAAGGACATACACACTGTGTGGCATTCAGTGCACCTAAAAAGAGTGGGAAAGATAAAATACACAAACAGGCACACATGCACGTACAGCACAGCGGCGCTTATACACACATGTTAATGTCAGTGGGAGGGCTCTTCTACATCAGTCAGTCTTACAGAGATCTCTTTGTGTCTCCACCCCGGGGCTGAGAGGCTTTGACTGCACACTATATGTATGATTTCGAGTACTGAGTGACAAGGAAAGGGCGAGGGTTGCATCAACCTCGTGAGGCTCCATAAGTCCCGGGAGAAAAAAGAGGAAGAGGTGAAGGCAAACAGAATAACAGAGAAATGCAGAAAAACGTTGAAAAGAGACAGATGATGTCAGACGTGAGTCATAATGAGACCTCCGGTTTGTTTGGTTCGTAGTGTTTGAAGGGAAAAACCTCCACTGGTAAAAATCCTTTCATACCCCGTCCTCTCCACACTCTCTGTATAACATACCACATTCACACATGTCTAAAAGTGTATGCAAATACGCACACAGACGCCTGTGTATCGTAACCCTTCATTAATTTGGACTCTTAAGGGCATGCTGAACAGCGTGTCCATTGTTGCTCCGTGGATGAGATCAAATATGCCACAATCTCTCTATTTTCTGTCACCGTCCCCTGTGGTTGCTAATGGTCACCTTCTTATCTTTTAATTGGACGGAGGTTTTTCTAGAGAGCTCTTTTCTTGAGGACACTGTATAATGAGAGGGTTATTTAAGGGCCTCTAATTGACCTTCAGCCTTTTCATATCCTGCCATGAGAGCCACACTGCAGATGGCACTGTTATAACACAACCGCAAGTAAATCTTATTCTGGCGAGACAGCAACTACAGTCCCAAAGTTAGGTGGCCTCCACTGCCTGTTGGAGGAAAGAGAGGAGATGTCTGCAGGGAGGAGTGATTCAAGATGTAAGGAGGCCAATTACCACTGGACTGCTGGCGAGGAGAACAGGGATTGCAGAGAGAGCAGAGCAAGAAAGGCCATAACATGATCAGTGTGAAAATGGCCATCATAGTATTGTAACATCATTAGCAAGCGCATAAAGGAGGATGAGCAGAGAATGAGAGAAAAAAAATGCTAATGTAAGTACAAGGTGTTATACTGTAAGCAACATGCTCACCTGCAGAACTTCCCCACGAGTCGTTCAAATTAAACCACACTTTGAAGCCATTAGTGCTACTGCAGCTAGTTTCGAAATGAGACTTCAGAAGCAGCTCTAACCTTGCTTTTAAGTACAAAATTGTACTGTAGTGATACAAAATTGTATTCACATATAGGTTTCACACTTGAGCCATTATCCCAGTGTGCATTTCAGAGGAGACCTTGTCTTACATAGCAGGAAGTCGACACAAAATGGAAGCAATATGACAGCTTTGCAGTAGCCACTTGAACATAAGTGGTGCAGTAAGGTAATTGGCTACATACTGTAAAGAGAGAAAGATATTTCCGTTCTATTTGTTCTTTTATACTGTATACACACACACACACACACACACACACACACACACACACACACACACACACTGAGGCACACACAGAGCAAGTTTCAACGATACTGTGCAACACTTTTCTTAGAATTTGAGAAACGTATTAATTTTTTGTCACTGCTTCTTGATGCTTTGGCAATATTGTTTTTGTGACATTCATGCAATAAAGCAAACTTGAATGGTGTTGAATTGAGAGAGAGAGAGAGAGAGAGGGGATTGAAAGCAAAATGCTGCCCTAACATGGGTGAGTTACACCAGGAGGAGAATACATAACAATAAAGCTTTGTTTTTCTATTCACCACATTTGACGGTACTGCTGCACTATGCAACCTGCAGTGTTTCAGGAGGCTTATGAGGGCAGCGCTCATGGAAATATTTGTCAAGACAACTTCAGCAAAAAAAGAGCCGAGCCATATTTGATACTGCAGATTCCTGCAGAGATCCATACATTTTAAACAGCAAAAGGCTTTGATTCTTATGAAAGATGCAGAGAGGTTGAGGTTCTGGTTGTGGGGATGATGAATGCTGTTCCATATACAAAAAATATCATTTTTTCATGCACTATTTCGTGCATTTTTAGATTTTGAGCTGTTACCTCTCATCATAACATGGTCTTTCAGACAATTAGAAAGAAAATGCTCATAAGCATAAGTAAGCACTGAAGACTTAACACTGAAAATAACTGCCTGAATGTAAGTGAACAACTGCGGAAGATTCCTGGTGATATCTATTAACAAAATCTTACACCATTCACCGGCAGTGTCTCCTCTTAAAAGTAAGTACGTTGAGTTTGTAGTTGAGCAAAATAAATAAATGCTTAAAGACACATCAGAGAGGCCCTCACTCTAAAGATTTTAAACAATTAAATTAATTTCTTTATTTAAATTCAAGTTCAACCTCAGTCTGAAGCACAATGTCATAGAAAAGGAGCTCAGGGTGCTTTCTTCTTTGAATGAATTATGAGAATTTGCCTCTCTATAGAAGCATGCCAGACACATCGTATAGTCTGGAGCTACACCGTTAAAGGAATAGTTCAACATTTTAGGACATTTTCTTGTTGAGAAAAAGGTGAAAAGATCAATCTAATCTCATATTTCAGCCTGCCAGCACCTCAAAAGCATAATACTTAATATGTTACTGTATATCTGGTTTGTTTAGGTTGTCCAAAAAAAAATAAGTGAAATTAACTATTGAACATGAAGCCATTTGGAGTAATCTAATAACTGGCGTCATATGTTTGAAATGTTTTTTTGTAGTCAAGATACAATTGAGCTGAAACCATTAAATAGACCAGTTAATACAATATAGCAGTCATTTAGTCTGTGTTTCCAAATCTGATTTCAAATTCAACACTTTATTTGTCCCCGAGGGGCCATTTAAAAGGCATGAGGAGCAGCATCATTAAACAAGGACAAACAGAATATCAACAACATAAAATCATATAAAGTGCTATAGTCAGTATTTTCAGTGACCGTCACAGTCAAAGTGCTCTGTGCTTCATGGCAAAGTGCTGTGTGCTGTGTGCTGTGTGCATTCAGTCAGTTGAGGGGGGCAGTGATGTTGGGACAGGGAGGGGTCAGAGTTCAGGAGCTGGACTGCTGTGGGGACAAAGGTGGCCCTCCTCCTTTGTGTTCTGCAGCGTGGACAGCGCAGCCTGCGGCCTCAATTTGGATTGTGTTCTGAAATATCCCTGAGGTGATAGAAGGCTACTTTAGTGATGAGCTGATGTATGAATAGAAATTCAGGTGAGCATCAATGACAACTTTTAGGTTTTTGACCTGATCAGTTGCAGGAAGGCACAGATCTGCTGCCTCTTTTCTATCATCCCCAGGACAGAGGGACGTCGTTAGTCTTAAACCCTGGCCTCTCAGCCTTTGCAGTCACTCACAGGAATTATTAAACTGAATGAGTTTTTGTCAAGTAAGAGACTGATGTCCTCCAAGCAGCCAAAGCATTCTAACACATTCATGTTACCGGGACACAGTGAAATGCAGAGTTGCGCGTCACCTGCATAGCTATGATAACTTATCTCAAGCACTCTTGAAAATATTTGCTAATTAAGTATCTCATCTCAACAGGGTATTGTAGCACACTTTTACTAAAAGGAGACTAATTCACTGGCCTCGGAAACGTAAGCATATGTACATTGCTTTTACTGAAAAACACTTGATTATTGACCTACACTTCAAAAGGCTTCAAACGACAGATTCATAATTTTAATTCCAGCACTCCTGCTCGGGTACCAGCCCTACAGGCCGAGATAATGATAATAACCAGAGACTGAGGGTGTGTGTGTGGGTGGAGCGGGGTAGGTCAGGCAAGATTAATTGTGGGGGATGTAAATTTCATTCGTCACATGCAGATTGATGTCAATTTTAATTGAATTAAAACAATGTGAACCCTGGCCTGCTTGGAGTCTAGGAGGACGGCTGGTGAATAGTGATGAAGTGAGTCGGAGACCACTTGAGAGAAGGGGGGAGGGGGCGGGGAAGGTTAGGGGTGAAAGACAGACAGCGAGAGAGGGGGAGATTAGTTAATGATGAGAGTGATAGTTGACCTTAAACTAATGAGCCATTCTGCCCCACCCCACACTGGTAATACCACCGTTTCATGAGCAAATTTATAGACATCCACAGACTAAAGACCTACATACCAGACTTCTGACATACGGCTGTGACCAGTGTCGGGCAAGTTACTTCCATCTGTAATGTTTAACATATTACTAGTTACAAACATTTCATAAAGTTATTTTATATTTATCAAGTTATAAGTTACTTTTGTAATCAGTACTGATGCACCAGATTAACCACAGAAGTACGACTTGGCATTATGGGAGATCTCATATTGTTCTGCTACTTTATCCTCAGATTAACCTGGTCTGTGTTGCCTACAAAATCTTTTACTATCATTTAAAAAATTTCTCTCCCTGCAGAAAATGTGCAACTGTCTGACGTGGTGGGACTTTGCACGATAACACAATGAAATAGCTTGGCTCGCACGCAACCCAACTACCCATCCATACACCGTTGGAAAGGGAAAATGATTGGCTACGTACTTGAGTGATTAATTTGTTGATACCCAGTAACAGCTCGTTCTAGCAAAGATGCATGCAAGAGCAGATAGGCCTTCCATACTGGGGGCAACAGGGGCAGACCTGTGGTGACAGCTGAACAGAAAAAGGTGGAGACAATTTCTTTCTTCTTTCACTTTCATTTTATGAAAAAAAAAAAAGATCTGATTCCTTTGATCAGTGGACCCTTGCGAACAAAAGGAATATAAATAAGAGGAATTAACCAAAATTAGGACTGTGTGACCACTTCAAAGGTAGGGAGTAACCACTCTTTTTCTGTTTCTTTTGCTGACCAGTGCCGGCAAATCAGAATGAACCAAATGGCACACAGTAGAGCGCATCCCCCAGGGCCCAACAGTCCCCTTTAATTCACACATATTTTACATCCAAATTTGTGTTAGGATCTGCATCAAAAAACTTGCCGTCTTGCAATTTTGAAAAAAATCCTGGCTCTGTCCCTTTATCTGGATCCTCACCAAAAGTCAATGCAGTCTATTCATCCTCCATCCAAGTTGGTTCCAACGTGGAAATCCATTCAGTAGTTTTTGTGTAATCCTGCTGAAATCAACCAACCAACTAACCAGCCACCAAACTGTTATACGCGAAGACATAACCTTGTTGGCTTCCTTGTTAAATTAACTGAATGACTGATTTTTGGAGATTCTAACCGATCTAAGCATGTATAGTTAATAAAAGTTAATAGTTGCACACTCTTAAATGGGTCAACAGTGAACCGGTGGGTCTGTCCAGGTTGAAAAACATCTACAAATACTTAATTCCAGTTGGAAACGCATTACTGGACGTAGCTACTGTAATAATATTACTGTAATTTGTATTAAAGACACATTATATAGAGCTGTTACTGCTCAATATACTGCTTAAGTAATATATTACTGTAATGCATTACTTTTGCAGTGCATTACCACCAGCACTGGTTGTGACAGACAGCAGCTTATACTGTACATTTCACACATATACAATCCTTTTACAATGTGTGCACTGGCCCCTCATGGCTGTGATTGATGTATGTGTATATGTGTACACAGGTGCATACATGTGTGTAGGCGGAGTGACGAAAAGTCAACTGCTGGAGTAACACTTATCTCAGGTGTGATTTTATCATCTTCTCCCCAAGGACATGTGCCTGAGGTGGAGTGTTTAGCGTGACCACGACAGCTCGGCAACACTGCAAGTGTCGATGTATTCACGCAAGACTCGAGCATATAGGCGGCGGGATGGAGAAGGTTTCAGTCGAGAGCGAAACTCATCTCATTTTGTCACCCCACACCTCTTATCTCGACCCACTCGCTCGCTCGCTAGGATAATATCAGGGCTAATCGCAGCCACTCCATCCATCTATCCACCTCCAGCTGGGTGGATGGGGGAAAGAGAGCAGACAGTGGAGGTGCGGACGCCACGGTCCTGCTTCTGCCTCCGTCCTCTCCTGCAGTTCCAGCATCTGCAGTGGTGAGACCACGCCGGCCAGGTAAACGCCAAGCTATCGCCATGATAGGCAAATAAATAAATCACAAAGAGCTGCGCACAAAGTCCTGCGTCACACGTGCACACACAGGCCGTAACATTTTATAAGGTTGTGAAGTGTTCATGCTTCTGAAGGTGACCCTGCAGCAGAAGAACTGTAAGGAACCTTTTACTGCGATGAGACGATGTCCTGAATCACCTCCCCGCACCTCAGCTCCTCACTACACACAAACACACTTTCTCTCTCACACACAACACACGTACATACAATATTGTCCTATATCGAATGTAAGATCTAGACCAGAGAGGCAAGGACAATCAGGTTACTATAGTGTGAGACCCATGGTTGAATCTTAAAGGGACAGTTCCCCCCAAAATCAAAAACACATATTTTCCCTCCTGTGTGGTCGTGGTATTTATCCAACTAGATTGTTTTGGTTCAAGTTACAGAGTTTTTGGGGACATTGGCTGACATTGGAGATGTCCGTCTTCTTCTCAATATCATAGAACTTGATGGCATTTGGCTTGTAGTGCCCAAAGCACCAAAAACAACACGCTGGAAAAACTCCAGAGCTCATGAAACGGTGCCTTAAGATAATCCACAGGCCTTGTTGTGAGCAGTTTCACGTGGGAACTATTTCATTTCTACCGAGCTGAACCGTATCACCGGACAGAAGGAAACGTGAACCCACTCATTGACGAGAGGCTCGTGCAAACATTAGAAATAGGCGCCCTTCTCTTCGCTGAGCTTAACGTAAACTAGCTTAGTAAACTAGCATCTAGTCCATGAGTAGATGAACTTCTTTGTGGTTGGAAGTTGTTCAGTTTAGTTTATTTCTGTAATTTTCCAACTTATAAAACACAAATACACTGGTAGATAGACGATTAAGAAATTTACTGTAATGCTTTTCTAGCTTCAGAAAACAAATCAATCAAACAAACAAACAAACATAAACACATAAACAAAACAGGACCGAAAAGGTGTAGGCTGAAACCTTATTACACATACCCTTTTAACACTAATTCTATTTTGTCAGCCGCCTTTAAATCACACAGAGCAATTAAAGAAAGTAACAGCAACTAAGAACATTTACATTTTACATACAGAAATCCCAAACTCATTTCATGTACACACTGGTATTCACACTTCTGTTTTATATTTGTTAATCCTCTTGTGTTTGAATCATTTTTTAAATCTATTGTGTGTATTGCGCTCTTTCATTTCCATTTCTAAATCATACCATAGATGTACTCCATATACTGAGACACATCTTTGTTTTACATAAGTTCTGGTCTGTTTTGTGTGAATATACAGTTCCCTCTCAGTTCATATGGACATTTTCTTACTGGAACAACCTCTGGATACAGTCAGGTAACATGTTGTTGTATATATCAGTGATGCTATTTTGAGGTCTACAGCTTCTCTGAATTTGATTGCCTGTGAATTTATGAATAGTGTTTGTTTGGCGGTAATCAGCTCTGTTTATGATTCTGATTGCTCTCTTCTGAAGCAAGACAATCGGACTTGTGATTGTTTTATATGTTTTTTCCCCCAAACCTCCACACGGTATGTAATGTATGGAAGTATGAATGTACGATACAATATGTGTAATGAATTTACGCTAAGAATGTCTTTTGTTTTTTTTCAATATTGCGACAGACTTTGATATTTGCCGTCATTTGGAAGAGAGAAAATAGTTCCCACGTGAAACTGCTCACAACAAGAGCTGTGGATCATCTTGAGTAATCGGGTCAAGACTTCTGGAAAGAGACATTGCTGTTGAGTTTTTCACAGCATTGTTTGGCACTTTGAGCACCACAAGCCGAGCGTCATCTGGTTCCATTATACAAGAGAAGACGGACATCTCCAAAACTTGGCAGCTCGCACCAAAACAATCTAAATGGATAAATAGCACTACAGATAAGAGGGAAAAATATGTGTCCTTGACTCTGAGGTGAACTGCCCCTTTAATTATAACAGCACTTGCAGAAGATGTAAAATTCCAGTCAAAAAACGAAGTGAGCAGGGAATAAAACAAAAACCACGCGCAAACAAACACCCGAAGCAGTCACATACTTCATTTTCACGCGTGTGTATTCATCCACAGTACATAAAGCGAGTTTCCCAAAGCACCTCCCCTCTCAGCGTGGATATTCTACAAGAGGTAATGTAAAGTAGATGATTCCTATCCTCCCCTCGATTTCCTCCTGCCCTCTGCACTCCCAATTCACTGTGCCAAATGGTACATTTACATTGGTCGTAACCTCAATCACCATGCTCGCAGGCTATGCTGAATGTGCAGACAGACATTTCTACAGTGAGGGGATGCAGACAGAGGTATAATGGGAGCAATAGATAGAAACCCACGCCCGAGGCATCCATCAAACCAAACGACTCCATTACAGTAAGTCGGACAGAGGCAAACGGTAATGTGCACTGTGATAAACACTGGGATAATAGTCTGTTTATAGTCCTGGACACACTGTTTCTGCTGGGAAACACTGGCGAGGAATACAGATAAGATACAAGAGCAGCAACCTCTCTATCTTTTTCATTCTTTCTATCTCTTCTCCTCTCTCTTCCTCGCTGTTATCAGTCACGTTCACTCCCTTGTTCTCTTTATCCTTTTCCGCTCTCTCTGTATAATATTTTCCTTCCTTGCAGAACGCAGGAGGGAGCTGCATACATCAGCTGAACAGGGCTTTTATCTGGTGTTATACTAGTGTAGCATTATCATCCCGGTGCTGGAATGAGGCCTAGGAGAACCATAAAAATTGAATGGAAATGATTCAGATGTTCTATTAAAAAACAGACATCACAGCCCACCAGACAGACGCAGGTACGCATGTATAACAAACACACGAGGAAGCCCAAACTGTACATGCATGTATCAATTAATCATAGCCGGGTCGTTTCAGCTGAGGCGTTGCTTCTTGTGTCTCTGATAGCAGAAAATGGTAAACACGAGAGTAGACTAATCTGACCACGCTCTGTATTCCTCAGAGGACCCGGGAAAAAAGCGAACCTGCTGCTGCTATGAATCAATTATAAGAGTACACAAAAAGGCACTCTCTTTACAGATGGGAGGTTGAGGTGAAGGTCTGTGGAGGGGAGAGAGAAAACAAAATCTTTCCATCTGTTGATAATGGTGTTTTAACTCTCAATGCACACTCCCAATGCTGCACAGGCCGTACTCGGCTGAGTCCACATGCCCAGAATGAGATAAGAACATTTAAATTTGGCCTGACACACAGCGGAGAGAACATAAAATGAGGGAAGGGGTCGCTGTTTCTTTTACATTTCTATTAACCTGAGGAGCATCGGCGCTTGATGAAGGGGCTCCTGGATCAGCCCGATCTGGGTGAGCCTGTGTTTATGCCCATAGTTAACCTCTATTACAAGACTGACCTCAGCACAGATATCAGCTTCTGTACTGATTCTAATGGAGGCCGTGCAGCAGGGCCAGAACAGAAGACACACACGGACATGCAGACACACACACATACAATTTTCAGCGAGCCAGGGTCAAAGCAAAGGCCAGTGTCTATTGCGCTATATTTAAGATCAGTTAAACTTAATGACCTCCTTCATCCCCTTGGCCTATCAAATAAACTACAACATTAGCCCTCAGATCGCAGACATAGTTTGGACTTTTATGCTCGCCGTCCAGGCAATGTCGGTTTTAACAGGATGTGATAAAATGTGGATAATCTCACGCCCACTTGAGGGGATGATGGTGTGGGTTTATTAAAGGAAATGAGCCTATGGCCAGAGTGAGCTCATCTAATTCTACCAGGATACTGCAGCTTTAAGGAGGAGGCGCCCCTCTGGTTTTATAATAAGGTAAAATGCTGTGGTGATATAGAGAACGCCATTTTTTTTACAGCAGGGGCAGCACAGCTGATGACACACAATTGGTGACAAAGAAAGGCACCTATTGTGGTGTGTAAAGAAGAAAATCATTTCCTCTACATAGCCATCGATGTTTTGCTGCTGGAAGCGTGTTTTAATAAACACGGCGCACAGGCTCAGTCAGTTTACTAGGGGACATTAAACATTGCCTTAATTTTGGAGATGTGCTACATGTAAATGACTTCATGTACCGCAAGATGATCCCCCATGTCAACCTGCTGCGTTAAAGCCGCGCCACATAACATTGCATCCTCTATTTTGATGACTTATTGACGTTTCATTATGGGGAACATGCGTCACGATTCCTCTGCCAGTGTGTAGGTGTCTCTGTGTGGCTGTATGTGTGCATGCAAGCGTTACACAAAAGCAAACAACACTAAAAATATGGAACAATGGATTTTTTAAATTTAACTCTGAAGCTTGCTGTTCATTGTTATATATTTTCTATTGGCTCTACTTCTCCAGCCAGGATTTTTGGATATTCTTACCTCACATTGCACACAGGCATTATGAAGGGCTCATGTATAGAAAGAAAATGGCAGCCACACACACCTCTTTCTCATTATCAGTGTTTCTTCCTCTTCCTTTCTGCCTTTGTGATGTTTCTCTCCCTCTCGCCACATCCCCATTCTTCCTCTCTGTGATGTCATTAGTGTGAACTGTGTATATTTATAACCCAATAAAGTTTTTACGACCACCGTCATTATAGAACATTGAGGTCATGGCTGACAGGCTAACAAACACACAAGGATAATGCCAAAGTACATACAGCAAATAGCCAACATGAACTCACTCGCCCACACATACAAACTCTATAGAACACAGCTGCACACGTTTAATATGTGTTGATAGGTAAAGCAGATAGGTAAAATAAAATAATTGGAATCACCTAATTAAATCACAAAGATGAATTAATACACATATTTTAGGTATTCGTCCTGGTACGAGCCCTGCAGATAGTCGTCTGTCGCCAAAAGGTGAGAGGGATTTAGTTTGTATTGCTCAAAAAATGAAAACACAGCAGCATTGTGTCTTCCCATAAATATTGTCCTGATAAAATCTGCAGACCTGAGAAAAAATGTAGTTAAAAAAGGTAAAAAATAGTCTCTGGACAGAGATTATAGGTTCGTCTGCATGTAAAAGTCCACACCATCAGAAGCTCCTCTCTCCCACAGAAAACACTGCTCCTGAAACGCCTCTTCGGTCGTGCCGCCTCTAATTCTGTGACTTTGTGACATCACTCTGTGTCACCATGTTTGCATAATGTATGCCTTGTAGCTAGTTTGGCATGTAAGAATTGATTAGTGGAAGCTCCTCTGTTGCTGTTAGTGGTGCTGGCCCGGACATGTGTGAGTTGACCAATTAGAGTAGACTGTTTAATTGGGAGGGGGGATCCTTAAAGAGACAGGAGCTAAAACAGAGCGTCTCATACAGAATTTAGTGGCACTGGCACTTTACAGGACAACATGAAAGAACTTGAGGTCCTCCACTGCGATGGTAATGTTGTTAAAATGAAATCTAGCAGATCTTCCTCCTATCTGCCTCATATTTATTGAGCCCCACCAGGGATTCAATGTGGGCCATCAATCACATAAGCCTGCCAATCTGGAAGCCACATCTCCAGGATCGCATTTTAGCCTCATCCAATAACACGCCATGCTCAGGTTGAGGTGTGTATCTCCCCGTTTGCTAGATAGCAAACCGTCTGTTTATCTCACGCTGCTATCGCCCTCATATCACACAAGAGCAATGACCAGCCACACAAATAAACACCAGAGGAGATACTAATCAAATGCTAACACTGCCTCTGTGTGGACCAACATTGAGCGCACTCACACTACGACTCTCTTTAAGTTGATGAATACAATAATGGAGCTTTACATTAAAAATGTTGCTCATTGTCTTGATTAAGATTTAAAACTAAACACTCAATCACAACATGCTGTAATGACCAAACAACCAGCGAAAATCAATGTGGATACCTTTTTGAGATTATAATCCATTAATCTAATTATATGCTCTTTACTATGCACCCCATCATAAACAGTGCCAAACTGATGTAATGAATGTACAGCATGAGTTTTTGTTGTTAATGATCGCCATATGATTATTACGGACTTGAGGTCAAGCAATGCTCATTTTATTTGCGACACCCTCACTGAGCATAATATAATTTTAGGCTTTAATTTGTATAATGCGACTCCAGTGGGAGCAGAACAATAGGTAGCTCGGGAAAAATGGCGCAATCGAGAGTGGTTTGAGAGAGAGGAGAAGGAATAAAAAAACTGCATTTGACCTTTTCATCAACGCTAATCAGAGCGGTTGACCTGGCAGGAGCGCACATGCTCAGTAAGCCCGATCCCCAGGTCTCACCCGGGAGTCTCAAACCAATGATTGAATGCATTTATTTGTCATGTGCTCACCTTGCAGCTGCTCAAGGCAGAGGGAGAGATAGAGAAAGAGAGACAGATAGAGAGAGATAGAGAGAGAGAGTGAGAGAGAGAGAGTGAGTGAGTGAGAGAGAGAGAGAGAGAGCACTGTAAATCTCCTGACCTTGGTCCTGGCTCTTTAGCTCTCTGTGTGAAGGGGTTTAGCCTATAGCCTTAAATATTTCAACACTGCTTGGTTGGCTGGAAAGTGCTGAGTTAGAAGAAGGGATAGAGGCCAGGCCTCAGCATTCAACCTCCCCCAGCAATTAACACAGCAGCAGGGCATCGCTGCAGTGCTCAGTGGTGTGTGTGAGTGTGTGTATGTGTGTGTCTTTGTTAACATTCATTCCTTTTCTTCAAGTGTATGTGCCTGTTATAACTTTCACTCCACTGATTCCTACAAGATTAGCAGTAGAGTTTCTACAATAGACACCCTTAGACTTTTTCACATTCAAAACCACATTTGAATTGTTATGTTTTTTGTCTTTCATGAAGACTTACCAGTTACTGTGAGCTCAGTCGTCCTCCTGACCACAAAGCCACCAAACTGGACTTCACAGGTGTAATTCCCAATATCATCTTCCTTTACCTCCTGGATGGACAGAATGTCTCTCTTCTGGATGATACTGGCACGCCACTGCTTTGGACGGCACTCCTGTACATTTGAGAAGGACAGGCAGGTCAAACTCACAACTCCCGCCCAAATCTTACTATTGATAAATCAAGAGGAGTGAAACGGCTGGCAGCAGACGGATGGAACGGTACCGTGTGCCGCACCATGTAGTCTGGAATGAAATATTCTGGGCAAGCCTGACATCATGAAATTTAAGACTTTCACTCCGCTTCATAATGAATTAGATCCATCACGTTTCAAGTGGTCTGAGCTGGGCACAAAAGCTTTCAAACATCACTGAGCATTACGAGAGTGGATGAAGTGGTAGGGATGCATAGCTTGGCACTGTGACATAAAAACTCCATACGGTAAAATGATAAGGCTGAGCCATTATCCTACTTATCTGATCAAGATTTATTGCACTGAACTGAATATTCTCCATTCAATACTCCGGTTGAGCCACGGAGGACAGACAATGCTATTTACAGTATTCTCTGCTGGCAAAATAAGTGTGTTTGTGCAGTGTATGCGCGCGCGCGTGTGTGTGTCTGTGTGTGAGTATATGTGTGTGTGTGGGTGACTCTATGACATGATCCTCTCTCCAGCCCCTCGGTGCTCTAGCAGTGACAACGATGGCTCTGCGGATTCTATTCCACCATTGCTCCCGGCAACCTTCGAATTCAATCATGGTGGCTCCGCAGTGGTCCAAATAACTCTAGGTTCCAGCACTCCCAGTCATTACCCTGACCGTAATTGAATTCTGGAAAAACCTAGAGGTCGAGCCCGGCTGAGCTAATCTACTGCTGATCTGCCTGTGATTAGTCTGGCCTGAGCCCTTCTCCGGGATGCACTTTGTTGTCCGCAGGCCGTGCCTGACCTGGGAAAGGCAAGAACCCAGGTGAGCGAGGAGAGGGCGCATGCTGAATAAAGATCAGGGACTACTGTTGGAGTGTTTGGAGGACATCCACTCGTTCCGCAGGGCAGAGAGTGACATCGCACAATTTTCTCCTCGCAGAAGTTTTGTGTTCATTATAAAAGCCATCTCTGTGGATGCCCTCTGCGCAGTCCTTGTTCTCTTTGGATGACTCTCGCAGTGCACTTATGTAATTCATCACAATCATTTGCATCCGTGCATTATCTGCCTAAGTGATCTGGAACCACGTTTCCAACAAGGCTTTTAAACATAAACAGCCAAGAAATTAGATGAAAACAAACCAGTGAACCATTCAAGAATATTCCACGGTTGTATAATCACAAAGACAGACTGCCTCCTTATTACGTTTCCCTAACACACAACAAATAACAGTAATCAAGACACACACGAAAAAAAAATCAATAGACCTCCATGCATGTATAATGACACACAAATCCGAACCACGGCATATACTTGATCGGTCAGAGAGCACGCCCACCTTGTACCAGGTGATGTCTGGTTCTTTGCCAGGTTCAACGTAGTCATCTATGTCAGGACACAGGATGTCTTTACTCTTGCTGAGCTCAGCCTTCTCGGTCCGTCTCATGTTGGAGTTGTAGCACAGGTTTGTGTCATTCTCCGCCACGGTCAGGGACATGGACACCTTCATGCAGTAGGTGGAGTTTCTGTGGGCAGAAAACAACAACACAACCGGATTAAGATCCATCCTTACTTGAGAGAATCTGGCAGTTCAGTTAAAACACATCTTTACTTTAGCAAAACTGATGTTACATTACAGGACATAAGGTGGGAAAATACTTCCCTTACAGAACAACATTCACACGACTACACATGCTCAAACAAGTGAAATGTAACGTTGCTCCTTTCTTAGTTATTTTCAGTCTTTTCCACCCCTCCTCTGCCTCGCTCCCCCTCCCCTATGTTTGTGGGGTTAGCAATAACGACGTGTTCAGCAGCTTTACCGAGTCAATGACTCACACTCACGACCACTAATGGATTTATGGGGGGAGTCAGCCGGGCCTGGGAATGCTAATCAGAGAAGAGACAAACGCTGAGAAGGGCCTCACAACATGACGGAAGAGAAAGCTGCTTGGTCATCAGAAGGTCCAACACACACTGCAACCCCCCCCCTCGTCTCCCAGTAACCATCAACACACTTCACCTCTGATCCACGCTAGCTGACAGAGAAGGATGTCTCTCTCTCTCTTACTTCGTTATTAATGTCATCATGATAATTATCATCATTTCAACCCCCATCACCACTGACACGATGCCATCCCATTGCACCTGCTTCCCCAGAAGTGGCTGTGACAAGGTGTTACCTCTAAAACTCACGCTACATGGCTAAAAGGAGAATACACATTGCTGCTGAAACAGCCTTAGTCTTGCATAGCCAAGGCCTATCTCCACAATGCTTATCCGTATATCTCAATCGTCTCAGGCATTTCTAGGCCCAGGATGCAGCAAAGTGCCCCTGGAAAATAGTATCAGGTGACCTTTCGGACACCGTTTTGGTGAACCATTTGCACGATTGGAACAAGCGGTAATCTCTGGTGCTGAAAAATGAAGCCAATGCAGAAGAACAAAAAACTGCAGTTCCTCGAATGGCAACTTGAGGCTTGCTCCAAAAGCCCGTGATCAAACTCATGCGGATAGGGTGAGGCAAAATGTGCTAATCTTTATGTGTAAACACTGATAGCTTGTTAGCCTTAGCTAGCCGTAGCTCGCTTTACCCCCACCCACGCTCCACCTTTTTGCCCATTTTTCATTCCCTGGGAGTTAAGTCAGGCTTGTCAAGACAGTAGCGGCCAGTACCACTCACATTGAGCTTTGGCGAGCCCTGGCATAGCAATGACTAAATCCCAGCACAAGAAAAGGTAACAGCTGCTAGCTTGTTTAGCTTTTTACCATTAGCGACCAGGTTAGTGTTGCAGTAAATTAACATTTTCAGCGAGTAGGTTGCTAGCTTCGGGGTTGTTGTTGTTTTTTCGTAGAGGAGGACTTTAAACGCAGAATGCTGAATGAAATAGTTGGCCAATGGCAGGCTCATACCAACAGTCTACATCTGGTGAGTCAGTCCTGGTTAGGATCAATCACCAAAACTGCTTGGTTTGGGTTAGGAAAAGATCTTTTTTTGGGTTAGGGTTAGGGTCTTATAATATAAGGTATGTAAGTGAAACTACAGGGGTTCCTACAGTGTCAAACTTAGAAGCGTAGGACCACTGACCAGGCTGCTGTATTGGACGCACTGGGAGTGAGAGCAGGCTGCTGGTACACAGTAGAGATTTGTGAAGTCATGCTTGTGTTTGGGGAGTGAGCACCAGAGTGCGCGCTCCTTCGGGGCAGGAGGTTGGCGTCAGATAAAAGAGTCTGTGAGGAGTGTGGAGGTGCAGAAGGTGGTTGAGGAGCCGGTGTAGTTTGTGAGTAAAGGATTTTTGCTTGATTCTGTTATGTGACAGGGAGCCAGCAAACTTTGGGACAGGACAGGTTGTACTGGAGATTATTAAGAAGTTCGGACAAAAAAATATAGTGAAGTAGAGCCTGACGGTAATGAAAGCCTGGATAAGAATGATGGGCAGAGGGAATGCCTCCAAACTATTACCACAAACTTGGAAGCCCACTGTAATCTAAAGCATCACTAGCTGTAGCGTTGTGGTTCTCCTCAATTTAAATTAAACAGCCCCGTCCAACCATAAAAACAGCCCCTGACTAAATGTCCACATGCTTTCATAATGTCTGTCTGTCTGTGTTTTTATTCTCTGCTGCCTGGTCCAGCCTGATTGTGATCTGACTCGGTCAGTCACACCGTCGGTCGAAGGCAGGCCGTGCGTACAGCCATATGGGCTTTCATTTCATTTCATTACATTACATTTACGGCTCACCAGATGCTCCCATTCACTGTAAATGACAGGGTTTCATATGATCTACTCAGGTTATGGAAGCAATAAGGGAGTCACCTCTCTCGTATAAACACCTCTGACCCCCTGGGACCATAAAACACAGATGTAGACACGCACCCACACACAACTGCACACACACACACACACACACACACACACACACACACGACACACGTGCTTAAAAGACAAATGTGGCTACATGCGGCATTAGAGGAGTGGGTAGAGATAGAGCAGAAGGAGAATAGCTACTTGGCGTGAGAAAGAAAAGATACTGTATACTTCTACAACATAGAAGATGACTAAAAGGGCATCTGGAAAATGCTGTAGGAAGCAAAAGTAAGATGCAAGATATCGCAACAGAGGTATGCCCTCTTGGTGCTGAAATCTAACACTATCGACTATCTAGAGGGAACAGAGTGGGAAGACGCGATGCTGTAGGCTCACAGAGTACTCTTGGATAATATACTTGTTTATAGAACAAATATGACCATGCAAACACGCTCGCAAAAACACACATGTGGACACGTACATGGACATGTAGGCACATTCACACACCTACGAAGTCAAACCCCCCCGCTCGCCGATGTAATGGGAAGATGATCAGAAATGACCTCTCGCAGTGGTGCACCTGAGCCACTTAAGTCCCCAGCGAACCAATAGGAGATACCTCCACATGTTAAATATTCACAGCGGGCGCCCTGTGGCATTGTGGGAAGATGTCAGTGGTGCAGCTTGATTGATGGACAGCCTGGGGTCGATGCATCCTGTGGTGTCTTTCACGTCTGTCACAATCTATTCAAGTGTAGCTGCTTTGGATATTAATCTGCGGCTCACGTTAGCTTTAATTCTCCACGCATTATTATCCCACATGTTGGATAATGTAATCACGGGAAGGAAATGCACGTGGTTTTACCCACTCCAGAACACAGACTCATTACTAGGATTATTATAAAATAATTGAGCAGGTGAAACGTAGAGCGGCGGAGGCAGTGTGCGCATGAGAGACGGAGCGAGGCCGAGAGGAAGAAAGATTGATGGATGTGAATCGATGTTACGGACCTTATGTGAGATGACATGCGGGGGAAAGAGAGAGGCAGAGAAAGAGCAAGGGAGGGAAAGAGAAGGAGAGCAAAGGGAAGCACATGGAGATTGCTATGTAAATGAAGTCACCTTCACATGAAAACTGGCGATTAGACTTAAATTTCCAGACAGAGAAGGACAAAGATAGCTATGCACACACGACGGTAAATGCACACATTTATGCGGCAGTGAAACACACACACACTCTGGTGCTCCTCCATATCTCTTTCTGAGAAAAACATCTGGAGGGCTTCAGTGAAAAGCTGAACTTAACACAAAGGGATTTACCTACATTTATAGATAGTACACAACACGCCCAGAGCTATTGGAAACTATCCTGCCATACACTACACAGTGCAGTCAGAAGGTATCAGGGCAGTGACACATTTTTTTGTTGCGTCGGCTTTTGTGCTCCAGCGCACTGGATTTGAAATGAAACAATGACTGTGGCTCTGAGGTGCCGGCTATCAGCTTTGATTTGACGGCGCTTTCATCAAGATCAGATTGAATTGCGATGCAATAAAATCATCGTAGCATAGTGTGCGGTCATCATCTCTTTCTAAATAGCTCATTGCCATCGCAACCGCCACATTTTCTGCTCACACTCTCCACGCATCTCATACCGCATCCAGGAAACACAAGTATCCCAAACTGTGGCGTTGTGTCAAAAATATCAATGTATCACATAACCTTGGGATGTAGAGGCATAGCACATCAGCTCCTTTAGTACCTCTGATCCTCCGACAGTCCCACGTATAATTACATAATTCATACTGTGGTAAAAACATGGGTAACTTCTGTAAAGGAAGGCCGATCTCTAAAGTTAAAGTTAATAGGGCAACGACATTCAGTTTTAATGATGTAGAGATTCATTAAAAAATCAGTTCACATCAAGGACTTTAAATAACAAAATAAAGTTATAATTTCACTATTTTAACATTTTGCAAATACAAAAAATAAGGCATTAATCTTAATGTGTGAACACAGATTTAGGGAAAAGCAAACCATCTATGACAATGAAAGACGTGGCAGCAGAGATGTTTATAGCCGTAAAATGAGGTCTCAGGACTAATTTACATTCAAATAACATTTGTGAAATATCGCACATACTCTGCATGCTCATTCTGAGAAGCTGAACAGTTCCAGTGGCACGTAATGTGCTTTTAATTGCATGCATTCATGATGCAAACGTGCAACTCATTATGGTATGGGGTTTCTGTAGTATACACACTGAGGTGACAGTTTATTAGATACATATTAAGTACATTTGAACAACAAACCAATACATCAGCAATACGGGCCTACCTTTATGAAGCTAATGGTTTATATTCAATTTTTGAGGCTCTGATTAAAATCCATAGTCATACTGTATGATTATGTAATACTTGTCCATCCCTAATGCCAGTGGGAGTTGTTAAAATATTAGGTATCAGTGAGATTGGATAAATGAAGATGTACTGCATGTACTCTAAAACTCCAACTGGGCGAAGTAAAAACAGAGGCATTTTGTTCCTCTTTTTGCCTGCAGGGAGTTTTAGGGGGAGAGTGTTCGGGTCATACGTGTGAAGATGTGTGACTCAAAAGCTTACTCCTGAACAAAAAGACAATTGATTTCAGCTCAGAGGCAAATCTCTTGCAGTGTTTTGATTAGAGTATCTGAGAAGTTTGAAATCTCCCCAGCTCAACGCGAGCAGACTGAGAAACACAGAGCTGGGGGCACTTTGTTACAACTGTAGTGCTCTGCAGAATTACAGTATGTCAGTGGTAGGAGAAGTACTCGGTACTAAAACACACTATAATGAGCATCATTAATAAATCAAGTAAAGTAATCAAGCTGAAGTTGAAAGTCATTTCACTGTTAATAATTGTTTATTGAAAAGTTGCAACTGAGATTTATGACGCTGTGTAAATGAGTTAATAACTGTGTAGTTCATCTATTAACATTATTTGGATGGCCATTATGAAGTTGTCAGTTTGTAAACCTTTACTAAAGTTGAATTAACTTTAAATTAACCATTTATTCAAGATGATTATTCTGATTATTATTATTAATAAGTGTTAGCAGTACAAGTCCTGTATTCAAATGTTACTTCAGTAAAATTGAAAAGGTACCAGCATCAAAATATACTTAAAATACCAAAAGTACTGTTTTTAGGACTAAGCTTAAATTATTACTGCTGCATTAATGTAAACATGACATTAATGTTGCAGCTGCTAATGTTGGAGCTAATTTGAACCACTTTATATGCTGATGGGAAGCTTAACATACATTAACATATCCTAATTTAACAGTCGATATATATTTTGTATTAAAAATCTAAAACTGCAAAGTAAGTGCAGTAAAAAGTACATTATTTCCCTCTGAAACGTTGTGGAGTAGAAGTATAAAGAAGCATTAAATTGAATCACTAAGAACACAATGAGTAACACTCCACCATTATAGTATACTCTGAATTCCCTAACACAACTTGAATAGAAACAAAGCTTCCTTAGAAGGAACTGTCAATATTCAAAGACAATATTAATTAATAGAGAGACAACACTGGAAAGTGTTTGTGCCAGATTCGTCCTACAGAGTGCAGTAATTACATTAAGTAGAGGCTGGGGTATCATTGCATGCAAACACACTCCTCCCGTCACACTCAATGTATCCTGCAAGCCTCTCTGGGTCTTTAAGAGGCCTTTAACTGGGTTTATTAAAAACTCTCTGAAATCAAGAGCTGCAATGAGGCGTTAATTGAGGGATGTTCTCTACTGTAAAGGTTAATAAGTTACCGCCACATAATTATGTATCTTGTATTAGGAAGAGTCTCTGTGTAACGGCCCACTAAAGCCTGTGTATGTGTGTGTGTTTGTGTCTTTGCTCCTGTTTGTATTCAGTTATTTCTCGTTGACTATATATCTCTCCACCCACACTTGACATGGCTTATAGTTCACTGGCTTACTCATTTTCTCTCTCTCTCTCTCTCTCTCTCTATCTATCTCTCTGTCTCTCTCTGTCACACACACACACGTATGAAACACAAACACAGCTGGAAACACTTAATAATAATTATAATATATATAATACCGTACTAAATGCTCACTTTATAGTTAATTACATTTTAGTTAATATTCATTTCACAATGAAATGCTTTATAAACCTATATGAAGAAAATAAACATCAGTTGCAACGTTATGGCCATCCACATAATGTTTACAGATGAGCTACACACAGTTTATTAAACATTTAGAAAGTTCTATGAACATCAGTTGCAACTTTATAACAAACAATTGATTTATAAATGTATTAGAGAGCCTTTCACTGGTTGGTAGCACTGAAATTACTATTAACTGCAGTTTACTGATTGATAAATGTACCATTTATTAATGATGGTTGGAATAAAGTGTTACCAACACCTGACAGTCATTAATCATAAGTTGATTTCAGTATTAACTCTGTCACAGATTAAAAAGTGCTTTGGGGATATGCTTACTGTCTTTCTATCTAAGAGCTCAAAGCTACTCTCCTTTCTGGAAAGGCATTTAGCTTTGCTTAGCTTTTAGCTTTACATAAAAAGTGGGGAACCAGTAAACTACAATTTTGTTATTTTTGTTTGCGCACAGATTAAACTGTTGCTAAGATAAGCTAATTGTCCTTCAAGTTTCAGGTCAATACTTGCACAGACATGTGAATTGTATTCTTCTTCTTATCTAAGTATCGGAGAGACTTTTATTTTATTTTTTATAAAATATTAAACTATATTTTCTTTACAAACAGCAAAACAACTTGTCAAAGGGGACATTAAAATGTATTTTCCCTGGTGTTATCCTACCGTAAGACGCAGGAGTAGAGGCCCGCATCCTGGAGGTCAGCTGGTCTGAACCAGATGGCATCCTCCTCCTTGCTCATACGTATGCCGTCGAAAGAGATGGGCTCCTCAAAGTCGCTGTGGCCCAGGCCAGAGCTGCGGTACCACATGAGGCTGAGGCCCACACTCTGTGCCTGGCTGTAGTTGGCCCGGATGTAACCATAGAACAGAGCGCACTTCAGCCGCACCGGCTCACCCTGCAGCACCCGGTACTTCAGGTAGTCCACTGACCAATCTGTACAGCCATCCACTACAGAGAAACAGACAGAGAGAGAGATGTTCATCAACACTTAATTAGTTTAGGTGATTAAGATGTAATAAAATATGTGTGAGCACACACAGAACATAGAAACATTATATTTACAGCAAAACAAACAAGCAATATTCTGCATCTTCATGTTACATTCAAGAAATATGAGAGGGATGCTGATTACCAGGTCATATATCAGCCACAGTAATCCTCTCGGTTAGAAAACACTTGCGTATGTAGCTTCTTCAGGAATACAACACTAAGCTGTGTACGGTATGCATCTACAAAAATGTTTCAAGGTGTATACTGCATGGATATTAATGTAGTGTGTTGGCTTTTGGAGGATTGCAACGCCTGTGGCAGACACGTCTCCAGCTCACACATTCAGGGCATGTGTGCCCCCTTGGCCTCTGCAGAGAAAGCTTAGACACTATTCTGCAATATCCAAACACGCAACCACTGGGAAATTTGGGACAGAACTGTAAGACATCTCCATAAATGATGTCAGGCTCCTCTGAGTGCTGAGAGTGCACCACAGCTCCAGTGTCAGAGAGTGCAAGCCCAGGTCATTAACTGGGAATACGCCTGGAGCGCTTGAAGCAAAGTGTGTTCCTTGTCTAACAATTCTATCAACTGATATATTTCTTTAGGCTCTTTGTCACAGAGCTAACAGGGCGGCTCAGCTATCATCCAATTTCTATGCACTGCATGCCACTCATTAAAGATACTCCACCCTGACCGGACTGGACTGAGAGTTTGGCCTACATGTCCGCCCAGGTTAGCGCGCATCAGTGAAAGTAGGGTAACTCATTTCGCAGATAAAATCACAGGCTAACACGTGCCGCACAGACGGAAACTGTATCTCCCAGTCTAGTTTGTGAATACATACATGTAGGGCCCGGCAAGTGAAAGGACATTTGACAACACTCAGAGACACTGGCACAGCCCCGCAGGCACACGGGTCTGCTCCAGTTCTCGCGAGCAGCTGAATTCCCAAGCTACTGGAGGTTAACCTATGGCCAGCTATCAGTCTCTGACTAATTAGCTACCATTTGTTTATCCAGCAGGTGTGTATTAGGGCATGTGTAACCAGAGAGATGGAGAGGGAGAGGAGTGGTGATGATGAGATAAAGTAATAAGAACCCTGCTGCGTGCCAGTCTGTGAGTGATACAGAGCCTCACAGGGACAGCTATGCTTGTAATTAATACTCTTAATTACCAGGGAAGTAATGTGTGTCTTTGTGTGTGTGTTTGCATGAGTGTGCATTCCCTATATGACTGGTTGTCTGCCTAATTATGTCTGTTAATTACCAGTAGGCTTAGCCGCAAATGTGTGTGTGCGTGCGCTTACATACGAACGTGAGAGTAACAGAAAGTGTGTGTGTGCGCGCGGTGTAATGTGTGAAACCCTGTCTAATTATCACTCCTAATAATGAGAGCGGGGCCCCTATAGATGCACACATGCACGCATGCGCTCTCGTATGCGCTCACATGCACTCATGACTTTAAACTAAATGTGAAATCTGTTGAGCGTCTCGCTGATGAACACTGTTAACAATTTAAGCGTGAGACAAGCTGTGTTTTTTGGCAATTGAGTTATATGATTGAATTATTCAAATATCACCCAAAAAGACAAGAGCGAAAACACTTTTCCATTATTATTTCATTAACAGCAGGATTCAGCTCAATTTTGTGCGTCTATCTCCTGCGAATATCTAGACGTTAAATAAGAGAGAATCATCAAAGACACACTAATCAACAGACGGCCTGTTCCTCCTCTGACATTAGACTGAATTTCCATTGAAGGCAGCAGGTGAGTCCCCTGCCCTCGCTGCATATCAATCTGCTAATCAGCAGGGGCAGCGCGGGCTTCATTCAGCCTTTACTTTATTCACCCTCCACACCTCTAATGGATATGACCTCTGCCTCTCTCTCACACTCTCCATTTCTGCCTCAACAAAAACTGTTTATTCTAACGAGCTCGTATCCCGATTCACGGTGAAAGCAAACATTTTATTCGGCGGCGCCGTGCCTGTCATTTGCTTTCACCGCCCGGATCTGCAGATGTCCGAGCGACAAGCTCACAAACGGCGTGAGGGCGTGCGCATGTAAACACACAACAGGGGGACCTTTCACTCCTCGCGGACCTCCCAATGGGAGTTGTCTAATGCAGTGGCCCTTTGTGTTGGAAACCATATTTACGTCTGAAACTCAAAACGGTTTTATCAACTCAATTAGAGGCTGACATTTCCCACATCCCCACGCTGGGCCGGAAAATCGATGCTTCCCGCTGGAGGAATACTGCAGTCCTCACCTCTCACTCTCTCTCTGCTGACAGCACATACACATCTATACACACACATACACGGGATCTCTCCCCTTTTTCCTCCCTGCGCCTCTGGGATATCACACCCTAAATAGCGATTCTGTTCAGCCTCTCTCGGACAAGCCCATACTGTAAAGGATGTTTCCATATGGACACATTCCCACATGGCTGTCGGACTGCTCCAGTGAATCTTACTGCAGCACTATAAGCTGCAGCACTCTCTGCAGCTGATGCCCTCACACTGCTACATCACATAGAGGACATGGGTCTGGATGATGCAGGGAAGAAATAGTGAGGGGGGGTGTCAAGCTACAGGATATGTGTGTGCTGCAGAAACCTTATTAGATTCTGCGTCGAGGCAGACCTGTCCATCTTACCAAGGCAATAAATACAGACCCCTGAGCTACTATAAATTTACCCACATTCATGCATAAACAAGCAAATGCGAACTCACAAGAGCCCAACCCCCAAACACACACAATCACAGAGCGGCCTACGTGTCATCTACATCAACTCCTGGTTTTTCTCTCCTCCATAATCAAATCCCCATTATCCTTCCACAACAGCATATAACTGGAGAGTGCCTCGCTGCTTTCCTACTTACGTGTCTCTCGCTGGATCTCATGTCGCCCTCTCTTCTCTCATCACTACCTGCTCTCCTAATGAAGTGTAATTATCAGATGTTGGGTGGGCGGCAGGGTTCTCGCAGGCCAGGAAGACATTCAATGATCTATATGTGGATAAGGACTCTTAATAACTTTCCGTCTCTCTCATTCTCATTCTCTCCTCCTCAGTTGACACCCACTCTGCACACATGACTCCATCTCCATCTCCGTATCCAGCCGACTCCTTCCCTCTGTCTTGGCGGTGATGCCTTTTTCATCCTCCACGGCCTGTTTTTTAATTGATCTTTAGCGTAATAATGAATAAATCCGTCTTTGTACTTTCATACAAAGCAGATTATTACGTCGCAGAACAAACATCTTGTATATCTTGTGTGTATGACCAACATTATCTACTATGGAAATGTACCAATGTTTTATTTGTCAGAGGCTAATTATGTACAATAGATCTCCATGGTGTTGTAGCGCCACAAGTGCGGGCACTGTGGCTGAGAGCTGTGCTGACCCCTCAAGGTAATTGCACAGCATCCATAGTAAATGGTTCACTGCACTGGTTAGCCCTGGGACACGATGAAAACACCACCCATAATCTTTCGGCAAATTATTCTCCTGTGCTGCTCATGTAACTCTTGTAAGTCATCTGTGCTGAGATAATTTGTAATAGTTGGATAACCAGAGTAGATAATGTGCAACAAAATATTCTTTATCAGCATTAGTCTTCAAAATGGGAGTCAGGTACCACACTTTGATCTGTTAGGCTCATTATGTTCGTTCTCTCTCTACTTTAGCATCAAGGTTAGTTAATAAAAGATCATCACAGATGACCACATCTAAATCTTTGCCTTTTTTAATCCACCAATGTATGTCTTATTTATGGGTTATTTGATAGGAACAGATAAAATATACATAGACAAACTGAAACAGCTGTCTGATGTCTGAGGCAATTACCACAGTGTTTATAGCAGGCCTCAGAATAGAAGTAGGTATTCTAACCCTCTGACCTGGGTGTACTCTGCGCTGCTGTGAGTGTTTAACCTGTTTTTATGCACATTTTCAATTTGTGAAAAAAAAACTGACTCTAAACACTGAAAGATGTTGAAATACCGCAACAGTGTTTGTAAAGTGCAATGGAAACAGACCTAGTGAATAAATCATGGTGTGCATGAAGCATGTGATTCAAACATCACTTGAGCTGCCCGTCCACTGAAGACATGAGAAATGGCAGCAGAAGAAAACATCAGGTACAGTAAGACTGTAACACTCTGCAAATAAATAGAAGTAACAAACATAAACGACACATTCCCGTTATGTTTTTTACATAGTTTACAGACAATGGAAATACTCAAGTAAGTACAAGTACCTCAAAACTGTACTTATGTTCCTTATTTCAGAAAATGTACTCAGTTACATTTCATGACTGGCTGCCACCAACAGTTTATCTCAATGTTCCCAGCTCCTAAAATTTGCATAGCAACCCTGGCTGGCAATTAATTAAGTCAGATTTTCTTAAAATTATATTTGGATGCCGACTTTTTTTAATTCACTCAAACACGCATAAAAGAATTGTCCATTTACAGCAAACGGTTACACGGTTTAGATTTGGCTGAAACGAGGTTTTGCTCTTGGGCTTGGAGCAGTAAGCAAGATCCCGCTGAGGGAATGAGTCCTCGTAAATAATATTAACACGTTCATGAACACTATGTCTTCCCATGGTCAACATTGCCACAAATATGGCACATATGAAAAGGGTCGCTGGAGGAAGCTACAAATACTAATTGTGGCACTGTACACCTGTATGAATGTGATTGGGTGTTACCAGTCAGCTGATAGCCACAGCTGTGACTGTGTCACTGTGAAGCGTGAATACAACAGCTGATTCCAATCAGCTAATGCAATTACTGCTCCGCCTGAAATAACACAATACTATTGTGCTATTAATGTCTGCCCTGTCCTGTGTTAGTTTTGTTAAGTTGCCACTAGAGTTATTATAGAGCTCATGAATATAATCGTTCTTAATGCAAACCATGGAGCGTATGAACAGGAAACCATATCAGATCCATTTATGTAAATACTTCCATGGTAACTGTCAACTGAGTCAGTTCAAAGAGAACAATAAATGGTATTGTGTGAGCGCAGCCACAGATGCTTCTGAAGTTAAAATGCCATTTGCCATTTTCAGCCAACTACAACCTGATAAGGAAAACAAGCTTCTGCGTCATCTGCCTCTGTTGTCTGGGATCCACAACAAACAGCCCTACAGTCAATGTTTACTTTGGTTTGGTCCTAGTTGGTCTTCCACTGGTCGACAGGGGCCAACATCTGGATTTACTTTGAATGACATGACCTGAACTAACAATGACATCACAGCTTTTCTGCACGCGAGTAGAATAATCAGAAATCAAGTCAGAATTTGTATATTTTAAGAATATAAATGATGTATAAATACACATTTTTCATCACTGAAGCATGGTTGTGTATTGTTCTCTGTACCACCAGAAGTAACTCGATATCTGTCTGTTTTAGCTCTCCGTCTGTGCTGTGTCACTCCTTATTTCTCTGTTTCCAAATCATTCTCTCTCACTGACACTTCACCATTGTTCATTTAAATGCAAATGTGGACCAATAAGGATCATTTCTCTCGAAAGATGGTAGTCAACTACCTTTGCTGCCTATCCAAAGAAACAGTTCCACAGGGAGTAGCACTCTACTTTGTACTAATTTAGATGCCTTTCTGCCTTGACTAAATAACAGATGTGGCAAAAAAGGCAATAAAGACTTAACCTTAAATATCTCGCAAACTGCATAGATTTTCAAATCGGTATGATAAGTACATTTTTATCCGTCTTTTCCTTCTCTAAAGATTGCCACATTGAAACCAGTCAGTCAAAAAAATATGTTGTATGTTGTATGTAAATATTTCAAAAATCAGTACTTTAATGTCATGCCATCCTCCCAGTACTCATTTAGCCATCTGACTCAGAGACAAAATGTTGGACGCATCGATCGAACATCAGGCCATCTTCAGGCCCTGCTGCAGGCATGTACCCAGCTGTTAACACTGGCTCCATGTCAGTAAAGCTTAAACTCCGTCGAGTGTTTAAAAAAGTATACACATACATATTGATTATAATTAAGGACTGGAAGAGCAGACTGAGAAACAAACAGACAGATAGGAACAAGAGAAACTGTGATTGGATGTGATGTGAAAGCTGCATATGCAAAACAAACAAGCAGCATGTCTGGCAGGCCTGCCTCCGTACAGCTCCCCACCACCACAGACCCCCACCTGAACAGCCCGATGCCCAGTTGGACTATGGCTGAGGCTCTTGTAGCCCAAATCTGGCTGCTTTTGCTGATTGTTCAAAGAAGTATTGAGTAATTCTCCCTGTGTTTGGTTCTTTTACAGCCTTGTCATTTTGTTTGCAGAAAGTTGCCTCGTCTCCTTCCAGTAGTCGATTCCAGCTCAATTTCCTCTGAAGCTTCTTTTATCATAACTCACGGGAAATACTCTCCTTGCGGCGAGGGAGAGTCGAGAGGCAAAGTCAGGTGAAAGGGACAGCTGTGTGCTGGTGTTCAAAAAACAACAAAAGGTTAGTTATTGTAGTTCGGATGTTGATTTGGTACCAGCTGTGACGACAGCTCACGGGGGCAATTGAGGTATTTTAGATGCTTTACTGCAATTTGCGTCAAAATTGCACTCCTTGTCAGAGTCATGACACACAGACATGACGCACATATTTTTAGATGCAGAGTGACTTACAGGATTATCTTCCATGTCTGTTGCAAATAAACCGCCCTTAATACTTGTACAAAAAAGACTCTCCTTACAACTCAAGAACTTGTCTGAGAATCGTCACACTTTTAAGTTTTCAATACATTGATAGTGTATTTTAAGTGGGTATAATTTAAACAGAACTAGCAAATACTGTAGCTCATTCAGCATGCTCTTTATGGTGCCAATTTCCAAAAAAGGGAAAAAACAATTGTAGACCACAACCTTGTTTACCCCACAATTATAATAATTATAATTATGGGACCTGTAATTTCAACAGTTAGAGCATGATTATCCTCTAAATAGAAGTAAAAGAAAGAATACCGTAGAAGTAACTAGAATATTTGCATTTTCTGTAGAAAATGTGTGTGATTGCTGTGCTTCGCTGCAGCAATCACACAGTAATTGCAGTTAAAAAGAGTCCTTAAATAACTTAAAACTTAACGCTAAAGTAAAAAATGTTGTTAATTCCAGACTCTGTCTGAGTAACAACAAATCATTCACACTTAATCAGAAAAGGATGCTCTTCTCTTCTGCTCTGAATCTCTTTCAGCTCTCATTTAAACATTTAGAATGAACTTTTTTCTTTTTCTTTTTTTTTTACTTTAAGGAAGATTTTGTGAACTTTTGTTTAACTGCAGGTTAAACAAGTTCTGCCCTAAGACTGTACAAGCATGGACGAAGATGGCCACCCACTATTAAGAACCTCGGTAATGAGAAAATGTATGATAATGAACTTCCTTAATGTCTGCTGTAATGGCTTTTATGCTCCAACAGCCGTATTGAATTACACTGTCTTTCCTCCTCTTCCCTTTTATATTGATTTCATTTTTTTGCAGATTGTTGTTCGATGTTGTTGCGTGTTGTGTTTGGAAAGTGCAATAACGTACCACTAAAATAACTCAAAGATGAAGGCTGATCACTCCCTGTATGTTCCCTATGAGTCCATTACTGCCATTAACTTCTTCTCCGAAAAACACATCCTGGCTATACCTGTGTGTGTGTCCACATTAGCACACGCACACACACACACACACACACACACACACACACACACTCATATACTACTGTACGTGAATTAAATAAGAGCTTCCGTTTCTCTGCATCTTGCTTTATTATTTTTTATTCCTGGCATTATTTGTTGTGCATGCGCTGCAAATTGTGCCGTAATGCACAGCAGCGCTACATTAAACTACTGAACCTGCACCTGAGGAGCACAGAAAGGATACAGGAACAGTGGGGAAATGAAGTAAATCTAATTTCTGGCAGTAGATGTTACCATTTGCATACATATTGGCAGAGTAATTTCAAAGGCAACACGAAGCTTTGCGAGATAAAGCAAAAAAAAAAACAATACCTAATAAAAATGAAGCAAATCCTCCACAATGAGATTTACCCCACAAGACTCTAAGCAGGTGTTCGGATGGAAACTGCAGGCAAATGCATTTGAGGCAAAAAAAAAAAAAAAAAAAAGATAAAAAGTAAAATAAGGTGGTATCCGTAAATCCACACAGACTGTACAGTACGGAAAGTGGTTTATAGGCAAATCATACAAACTTTCAAGTTTGCCTGAAGGTGACAGTCCTGTTTCTATTGTTTCATATAGAAACCAGGGTGAGTTTGTTGCCCTTGACCAAGTTCAGCACAGCTCACTCAGATCCTTTTAATAACTCTCCAATTGACTTCAAATTAACCAGAACCCGTTATAGAACAGAAATTTCCCCTGTTGTGTGAGAAAGGGTGTCACCGAGACATTAGCTTTTTGACTTTACTCTCTCTCTCTCTCTCTCTCTCTCTCTCTCTCTCTCTCTCCCTCTCTCTCTTTCTTTCCCTCGCTCATCCTTTCTTCCTTTCTCTTGATGATAAAGGGCTCTTTTTAAGGAGAACAGAAAGCTTGTCAGGATTTGGCCAGCTGGGGAAAGTCATTTGAGGCCCAAATTGATGCGCTCAGGACTCTCAATGGTATCTCTCCAATAGTGGGGGCAGGAGAGAGGGAGACATGGTGGCCGCTGCATTGTTCCTTGTAAATGGCTCTTTATTTCATAGGCGAAGTTGGGAAATGAGCAACACCGTTCATGGCCGCCGCCGCCGCACTGGGGAGGATGGCCATGCGTAAAATAGAACACTAAGAAACAGGAGCCCCTAATATCTTAACGACTAAAAAGTCCGCGGCTCTCCTACATCATGTGCCGTTTTACTGGTGATGGGAACACATGCAAATAAAGTCCCAATAAGTTATAAAGTCAAGGCTGTGCGTGAACACCATCCATCATGCTGACGGGCTGTGGGCAGGCTACATAGACATGAATCCATACCCGGGCTGGCTGGCTGAGCCAAGCCCCTTGGACCATGACTGGGGAGAAAAAAGGCCCGAAGGAAGCGAAGCATTTCAAATCACAAGATCTCCAAATGCAGAGCGTGTGTGCGCATGTGTTTTTCTGCGGGGGGAATCTCTGTGTGTTTGCCTATGCAGGTATCAGTCTGCTGCGTAGTATTAAAATGCCAGTAATTTCTTCTCTCTCTCTCTGTCTTTGTGTGTGTGTGTGTGTGTGTGTGTGCTGGTGCTCTCCATTGTGCAGCTGTGATCCATGAGATTCAGGCTGAGCTGTCACTCTGCTAATCTCCCCCAGTAGAAATACAGCTTGGAAAATGTCATCTGAACATTCCGAATTGTGTTTACACTCGCTGCAGGTTCCATCGCTTCTAATTTGACAAGTCATTATCACCCATGCTCCTCTCCCTCTTCCCTCTCGCGGCCTGAGAGACAAAAAATAAAGAGGAGGAGGCGGACTGGAGGAGACAAAACAAGGGCATTAAATTCAGCTCACAGACACACACACACAATTGTTCTTTCAATAATCAGGTAATCCAAACACCTCAGCAAGAATAGGGAGGATTACTGTTATTTTCATTAATTTAGCTATTCAGCTTCAGATGTCTCTGTAAAGTTCACATCTTTCATAAAGTCAGTCTGAGGCCTTTATAAAACACAAAAAAACCAGACAGAGAGGCTTTGTGGTGAAGCTGCTGGCTGTGTGGTAGAAAGCAGCAGCTGGTGGCTACATATGTATTGGGAGAAACACATGGCTCTCCACGCCCTCAGGCCAGCAGTAAAGTTAGCAGTGACGGGAACGGCAGAACAGTGGGAGTTCACTGCTTCTGAAACCAAAGACAATCCAGGCAAACAAGGACAAGCATCAGGACAAGAAACTACATGATGCAGCCCCGTCTGGGTAGTAGAAACAGCCAATAGGAGGCGTTCACATGACCTGGATAATGACTTATGAGGTGAAACAAATAGAAAATAATGACCAAATGAAATGAGGTGACATAAAAATTTACATGTCTACAAAATGGGGTTACAGAAAAAATGTCAAATCCATATCCTCATTGAGACCAGGATACGTTTACGAGTCCTCAACATTTAACGACAAAATACAACATGGGTCTATTCCCTCCAGGACGACATATGCGCTTTTTTCATCCGAGAGGCCACGAGCGTGACAAAGTCAGTTCTCTTTAAGATTCTGACCATCGCAGGCTCTCACTTAACGGACTGCATTGACAAATCCGGACAAAAATGTTGCCTCCTATCCTGAAAAACTTCTTAAAAACTGAGCCATCTCTTCAAAAGTTTAGTGGGCCATTGGATTTTATATCCTCAGGGTTTGTGAACGAGCATTTCTCATGACCTCCATTACCAGGCGTACAACTCGCCGCCCGGGGGGAAACTCCAAAATACCCAATCTTACTGCAGACAGGGACACACAGAGGAAATGGGGTCTTAATAGACGCCACCACCACTAATAGTTAAGGCTTGAGTTCTGGTTAACTGTGCTGATCCCTGCAGATCAGCCCTTCAACTCGGATTTGTGGTCCATTGTGACTCTATCCATGGTGCTGAACAGTCGTGTGTATAACGTTGGAGGTATCTAGACCACAGTGTACAATATTTATGGTTATATGGACTTGGCTGTCAAGTTAGTTATAGATAAACCGGTATGTTACTTTGGTCATCAGTGTTTTTCATTATTTACCGTGTTTTATTATACATCGGGATGATTTATTCATCTGAGAGCATCTCAGCGGCTCCGTGTATATGTTGTCTTCATTGACACTTTGCTTAAGAGTTAAATATATCTGCTTGTTTGTTTCCTTTGTCTCTCCCATCTGTTTGTTTGGAGATGAGAATGTTGTGTTTCTTGGTTGTGCTAGTTTCATTTTGCTAATTAAAGTTATTTCATTAGAACACGGCATAGCGGTGTGGTGCCTTGGTGGGTAACTGGAGGCAAAGTGAAAGAATCCATTCTCAGTGTTTTTCCTGCGGGGTTTGTCTCTCCTCTGACCTCTCACACGAGCAGAACCCAGTGCAACAGGGAATGTTCGCCTTAAAAAATATTAAATAAATAAAATCACGTCCATGGTTGAATAAGAAATGTGACGCTAAATCAAGGTGATAGCAGGAGAATTGACAACGAGAGAGAGGGTGGGGAGGGATGGAGGCAATGACCCATCCATCCATCCAGTCGGTAAAGACACGTCTCCAGTGAGAGTGACACTCTGGGCCAGAGAAGTTAATGACACTACTGCCCCAGGCTTAGACCCAGGCACCGTGCACACACACACACACACACACACACACACACACACACACACACACACACACACACACACACACACACGCCAGAGCGCAAGTGGCTTCAACTGAAACTTTTATGTCTATATACAGTATGATGCCTTCAGTGTTTGGGACTAGTAACTAGTTACAAGTAGTATTGTTATGTACTTAATTTACAGAGCAAAAAAACATTTCTGGAGTTTCACTGTAAGATACTGTTGAAGCGTTTTCATACAAAACTCAAAAGTAAAAAAACAAAAAAAACAACTACAAGATATCATTTTTTTAAAATTGGCTCCATACACCTCAGTCAAAGTAATCCAAGTCCCCAGAAGCCCTGAGCTCACATTGAAAAGACGTTATTTAAACGCTCAGCATGCGGTGGAACTCGTGCACTTTGGATGGGGTGTGCACTAACGCTACAGCAGCCACAGTGAAGATTTTGGCTTAAAGAAGGATGTAAATAACATCTCTTCTAATCAATTTGGGATCTCGGGGCTTCTGGAGACTTGGATGACACTGGAAGAGCTGCATGGAGCCATTATAATAATTTAATTATAATAATTTTTAGATGAGCCTTATCCTTTAAACCTCTTTCTTCCTCATCCTGCAGATTTGCATCTTCTCTGCCATGGAGGACTGCCTTCTGAACTTTTGATTGGCTCTCTTGTTTGAATTTGCATCTCGTCTGCCAATCTGACCTTTTGCTTTTTTGCCAAATTTTCTTTTAGAGAAGTAATAAAAAAGTAATCGAAATGCAATAAGTGACATCCCTTTGATGAAGTGATTCAAATTATTACATAACTTATGACATTTTAACCGGGTGATTAGCAGAGGTGGGAATTGTGGAGTCATCAAGTCATCCTCATGTCATGTATTTGTTCTGCTCAGTCACTGAACCAGGTGCATTCACTAATTAGCTCACCTTCCTGGCTGAAGAGCTGTGCTGATTGGACTCAGCTGGTTTAGTTCATGAACAGAATCAATACATGGCATGGAGATGACTTGATGACTCCACAATTCCCACCTCTGGTGATTAGTAATCTATTACATTTCAAAAGTATCCTTTAAGGGTAGACAAATTATTGTCACTGGCCAATTATCGGGCCAATATTCAGCATTTTACCGATTATCACTATCAGTGATTTTTTTCTCAGATTGCCAATAAAATAATTTCAAAATGTGTAACAAAGTAGCAGAAAATGGAAATACTCAAGTAAAGTAGCTGAAAATTATACTTGAGAGCAGTACCTGTGTAAAATGTATTACTGTCCTTGATTTCTAACAATCGGTATCAGCCCTGAAAAAGCCAAATCGGTCTACCCCTAGTAGCCTTCCCAACCCTGGTTCCCTTACCAGCATACCCTGGAAAGGAAGTAGACTGAAGGGCTGATACAATATGAGACTGAGCTCGATTCATCAGTCCACATTCATCAGCTGATGCTGGTTATCGACTGATAACACATAGCTGAACAAGTCAATCAAAACATGTTATTCGTATCCTTCAGTGGAGACAGTCTCACATCTCACCTTTTCTTCTTTGTCCTTTGTTTCCATCCATTCCTTCCCTCCACCTTTACCTCTCAGTTGTCTCTGTTGTTATTGTTGCTGGGGTGTTATCAGTGTGTCAACAGGGTCAGCAATGTGCAGAGAGTGACCACTTATGCAACAAAATAAACTACTGAGACACAACAGACACATCCACAAACGTGATTATTAAACACATATGATGTCGATTTGATAACTGTTTTATAAAAGTTTAATTCCTTACATTCCTCCCCCCAAAACCCCTGCTTCTGCTCCCTCCCCCTCTCACCCTCATTACAGGGACCGACAATGAAGCTACAGCCCCTGCTGAGTTTCTCTCCCTTGGTTTCTTTCCACGACACCATCCGGCTTATACCCGCCATCGATCCTCGTTCGATCCTCTGTTCATCCCCTTGTACTCGACCCTCATTTAATCCCGCCATTCAATCTCAACCCCTCTCATCCCAACGTCCCCGACCGTCATCCGAACCCCACCTTCGTTCCAACAACCCATTTACATAAAGTGCTGTTGTTGGGTGATACAACAGGAAGACCAAGTTATGAGAAAACACAAGAAACAGAAAAGGTTGAAGGAGTTGAAAAACAGAAAAATCACTGTGTGTGTGTGTTTGTGTGTTTACTGTGTTCCAGTTATAGCCTATACGTGAGTAGTATGAGTGCATATGTGCTATCTACAGTATATGTATTACAGCACTCGTATTGAAGGAGACGATAAATGAGCAAGTGCTGAAGATGAAAGAACATTTTCAATTAAGATGAGTATGAAGCCTGCTTCATTAATAATGCAAAAATCATTACCCCCATTACGATAGCGCCCCAGTTTAAAGACACTGTACATGTGCATGTGTGTTTGCTCGCCTGCTTCTGCATACAAGCGCGCGTCTGGTGTGTAAGTAAAATGGATTCCTCGAGTGATTTGGTGCCAATAATTCATCCCCCTTAATGGCCAACGGAGAAAAAAAAGCTTTACAGCTTCTCAGAAAATCTGCAAAGCCTGCGTGTGCACGTGCACACCGACAGCGCATGGTTTGGTGCACCTGTGTGCATGCGCAGGAACGGGAGAGTGCAAAGAAGGAGAAAGCAACAAAAGAGATGAAAAAGACAGAGAACAGTTAGATAGGCGGACTTGTGATGCGTTCCTCTAAAATATTTATGTAACTGGAGATTTCTGTCCCTGATTCAGAGTCCAATTAAAGCTCATCTCTAAATGAACGTGCTTGTGCAGGAGCCGGGAGGGGAGGCAGCTGCAGTCTACAACAGCAGCAAACACAACACTGCAACTCCACTACTTCGCTGTCTGTATTTTGGTGCACAACTACAGTGGGCACATGCAGCGATAACACACAGTCTGAATGATACCTTCTGCATGAATACAACATGGTAACAAACAACATCATGTGCTTATTTCCTGTGTTCATGCTGACATTATAAATTACCGCCTGCGTTTAATGCAACAGCAAGCTACCGACATTTACCTTCTAACCAGGAATTAAAGCAATCCCCTTTACGTCTTAAACTGCTGAATTATTCAGCAGCTTGCCAATAAGGAGCGGTGCTCGAGAGGACGGAGCCTTTGGGTGGGCACTTCCAAGACAAATGACACAGATCCGCACATGCACTGCTCCACTGTGGCGTACACATTAGTCTCATGAAGCTACCTCATAAACATCCAGGAAACAACTGGAGAAGAGTGATTTATTGAGGCCGGAGAACAGAAATGAACAGATATTACACTGACTAACATAACAAGGGCTCCTCAGCGCTCCGTCTCCGAGCTTCCTGCTCTCCCTCGGCCTGGAGAACAGGGAGGGCAGCGCCTGTGTGGCAGCTTTAAATAGGAATTAGCAGCGTTTCATTGTGATAGTGATTGAGTATGGGTCCCTGGGGTGGGTCTGCTCATTGTTAGCAGGCCTTGTAAATCTACAGTAATCCTCCCACTGAAGGCCGGGAACACACATGATTATTGTACATACACGCATGCATATCAACATTGTACATGCATGCAGCAGAACAGAGGAATGATTATACAAGAAATTAAAGCTAAAAGTCGACTCAGCCCACATGCCTGGCATGAGTGGGAGACTGTCCAACCCTCATTGATCTTTGCATTTAAATCAATCACAAAATCCATACATTCAGAGTGCCCGAGTTTGTCTCTGAGGTCTGTATAATTATGATTAAAATGTCACCAAAAGTTTGGTTCCTTATACAAACTACTATCCATACTGCACATTCCTTAACATTTGGCCTCCACCCACTCGTCCACCCACACGAACACGCAGACACATGGCTGGTGAGACACAGTGAGAGTGCAGAACTAGTTTGCAGCTCGCTGACTCTCTATCTCTTGCAAGTTTCGCACGGTCAGGGTTCACCTGTCTCCGCACTTTACATATTTCCAAATCTAGCACCAGCATGTGAGCTTCGCCGAGAACGGCACAAAAGATCACAGCAGAAGCGTGATGCTTCAGCCTGTACTTGAGTGGTCAGAAGAGGCAGCTGTACGGTCCTTGTTCAGTGCACAGCAAAGAGGACGGCAGCTTCAGAGGGGTGAGAGCCACAATCCATTAATCCCCGTCCTTTAGGGGTTGGGACACACGCAGGGAGTATTCCAAGCTGACATACTGAATTCATCATGTGATTTCTGAGCTTAAATGTCCAAGTATCCCAATATGAATCGACAATGCAGCTTGTCTTAACAATAAGAAGGTCAAGCTGTAGTCGATTTATGGCTGCATAATTTTAGGATTTAAATATTTCAGCTTCGAGAGTGTCCCTCCGGAGCATTTCTTTAGCTAACTCTCCGGACGAAAATGGACACAAACACAAGACGGACAACAAGAAACAAAAATTATTCCCAGACTTTTTTTTTTAAATGTTGAAAACTAAACTATTTGGCAATGTAAAAAAAGTGAGAAAATATTCCTGGATCTGTTCATTTGGAGTCGTGTCTCTGGCCACATAATGAATTTAAGTCCAATATTCGCTCATGCTAGCTAACCTCGCAATTGCCACCAAATCAACACCAATTAATCTGAGGGTAGCTGACTGCTAACTGGGGCTTCGTCTGGTTGACCAAATGGTGTGGTCCAAATAATTTGTTTCATGCAGTCTTTTGTGATGTGTTGCAAAATGATGAAAAACACTTCAGCACTAGCACCCAGTGCAATAAGTCCCCTTAAAATATAGTGCAGTATAAGTATGAGGCAGCATAAAATGAAAATACTCAAGTAAAGAGTGCTTTGTTACATTTCACCACTGAATATACAGATAGCATAATGCATTCAAAGAGCACAGCAATAAATGCAGCAATCATCTGACATCATCTTTCACAGTCATAAAGTGTTCTAGTTTCATCCTTTTGTTAGAATCTGCACAGCAATCAAAGAGAAAGTGAAATCAATTTCAAGTTTATCGAAACACACATTGCAATATGTGGCCCTGTGTGACCCCGGTTGTCTGAAGTGCAATATAATGTGTTGAATTCAGTAATATAAGAAAGCAAAAACCAGAACTCATCTATTAGCATGCCCTGTCCTCACATTTATGTGCACCCACTCATCAGTGCCCGCACACACACACACACACACACACACACACACACACACACACACACACACACACACACACACACACACACACAGCCAATACACTAACCCACACTGAGAAATTGTATCTGATGCTCTCTCAGGCATGCACTTTATATACTATATTCATATTTAAGCACACAGTGGGTAAAGACTCCTCTCTGGTGCACAGTAGGTGTTGTGGAAATAAATATTTTATACTGGAATCTAATTGCATTTTGTGGCCCTGAGCGCCCTACCAGACAATCTACTGCTCTAATGGCAATGCTCCCCAGCGTACACACACACACACACGCACACACACACACACTTGAATCTGGTTTATGGACTCAGCATCTGTGAAGCTCTGACACGTCTGTAATCTGTGTATACCAGCGGTCTCTCATAGGTCTGGAGGTCATGGAGCTGTGAATGTTTATATGTATGTATGTGGGTCTGTTTACATATTCAAAGGAAGCAGTATATACTGAGTCCCTGACAGAGTCTGTGAAGCATACAGTCGTGTCACAGAGTGTGCCCTTTCTTGCTTCTGCTTATTGACCGGAATGACCCTGTAAATCCCACATGAGAGGGTTTTGAGGTTAAACGTATGCACATACAAACACAAACACATACACAGGCATGCTATAATGAACTTGGATATGATTAGTATCTCAGTAAGGGGCTTTATGTATCCTAAAAATATCCATAACCATCAGCTTCAAGAACTAGCACAAATAAACAGACAAACATGGAGATAACTACAGTAAATCCTGTTTAGGGCGATGGGCCACAGAGATTAGCATTGTCCTCCAATCGACAGAGCCAGACTTTGTATAATCTGAGAGAAAGACCAAATCGATATCCACCACAGGGTCCAGTATCCACCACTCAGATGAGGCTTTGACCCACTCAAACAGGAGCCTGGAAAAGCTCCATCAACCCTAGAGGCCAGCTCCCAGGAAAATCCCAAGCCCTCGGTTTTAGTAAGGGAATCAAAATAATCTTAAGGGTACGCGCTGGCCTTGGCTTTGTTTTTGCGTTCTACAGTACATGGATAATGTAGAGAGCGGAGGCTGGACCACAGAGAGAGAGGGAGAGAGAGGGGAGCAAACAAGCAAATGTTCGTATAGTCGAACATCTTTCCCGAAAGGTCGGGTTGTTAAAACAAAAGCACTCGAAAAATGCAGTCGAGAGTGAGTCCATAACTACGGCAGTCTGCTGCATCCCAGCCTGCTGCAGGGCTGCAGAGGTCCACAGAAATCCCTTCAGGATTATGGCTGTGTGTGTATCTGTGATGCACAGTCACAGGGTGGGCTCAGTGCAGCGCAGAACCCCGATATGGTTTTCTGCTGGCGCACAGCCAGCATTTACATATGAATAAATATGAAGAAAAAATCAAATAAATAAAAGGAAAGCAGGGAAAAATAATCCTGTTAAAGATCAAACAGCAGGCTCCCTTTCCCCTCCTCCTGCCGTTCTCCGCTGCCTCAATTTTTCTTCAATTTATACCTATATTCCTTAGCTCGTCTGCGCTCCCACCTTTCTCCCCACTGTCCTCACTCGTCTTCCAGCCAACTATACCTCCACTTTCAATATTCATTTCTAGTCACCCACATCCTCTTTCTCTCCATCGTTTCTCCCCCCCATCTTCCATCTCCTTTTCGATTTCATGGCCAGCCATATCTTTAATCTTCCTCTTCCCCCTTTCCCCCTGTCCGACGCTCCCACGCCGCCCTTCCTCCCCCCCCTCTCCTCTCTAGTGCAGAACTAAATGGAGATTAATGAAGGGAGGAAGATGTGTCTGTCATCCAGACAGTCTGATGCAGCCACCGCAGCCAGTGAAGAACTGGGTCTATTCAAAACACACCAGGGAAAGCTATGCGCTAATACTGCTCCCAGCTGAGAGGAACTACAGATTAGCCCTCCACTTCTATTTAGATTATTTGTAAATAATAACCACACCAGTGAAGCATGCATTCCTCTCTGCAGTGATAGAAAGTGTTTGGCTTCCCTCTTCCCCCTCTCTCACTTTTATCCTATCATTGTAGGATATGCAGAGCACACCCCAGTGTCTCATTTCCTCCCTAAGTTTAAATCCTGACAACTGACGGCCGCTCGCTGCTCATACGCCAGTCAAACAGCTCTGATAAGCCCCGCAGGAAATTGACTCGTATTTTAGAGCTTCATCTCCCACATCACATCCTTCCACCACCCATCATGCCCTTGGTTAGAGGTCAAGCAGCTTTAGCTAATCTCGTATGCAAATTTGTGCATGGTACAGTGTGAACACGAGAGTGGTGTACGAACCATGTCCATAATTCATGAGCTATTACTGGTGACAAGTTACACTTAGGTTTGAACACAACTTTCTACTGATATTGGCTTTCTTAGCACAGTCTGACAGTGCTGGGTGAAAATCATTTGTCTGTTTGGTGCGTGTGTGTGCGTGTTCAGAAATGGATGGAGAGGCCTGCTGCGTGCTGCTTGAAATATTTAGCATGGATGGCAAAAAAATGCTCTGGGCTCGCCAGGTCATCTGCTTAACTACTAAAACTTTTACTTCGGAGGGTCCAAACTGAAGCATAATGGTGGCCTACAAGCAAACACCAACTAAACTGTTTAAGCCGCTGTAAGTGTTATTTTCTTATTGAAATGAGTATTAAGTAGCTCTATATTCCAACAGTAATCAGTGTTATAGAGTGTGTGATCAGTAACCAATGTCTCCTCTTTCTGCTTGTGCAGTAAAAGAGAATTAGACATTTCCTGGTGTCCCTGCCCACTTTACCCTGCGCTGGTACCTAAACCAGCAATGGTGGAACAGGGAAAGCTACCAATTCCAGCGCTCCCAGCGACGGCTTACACTGCCAAACAGGCCAAGTGAAGAAAAACCCTTGAAGGAAAGAAAGAGGCAAAGAAGCGGACAGGAAGTTAGCTCAAACACCAATGCTTGATGCAAAATAGTCCCAAGTTCCCTGAATTGACTGACTTCCTTTTAATGAGCATATTTATCTCACAAGATGAACAATAAAACTGCATAAAAAGTGACTGATATAATTTCTTTTCTTTTCTTCCTCTAGAAACCTCGGGCAGACTTTGGAGCGGTGACATGCTTTGTATCCATCTAGATTGTTTTTGCATGAGTTGGCGCGTTTTGGAGATATCAGCCGCAGAGATGTCTGCCTTCTCTTGATACTGATGGAACTAGATGACACTCGTTCTCAAGCGCCCAAAAAATACATTTGAAAAACACAACAGCAATGAAATCATGACCCAGTTACTCGTGACAATCCACAGACCTCGTTGTGAGCAGTTTCATGTGGGAACTATTTTCTTTCCACACCACCACTAAGAGGGAAGCGTGCATCTATTAATGGGCGAGAGGCTTGCAAACTAAGCTAACTAGCTAACGTTACAGCTCAGCTGAGGAGGATACTATTAACATGCATACTAGATCCATTATATTAGAGAGAAAGCAGACGTCAGTCAAAACTCAGCGACTCGCACCAAACCAGTCGAGATGGATAAACAGCTCTACAGGTACATATTCTGACCTTTCTTCTAATATATTCACATAAAATTACAGTGAGGTCTCAGTGAGGTGATCCCACATGTGTGCTTGTGTTTATGGCTGCGTGCGTGTACTTGAGAGAATAGTTGAGTGCTCTCATCAGACCACACTAACCAAACGGCTTGAAATTAAAAACAAACATTCTGATGAGGACGATGCATTTACTCACAAGGTAATTACAAGCATCAATTAAAACCCATCCGCAAACAGGCCACGTTTAACACTACAATCAGCTGCTTATACCCACACACTCGCCTTATCAAGGCTCACATAGCCTTTCTGGATTAGCAGCTGTTTACGTGTGCCATATATTCATCTAGCTATTGTTCCTGCTCTCAGCCCTGCTGGATGGTGCTTTCAAGGCGCAGACATCTCCCCTGGAGTTGCTCTGTAGCAGCGTGCGCAGCAGCCAAGGGAACGCAGCAGGGGGACCGGGCTCATGTGACTCACCATTGGTGAGAAAGAGGCAGAAAACTGACAGGCTGGCTACACAAGTGGGACTGCAGTTAAGTCGACAGGAAGACTCCTGTGAGGCTGCCGCAGATATGCTTGGAGGAGCCGGAGCTGCATTACATGAAAGCATCCGCCCAGTTAAAATGGATTCCAGTTTTTGCATCTGTTTTCGAATGCACCAACCCGGAGTGGGCTGAAATGCCCCGAAATCAAAGCAGTTGAGAGTGCAATTGAGCTTTGATGGAGACGATGACCTAAAAAAGCTACAGGAGGAGGCAACGCTTTGAGGCAGGGCAGGGCAGAAACCTCCCGTCTGTGATCAAAACAATGCTGAATGCGTTTCAATTCCCGGTTACATCAGTGACTGAATAAACACTGAATATTTTTTTAAGGATAATGGAGGGGCTGTGACTTTATTTTCAGCATCTTTTCTTACAACCCCACCTTCACCACACACACACACACACACACACACTAAAACAAACTAATACCACACACGCTTCCTCATAATTTTCTCATAACCCTCCTCCTGCTCCTTCTTCTTCAAAATGTCACAGCAAGAATCGACATCGTTAATTGTCATGGAGCAATCCCTTCACGCTACATCCCCCCACCTCCTGTTCCTTTTTTCTCTACGTGCCTTCATCCTTCATCCTAATCAGCCTGGGGGTAATGCCCGTGTCAGGTTTGCTTATCTGTGACTCCTACATGGCAAACGCTGGGACCCTGAACCCAACTCAGCACTCTGCACACCCACAAAAAGCACACATACACACAGCAAGCATGAAAGCTGCACAAAGCAAAGCCATACAGTGCGGCTATATCAGCGTCACACTGGAGGTGAAAGTTGTTGGTTAGGGTAGAGGCTTTACTGTGGGCTTGAAGGCTTTACATAACAGGAGTATAACGGGAGCAGCTTATTCAACACCAGACCTTGCATAACTGACATTTCTTTTCATAATGCTCCTGACTGCCATTGATCAAATTAAGATAAGGTGCGATTCAACTCAGTGTTAGTCTGACAATTAGTCAAAGAACATGAAGGCCTGACATAAAACATTCGCATTAGTCATTTGAACCTTAGCGACATCGTTGATGATGTCTGGAGTTGGGTAACATCACCAGATGTACTGTTGCTTTACAGAAGTCTGAAGCTCAAGCAACATTAGATGAGATAATCAGAAGGATTTTAAACATGTATCTACAATCAAATTATGTGTAGATTTCAGGGTGGACGCAATAAAAAACTTTGCCAATTTCAAGTTTTGTGATATCTCTTTTGCACAAATGTCCACTTGGAAAATGAGGTCAACTTCACCGTGACATCATAATTTTAGAATCCGCAGGTTCTTCATGTTCGATCAGAATCAGCTTTATTGGCCAAACGTGAACACAGACAAGAAATGTGACAGTTTTTTTGTTCCTCTCAATGAACTTACAGACTAACGCACATACAGCAGTAGTCCACCGCAAGCTACTACTGATCTTCAGGTGATTGTTGTTGCACCATGTGATGAAGCTCTTTTGCATGCTGCCGTAAAAATAGTCTCTAAGTTATTCACTGGAATCATACATGTCAATATAGTGACAACTTCCATTACGATTTCAATGCATTTGTTTTTCTGAACTTGGCCTCACTGTAGTTGTAGGTTCACAAAGTCCCACATTGCGATGGATGATTGTAATAAATACGAGTGCATTCCCTTGTGAAATTGACTAGACTGTGGATTTCTTCCACCCAGATTTAACATTTAATCACTCACGTTGCTTGCCTTCTGGACTCCACGTATCTCAACAATGAAGCTGAGTACAGTGTTACAATAACTGATAAGAATGATGGACAAAACTACAGAGGTGACAACTTGAAAAAATACAGTTGAAAAATAAAAAGCAAAAAAAAAACAAATCATGTCCATCCTTTCTGAAAGAAAGCAGATGGCCGGTTCATATTCTCACACCAGTGAAATTATCGCCTCCTGAAGCCTCTGCAACACTCTTATCACCACCGTCTGTTCTCTAATTGAAGGATTAACCAAGGCGAGGCCTGCTAGCTCCAGAGCTGCACGCTCTCAGCCCCGCGCACGGACAAACGGCCCTGCTCGCCTTCTATTGAGACAGACGTACAGACGGAGTATGGCTGCTCTGGGGGTGAACTGAGAGTCTGAGTGCCATTCTTAACTAAATCAGAAAGAGACGGCGACGGCGAGTTAAACGCAGTCAAGGGGATGTTTTGTGATTACCAACGATGAAAATGTGTTCTGACATTGAGTATGTGAACCCAAAGAAACTGCTACCTTTATCCTCGCTTTAGTGTTTACCTCAGTCGTCTCTGTGCAATCAAAGGGCTCCCTCAATACCATTTTATGTATCATAATGCTATATTTTTGCTCCACTTTGTCTTTCACTCGGCATACGCTTTCGTCTCATTCATATGCTAATATTCTTATTTTAATTCCTTCTCGCCCTCCCTTTTACTTGCAGCGTTCACTTTCTCATCCACCGTGTTAATATCGGCATTCCTCCGATTCCCCTCCCCCCATCCTCTTTCTCTCCTCTTCCCATCCTCTTTTGATCTGTGAGCTGAATTATTCCATCTTACCCGGGCTTTTAATTCTCTTGATTGAGCCAATTACCTTCTGCCTGGATCAATGTGGGAAAGGTAATGATTTAAATGGCTGCCGCATAAAGCCACATAACCACTTCAACTGGTGCAAAAGGGAAAGGGAGGGAGAGGGGGGGAGAGAAGAAGAAGGAGGAGGAGGAGGAGGACGAGGAGGAGGAGGAGGAGGAGGAAAGAGCAAAGGAAGGTGGTTTAGCAGTGGGAGGGAAATGAATATCCTCTCTTTAACACAACCGTGCATGATTCAGCATGTACGTTTAAGTGCTTCATTTTGTGTCCGTGCCTCTACCTGCTGTATGCTTCAATGTAAAACCATGCAGGGGAGGCAGACTGTGCAAACCCAGTTTCCTCAGGGATTATCTAAAATGTATGGGCTCTGTGGAAACTGGGTCAGTCTGATCCTAAATGGTGCCATCGTAGCAGAAAGCCACTAAGTCAATATCCCTCAGTATCCCACAGTCCCTCACTCGCTTGTCATCCCACCTTTCACATAGTTCATCTAACATGTACAACCGTGAGCGCACACACTTGCATACTGTACATGCGCGCACGCAAACACACGCAAACACACACACACACTTTTCCCCATCATTGCGACTTTTCATCTCCTGTTGAGTGAGCTGTCCCATCCTATTTGGCCTTCCTCCTATCTATTATTGATGTAATGGAGCATTGTATCTAAATGCAGCTCTGCCTGTGACAAGCACTTCAGCCCGGAGGGAAGCAGGGAAGCAGGCCAACGGCTGCGAGCTCCTACTGGGTTCGCTCTGGGGGCGAGGCAGTGGATGGATGAAGGATTGAGCAGGTGGTTATCTTGGGCTTGGCCTGACACAGATATCTGTGGCTAAGAACTTTGGGTCTCTTTATTGCTCGAATCTCAGGCCATTTTTCAGTCATGGAATATATAACATAGCTGGCGTTTTATAAATCCGCATAGGTGTCCGTTATGTAAATGTCCCATAAGGTTTCACTCAGGCAGGGAGGAAGATCTACAGAAGGAGAGGGAGCGGGATCACTGCTGGAAACAGCAGGAAGTTAGAGAGTTATTAGATGAAGAAAGACGAGTGCTCTCAGTTCCCTCACAGGCTGCATCAGTGATGGATTCTTAACCGGATTTTGCAGTTCAAGCCTTAAACAGGAACTTTGCAACTTTCAACCGGCTTTGTATCCCTGTAATGTTTGTAGTGTATGCAAGTGAACAATGTTAAGCTTCTCTGCATGTTGCCTGCAGCCAGAGCCTCCACTGTTTTGCCAGCAAAAATTCTCAAAAATGATGATAAAAGAGTGTCATCTGGCGTATTTTCAATCTCTTGGATTGAGCGAAGGTGTCTCCACCAAATGCCAAACTATGAACCAAGATTCTGTTACCACACTGCATGTTCTCTCAAACATATTTTAGCATACTGTTTTGCTGCAATAGAGAAAGTTTGAGAACCAGAAGTCACCGCCTTGTTGCTGTTCCTGTATTGTGAAAATGTTTTCAAAAACGTATTTTAGTTGCGATCACACTAAACTACAAGTATAAACCCACTCGGACATCCCTTGTTGGTTTGAGGAACACTGTTTTAAAGCCTCAAGTTTGGCATTAAGCCGCCATCTTGTTTTTTTGCAGCCAGAAGTGGCCACATATTTTGGATGTAAAATGATATTGTTTGTTACCAGCTGTTTCCTGTTTCAAAACAGACGATGACTGAAAACCAAGCACCAGCCAACTCGCAGTGCGTCACCCATCAGCGTGAGTGTTTATTGATCTGAAGTGACGCAGTGCATCATGGACGTTGAAGGTTTTCTACCTTTTGAGCAAAAGGGGATACCACAGCCCTGTTTTTACTCTGTTTCCTCTGGTCAAGTAGCAGCAATTACAAAAATATTGACGTCCTCCTACTGCAAGGGCCAACTTACGAGCGGTGAAATGCTTCTTTAATTGATCATCATGAGAGCATGAGGGATGCTGAACCGTTCTCTCACTGAATCCACCAATGATTTTTATCATCAATTTCATCTGCTGCCCATTTTTGAGCCTGACAAGAATTAATAGCTAACATCCCTATTTGCAAACATGCTGTTTAGTTTGCTGAATATTTCAACTATGCATTTGGGATGAGTGGAAGCTGAAAAACATAAAGAGGAAGCAAGCTGCTCTGATTATTACTGTGGCTATTAATTCTTTTTTTCTGAACCATAAGATGAAAAAATCATCTTCATAGACTGATCTGACTCAACAGCTTAGAATCGTCTCATTCACGGTGTTTCATGCATTAAACTAATTTTATTTTCTTTGAGCAAAAGATAATGGAGTGATACAGACACAGAGAGCTCTTAATAAGGAGAATGAGACGTGTGCTGCAGTCGTCTCTAAGTTGAGGGAGAACTCCACTGATTTTACTCATGGATGTCTACAGGTTTTTGAGGAGTGATGGTGTGGATGGAAGTGAGGTCTCGCCACTCTAAGGTCACAGCGGTACGAGACCTTCAGGGTACGATAACCATCTTCAAATACTAATATTATAGTATTACACAATTATAATTTTATTATTATCAGTTAAAATGACATGAATGAAAACAGAGAGTTTTTTGGTTGAACAAACGCTTTACAACTATTTCACAAAATATGATGTCCAGAAACTTGATATAAACTTGAAATATTATTTTAATTTAAAAAATTTTTTTACTAATTTTTACTAACAGAATTCAATCCTGTTGATTAGAAAATGTACACAGTATAATAATCATCAATTGTCATACCACAGTATACCTTGAACGCAGTATATCGCTGCCATCCTACTCAGTTGGGTCTGAAGACTAAAAGGATGAAAATGAAAATTTCATGTTTTCAGCTTCCAGTTTGCTTCACTTCTACTGCGAATATAGGCATACTTTACGCAAATGTGTGACATGGTGACGTAGTGATGTCAAAAAGTCACAGAATTAAAGGCGGAACTACTGACGAGGCATTTCAGGAGCAGTGTTTTCTGTGGGAGAGAGGAGCTTCTGTTGGCTCGGATTTTGGGCTTTTTAACTTTTAAGACCTTTATACATACACAAGAACATATATAACACGCCGGGGGAAAGGAAAATAAACTGAAAGGGCATGGTAGGTCTCCTTTAGGATATCAAAATATAAAACATAGACAGAATATTGCAGGTCATCGTTCTCTCTGAGAGGCTGTTAAAAGGTTGACTACAGTAGCAGAACTACATGTGTTTGAGAAGATTAGCATTGAAGGACAAAGGGCTAACGTCTGGCCCCGAGATACACAGGGGCTACAATAACCAATGAGCTGCCAATGGCCGATCCTTACTTAATTAGCACTGTTTTTAATTACTTAAAGCAAATACATGTAAGTGATTGACAGCAGTAATTAGTTTAGTGCTCCGTCTCTCACACGTGCCTTGTCCTTCTTACTGCTTACATCTCATGTACAGTGTGTCTTTCTCACATGAGTAAATCATTAGGCACATGCCACTTAGTCATTTGAACAAGGTGATAGTAGGCAGAAAAGCTCGGAGCGTCAGAATACTTCTCAATGAAATGGCGATGAAAGGAACTGCAAAAATAAGATGCCTGAAAGGTCACTTTTCACGTCGAAGAATACGTTTTGGTCCAGAGGCTGTGATTTAAACGGCGCCTCGTCTCTTCTTTCTACTCGAGGTATGTTTTAGCCCACCAGCGAAATGCAGCACCTTTGTGGGCCATTCGAAGTCCGAAGTCAATCCCAGCCACTTAACTGAGGACAAGGAGGCCAACAGCAGATTTGGCAAATGCAGCAGCTGAAGGCAGGTTCTGTCGGGGAGGTCAGTGGTGATCGGTTCCCTTCAGGGGAGATGATGTTGAAGAGGCATGGGAGGCTAAGGGAGGTATAACTGCCTCTCAGACCCTTCACTCTCTTTATCTGTCAAACACGACTCTCCTTTTCAGTCCAGGTGTATAATAGAACATTGGTTCAACTCAATTTAATCCCTCTACCTTCGTTTGAACAGAGGTTTATACATTCAAACCATGTACGTCTGTTTCTTGCTTACTTTTTTCCCTCCTGCTGACGTGAAAATAAAGAGTAACATCGTTTTTTCACGTGCATAGTCAATATCCGTCATACCCTTAATATATTTCTAATACGCATTGATGACTCGGCCTTTTAGTCGTCCCTGGACCGAGACTCAGATGCGTGCAGAAGCAGCTGTTAGTATCTACGCTCCTCATATAGAAGAGCCTCCCAGAAGACTTCTGTTAAGATTAGCATTAGCATAATTACGTAAATCAAACCAAGTTAAAGCAGTTTTTATGTCCTCGGAAAGCAAATGACTCCTCACTGAATCATAAATTGCTCCTGTTTTATTTCACTGAATTGCTGGGTGATTAACAACATTTCTAATCTTTTATGAGTTTGTTTCCTCTAAACGTCACGATGACACACAACTCGTATTTGTGTTTTATATGTATCGGCCTGTCGTTCTGTGTTTGTCCAGATACCGTGCTTTGAAAACTGTTGGTGCTCAGTCGCCTGATCTGTGTTTCTGTTTTATGTCCTCACCTGCTTCAATAAGTGTTGTCACAAAGCAGTTTAGATTGCATTTCTCGTACGAAAGATGTTGCATAAACAAAGGCTCGGTAGAAGGGATTTGTCTGCATTACCAACTCGCTTTTAAAAACCCACTTGCTTAGCTAAGATGAATGGGTAAAACAAACAACAAAAGATTAAACCAGTCCAGTTGCATGAGCAGGCACATCACCAAGGCTAGACAAGAGAGTGTTTGAAAAATGACAGGGCTAGGATCCAAAGGAGTTTTAATTCAAGGCTGATAAACAAGAACTTTACGACTTGAAAGTTTGGAAAGTGACAGTGGTGAGAGTTATTTCAACTGAAAGGTTCTCCAAGAATGAAGAAACATAATATTCTGGAACAAATATTACAAGGACAAAAAGAGCAGCTCAAGACAAAGGCATCCAAGTCATGTTAGAAGCGTTTGGAGATGTAGTTGTCTCGTTAGGAGCGTCGCTCCAGATCTCAGGAGAAACATCAAGGCTTTCTATCCTCCACACTCAATATCCCTCTGTCTTTAAATGCAGCACAGAGCAGATATAATATTAGGAGCAGCCAGGAGGCCATTTTTAGTTTTTTTTTATATGCATTCTGTTGTGCAATGAAGCTGAATTTAAACACTAAAACACACAGTCACACTCAAAGGTCTCCTAAACAAGATTCAATTTTTTTTTCTCTAAATTCTCATTATATTTATGCTGTTTTATTTATTAATTTTTTTAGGTACAAATGCGTCATTTGAGCATGGTGGGCAAAGTTACACTTTGAGCAGGAAGTCAGTCAATTAAGGGAACTTGGGATCAGGTGTCTTCTTTTGGCCCATGGCTCGCCCTCCAACTGAAAAGGTTTTTGGCAGCGCTGTCTGAAACAAACCACTGCGGCAGAATCACAAAGATATTTAATTATTATAGAATAACTATTACTTAACAACCAGTCATTTCTACTTATACAACAACAACAATTGTTGCTGCCATGAATGTTTTCAGCAGTGCACACGAGCTCTCAACACAACAGTAGGTGTAGGCCGGTACGACGTGTACATCTTTGAACTGTGTAGCGTAAATATAAGAACTGGATCCATGTATCAATAAAATGATGACACGTACTCTGGCACTAGGATAATTGTGACTGGTATTTTTTTATTTTTATGTTTAGTACAATAAAAGATTCATTGAGAAAATAATCAGCACATCAATCGATTGTGAAACAAGTTGCAGCCCTGATCTGAAAGTGCGTGTCGATGCACACGCATAAATATTTATATGTCCTTGTTAAGTCTCCTTCCTTTTTCTGGCTGTCTTTGGGAAAAACCTACAAGATGGATCTCTTGCTGAGAAGGTATTTAAAATTGAAATCTGCGAACACATTTCCCAACAATACCTTTTCTTCCTACATGTGCACAAATTCAATTGTTTTCTTTCATTAATTCAGCATTCTTCCCTGTTCTGCATAATCCTGTTTCCTCTCCCACCCAATCTCTTATTTTTCTGTCCACTCTGCAACTTCGGGCCGATCGCTCCTTTAACACCCCTTTCCTCTACTCAGCATCCAATAATCCTGCAGTACACACACCTTCCCACCTGCCTGCCACCCAGTTTTGCATTTTACCCCCACTTCCCTGCTTGCCCTTCTCTCCCTGCCGGCTCCTGCCACTCTCCCTCAGATGGCATAATCCCTGTCATATTGTCACATTACAGGAGTTCAGATGCTAATGGCTGCACTGCTAATCCAGCTGCCGGCAAGCCTGGACCGGTGCCCATACCCGCTCTGCCCGGCTCTGCAACAGCTGTGCCTTGCTCAGTCATGCCAGTGATGCACCAGGGCTCACAGAGCAGTCGGACTGGTGGTGAGGTGGGGGAACTGGATGTTGAAGCGGACATTACAGGGGAGGGCAGGAGGCTTTGAGATGTTGTTAGGACTGCAGAGGAGAGATATGTGCTGGACAGGAGGACGACGGAGGGGAGAGAAGCTTTATATATACTGGATGTACTGAAAGAGCTGAAGATACTGGCTCGAGGTGGAAGGTTGGGAAACAACTTGAAGGTCATTGTGCAAAGACTCCTCAGGGTGGGATACGATGGAAACTGTGGCTGGACCCTAAATAAACATTTTGGAAGTTTAAAAAAAAGCAAACAGAGTGAATGAGAGCGGGAAAGAACAAGAAGACGTCAGGATTCACGAGAGGGAAGCAGATTCAACCAGTAGCTTATTGAGCTGTGGATGTGAATGAGCCTTGCCAGGCAATTACGGTCATTACTATCCCCTACAATCTTTATGAAATAGAAATTTCCCATTCTATGGGAAGCAAGGGGATGTATTTAATCTTGCGGGCATTTGGTGTTTGTTGTGTGAAGTTGTTTGAACAGCTCCCCCCATCCATTAGAGGAGGAAAAATTGGTTTGCCTATAATCTATGTATAACACCACTTATCAAAAATTTAAAGTGAATTAAAACCTCCCCCCTTTCAATAAAACATCTGCCTGAAAGCACCATCCCATTAGCGAAAAGCAGGCGTCCGGCTACTTCAAAATAATTCAGCTAATTTGGCTGAAACCTCTGGGTTCAATTATTGATGAATGAGACCTACAAGAGCAGCGGATGGAGAGGGACACAGGAGTGGACTGAATACATGATCAGGGATATGAGGACTCTCGGGGTGGTGTGCATCTGTGGAAAGGAGGCGTCCTTCACCCTTTCACCTATAACATTACGCTCCACTTTCCCACCCATTCGCTCACGCAATGATGACGAGCTATAGAAGGGGTTGATGAAAGCGTCTCCTCTGACACTAACAAATGTGTGTGTGTGTGTGTGTGTGTGTCCTGGAGAGTACTTCAGCTATATGATGGATGGCAACATCAGGCATATGTCCTACTAACAGCACAGTATAGTAGATCAGGATCAACTCAACAATCACAGAGAGCTACGATGGCGAGCTGAATAGCTCTGTTAATTTGATAAGTGTGTTTTGGGATGAAGTCAAAGCTAAAACAGGGATGAGTTAATCAAATCCCAAGATTGAAACAGACTTAGGAGATATCGTTAGCTATAAAATCAGGAAACAGAAGCTTGCAATCTCTGATTTTGAATCTGGCCTGGGAGAAGAGACGCAGGCAGCAGTGCTCTCATCTCAATCTTACAGTGTGTAAAGAGGGCGACCTTTGACCCTCAAACAAAGCAAAGTTTGGCGAGTGGATGCAGAGCCTGTGGACTCAGCTCTTGTGTACACAACGGTTCGCCTCGTGTCTGTGTGTTCGCGCTGTTTACCTTTCATTAGAAGAGGTGATGTGTCTATTACAGTGAAAGCCCTTGAGTTCTAGTCGTGTTCGCTTTTCATTACAATTTACGTCTCTCTCCCCAGATTTAAAAAAATTCAACATCAGGGTTCAAAAAGACACAATGTCAGGCCTGATTTAGACAAACAGACTGATGATGTACGTGTGAAGGTGGGAAATGTTGCAGTTTTTATTCCTGGTAAATCATCTTGGAGGTGCTAATTTGTCATTCAAAAGCCTATAGGGCTGCATAAAACGGCTGCATTTTAAATGAAGAATAGAAAATGAGACTCTTCTAACAGCTACATTCCCCATTACAATGACAGTTCTTCATTACATCGCCATATAGCATATGTTACAAAGGAGACAGCAATATGTAGCAGCTGGCTAAAATGAGCACTCTTTGAGGAGGAAATGAGCTGTTTCTGATGTGTTCACTGAGTCCCTCTGTTCTCTTGAGAGTCTCCCTCACTCTGGACTGCTGAGAGGGCCGTGGGCTCGCGGGTGACGAGTTCACCCAACACACAAACACCAACCCGGTGTGTGAGGGCGCCTCAAAAGGTTTTTAAAAAGAAAATTCCTCAGGAAATTTAAATGGAGAAAAACAAAACAAGGGGAGAAAAGGGGGGAAAACCTGAGTCCTTTCCTGTTATTGCTGGGTCTTTATTCCTGGTGTGAAGAGAAGGTCTCGAGGTCAGAGCGGTTGGGGATGTGTGAACTGAGAGGGTTGAAAAGGAGAAATGGCTGAGATTCCCAAAGGAAGCTCAGTGAGCCTTGAGGAAGCCTCTGAGGCTAATCTATCATTAGCATGCTAAAGGAACTATGGGACTAAGACAGAAAGACAGACACGCACACACACACATGCACACACACACCGTCTGATGTCCGCATTTATTAAAATGTTCACTAAACCCTAAAAGCCAATAAGAATGTATTTAATCTAGAGCAGTAACGGTGAGTCTATTAATCAATCAATAGAAAAACGTATCAACAACGTTTTTGATGATGGTTTAATTATTTAAATGCACAGTATGCAATTTCTGCCTTTAGGCGTTTCTCAATCAAATCATAAAGATGTAAGTAGAGAGGGGCCATGGGAGCTGTTGTCTTTATTGTTAAAAAAAAAAAAATCACCATTGCAAATGAAAATCTCTATGACTCAGGCAGAAAGTGTTCACAGACCAGGTAATGTTTTTAAGTTTTATTCATGTTATGTTTAGTCATGTGCTGACTTCCTTCCTCTCTCTCGGACTCTATCCAGGAAGTTGTAATAACAGGGAGATCCATAGTTTGTTGAATCTATGGATCTTTTCTCAGTAACACATAAATAAACAAGTTTATTTGTTTCAATTTAATCAAACTTAAAAAAGGTCTTGTCATTTCTAATGCAGAAATGTGATGTCCTTAAGTCATTTTTACAGGCAAATATTTGATTTTGATTCCGGCTCCTCTAATGTGAAGACTGTCTTGCACTAGTAAATTAAAAATTCACTAGACATCTTTCACCATGTTTGATGTTCATAAACCAAACAACTAATCATGAAAATGAACGCAAAGGATCGGTAGTTGCAGCCCTAATTCAATCAATACAAACTGAACCCAGAGACAATTTATTCAAAGTAAAATAAGAGTGAAAGCTGGTGGACGAGTGTGTGAACTGAGTTGACCCAGATGACATGAAACAGTAATAGAAGATGTAAAGAGAAGAAAACCGTGCAGGGGCCTAGAACTGGTCTAAAACTGAGATATCCTGAAACAAACACACACCCAGGGTGACAAATACACATGAACAGAGTTTGATCCCACTGGTCCATTGTATGGTAAACACAAGGAGGTCTGTTTCAGTAATGAGAGAACCCAGTACTATATTGATCACATGCGGTGGATCAGAGGACCTCTGTCAGTCCCTCAGAGCCCACTTTATACAGCCGGAGAACCCGACTCAATCCCCTCTCATTTACCACTTTACCGCCCCCCACCCCTCCTCCTGCCTCTGCATCGCAACTTGTCCTCTCCATCCATTATAGAGGTTCTCCCTCCTTTTCGCTCACACTCCCCCCCAGCCTCCCATCTTTTGTTGCCTCATCTCCTTTGCTTTCTCTTTCTCTCTGCTTCCATGTATCAGCCTCCTTATTTATGTAAATCCATTTGCTGTGAGAATGAAGCTTGTCTAATGTCCTGAACACTGCTGGATTTCATGCCATTTCTTCCCGGTAACGGTAGAATAATGAAAATGTAAATAGCGTTAAGCTGGGTAGCTTAAGACAACCTCTTAATGAAGGCAGAGAGAGGGAGAGAGAGACAGAGAGAGAGAGAGAGCAGAAGAGGCATTTCAGCTTCAAAAGAGTCCCGACGTCACACGCCACAACATCACATCCAGCGAGCCACCGAGGCATATGTATGGGAACCAGCTAGAGAACGGACGTTATAGGAATTCGAGATGTGTGGCATAAGAGCCGCCTTCAAATAACGTCTTTTCATGTGGCATTTCAAGTGCTCCGATCCAAACACCATTCATGTGTCGTTCTCTCCTGCTTGCGTCTTCAGGCTTTTCCTATGGTCGCCAGTCAATCTGGAAACAAACAATCCCGGGCTGTAATCTGAGGAGATGTTGATCTCCGGAGCAGCCATCCACTAGCGGGATAAACCTAATATTGTGTGAGCGCTGATGATATCAATATTCCCACTGCCTCGAAAAACTCACGTTGCTTTTTTTACACGCGCGCTCATCCAGGAGAGTGAGGGGGTGGCGGTTATGTAAGAGGGGATCCAGGAGGGCTTCCCTTGAGCTTTTTGGAGAGAGAAAGTGAAAGAAAAAGAGCAAAGGTGACCTCTCATATGCAGCTGATGAAAAGATTGAGTCAGGAAAAGGGAGAGAGGGGGGAAGGAAAAAGAATAAACCAGAATAATTAGTGATTTCAAGCCGTGATTAAATGAGAGAGAGAATGATTGGAACAATGGAGGCGGAGAAAAGAATTAAAATATGAGATGAATTCGACTGAAAGAGAGGTTTTTCTCAACAAAGGCAAGTGCTTGTTGTCACCTTTATAAATGTCCTGCGCCTCTTTAAAGATTGTGGATCTACATGGGCCGCAGAGCAGCATGTGTGTCCTTGCTATGCAGCTCAACCTTGGGATAACTCTGCATTAGCACATCAGGCTGTTAAGTCAATCCCAGAGCTACTCAGCCAAACAGACCATTGGCTTGACCTTTGATTGTAAAAAGCTTGCCAGGCTGGCAAGTTAATCCTGGAGCGTAGTAGGCCAATCAAGTTGTCAGGCCCGGATCACCGTCAATAACACATTTAGGTCAAACACAAAGGCATAGGGAACACTTGATCTTCTAAAGACACACCTCCACTAAATCAGATATAAAAACCATAAAGTTTATATCCATATGTATAAGCAGAGAAGTGAGCTCCTTTTATTCAGAAAAGTTTAAAATCAATATAGAATCGGGGAGTTTGCTGGATAACTTGTTATCGCTGCCTTTTCTATCGATCGCCATCTGAGCTCAGGCACTTGACAACATGAAGCCGCAGAAAGGTTATTGTGCAGTCACCAGAACCACCCACATCTGCAGTGGCACAGAAAAATGAACTCCGAACAGACAGGAGTGGAAGAAACGGCGCCAGCGAGGGACGAGGGAGGTGCTGTGGCAACGAGAGGGGTGGAAAGAGAGCGAGGAACGCGGAGAAAGATCGAAGGGAATAAAGAGTGATGTAGAGAGAAACAGAGAAAGGGAGAGACGGAGGCAGACAGGGAGGCAGCACTATTTACGGTAGATTAGTTGTTATGGTGATAAGCAGAAGGGAAAGGAAGGGATGAAGTTGTCAGGGTGATGGGGCTGCACTGGGCTACTAATGATATGTAAAAATAACTGTGCTCAGATTTTGCCCTACCTTTGCAGAAAAAGAACGAAGGAGCCATGCTAACACACAGACACACACAAACACGCTGAGGCGAACACACACAAAGACAAAGCAGTCTGTTGAAGCAGGCTCCTCTCATTAGCATTTGGAGACGTACTCAGATTCCTCCCCCACACTCTCAGCATGGAGATAACTTTTTTTGTAAGTTTTTGCTTAATGAGGGATGGTAGCTAGAAACACACAAACACTGGGGATGTGCGTGTGTGAGTGTTTATTCCTCTGTGTAACGCTTGTAGTTCTGCGCTTCTGAAGGTCTAACAACAGCGGCTGAGTGCGTATCACTTTGACAGAAGGAGATGGCAGAGGACTGAGGATAATTGTAGTTTAAATGGCCTGAAGGGGTTTCTAGAGTGCTGGTCTTTGTAGTTGTGTTGCCTGCGGTGTAACCTCTGGGTTCTCCAAAGGCGTCTGAAGTAATCACTGTCAGCGAGCAATCAAACACACCTCCACATGCCGAGTGCCAACAAATATTATACCTCTCAGTTATGTCAATAAATACCAATACTGTATGTTGCGGCTGAAGGTAACTAAGTACATTTACTCAAGTGGTGCACTGGAGTACGATTTTTAGGAACTTGTACTCTACTTAGGTGTTTAGATGCTTTTAATGCTCAGTTAGACTTCTAATCCACTGCATTTTGTCTTGGATATAGTACTTTACCAGACACACAGTTAAAACAACTACAATGCTGCTCATACGGTAATGATAATTAAAAATAATCCAATATTAATATATGAAAAATTAAGTTTTCCTCTATTACTACGTTTACTTTTGATACTTACAATATGGCAGTTAGAATCACGGAGCTAATGAGGGAAAAATCTAGCGCACGAAGCCAAAAAGTTCGACTTCCTCTGTGGAACATTATCCAGATCTTGTAACGATTAATATTCATAGTATGACGACGTTGAGACAAAGTAAACCTTAAAAGTCTGTTTGTGAGAAAGTTGTTTTTTGAGTCTCATTCCCAACTCGACAAATGCCGGTGCTTTTTGATGGCGGCAGACTTGATTACAATCCCAAGGCATCAGAACTTGACGAGTACCAATGCTTATGTGCTGTTAATATACCTGGTTTACATGCCATCCTATAGCTAAAAGATTTGGTTGCTCGGTAGGAAACATTCTGTTAAGAAAGCTAAAATTAACAACATTTTATACGAATGGTGTGTCCGACATAAAACTTTGAAATGATTAAAATGAAACTGTTTCATAACCAGTTAAAAACTCCTTATAATAATAATAATCTGAATACCTCCTCTGGTTGTGCCAACACTGGAGAAAACACTAATTGGGAATTTTAAACGCACCACGTAAAATTCAGCAATCCGCACGGGAATTGCATGATGATCATCGTGCCAACAGACACTCAAGGCTTCTGGAAAAGTAGATATCACATCACTTACAACAGAGCACACACCTTGCTGCTGCATCACGACCAGTTAATGTGGACTAAATTGCCTTGATGTCTATAAAAGCATCTCGTGGCACTTCTCCTCATTTACTGACATTTAATTTCCTGGCAGTCTTGTCTCAGTAGTATATATAAAACCACTCACTTAAACATAAACACACACACTCTTACATTAGCGCATATGCTGATTATTACATTATATTTACTTATGCCCGTAACATGAATGATCCCCCGCATTACTGCTTCATTATCAGCGAAAACCAGCGCGCACGTCTCTCTTATCATCTGCTCGCCTTATACGCCCCCCCTCCCCCACACACCGCACCCATCACACACAAACGCACATACAAATACACACACATACATGCTATTTCCCTGAGAATACATTAAGTGGAGGGAGTAATATCTCAGGCAATGACAGTCTTTAAATGGAAACCGTTGGAGGGGATTTAAAGACCTGCTGTATAAAAACTACTTACCGTCATGTGGTTTTCTGAAGTGTAAACCTCTACTCGGCCCTAGACAGAAGTCTAACTCTTAATGTGAGTGTGTATCACTGAAAACATTTTCGACATTGCTTTGAAGAACTCTTGCCTCCACACTTCCAGGCACTGATGGCTTACAGCAGAGGCACAAACCAATAATATAAATCTTTGACAGATGATGCAATCAGCAACTTCCTTGTTCTTTAGAAAACAAAACTATAAAACACAACCCTACAGTATACCGTCCTATAAAAATCAATGCATTATAGCTTGATTGCCCGCATATGCTGGCCTATCCTAGGGCTGTGCAGCTGTTGTGAAGTGAGCAATGAAAAAAAAACAAAAAAAAAAGCAGCTTCCTATCTACACAATGCACCATCCAGAGGCAGTCTGGCTCGCCACAAGAAAGCCATTTAATCTCCAGTAGTCTGCATGTGATCAATCTCCCAGCACAGTGTTACTGCAGCGCAGGCCATTCCTCATCATTTAGAGAGAGAGGTATTGACCAGGCCGGGGCAGCCTCCATAGTGCATTTGTGTGTGTTGTGAGCCAACGGGAAAGAATGAACAAAACTAACCAGCGTATATAACATTTCCTGTGGTTGTTTCTCCGTCCTGTACCTGTACATGTATGTGCACGTAGGCACGTTTATGAGAAGCAAATGTGTGTATCACAGGGGCAAAAACAGCAGGATAACAAATGTGTATTTATGCTTTGGTCGGCTTGTTTGCTTATTGATGGCTTGTGGGTTGATACAGCTGGCCATATTCTATACTTATCATCAATACATCCTTACTTAGACATTCCTGCTTTGCGGCTCACATCAAGAAAACAGGCACCAAGGACGAGGGCAGCATTGTTAATGAGCGCTGGATGCAATTGGCTTAGCACGGCGATGCAGAGAGAGAGAGAAAGACGGGTACTGAAACTACTCTTGGATGGGTAGCATCGTTTTAGACATGCCAAGTTAAAGGTTCAGGGCGATCAATCCTTTAACTTGAAATTGGCCGCAGTCATATATTAGTCTATTGGTGTGTCAATGAGGACAGCTGATCTGTCAATAAACTATTACACTTCTTTCCTGCACACGCATCTGGAAGCCTCGGGCTATGAGACAGGCATGACAAGTAGAGACAAGGTCTCACTACATCTTATTTGTGTAGGTCATTTAGCCCATCTGCTTGACAGAAAACATGTATAGTGAGGCACATTTCAGTTTTCAAGCGTCAGAGAAATTGCACGAGTATGATTTATGAAATGATAGGGGCGCGCCTTGACAAATAAATTAAATGACTGACTGACTGGATTTTGTGTTCCTGTCCTCACACTTATCATGAGGTTATTCCAGCGTCAGCTCCATGGACTTCATCCCCCACACTGCCTCGGGGCCACGTCAGATTTACAGTTATCCATGACAGGCTCTTATCAGGGATTTGGAGCGGGACTTTGCAGAGTCATCTAGAATATTGGCTGTATCGTTTTTATCCCCGCTCAGAGAAACAGCAAGAGGCCAAGGTTGGGATATCACAAGTCACAGGCAGAGACATTTTCAGATGAATAGAATCACACAGCACATACCCAAACACACACACACACACACGCATACATTCCTGACATCTCCTGCTGGGATCATTGGGTAGCAATGCCCCGTCATATCAGGGTATGTAGACAGCAAGCTGACTGCAGTGGCTTTTGGGACGCCACGCTACATTAGACCAGCAGTCACAGCTGGTACCACTGTCTGCAGCTCCGAGTCTTATCTGTTGTTACAATTAAACTTTCTTTCTGAAATTAGTTTAGAATTATGATATTATATTGTCATTGTTGTGAATCACGTGTTAATTTACATACATTGCTGCAGTTTGAGTTTAGTTCAGAAAAATGTCAAAAAATCAAATAATCTGAATTTTGCTTTTCAGCTAACATTTCTTTGCCATTTTCACAACCGTTCCAGATGTAAACAAATGTTAAAAACATAGATTTGATGTTTCTAGCATAAGTCCTTGTATTCAAGTAAAACACATCAATTTCACAGTGTAAGCAGGTTCCAGTTTTATGCAGGCAATCCTTTTATTTACATTGCACCTTTAATGTGGAGTCAATAATCCCATTAAAGGCAATTGAAACAACTCAAGCACTCCACATATTTACTGTAAGATAGTGCCTCCGCTGTGTTAAGTGAAAGACATAGCGAGGCTGCCGATCTTGTACTTGAGCTGAGTGCAGAGTGTTGTTTTCCACTGCAGCATGTTCACTCATCCCTGCAGGCTGTGTTTAAAAGCCATTATTCCAGCTAACAGACCGGTCAGCAGGCCTTGGATGTGTCTACTGATGTGTATTGTCTGGCTCTCTCATGACATTTCGAGTATATAAATGGACAAAGTGGTCATGCAGCGTTTTATTTTTTGTCTCTGTGTGGGACAGCAGAGGCAGCGCAGGCTATGATGGTGCAGAGTCGCAGCTGTGAGCAACTCACGATCGACGCTGTTGTCTGTTTATGTCCTGGCAATGTGTATGGGGCCAAAGACAACACACACTGGGAGCAGTGGACCACTCTCATGATGATACATTACACTCAACCTTTGACCAAATGACACTGATTGATTGGCAGGTAGTGAGAGCCGTGGCGCAGCGCTCGTCCTTTGTACATGGTGAGCCATCAAGAAAAACTTTGTTGCCTGAAAAAGGTTGGGAAATGATGAAAGCTTCTCAAAGGTATGACAAACTATCAAACACACCACTGTATCACAAACTTTCTACAAGTCTGAGGTGGAATGTCACAAATCTGTGTGGTATAACTGTGTTAAAACACCTCCTAATGGTCCTAATTGGGTTTAGTTGGTGAGTTACCAAGCTCGCTAGCTAAGTGTGACTGATGGGCTGATGTAGCTTGCTGGATTGATAAGCTTTAATCATGTACTGACTACATTAACAACATCAAACAGGGATTTTCTGATCTGACCAGATCTTAAATATACACGCTATGATGCTCTCTACTGTCGGCTCAAAATTACTCACTAAGTGGCAGGCAGCCTTTGGTCACATGGCAGTATTTTGATGATGATTGTGCAGAATGACAGACAAACACCAGTGGCCATGATGGGACACGAAGGGATCATCTAAGAGCCTTGCTGAACAGTGCTGGGTTGTTGAAAAGCTGTAACCATTTGGTGTCATCGGATTCTCATTAAGCTATTTCAATGGATTTTTTTTCTATTCCCTTTAACATGTATGTGCATGGAGTCAGCAGTAAGCTTACCTACAGTAAGGAAGCCCAAAGAACTCTCAGTGCATGCAACCAATGAGCAACATTAACCAGAATAAATGGGGGGCCATCACGAAACAGGGCACCCTCGATCTCTTAATCTGCGAGTTTCCTTGGGAGGTCATTGTGGAAACTGTATAAAAGATTACGGGTGATGATGCTAAAAAAAGTATCATAGTAAATGATGCACCAGCTGCACTTTCAACGCTATAGAAGTGCGAGCTAAGTGGGCTAAACAATAGTGTGTGTAGTGTTAGTAGTATTCACTCGATAAAGTCTAGAGCTTCATGAAGGATGAATGAAGGCATGCGACGCTCATGTATCATGACTATAACAATCTTTGGTGTAACAATGCACAAAAAGCCATATCACCCCACTGAGCACAGAGCCATCAAAGCAGAATTAAAGGCTATTACTGAAATAGCATCAGTTCCACAGTGTAAAGCCCCATGGGCTGACCCCACAGTCCAATGGGACTTCACAGTACTGTGTGTATTTCAGAGGAATGAATGTGGTGTCATATTTTGATGCCTCCGCTTGAAGACCAATTGAATTGTCACTAGTTTCCAAGAATGTCCCTGTCCTCCGACAAAGCACAGTCCAATTTAGAGCACTTCCTTTCAGGTTTTTCAGATCCAAGTAGCCACTTTTTCAGAGCTTTGATCAAGTTCTCACCCCCTTTCTTCCAAACCCTCTCTGGATAATATCATTTTCACTTGTAATTGGGAACAAAACATGCTGAGCATGGCCTCTGCCCTGAGGACAGTCAGGACTCAACCTGAAAATGAAGGTGCGCAGATGAAACCAAGTGTATTTGAGAAGACTGACGGGAAGGTTGTCTGCCCAAGGCCCAGATCTAAAGAGGAACAGTAGTTTATTCGGTTGACCGGTTACTATTGCCGGTCCATCCCCAACTTCACACAGTGATCATTTTCTTGACTGATCTCTGCTGAAAGTCTGATTCAGTCCAGTGGGCAGAGCATTGCCGACAGGTTTGTGAGGGGGATGTGTCTAATTTAGTTTTTTGGTTTGTCTCCAGACTTTCTCCAAATCCATACAGTGGACACAGAAGTGGAAGCTGTTTTTTTTCCCCGTGATAGACAGCTAGTGATGAGGTGGTCACTTTACATTGCTTCATTGGTGAGGACATGGCAAACACAGCAGCAGCATATGATGTTTAAAATGCCCTCAGCCATTCTTTTCAATGCAAGAATGCAAAAATATTTTTTCCTGGTCAACCGCCAACCACATGCTTTTTTAATCCTATGTGTTCGTAATAATGCTGCTGTATTGTCATTATCAATTAATCCATTGTTTTTCAATCAGTCAGTTATAGATAAAATACATGATTTTACTAATAAATCGATGCAATGTCTTTGTGACGTTATCACAGTCAAAAGTGATGTCTCCAATTTTTCTATTTTGTCTTAGAGCAGCCATGAAAATGGGAATCAATCAATTGACTCAGAAACCTAATCGACAAAAAAAATCAGTGTCAAATACGCTGACAATGGATGTCGATAAAAGACTAACTTGGCTGATCTAAACCGTCATGGATTCATTTTCTACTGATCTAATCCATTTATCCTTTCAGCAATACTGAAACACCTTTTACTGAAAGTATTCTTCCTGACTTTACAATGTCTGACACTGTTGTGCTTGGGTGTGCAGACCACCAGCTTTAGGGTTTTGTCTGATAGTTCTCACCCATATTTAACATTCTTCAGTGTGGCTTACAGCCTGCTGCAAACTGGTAATTGGGTTTGCGAGCAGACTGAGACCCCGGTTAAAGAGTCCCTGTCTTGTCTGATTAAAGTCTGGATCTTTACGGGCTTATCTCCAGCGGAGAGGCTGGAACAGGTCTACTCAGGTCTAACCAGGCCGGGTTGGACCAAGACGGAGACAATTGGGGTCTGATGGATGGACCCTGACAGCTTGTCTCTGTCAGAAACCTGCTCAGAGTCCCTGGGAGTGAATCTCACGCAGTGTCAGCATGGCCTTGCATGGCCACTGCACATTCACACCGAGGTGAGAGGACACACTGAGCAGAGTGCCTGGAGTAAAAACCCTCATTTGTAGCAGCAGAGCGTACACACTGCAGGTTGTGGGTCAAACACGACCTGTGTATGAACAGCTCGTATGCATCCACAACAAAACATCTCACACCAACAACAGCAATCTGCCCCAATTAATATCCAACTGGTCATTAAAACCATGACCGCAAGTGTGGTGAAAAAAAATGAGGGAATAAGAGACACACAGCCTCCACACCTTTGGGAAACTCATTAGTCCAGGTAATACAGGCCCAGGCTGGCTCCACATTGACTAATTATAGGATTTTGGTGTGCTACAAACTCTGGGAATGCCGTCCGGCCATTAGGAGGAAAAATCGATTGAATCGCTGCTTTATCCAGTGTCTCCTGAGGGCTAATCAAGCCTTCATAGTGGTTCCCTCACCATAACTATTCAAGGTTGTGCAGTTAAATTCCCTACCCTACCTGCAATCCTACAGAAACAACACCACAGTCCAAACTGATACCAAATGCCCCACAAACAATTCATCAGAACAGGAATCTAAACAAAGGTCTCTCTCTTTGTCCCAAACTTTCTCTTCCTTCTCAACAATAAGAATAACTACCTATAAATGACTTTGACCTGCATGTATGAAGCCAGAGGTGCTCATTTAAAGGTAATCTAATAGCAGTCATGAGAGTCCAGCTGCTCCATCTCTTTCATCTAGCGGCACATGAAGACAAGTATCCCAAACCTTTGAACCGGAAAACAATCACCCACCAGGGATTTTATCAGGCAATTAATCTCCCGTACCACCACATTTCATCTTTAACGCGGACAGCGAACCTGCGTCCTGTTCAATTTGTCAGAGACCAGTACAGGAGAGGGGATACGAGCAAGGCAGAATGAATTCAGCGTGTGTTACTGTCGACGCTTAAAATCGCGATACCCGAAAGACGTCAAGAGACTCAGTTCAAATTAGCCTTTGAGTTTGCAAGTTTTCAAAGAAAGGATTAAAACACTGTAAGTGCATTTAAATCTCCATGAAAGTGGACATTTCACGGTACAAAAACAGAAAATATCACACATTCACAGTTTACAGTATTACACCATTATTAATATTTTTATATAATATTATTATCAGTTACAGTGACCCTTAAAAGAATGCAAACAGGGGTGTTTTTGGATTAAACAAACCCTTTTTTTGACAAAATAATTCTGAATAACACTAAACACTCCGTATAGATTAGTACAGTAAATGTCCATGGCATGAGAACTGTGAATTTTCATACCACTGTATACCGTGAAGCTGCAACCCGCGGCCATAGATATGAGTTTTTATCCCTGTGTGTGTGTGTGTGTGTGTGTGTGTTGAAGAAAGAGAGAATGAGGGTGAGAGCGAGAGTGGGGGGGGGGAGAGAGGGAAAGTGACAGTGTCCATGTCCCAGATTACAAGTTTAATGTGAGCTTGTCTGATCCTCCACAGGCCTCCATTTATAATCTTTCAGGCAGGCGGAGAGGCCTTTCAAAGTGCCATTAAATAGCCAAACTACCCTGTGACTCTCCATCACCTTTGACCCCTCCGTTAGGGGGTAATATTGACTTTACTGCTATCGATATTTGACCAAAGGACCCAGCGGACCCACTTGATTGATCTGATGTGCTGTCCTGTGTCCGATCTATATGGAAATCCTCCACGGACCGACCACGCAGCTACTCGCATCACATCTGCGTATGTGCGTATAGGCACATACTTTAAGTATGTAAGAACACACACATGCACACAAGCAACGCCATACCTTTGCTTTCAAAGTCCTACATAAACCATGACACAGCTCGGATTATACAAATACCTAATGAGACACATGAATGGAGTCAATTACCTATTAAGGACGGCTCAATAGTGGAACAGGAATCAAGTTAAGTTCCATCAAATGTCTCTCTTATTGTGTCACTGTGTCCTGTAACCAGAAGACAGGAAGCTCAGTTAAGCTACCAAAGCCATCATACACTATGCTGTAACATAGTTTGATACAAATTATGTGATAGACTACTCAAATGCTGAACCAATTATATTTCATTGATTTTTTTTAACAGTCTTTAGGGCCTTATCAGGCTAATAAGCTGATTTCACTGACATGACCTTAGCTAGAGTGTCTTACCTTTAATTTTAGCTAATTAAAGCAATGATTATTTACTTGAACAATTTATTATAGCGCAACGTTGGCTGTCTAGGTTCATAAAGTCATCTATTAGTAGGCTACAGTCTATATAGTCTATATAGACTAGACCATAGTCTTTAACAAGGATAACTGCAACACTTTCTGTTGTACATGGCCAGACATTCACAATATTTGCAACATACTAGTACTCAGGCCTTCTCTTATCCAGTATTTCATTTGCAGCTGGAGGTCGAGTGAAAGACATAAAGTATAGGCCACTTATTACCAATAATTGCCACCATAAGTGGAAAATCTGTGCAAGTTTTTCATGTCGTTGTCAACTTTAGTGAACTTCGACGCCTGAATTTGCAACACTGACCAAAAGCAAGATGCCCTTACAGTGCTTTGTCTGAGTCCAAAATGGAGAACGCTAACCATCGTGACCTGCTAGCTAAGCTATGTTGCATAATACAGTTTTATTCAACCTCCTCTATCAGGGAATGTACTGCCCCAAAAAGAGGACTGGTTTACAGCTATGAGACAGGAGTTGAACTTACTGTAGCGTTTCAGTAAGTCCTGGCGCAGCACTTCAGCTACAATAGTCTACAGTTACAGTACCCTAACAACCAGCCCAGTCCAATGCGTCACCAAGTTTCTAAAATCACATATTTCATCAAGACACATGGGTGAATTTCGTTGTGCCACTTTCTCGTGTGACCGGGCCTTTAAGCTGACTATATGTTCCTAAAGCTGTCACATTAACAAAGTCACAATAAGGTGGTTTGTCTATTGTTTAAAGTTTGTGTCCTTTGTTTAGTAGGTGTACAGGTAAGTGTATCTGTTTTCTGTGTCATTGCCCATCTTCTCTGCTGGTTGAAGCACATTAATCATTCGGTTACCCTTCTGCTCTTTGAGGCTGTGTTTGGTGAGTGCGCTTCCTTCAATATAAAACCTTTAGCTAAAGGTCAGTCCTTAAATCTTCAGACATGCCCACTCGTGTCTGCCGTGCAAACACACCGAGACACAAAGGCAGGCATTAAATCCAGCATGTACACACACAGGCACAAAAGTATTATTTTAAATGTACTGGCATTAAACTAGTATACGACTGCTGACTGCAAAAATTGCACTATAACGCAAAATACCTATGTTTTTCTCTGTAGCGGCCACTTGTATTCACACAATTTCACATACTGCCTGAATCTCGATATGTATTCCTGTCATGAAAAGTTTTCTACCTTCAATCTTTTTGCTCTCCATTTTCTCTCTTGACCTTTGCATTTGTTCACAATTGATGCTCAATTTGCTGGCATTTAGAGCCAAAATGAGTTTCACAGTAACCCTTCGTGACCCAGTCACCGAGCAATTGGATCATTTGGTAGCTGTCACTCTCTCTAGATTGAAGTAGGTCTAGCTAATTCTAAGAGTTACAGTGTGTATCTTTTCATTAATTCACATGCTCACCTGGGACGCAGGCAAAAATGCTGCACTTACGTCTAAATAGCCCAACATCATTCTCATTTTTCTGTGCGAGTCGTTTTCACACATAAGTGGGAAGGGCATCATCCCTTGCAATTACTTGCCCATTGTCTTTTTGAACAATAATTTTTAAAGCATGTAACACCGGCAAACACACCAGTGAGACACCAGACAGCAGCTGAAGCCTGCGGGAAAAGCTGTTCAGTGTGCCATAAAGTACAACGTCAAGAACAAACAATAATTAAAGATTTTTCATCAGCTAAACTCAATCCAGTGGTGACAATCATTGCAATTTAAGACCCAGACTAAGCGGGCAAAAGTTCATAAAACATCAGCACTAAAGTGATTAAGTTTGATTAAGTTGTGTCGGTGAAATTTACCAGAAGCCTCCAAATTGCATCAAAGATGGCGTCAGCTATTCATAGACGGCGGCTACCATTAAAGGCAGAACACCCTCAGACACATAAATGGACTGATTATTGAAACATGTTAATAAACACTGGGTGCATGCACAGGCTTCAGACTGGAAGCCACACAAGAAAGGCGGAGACAGTGTGTTAAATACCTGAGCCTCTCTTGGAGACCACCTTTACACTCTTGGACAGTGTGAAGTACAGCAGGATCAGCAGAGGGCTGGGAGGTCTCATCTTCCCCCCGTCCTCGCAGCCTGAAGGAGAGGAGACACGAGCAGGGAGGGATGGCAGAAGAGAGAAAAAGAGAGTAATCAGTCACTGCCTCTACATGAGACCAAGTACCTCCTTGTTGCTACTAGACAAGAGTAAGTGTCAGTGTGGACGGATGTTCTGTAATAGGCCAAACACTACGGCAAAGCAGGCGCACACAGATACCCACTTGGACGCTCGCATCAACAGACCATTTTGCACCTTCCCCGGGGGGGTCTTTGTTGTAATGATTTTCTCTCATGATTGCAATTGAGACGGGTTATCATAGCAGCGATATATTTCATGAGAAACCATTCCCTAAGATGCTGACAAATCAATAAAGAAATAATTACATGTGTAAGAAACACCACTTTTTAATCGCCAGCTTCATTAAAAATACGGTAGGCCTTGAAGGGAATTTCAAATTATCACCTTGTGACTTGCAGAGATGTGGCAAATATCCCACCCATATCCCTTATCGACTCATATATCATATTAATTGATGGAGGTGACTCATTCTCCACTCCTCATCTTCTCCGAGTAAATGACATAATCTAACATGTAGTAATTACCCTCTAATAGTCAGCTCCTGAAATAGAGCCGATGCTGCTGTATAAATTTGATCTTAAATGGAAAAAAAACACACTCATCAAGGAAACTGTTTATTATCTTACAGACTCTTTAAAATTAACCATCGTCTCACTATGATAGAAGCTTTACAGACAAAACAAGAGACAAATGAAGACATTAGTAAGTGAATTTCTGAAAAATGTAATGTTAAGCTTATTCTGTCTTGCCTGAAGACAGAGAGTATTGTTACCACTCTCGCACTCCTTCATTGAAGCCACTGCCTGCAGTCATTAAGTTAACTTGAGCCCCTTTCGCACCTTTCATGAACTGTAACTCTCGATTTATTCAGATTGTCTACATACGAAAATGGTGTTTAAACTGCTCATCATCCAACATCTGCCTGTAATATAACCCCGCTCGATCTGTCGCGCTTCTGTAAGGCCCGTTCATGCTGCTGCTGGACACAGATCCCAAAATGCTGCAGCTTTCTTTCTACAGTGGGATCTTCGTGCACGGAGTGTAACTGCCTTGTACTCCTCTTTGCTTGCCTGTAATTCAATTTCTTTGTGGATACGTCAAAACACATGTAGGATTGGTATAAATGCAAAAACAGTCATCATTATGTAGCAGTCTGTAGCCTCCTACCCAGGCGCCGCCCCTCGCTGAATACATATTAGTATTCGGCGAGGGTAGTATTTCCCACATGAACACGTCTGACATCATGTGTGCTGCATGTGTGAACAGGCCAATGTGGACAATATCCTGATCTGATTCTCTGGATATTGTCCAGAGTTCATTTGTGAAAGAGGCTGTGAAGACTGGAACCAGGGGGATGTTGCTAGCCCGGCTCTGACCAAACTTAGGAAAATTTGCCAACCAGCCGGTCAGTACCGGGCACGACTCTATGGTGTCGCGTATGCACATGGTTTAGTTCCATCAACATGGCAACTGGACGTGTTTCAGAAGAGATAGCTGAGAGTTTTACACGCCCGATTTTATTGACCTGGCCAGACTTGGTGTCTAACTTCCTGCCCCGCTTGATCTACTTTGTGCAGCTCGATGCCACTTCCGTCAAAAATAGACTAGATGCATATTTTAAACTGAGTAGAGCAGAGAACCGTCCTGGGATGATTTTGAAACATGCTGCGGTGTTTCTGGTTGAATCTCTAGCATTGGAGAGCTGCCACACGCAGGTCACATCTGAAGCGTCACATCTGGAACACGACTCACCTGCGGTGAAAACAGGCTGTGAAGCTCACAAATTAACATTTCCTTCCCAGTCTCTGCTTGTTGGTACTGTACACTTGCAGATTCAAAAATGAAACAAAGATGAAGAAAAAGGAAAAGAAAGAAAATGAAGCTTTGCAGGCTACAGGAGATTTTGTTCCCTTTGGACAGAGCCGTTTTCAATCTTTCTGCTCAGCTAGGTTAGCTGGCTGCTTTCAGTAGGTTCATTTTTAGAATGCTGATATGTGTGTGGTACCAATCTTCTTATCTAACTCTAGGCAACAAAGCGAATGAGGGCATCTCCAAAAATGTTGAGTAGACACCCACTGCCTTGTTTGCTTTGTTTCATTATAAGCATGGACGCCGACAGAGGGACAAAAGGTGACAGATCGCGGCGCAATCAAAAGCTCTCACTCTGCTAAAGCTGCCAGTTCTGGGTAGTTGTATGTGTCCAGAAATACAAGACATCCAAACAGAACACAGTGATAGGAGGAGCAGATTCACCAACAGCCAGATCCGTGTTTCTGTCAGTCTAACTATGAGAAAAGGAGAACGCAATACATTCAGCAAATTAACCCAATGAACCAGAAAGCGCAGAACGAGGACCCTGGCCTTTGGAGACAGAAACCAACGGCGCAGAGAGCCAGAGCCAGGAGGGACCCTGCAGTCTGTGGCGAGTCACGTGCACTCCAGATTAGCATAGCTAATGAAAGGATTCCTCTCAGTGTGTGTTTACACGATACTTGCAAGGCCTGCTGTGAAAAGAAGCCTTTCTCTGCTCCTCGATCACATTCTACTAGGAAACGACGTTCAGTCGATAAACACTGCTCTGCCAATAACATTCTGGCAAATTCCACAGCTAAAGGATTGGCTCCTCTTTGTTCGGCTAAAAGGCCTTTAAAATCACTTGCCGATAAGCTGGTGGGTTCTAATTGTGCGGTTTTAGATGCAGCTGTAATATCCACGGTCAGTTTATGGCCATGTGCACACACAAATCACCAGGCAGAAACACTCTCAGAGGTCCCAAATCCTTTAGAGGTCAGTTCAGATTTTCTGAGTCCTCAGTTTAAAATGATCATATCCCCTTTTTAAACATAAACACATCCTCTTACCATTGCTGCGATACTGTCCCAGAAATTTAACGAGACAAGCATAATGGAGGTACTCGCAGCAACCAAATACACAATGACAAGTGTGAGAAATTGAAAAGTCAAGAAGCATAGGGGAATTTCACTGAGACCATAATCACACACCCACAAGCAGAAGAGAGAGAAAGAACAAGAGAAACAGACAATATCACCATTGTGTCTGCATATTTAGTTTTCCATTGTTACTTACTCAGAAAACACCAGTGGATAACCTTATTCCCCGCTTTTTTTGAAAATTCCTTAACCCTAGTAGCTCTAGTTTTTTAGCTTTAGAGACCCTAATGCTTTGAAGCTTATATCGTTGCCATGGTAATCAAAGTCCAAATTCAGGAGAGACACGACATTGCGTCGGCTGCACCGAGAAAAAGAGGCAAAAGACTGATAAAGAGTGAGAAATGGAGCTCCTCATTGCATTTAACTGGTCTCAAATCCACATAATAACCAGCGAGGGAGCATTTCTGCTCCGCTTGCACATTTGCAGACCCGTGATCACCAGACTGTGACGAGCTGGACCCTCAGTGCACTTACTCGCACATCAAGTTGACTTCTGAGACGTTGGTGGGGGAGACGGTGACTGATGTCTCCCTCCTGATTTTGTCTCGCATTAGACTCGTAATTACAACAACAAATAAAAGTATATAAGTACATAATGACCCATTCTTCTGAGGCTTCAAATATCCGCCTATTATTCTCACTCAAGCTTCGAAACACAAATACTGGTATTAGGGACAGCCGTATCGAGCCTTAAGTTGAGTTAGCTTGCTGCCTTTCTCTCTCTTCAAGATGATCAGTGATATCAAAATTGTTCATACTTACACATACTGTACATACTCCAATCATATAGGGGGCAGCACATCAATAGACCAACAGCTAATTGCTGCTAAGATGCCTGGGCTATACTATTCGACTGTCACCTCTTGAGGTACAAAGTGGTATGACGAACCAGGATAGGCCAATGCTAGCTGGTTAGCGTGTTTACATCAGTACATATCTCTGTAATGCAATACATAGACATCTTTACATAATGTCAAACCGTTAATCACATTCTGTTGATAACTTGAGCATATTTTTGATTTCAACTAAAATTCTCAGTGTGAAAGCATTATTATACTAAAAGCAAATAAATGATGTCCCAGTGAAGAAATAGTAATAACACCACTTAGAATAAGATTGTTCCATTTTGGGTCACGCGGTGGTCAAAGACCCACATCGTACAGTGTAACCGCAACATCACAGGTTCAACTCCAACCAGGGACTTTTGCTAGACCCTCTCTATACAGTGTAAGCTGACCATAAAGAGCTAACCAAATTGCCGCCCAAAAAAGATTTAAGGCTTCTCATATAAATTGTTTTACCAAACATTAATGATTGACAGTTTGTGTTTCTCTGGCTGCAGGATGGAGAGCTGCCCCCTGTCACGGCCTGATTCAACGGGACAATGCCAGCGACTCTCCTCTTTGTCCCAATCATGTCACGCCTTCACAAGCTCAGTGGGTTTTGGGTCCTGCCAGCCATGACATCACCAGCTCGCCATCCTCACACACAGAGGGGCATTGTGCACCATGGACGACTCCGACAAACACCCAACACACCTCGTCTCCCCTCACCTCTCCTCCCTCTGCACTCCCCCTCCATTCCCCGCATTCTGGCCACAAAAAAGTTGAAACTGCTCCACAATGGCACGTCTAAGAGTTGAAACAGGTCATCCTGAACTCTCAGCAGAGGCCGGACAGACTGTTTGTTAATGGACGGCTGTGGAGAAAGTATTTACACACATTAAACATCAGGCTGTAGACTCAGTAAAGCAGCCTTTCTCCAATCAATTCCAGGAAAAAAATGTAGATATTAATTGGCAGTACGTGGAGGGTGAAGTTAACCCTGCATCACTCCACCCTTGAGAGGTTCTCTCAGTATTTTGTGGTGCTCAGAAGGAGTAAACGCTAAGTTTAAGTATTTTCATTTTAACACCAAAATTAACAAGTATATGGCTAAACCTGCTAAAAATAGGCAATTGAGCCTTTTTTCCACTGCATGTTAGAGGAGTGTGCCCTTCTGATTTTTGTTCTAGTGTGTATCTTTGACGTCACAGACTGACAACATGGAACACTACAGCAGAATGAAGGCCAGTGAGCGTAACTTTTTATATCTTTTCCATCAGTTTCTCTCTCAACTCAACGCTGACTGCACAGTGTTTGAGTGCTGCTTCAACTATTTATGTTCCAGCATCCTTTACTTCAACGTGAGTCACAGCTTCATGCCGGAAAAGGGGTGGAAATTAGTGTGTCCACCCAGGTGTTATGTTTCCATTACAGTCAATCGAGCTATACCTGATAAATACCAGGTATTTTGACCTGGGAATGGATATCGATTGTTCCCCTTTCCCACTAAAGAGAGGAGCTTTTAGTGGGTGTGAAAGGGATATAACAGTCACCTCTAAGGCTCATTCCCAGAAAAGGCCAAAGCCTCATAAAACAGAAGGATCGAGTGATTTGATTTAAACATTCAAGACCTTCCACAAGAGTGACTGATCTGACTCTCATCGGGCTGTGTTTGACTTAATCCGGATATAAGTTGTATTGTTTCCAGGGTAACATGGGGAAAAAAACAACCATGCTGAGAAGACACAGCTCATTGAAAGTATCTCTCTGAAACCTCTAAATACAAAATCAAACACATGCCCGACTAATAACAGAAAATGCCGGTGTGCTGTGCAGCGGTAAGACGTAGCGCAGATCTGTATTCTTATTGTAATGCAACATTGTGGCGTTGCTCGTATACGGTGAACCACGGCCAAGCTTTTATCTCTGAGGCGTCAGGAGCAGGTGTGTTTGAGGAGGCACACACAGAGGCATGGCATGATGTCCACGCTTCAGCGATGCATGAAGCATGCACACAGTAGCACACATGCCGTTTGCCTGCTGCTTTTTAGCCAGAAAAATGAGGGGCATGGCCCTGCGCTGCCTGCTGACTCGCCCCGACAGAGGAGCAGAGGAATTTACAGTCTGTTGCCATTGTTATGGGACTGTATCTCCCAGGATAGCTGTATCTCCTCCCATCTTCCCTTAATGTTTCCCAAATTCAATTATCACCTCACGCTATTTGTTGCTGGCACACTCCCTCTGCTGTGTGCATGTGTTGTGTGACTGTGGCTTTGTTACCCTCATTTTCTAATTTATGTTATCTCTCAAAACTGAGCAGGACACAAGCAATCACAAATAACAAGCTGAACCTAAAACCACAAGCAGCTCCGTTGCTGTTGCTATAGAATGCAGTTGTGCCATTTTAAGACGGAGAAGGAAACCTCCGCCATCTTGGCACAGCGAGCTGTGGATGATTGATCATGTGATTTAAGGATTTAATCCAATTTGAAGGCAGCCTGAGCTGTAGTCTTAGGTAAAGTATGTCTTCATAGCATTCACTAGACGTGGCTCTGTGCCCTGACAGGACCAGAAATGCAGACAGGGAAAAAATATTCATCTGAAACGATTCTCTGTGTCGCTGGTGTTCATCTGGTTTGGAAAATATACACTATGCCATCTAGTGTTTTTAATGTAATACACAATCTGCTGTAAGTTGACATAGCAGTGCATGTAAAACTCTATTTTTCCTGAAAACTATCTCAGAGAGTCTGACTCACTGTTGAAAATAATATCAAATAGTGTTATAACTATTCAAAAGTCAGCATATAAGGCTCAATCAGGCAAGTATTTGAAGAGAAAACACACGGATCTGTTACATTCATCTCTGCTGAGTTATAGCAAGGTCACCGAGCTGGGCGAACTGCTCTGTGCACACCGCTGCAAAAACAAGGAATTAACCTTTCTCTCACACGCACATTACAAGACCAGTAGTGGTTTTTGATCAATATTGCATGAGTAATAACTGCTGAATATTAAATGAGGATTGGGCAGGTGGAAAAATACTCCAGCTGTATTCAGATCACATTCCTGGTGTCATGAGATGAGAATTTGTATTTATAGGGTATATGCATACCATCCTCCATTCTGTGGCATACTACATTATTCATATACGTGAGCAGTAACCTTTTGAAGCTATGCTCTGAGGAACACATAAACTGACTGATGATATGGTGCCGGGTCAACACTGGAGTCAAACACAAAGCGATTACTTGGGAAAGTCAGAAAGTACGTTTGTGTGCAGATGCAGCTCTCTCACTGTCATTGTTATTCTGTCTCCATCTGTATTTTGTGCTTTGCCGACATCAAACGTGACACCAACATGCAGAGCGTCCAGAGACAAACACAAAGACGAGTTGTATAAGCACAGAAAGCAGAGACACATACACAACAAGTGAGTGAGTCATAGGTGTTTCTGTGTGTCACTGTGTCAAACAGATTCATGCTGGGATTACTAGTAAATGGCACCGCACACTGCAACTATGCTCACTGTATGTCTACCTGTTCCTGCGCCTGTGCCATGTGGCGTGTGTGTGTGTGTGTGTGTGTGTTTGTGTACGCGCGCCTGTGTGTTTCCTCTGCTGTTTGCCAGATGTGTCACAGTGTGAGTCAGGTCCCATGAGTGTTCTTCTGCAGCAGTAATGCGAATCACTGCCTCAGAATAAAAAAATATGCTTGGTGGTAGGCTGCATGAGCATTCGTTAAAACACATTTGACCGCTTTTGACCATGGGCAGCCCTCGTTAATCTCCAGAGGCTGGCCATAGGTGGTTAGAGTTAACGAGCAAGGTGCGGCGAGCTATGCCCTGCCTCAGTCCCAACATGCACCTCTTCACTGAGTGAGATTAATTACCGCACGACTCTGAGCCAATCCCCAGAATAGCTCTGGACGTAGACACACAGATACTGTATGCACTTAAAAAAGCACATTCGGGCACATAAAGTGCAACACCCTGTACATAATTAATTAAAAGAGCTTCAAGGCAAACTAGAGCCATTTGCACATGATTGGTCAAGAGCAGAGCGGTGGTTTTTGCGAGTGAGGTCTGAGTTCAGACACATTCCACCAGCAGTGAAGCATTTTCCTCCAGTGGTTGTTGATTGCTTTCAGCTATATCCCCCCGTGCCCAGGCCCATTGTCAGCTGTCCAAGGATGACTGGCTGCAGAGACACTCTCATGCTTCCAGTCAATACTGCCTTTGATGGAGAGCAGGGTCCAACGCTCTCCTCACCCATTTAGTGTACACATCCCACTGGAGGCAGCTGGACCACCACTCGCACACGGACAAACAAGAAAAAACACTTTCAAACACAAGCACAGACCCATACACAGGCTGTTAGCAAACTGGTTTAAGTCACAGGAAGGTTCAATTACAGTATTTAGCAGAACACAATTCAAATCCAAGTGGCCTTTTAACATGGAAAATGGTAAAATTACATAAAGCACTTTTAAAATATTGTGCATATTGTGCTAAAGACATAATATATATAATACATAATTCTCAATAATTATTATTAGTAGTAGTTTATACACCAGATGTAATCACACCCCATTTACACTTTAGAATGGGATCTGTGCCTGGATGTGCACCATCTGATGTTCCTCCTAGAACATCATAATTATTGTTACACCAGGACCATTACTGAAACTAACCAATCCCATTTTTATAATGTCATAGGTTAGCAACTCAGGACAAAGACTGGAAAAATATGCACATGGGAGAGTTTGCCTTTCAAACACGCGTTTAATGTTGTGAAAGGGTCTCTTTTAAGCAAAAACATGCTTTCCTTAGTATTCCCAGGTATTTTTTGTTGCCTAAACCTAACCAAGTATTTTTGTTCCCTGAACATAACCACTTATTTTGGTTCCCTAAACCTAACCAAGGAATTTAGTTCCCTAGACCTGACCAAGTATTTTTTGTTGTGTAACCCTAACCAAACCACGACAGAAAATTGTAAAGACACAAATAAAAGTTTTTTCTTCTGTGTATTATTCATTTCCCACCTGTTTTGCCATCATTTTTCAAGCAGTTGTGTTGCATAAGAAATCTTGTTGCACTTTCATGGCAAAGGGTCGATGTATAATCAGTAATTAGAGGCGTGTCTTTAACAACTTTCTTGCCTGCTCGCTCGCTCTCTGAATTTAAACAACCTGTAATGTATGTTAGCTACAATAATCTGAACATCTTCAGTTAGTTTCAGTGTTATGTTGAGTGGGGATGCCAGCACATTGTACAAATTGTGTTTTCACCCATCTGAACACCATACAAGCCAGACAGCCTCCAGTTGTGGTCAGGTAGATCTGATCACATTCCAACAATGTGTACATGTTGCATTAACATGTGTTTTTCCTTTGTGGATACCCAGATAAAGATCACATCTAAATACCGAGTCTAAATGGGGTCATATACAGTGTAATATATTCCTATCTCTTCCCATCTCCTCTCTTTTTCACTCCCACAGCACATATGTGAAGTGAAGTGAATCATGTAGCCAAGCAACTGAGCCGAGCATTGTAGATTTGCTAAATTGTATCCTCTCATCAACTTAAGTAAATAAAAATACCTCCAAATGGTTATTGATTAGTTAATATAGATTCTTATTTTACTAGGCGAGGAACAAAATGCCCTTCATTTGCCAAATTGCAGTCTGATATTGACAGCTGCTATTAGAGGGCATCCAAGTGTTCAGTGTGATGCCAACAGAGTTTTCTAAATGTGTAACCGTTATTTTCTGCAGAGCCTGACGATGTGTATCTATTTGTGCATGCCAAACATGTTGACTCTCAGGAACAAACCTACTATTGATTCAACTCTTGGCTGTTTTGTGAGATCAAATACATCCACCTCAGACCATCTTTAAAAGGAAATTTCTCCATTACTGTTTGTTGCTTTGGTTTATACTTAGGGTGCATGTATCTGCCCTGCACCTCAGGGCTCTGGTGCATCACATTGCTTTCCCTCTCATGCAACCACACGCTTGCCAGCTTCCAGGGGCTGAGATTTATTACTGGACGACATTAGTGTAACAGACATTCACAAATTTGAGATATTGTTTCTTCATGAACGTATATTTAGAAACAAACTGTGAGCCTGGGGGTAAATTTGTGGTTCTGGGGACACTGTAACACAATCCGGGAGTGGATCTTTCACCTCCATCAGCTTAGTTTGGTCAAAACATAATGCATCCCTGTCTTGGATAAACTGTAACTGGAATTGCAGGAGCTTTCCTGACACCTTTCAATCCTAGAAAGAGAAAGAGTGACGTGATTGGCTTTGCACGCTTCAGCTGCCTGACAGACAAATAGCTGCTATAGAGGAACACAGTCCCCTGATGAGGAATCAGCAGTCGCTGTCTGGAGTAGAAACACATTGCCATATGTTGCAGACTGCAACAAAAAACTAAGGTGGTGATGAAAAAGGGAAAGGTGGCATGTAGTATATAGAACGAAAAAAACAAAAAAGCCCATACATTTGCTATATTCCTCTCCTATCTCGCCTGCGGCTGTGAAATGTGCTGGATGTGCCTATATTAGTGGTGTGTGGAGAGGCACTGCGGTCCATCCTCTCAAACCGACAGCAGTTTCTTGAAACAAAGCTCCCTGAAGACAGGAAATGCTGGCCTGAGCGGTTTTCAGCTGGAATGTGCATTTACGCTTTGGTATCCATGACAGAGTCTATCCTATTGTCTAAAGGAGCCATCGTGGTGGCAATGGAGCCTAAATGAGGCCAATAATGGTTCTCTGCTCGGTCCCCAGAGTCTCGCCTGTTTAGAAATCGATTCTCTGCTTGACTAGGGACAGGCTGGGAATAGAGAGGACTGGAAGACACGGAGAGGAAAGTGGGGGGAAGGCGGAGGGGGAGTTAAGAAATGTTACAAAAGGTGTGGGAGGAAAATATGGTTCTCCCAGGTCATTCTCACCTCATACAATAGGACGTCATACGTACCCTGTACAGACGTTAAAGTCTGGATAAGGATAGTGAAGACTGCTCTATGAGGAGCATATCTCATGGTCTCTGCAACCTGGTCAGTCAAGCTACTGTAGATATGTCTACAGGACAGATGTCTGACAAACCAAGCCAAGGCAAAGCTGATTGTTTGCGTACAACTCGTGAAGAGGCCTTCGATCCATCTATGTTAGCAGACTTAGTGTCTGTGACCGATTTACCGCCTACTCCTCTGGCTAGAGGTGAGAAGAACGCTGCACTCACCCCCCTTGATATGTTGTTAAACAGAAAACCATGTATGGGAGGGATGCTCCCTGAAGCTGTAGATATAATGTGATCATTTGGGAAGTCTTGTTAGGATTATCATGGCATCACTCTGCGCAGACAGACGTGCTGTTATTTTGCTCCTCCAAGATCTTGTTTTATAAACTATCTCAACGTAAGTCATCGGTGTCTCTGAGTCTTCTTCATCTCTCCTGAATGGTCAAACGAGCCGAAGTTCCACAACAAGGTAAGAAAGACACAAAAAAAAATCTGTCCATGTGCTCAATTATCAGTTTGTTACTATATCAATGTATCGTACTGTATGTGACAAACATTAAGTACAAATCAAGCTGTTTTTTTCTTTATTTCCTGCGTGACTTGACTGTTTTATGTCACTGGAAAGTGTGCTTTTATTATTTTATTATATGTCATGTAGGCTAATCTGCCCTTTTTTGTTGCTGTCTTCCTTTTCAAAGTGAATATTTAAAAATAACATTCTTAACCCTCAAAGACCCAGATAGCCACTGGCAGCTTAAAATAGCTATAGTCCTCAAATGTTTTAAAACCTTTGAGCTGCTAATCCATATGCTTTAAAAAAAAATCATGTAACAGTCAGCCGGCATTGTTCTTGGTATGGTATGGTATGTTCATGTATTTCATGTATTTCTCTGAAAAAAGTCAAATTTGATTCAATGTCCTCTGTTATGATTTAGTAACTTTTCTATTTACTGTGAACTTTCTTGGACACATCCACATGGTCAGTAAATGAAATATAGGATTACACCTGTTTTTTCACCTAGGACAATATTAAAATAAGTGGCTGTAGTTTGCTTAGGAAAGGTCAGATGTAGACAAAAAAGTCATATGGAAGTCTAAAACATCCAAGTGCATCTTTTGATAATAACAGTAACAGAACTAAACTTCCTAAAGATTTGAGAATTTTGACTGAGTGTTTCATAAAAATGTGGGTAAATTCATCCATTGTCAGACAAAGCAAATGTAAAATTGGGACTTTAAATAAGCCAGGCTGAAACTTCCTGATCAAATCATGTCTGCCACTTTGCTGACTACTAGAATAGGGTAAGAAAACAGGAAAGTCATGCACTGTGAAGATTGTTAATGGGTTAATCGAGGAAAACCTCAATAAAGTTCACGTTGGTGGTATAGACATAAACTTCATGCACCAACAGATAAACATAGAGGAACCTTATGTATAAAATGAACAATACATTACTGTACCACCAAAAATCATTCAAAAATGGTTTGCACTGACAGATGTTCACAGCCTGTTTGAACAGAAGAGCTGCCAATCACACCAGCACCCTCCTTATATATCACTGTTTATTATCCAGCTGTTGTTGTTTATCTCTATTTTCTGCCTGTTTGCCTCGACAATAAAAGCTATATATTGACATTGATACATATTATGCTGTCTCTGTTTAGCTGTATGTTGTTGTTTCGGCACAGCATATTTAGAGCTACAAATGGATTCAAATCTGTGTCAGTGTGCCTGGCCAATGAAGTTATTCTGTTGTTAATATGAACTGGTAGTGGTAATTTTTCTTTTTAAAGTTACTCATCTTATGTCTTAACTGTTTCCCCCTCTGATTTAAATGCAACATCTTGCTTTAGATCAATTGATGCCTGTCTGGCCTTGGTGATTAAGACTTACAGAGGGAAGGTCCTAAAGTAACTGCAGAGAATGTTAACCAGTTGTTGAAGGTTTAAGTCTGAAAAAGAGAGTGAAAATCAATGTCTCATCTCAGCTCTCACAATGTCCTCGAGTGTGCTGAAGAAAATGAAACAGTGACTGGAACTTTATGTACAGAAACTATACGATCGTTCTGATAAAACTTGGCACAAATTGACTCCTCGTGATGGATTATTCCTACATAAAGCTTTAAAAAATGTTTCCACTGATTGGGAGAAAATGAGCCCGGGAGTCTCATAAAACTAATTACAAAAAAATATCTTACTTCATACACGAAACACTGTGGATATTAAAATGTGAATAAATCAAATCATTTTGAAGTTATCTGTTAAGATATCATATCTTTGACATCTTCTGCTGGACAACAAAATAACACAGCACAACATCTCACTCTGCTCTCGAGAGGAAAAGAGACTGAAGCAGACACCACAAACACACAGGATATCAACTTACCAAAGTGAAGGTAAACCTGTCACAGACTCGCAGTGAGGTGGAAAAGTCTTCTCTCCTACTTTGCTGCCTACAAAGAGCCTAGGATGCTGTCAGTTTTGGCAGAGAAAGATATATGGGCTTCATCAGCAGCCGGACCAATGAGAGCAACTTGTGGGTGTTGCAGAACAATAGCTACAGCCAACCAAAAGCCCCAAACACACACACACACACACACACACACACACACACATAAACACACACACACACAAAGAGAGCGACTGGAAGGTGTATGAGAGCCCCTATTAAACTGATGAGGTCTTATTGAACGGATGGTATCACACATTCGCTAGGGACGGGAGGGTGGATGGGGAGACAGCTGGGGGGAGGATGAGGAATCAGAGAATGTTTTATTCAGCGTGTGCTCACCTCCTTATCTGTTGCTCTTATTTACACCACCCCTCCACCCCGCCTCTCTTCAGCTCTGCGGTGTGTGAACTACATTCCTTCAGCATATCTCTGTGACCTTCAGCCGTCTCTCGCCTCTCCAGCACGCTCACCTGTTTGTCTCAGACCGACCCTAGCGTGCACTCCACTGTGTCAAACAATGGGACTCCAAAGCAGATCTCCAAATGAGCTCCCGCTGAGGACGCAGTATAGAGCTCAAGTACAATAGACAATACACACCTACAGTATAGATTCATGCTTTCTTCGCACAAATGATGTTTACGCACAAACATGCAACCAAAGACAAAGATGATATTGAAATTCCAAACGCCACATATTCCACGTGTGAGGGTTATATTGCTGATCAGTACACATTAAAGGTTTCTAGTGCAGCTTACTTGTTTCTTATTATTTAAATGTAATGTTGAAAAGGATGTGATCAAAACAATCTGGCTTGTTTGTTTTGGCTGTTGTAATTCGCAGAGAGGCTTTTCAGTTTGAACATCTAGTTTCCACTGGTGCCACAATGGTTTTTCAATTAAGTAATTTATCAATCAAAAGAAAATTAAAGTATAGCTTACAGTTTCTGTGGAGAACTGCAGCATATGGGAAAAAAAGTAGTATGAATACTTTTGTGGCTCCACAGGAAGCTGCTTGTATCTGATAAATTGCCTCCAATGATGCCACTCAGCGGCTTAGTTGCATTGTGGGTAATGTGGGCGCCAGGTTTTGAAAAGGAAGAAGAATGCGTGGGATTAAAAAAGGTGATATCTCTGGTTCTGCTCTATCGATTTGGATCATTTGCTTTTAAACCGTCCATAATGAGTCCAGCGGACCAGTGGACTGCTTTTCAAGCCACAAAAGGCTTTTTACTACTTTTTCATTTATGAAGTTAGAACTCCCAAAGACCTGTAAACACACTTTAATCAGGAGCAATTCTGAGCTTTCTTACGGCAGAAACTTCAAACATTTGCTGCTTTCCAGCTTCTTAAATCTCAGAATTTGCTGCATTTTTTTTACAATTCTTGGCCATTATTTGACAAAATGAGTGATCAATTAATCACTGAAAAATAAGCAGATTAATTGCAAAGGAAAATAATGGTTAGCTGCAGCCCTTATATCCATCTGATTGTATTTCAGATCCTGATACAAACATGTAATCACATACACACACACTCAGTATCATTGATTATTCTCCGACCACTGCTGTATCCAATGGAGAGTGCAGCTGCTGTGGGTCTCAGCGAGGGGAAAAGGGCCCTGCGGGGAGCAGTCCGGTTATCTTAGATGGAACCTTATTATAGGATTTATGTGAACACTGAAATAACTGAGATAGTGAATCTGCGTGTGTCCGTGTGTGTGTGTGTGTGTGTGTGTGTGTGTATCCCTGCTGTGAGGTTATCCAAGGTTTCATCCAAGGAATATGGAAAAGGGTTTTGTCAGTCGCTACCCTGGCCAGTGGATAGCCACAGCTCTTCACAGGCCATGTGTTCAGCATCTTTTGTGCGGCGTATTATAATTAGGTCCACAACGCTGCCACATTACTGTCATACGATAGCATAGCACCGCAAGGAGAGCCAGAAATGAGCGGGCATACTGGGAGGCTCCAGTCAGCTCGCTTTCTCTAATTTTCTGACACCCTTTGCAAGGCCTGGGCCGGCTGATCTGCACTGGTGTGTGGATGGGGGGAGAAGAGGAGGAGGGGAGGAGGGGGGAAGAGAGGCAGCAGGAGAGAGAGAGGGAGAGGGAGAGGGAGTGGGGGAGGCATGGCAGGGACTGCAAGCCTAGGAGAAGTGCCAGATCGCTGCTGGAGCCAAGAACAGGACTGACTGGGCCTGTGTGTCAGATCAGTGCACACACACACACACACACTAACACACACAAAAGCATATGCAGGATGAGCAGACACATACATGTCACTGACCTTCGACAAACACACTGCAATGTCACAGCTCGAACAAACTGATACACTTACTGATCATCTTGTGAAGATTCTCTGGACTTAAAAAGCAGCCTGCCATGTTTGTGCTTGTTTATTATGAGCTCTTTATACTCAGGAGTATCATATTTAAGCTCATCCGCTAACAAGGAGGACGTCTGCTACCCCTAAGTTCCTGCCATGTGCGGGCCTCTGTGTGAGCTCCATTTGACGAGTGTTTAAAGACTTTAAACACTTGGCTGGGACTCCTCACCCACTCATTACTGACCAAAAGCTCTAATGGCCAGCATCCTGTACCCAATGTGAGCCCACATCAGAGACGGCTGCTCCACGCAGTGCAATATTTATGGCAGTCAGTGATCCCCGGGGACTCATTGCGCCATAACACAGACCACTGCAGCTGACAAAACAACAGGGCAGAGTGTTCTTTTAGGAAACAGTCGAAACACCTCTCGTTCCCTCGTCGCCTCTCACTGCTCCTCTCCCTCTCTCTCCCTCTCCCTTGCCAATTCTCGCATGACCTCTCGTCTGTGTTTTTGTCTTTTCCTTCTTTATAGCTCGGAGCTGGGGCCATCTGAGTGGATTTCAGAGACAAGTTGACAAGCCAAGCAACAGAAAAATTGAGATAAAGTCCCACTCCCCTTTCTCTCCTTCTCTCTCTTTCTGTCTCTTCTTTGTGGTCCAGTCCACCGAGGGATCAGGGCTTACAATTTCACTGTTGTGAGCAAATCTGATCTGGAAAAAAAATTCTGACAACTGTCTTACAAGTAACCGCCAGCTCGGAGATTTTCAACATCAACGTCTCCGAGGAATGATTCACTTTCCGAAACCAATTCCATATATAAAAAAAGAATTAAATTACACCTTTAAATGCAATTTCATCCTGTAAGACAAAGCAATTTGCCAAGACTAATCTAGTGTGTGTATCTGCGTCACAGAGAAAGAGCGAAGAGAAAGAGGCTGCGTCTCTCTATTGCTTTCTCTGTACTGTTTGTGCACATGTGTTGGAGGCGTTTGTATCTCATCTCTTGCTCGTTCCCCCATGGGACACTGGCAAGATTTTCCCAGAACCGATGCAATGTGACAGCGGAGAGAATGATTCCATTGTGGCTGGCTGGTGTGGCCTACTCTCCCTGTGTTATGACAAAGCCGATGGCGGCGTGCGAAGGGAGAGGGAGAAACCTAATAAGAAAACAGTCACACGTAAAATCTATTCACGCTCGTTCCCATGCCAGACATGATCAGGTGAGAAATAATCAACAGCGTCCTGTCCATTTTTTTCCTCCTGACAGGCCTGGTGGTCACGTTAATGTACACCAGCAGCTGTGAGGGCCTGAAATGCTCCAAACGTAACGATGAGAAATTGTCATTGCCTTTTGGAGCGACCCATGTGAACATTGTCTGATCCGGTGTCGGTATCAACTCAACTCGACATCAAAGGTGGTGAAAACCTTTCAAAATGACTGCGCATCGATCAAAACGATTCAGCTTTGTTTGATCTCCCGTCTCTATGATGGAGGTTTGGTGAGGTTTTGGCAACTAAAACTATTTGGTAAAGATTAAGAGAAAACCGTGCACAATCATGGTTAGCTTAGAGAAAGGGCTGGAACAAAGTCACCCTGCTCCCACCTTTGATCCTGACGACAGACATCATTTGTGTGGCCCAAAGAAGTCCTCATCTGCAGGTGGGTTTAAAGCACCTGCAAACCCGGTTTCAAATCTGAAGCATTTCTGTTTAATTCCCGACTAAATTAGCTACCCCACGACTGCCGTCGCCTTTTGATTTAAAAACACTGCCGAATCCGGCCTGATGCATGAAAGTACAAAACATGACCCTTTCTCCAACAAGAAAGCTCTGATCACTTCAAACCAGTCAGAGGAACAAATGCAGAATTTTAATGAGGAACAGCCAAACCTTTGGCTGAAAATTGTTCTTGTAGGACCTCAAGGCTCTAAGAAGCTGATTGAGAAAATATGTTTTCAGGGCTGGAGAACAAAGGGCTTCTGGTGAGGATAGCCTTTTTGCAATTGAAATACAGATTACAAGAATCAGAAACTACGGCCAAATCCCAAACAAACGTCCTGTCCTAGCCTTTCAAACTGGTGTTCATTTTGGTGTTGCTGTTGCAAAGACAACTGGATCGCTTTCTGTTTTCCTAGCAACTGCCATCAACACGGGATGCAATGTGACTTTATTCATTAATTTAATCTATAATGGAGACATGAAAGCACAGCAATTGTGCCAGACTGCCAGCCGGACTGGATATCCACTCAGCCTTCATTTTCCAAAGAGATTCAGAGCCCAGTGACTGACAAAATTACATGGTGAAAGTGACATTTATAGGGAACCAAAAAGCAGATGATGTCAGTATCCTGTAGCCATTACACTGTGCGATCAGTATTTACTAAATAATGATACATTAACACAAAAAAACTTGTTTTCTTTTTTAAAGCAACATTATGTAACAAATGTCCCTTAAAATAACAGCTTCAAAATCATTTTGATGGTACAGTCACTTGAAATGGGGTGAACGGTGTCTTTGTTTCTGCACAATGTAAGTTCAGTGAGTGGGTAGGATCCAATGGGTAAAGCTTTACAGCAGTACATCACACACAGCACCAGCTATCAGTGGTTTTGGTGAGACTGGATCATATTTTGTACTGACGTTAGGAGGAGGTTTTCAGGAATTAGGCTCAGCAGCCTCTATGGACATTATGACAGAGGTAAAGAGACCGAAGAGGACGTTGGCGGAGGAAGCTGAGAAGAGAAGAGGAGACAGTGACCGAGCAAGAGGCAAGAAACGAGTAAATCTCAGACTGGGTTTTAGTCATTGGCCACAGCTTTGCTAAATGAAAGGCTGCAGACAGACCCAGAGTTACATGTCCTGTGCTGTTGCACTTGCATGATGTCAGCCCATTATGACAAAGGTTTAGCCGGTAGCATGTTATAGCTAGGTGGTACTGTCTCTGGTTTGGGCTACATCAGTTTGGCATGCTGTTACTGTTTTGAATTGTGTGCACAACTGTGTGAACTTTGACTCCCGCATGGAAAAGATGGCTGAGCAGTCATGTTTACTACATTACACACGTTTGCAAAACAAAATGATGTAGTGACGTGGGGAGTATTGTTTGTAGTTAGCACTTAACATTAGGTTCTAAAAGAGAAATTGCTAAGGAAACCTGATATTTGTATTTAGGACATTTGTATTGCACTGAGAAATGGAGGGTGGTGCCAATAATGCACATTTCTACATATTGTTGCTTTAACTCTGACACCACTTGCGGTCAAACGACGTTGCCATTTCACACATAAACCTGATAATTCACTAATGTAGTTGAGATTTGGGTAGGTTATGGCAGGAAACACATCTTGGTTAAGGTTTGGGAAAGCTTTGTCATCATGGTTACAATTCGTTATGCTAAGAAACGATCATGCCGACTGTTAAAAAAACAAAACCAAAGCTGACAGAAAAGATACAACATTTTGTCGTCCCATTCATCCACCCTGACTTCCTCCCATTACCATGGCCACTCGACAGTCTCATCTCTTCAACATAAACCCATTTTCTGTAACATCTGATGTATTTCTTGGGTTGCACAGTCTCATTCAGATACAATGTTCTGTGATGAAAAATAGCACAGCAGCCTCCATGCATGCATTCATTCAATATATTTTAATCTTGCAGTCAGTCCGTAGTTGAAGATACCCCTCCAACATACGGTGTGTGCTCTTGCCAATTTCATTTTGCTCCTTCATTGTCTCTCTCTTTCTGTCATTTGAGAAACAGTGAATCAAAGCCAGTGGAGCAAATCAGAGCCCACTATGTCCGGCTGTACAGCAACTGAAAACCAGCTCAAGTACCTTCTTTCAGTTTGCTCAGTCTGCCTGTTCCTCGTCATCTTCTAAACTCGCTGATTTAGATGCAAAGGCGCATAAATGACTGCACACACAGGAGAGTTTCACCTGGTGAATAAAGTGACAGAATGAAACGAACCCCTCTTTGGTCTAAACACTGTAACTGCTGACAGGTTAGTGTTTCGAATTAAAAGTTGAAGCTGTTGAGAGTGACTTTGTTTACTAAATCGACAGCTGTCAGAGAACAGTTGAAGACAGGAAGCAAAGTTTTCTGAGAATCGCTCCGGGTGGGAACTTTGTCAGAGAGACAGAAGTTTAGAGTATTAAAGAAAGAGTTTGAAAGGTATCAGTGCTGTGGGATCTCTGCTGTGCTGAGAGAGCGACAGTGTGAAGAGAGGTTATCAGTGAGGAGATGTCAGTGGAGGGGAGTTCAAGCGCTCATCGTCAACTATCCTGTGGATTCCCGCATTCATGTTTTCTGCTACTAATCCTGCTCATCATTTTGTCCTCTGGTTTGACTGTTAAATGTATTTCCTGCAGACACCCTGTTGTTCACTGGTGTGCTAAAAACAAGCAAATGAAGCTAAAACGTCAGGTAAGCTAACAAGCTATCACTTACTATCACTTTCTTCGTTTGTTCGTTCATGGGAGCTCATTAATCAACACTGGCAGTTTGCAACAGCATAATAAATATGTGGGGTTTGGATCAACAGCTAATTTGCATCTATAGTCCCAGCACAACTAAAACTGACAAATTGCCTAAAGCTTTATTCATAATGGTTTACGTTTTAAAATAAATCTGCATCCACTTTAGGTCTTTAGGAGGATGCTGCTACGTTTTTTTGTTTTTTTTGTTTCTTTTTGTTTTCTGCTGGAGCTCCATAAAGCTCCAGGACTACGAAAGTGACTCCTTTAAATAAACAATCTGACAATCCAGTTTAAAATTGGTTTTAATAAGAGGATTAAAGTTGAAATCAATCTAAAAACGTATCAGATCATTCGTGACCTGAGCAGATGTGAACCCGACTTCACGTTTGATTTTAAAGATTAGGTTTGACTTGAGTCCAGCAGTTACACTATCATGGCTGTAGCAAGTCTGAAGCTACCGTCTTTTGACTCAAATGTCCTCATTCTTCTTCCAGTTAACAACTTGGCTTCATGATGATTGAGGTGAAACTAATCTAAAATCCTGCATGTTTTAATGTCTCAATCACGCTCTACTAGATTTTGCAGATCGCCCCGGTTCTCCATGCCAGTTGTTCTCAACCACCGGCTGTGGGACGGTACTGGTCCACAGAACATTTGCTTCAGCACTGAAAGGAAAAACTTGAATCTTTATGGGCTATTTGGGTCTCTGTGCTTTTAGCTTTCTGCTGATTTCTGCAACAGGATACAACTTTCATTTTAACATCATCACCCAATTGATACTTGATCTGTATTACTGCGGAGCTAATAATGTTTGACATGAGTACAATAAACACTATAAAAGCTGAGCATGCGTTCCACCCACCAATTGGCTTGAATGCAAGAAAATTGTTGAAAAAAGATCGGGGACACCTTCCCCTCATTACATTTAATAAGTGGCTCATGATTCACAGGGACAATTTTGAAAAAAAGAATCACCCTGAGACAGATTTCAGACAGTTTACGTCTGACAGTTGTGAAATGAAATCTCATATTGTTTTGTTTTCCTCACCGTCTTAAACCCCATCCCAAATCATCTGCCTCACATCAACCTGTGCATCGTCACAGGGCTCGACGGTCGCTCAGGAATCCTTTGAGAGTTCAAGCTTGAAGGTCTTCAAACCAGCGTATAACCGCCATCGTCCTAATTTGTGAGATGGAAACCTGATTTATTGCACATGTTTGGTTCTTTTGAAGTGCAGTTAATCAAGCAGTATTCTCCCCGCGCTGTTTATTGTTCCTTTATTGTCAATCAATGTGACAAGGAGGAGATGGTCTTTTAAAACATGACCCTCCTCCAAATATCAATTCCAATAGTTCCGTGATGAAAACAATGTGCATGTGGGTGTGTGTGTGTGTGTGTGTGTGTGTGTGTGTGTGTGTGTGTGTGTGTGTGTGTGTGTGTGTGCATGCACGACCGGCGGGTGAATTAATGAATTAGCTCTCAACCGCAGCCTACCCTCAACCTTTTCTGCGGCGGGGAAACAAATCACTGACCTGTCCTTTCTGCAGCGATCTGAGGGGCTTCATCAGACGACATACATGCTAAAAGCCTCTTCTCCCTGACACTGCTCTGCATTCTACATCTATGTGTTATTATTATTATGTGATTGTGTGCGTCTGCGCATAATTGAACATTTTGAACCCTTGAGCCAATATGCCACAAATGAATCCTCAGCTCCCACATCAAAATGATTATTTCTAAACAAACCGTGTTTAATCGACTGCGTGCCTCCGCGGCACTCTCCATCTGGAGGATGCTGTGTGACAGCTTCCCTTAAATTACAAATATCAATCTGCCACAGTGGGAGCTCAGCTGCCAGTGGCCTCATGGGGGTCCTCGTCAAAGCAACCAGCCTTCAAAACAAAGCCATCAAAACGCTGCGCTCGCAGGATGCTTTGTTCTGAGACAACCGCGTACGTCACCTAATCACAGATGCGTTCTGAGTCGCAAGGGGCTTGTGGTACACACACCCAGGTGAATGTGGAAAGCCCCTGATAATACAGCTGAGCTGGAAACAGTACGGAAGCTGAACCGAAGTTGGCCCAGTGTTTGGTTCTAGGTCACCTCAGCGTGGCTCCACCCCTCTCTCCCTCCACGGCAGGGACCGACAGACGCCAGCACCGAGGGCTCCCAATCTGCTGTGTTATCAGCGGTACTCTCCCAAAGCGAGTTCCCCCTCCTCGTCACCGGCTGTCTGCCCGAGGCAGCACCACCACTTACACTCCATCCACCCGCTTATTGATACACTTCACCGCAGGATCGCCTTCGAGTGCTGCTTGGGAAGGCGATGGGTCTGCGGGGTGGCCTAATTCAATCAACGATAGGGCCAAACACACACATCATTCATCAACCAACACAGAAACAAGGAGACTCCCCAGCAGCTCTTTCTTCTCGATAGATGACCATTAACTCACAAACTCGCCTTGCTGTGGTCCCACTGGGAACTTTTTTCAGCTATTTTCATGCACACCAGATGATGCACATACATAAATATGGAGCAGCGGTAATCACAGGAAAGAAATGCAGGCAATTATTAGGCGCACAGTGGACGTCATGGCTCCCCCTGGGTGAATTTGACTTCCACTTGGGCTGTATATCGGTTCCCCAGCTGTGTTTATAGCAGGCATGGTGTGCGCCCTGTGCACTATAACTATTGAGTGTTTAACCCTGTGGAGTCCAAAGACTTCAGCAGGAGAAATGCCTTCAGTAAGCCCCATCATCAGTATTTCAGATATGGAGTCTCAATGGAACTTTACTCAAATAATAGCATGAGCGAGTGTGATATGTTTGAATGTGCCAGGAATCCCATGACTGAGAGAGAAAGAGAGAATCCCTGAATTCATCACTAAAGTGACGAATCCTGAAGATCTGTTTCATTCTCTCAGGCTGCACCGATAGCGGTAAGCAGGACTTGCTGGTGTGGTTTTGGACTTCCCAGAGAACCGAACAGTGTCACCTGTGGGACGTCTTTGGATTTGCACGTTTTTGAACTTTAATCATCTGTAGTCACCGATCTCGTTATGCTAGCAGTAAGGGTCGCAACAGTATGAGATGTTGAGCTGAGCAACAGTATGAGCTGAAGAGCTGGTCTGTTGCGATAGCGCCGCCTACCCTCTCCGGCGGGCCAACCACCGCTAGGTGACGCAAAACGCGTCACTAACTGCTTCACTGCTTGTCATTTTATTCTGATACTGCAAATCTTTCATCAGTGGGTCGTTATAGTTATAATTACCATTGTGCGACCACGTTCATCAATAGATATTGACTTAACAGACTTTAAGTTAAAATCTTTGAGATTTTACTAACGACCGACAAAACTCCATCATTGCCTTCATAAAGCGTTCATCTCTGTGTCGCATTTGAGTATATTTTAGCATGTTTCATACATTATAAGCAAAACAGCATTCATAACTAGCACGACAGACCGAGAAGAGATTTAGATTTTCTTTCAGGTGGGTATTTTATTGAGAAGCTTTGGGACAGACATACGCAGTCCCCAAATTACTACAGTCCTGTTTGTCATACTGTTGGACCGCTTTTTGCTTATATGTTTCATTTTCACAGAACCAACTCTCACATGGACAAGCCGAGCAGCACTTCATGATGATCAGCTAATGGATTTTATCACCGCTCGGTACACATGATTATGCCACACAGAGCAAACACTGTGATGCAGGGCCAAAACTGGAAAAAAGAAGAGGAAAAACACCTCACAGGGCTCAGGATATATGACTCAGTGTGTCATTATACCACGAGCAGCGCCGCGGTGGGACCTAATGTGTCGATTAAAATGGGGTAACATGTATTATCAGACTAATTCTCAGGGCCAGATTTACTTTAAATGGTCAGAGCTCATTATTATGAACACTTTATAATAACCATCATTAATAAACAGTAAGTTTATGCTTAATTAAACGTTAGTTAATAGTTATTTCACTGTTAACAAACAATTGAATGCTTTATAAAGCATTTATTAAGCAACCGATTATTGTAAAGTTGCAGCTGATGTTTTTAGGAGTTTGTGAATGTTTAATACATACTGTGTAGTTCATCTATAAACATGATTTAGCCATCAGAAACATTAATAATTGCTTGATAAATAGATTATAAAGCATTTCATTGTTTGTTAAAGGTGCAAGTTAGTTAGTCTACTGACTGATTGTTCACGACTAAACAAACTGAGTAAAGAAACTCTCTTTGTTCTCATGACTGAATAAACGAACTGACCTCAGAGGACAACACAGTGTTCTGGGGACCTCATTCTCCCCTGAGAACAGCTTGTTTATTCAGTTATGTGAAAGATAAATCTCTCTGAGTTTGTATCATTACATCATTAATATTGTACACATTAAAATTCTGAGCTTGAATTTCATCTCTAAAACTACACAGTGCCCCTTTAACGGGCTAAAAAACCTATCAATTAAAGATTCATTTACTATAACTTTTTAATGATGGTTATCATAAAGTTCCACCGTGCACCGCACTCCCAAAAGTTACCACGAGTCTCAGTGGCTGTACAAATATTTAAACATGGAACCTAAACCAAAGAGAGCTGCTGCAGCCAGCGAGCATTTCAACTTACAAAATGAGCCCGGAGTTGAACAAAGGAGCTGTCTGTTTCAGCACCGCGGACAGTTCCTGTCATCTTCCCCGTGACGAGGCGCTGCTGGCAGCAGCGACAGCCTGCCAGCTTTATCTGCTGCACTTTGTAACATCAGACACGAGTCACTTTACGAATTCATTAACGCCGGGGCCCCGCGCTCATGAAAACTGCACCCAAAAACCCGAAGTGACACGCAGACGCACTCTCTCGTGACTTGCTGTTGTTCACCCTCGCGAATTGGGGATGTGGCTCACCTCCAACTGGCCCCTGGCACGTCGTCTCTGCCAGCAGGAGCGGAGCAGATATAGGTCACCTGACGGAGTGAGAGAACACGGTGTGTGTAGGCCCGGGCTGCTTGGAGCGCAGTCCAGAGAGCGGTGGTGGGATTTAATTGTGTTTCAAGCAACCTGAATAGTCTCCAGTGTGTGTGTGTGTGTGTGTGTGTGTGTGTGTGTGTGTGTGTGGGAGAGAGAGGGAGAGAGCCTACCTTGACACAAGCACGCGCTCACTCACAGCACATGTTCAAGACGAGCCCAACAGCCACTGACAGACCGACACACCGACACCAACCTCTCCTCAGAGCGACTTGTAGCAGGCTCGGGCAGACGTTACATTAAAAACTAAAATGATCTAACAACAATAAATAATGCTGACTGCTCCCGGGGGCCGCCTCTAACGGCTCAAAGTGGTCCGGCATGTGTGATCCCGGCGCGCTTCTTCCAGAAATAGTCTCATCATCAATCACCGCTCAGATTCCTGCGTCATGCGTCGGCATCCGCACGGTTCCACCCCGAGGGACCGCGCTGTGTGTCCCCGCGGGAGAAGTCGTACAGTAGGTAGGAATGGGAAAGAAAGGAGGGAAGAAAAGACTGCGAGAAAACACGCTGATGAAGCGGAGAGCTGTCTCTGCCGGCACAGTTAGACGAGCGGAATGACGCGAATAAGCTGATGAGAAAATGACAGCGTGTGCGCGAGTTTGGGCATCTCGTGTCTGTGTCTCCAAATTAGACTCTGCGACTGCAACCAACCGCTGTGAGTGAGTGTGTGTATGTGTGTGTGCGTGCACGTGAGACACACACACAAACAGAGAGAGGGAGAGGGGGGGAGGGAGGGATGATAAGTTCTTTTTGTGGCGCAACCCTGATAAAAACTTGCCTCTCTCTTATTGTTAAATCACCTGAGCGCCACCAGCAGCCTCTCCTCCGAATAAAGACAGGATTGTTCATATAATAAGGCTTACTGGTAGACTACCTTCAGGGAAAGCCGCCGCTTCGTTTACACCTTTATCTAAATCCTCTCCTCAGTGAGCTCCAGTGAGCCCGGCGGGCCGGTGCGTGTGTGTGTGTGTGTGTGTGTGTGTGTGTGTGTGTGTGACTGCACTGCAGAGGGCTTCTCCGGCGTCTCCACGACTGAGCTCATGAGCAAACACATCGTGAGCCAAATATACAAAACAGAGGGCACCGGGTCCAAAAAACGGAGAGGCTAATATTCCCCCTCACACTGCGGCACGTTGCATTAGTTTAATTATTTATCTGCTCGCTCTCCTGGATGTTTTCAGCTCATATTCATCTACATTCAGCTTCGTCCGATCGCCGCCAACAGCGGCAGGTGTTGAACTTCTCCTCCTCAAAGCGTTTACAGGCTCGCAGCCTTCAGAAAACTGATGAACATCGCGTCTCCAGCGCCGCGTTTCTTCCCCCCCCACAGAATAACTGCTGCAACTGTCCGACACCAACCCGGAGTCACAGGCGATCGATTCGCTGCCGCAATAATCGAAGAACCAGTTAAATTGAGCTCTGCGAACTTTATCAAATGCTCAGAGGGGAGAAAAAAAAAGCAAACGCGTTATGTTAATCCAAGAGGGAAACTGGCCTACCTTCAACTCGATTCCAAAATGGTAACGCCGCCGCTCGTCAGTCAGTGGGGAAGGCTTTGGACATCACAACTCCAGGTCAATAGAGAAAACACGTTTCCATAAAATGGGTGCAAACCGGTGATAGTCTGTGTTTCGGCGAGGTCACCCATTCAGCCAGTCGTCCAGTTTAAATCCAAACAGAATAATGGAGATCTTGTCTCTGTCCTTTGGGGAAGAAGTGCGCCAAGCGCTCTCCTACGCAGATGTGACTTTGCGCGCGTGAAATAAAACGGATGGGTAAAGAAAAAAAAAAGAGAGAGAAGGAAGAAAAAAAAAAAAAAACCACACAACTACAACCAATAAAAAAATGTATATCAAAACGAGTGGGGGCGAAGCTGCCAAATGGTCACCCCCCCTCCTCCAAAAAAAATCTGACAGCTGACTTTTACACAAATCGTGCCCAATTACTAATCCTCTCCCGAGTGCTTCTCCATCCCAGACGCACTGCTTGGTGTGATCCCCACTCAGCAGCGCCGCGGTGGAGATGGGGGGGAAAAAAGAAATGTATGGATATAATGTCCAGATCCGATGGGGGGTTTCCTCCACAGCTCCGCTCTGTAGTTGCAATGCACACGACGAGAAGGATCTCTCCCCGGTCCTAGTGCACCACACACCGTCCCCTGCTGGCTCTAACGCGCGCCGCCGCTGCACCTGCGCTCTGTCACTCTCATCGATTAAACAGTGAAATGGATGAAGGGGAAAGAAATTCCAGCAGACACCTATAACTCAGCTCCGAGCTTCGACGCTGAAGACAAGGAGGGTGCGGAGAAAGGGTCCTCACTTGTTGGAGAGGGAGGCAGGGTGAGGAAAGAAGAGGGCGGCGGAGAGAGAGGCTGAGAACTGAGCGCACAGTACTGTTTGTATGAGGGGGGAGCTTGGAAATTCAAGATCTCCGGCTGTGATTCAGTGCAAGACAGGATGGGGTCGTATTAAAAGGCATCAACCTAATGAACGTCTGTGTAGTTTGGGCTCAAAGCAAAACACAACTGATATCATGAGCAACGTGGTCACAGTTCCATCAAGGGATCCTGGCAAAAGTTGTTGTTGTGGTGTTTGTCAAAGTGGATCCTTCAAACCAGAAGAAATGTGGCCGCTCTTCACCCCAATGACCTCGCCTTGTGCTCTGTAGACTTCCCATGCGGAGTTCTGAGAGCACACAGGCGAAAAACAGCTTTTGTCACACATTACCAGCAATTCTGTGCTGTTTATAAAGGTCTTGGAGTCATTGGACTGTTAGGTTATCTGCAGACACAACCTCCAGAGCTGCTGCTGCTCTCTTAAACAGAGGATAAATCTCAGTCCTAAGTGGCAAAGACTGTCACATATTGTGTAAAAAGCCACACTCTTTTAATTCTCTCAACGTGGCAGTGACTCAACACCAAGATTAATAATACATAACCATCAAGTGTAAAACCCAGAAGTATTTTCCTTGAGTCAGTTCTGTAGCGCTGTCTGTCTGCTTTGGTATTAAACCTCAGACCAGCTGCAGTCCAACGCAAACCCAGTCCCCTCGTCCCCTCAGAGCAGAAATAAGAGCGGTGGAGCAGTTTTTAACACACTGCGTCGAGGTGACATCACACAGTTCCCATCATAGCTCAGCCACTTTTTTTTTTTAACCTGAGCAAAGGTCACATCTGACAGATTTTAATAGAACCTCTGTGAGGGTGGGTACAAGAACAGTGGTGAATGATTCAGTCCTCGTATTCAGCTCCACTTGTGGTTAAGCATGAGCCATCAGTGGTCATGAGCGGATACATCCTACTTATGTCTCACACACACACACACACACACACATAGGAGTCGTGGTGAATACTAGAGTGAGCTGTTAAACGTTTGAGTATTACTGTACACTGCACCTCCTCTCTCTCTCTGTCTCTGTCTTTTGTGTGTGTTCCTCCTGTTTGAGGCTGATTTGACAACTTCTCGTACGATAATAGAAAATTTGAGGGGGCTGCGTTGATATTAATACCAGACCCAAAATAAGCTGAGTGTACAGTGTGTTTTACAGTTTTTATTGTAGACGGTAAGATTTAAACGAAAAATGGAAAAAAAAAAAACAACTCTTTTTCCATCACTATTTTTTGTGAGTGCTTGAAATTCACCACTCCAAAAATCGATCTCATTTATAAAACTCAAAAGCCGTGTCACAGGAGCCATATTTATTGATTTTGCAAAGCATTTCAAACAGTAAATTATTTATATATTATTTATATAAGTCACTCAGGTCCTTTTCAGTCCTGGAAGCAGAGATGTGGAGTCCAGTCATTGTCACTTGGGCTCCACTTGGAAGTGAAAGACTTGTTACATGACCTGACTTGAGACAAGATGACTTCAATGTACTTCCTGTGTTTAGTTTTTGTTGTTGTTGTTGTTGTTGTTTTGTTTGTGATGTGGGAGGAAGTGATGGGGAGGTAAAAACTGTGAGTGAGAAGAAATTAAGAAATAAATAAGCTTTTATAAAGTTTTGTGTTTTTTGTTTGATTGCATTCATTTCAGTGAAAATCAATCATTATAATGCAGCTTTAATTAATTGTCATACTTTTTAAACAGGTTAGAGAAATTGGCAGATAATATCAATATCACACAGGTATCAATACCTTGACTTTTCTCTCCATGAAGACCAGATACTGCAGTATCTTGGGACTTGTTGAGATTTGGACCAAACAACGTGTCTGCCTGGAAGACATTTTCGCTTCTGTGTGTAAATAAGACAGCTGTCTTCTCTATGTTGATGACCAAGTCATTTCCCCCTCTCCTAACCTCCAGTTCCTACAAGCTGCTACAGCAGAATCAGCCATCCATCCTGGGAAATGTACACAACAACAACAAACTCTCTTTTCATGCCTGCTATTTCTTTGGTAGAAAGTAATAAGAAAGTAATAAAAGTATCTACAGCATGTTGTGTGGATTAGCTGGAGAGACAATGATTCTGGAGAGAGAGCATCTCTTTTCTGTTGGATGTTTTTTAACGATGCTTCGAGCGCCACAAACAGAGCTCCATTCACCTGTGCCAGCGTTCAAACTGATGGCTGATGTAATTTGTAGTTAGATCGCTTTCCTCAGAAAGTTTTACTTCCACACTACCACAAAATACTGAAAGTAAAAGTGTGTTTCGTAGTTAAGTAACAGCCCAGTTGCCAGTATTAGTCGTTGGCAGTAAATGTTTCAGCAAACCACTGATCATATTTGTATATGTCAAAGGATACATAACATATTGACATTTAAAGTGTGTATCACGCTCACTTTACATGTTCATGACCTGACCTTCATGCCAGGAGGTGGAGGTGATGGTGGGGGAGTTACATGGGACAAGGCTGCCAAGCCAGTGGCTGCTGTTCAAGACTGCGTTTCAACATTTGCAAATTAGAAACCAATGGATATTATTTGACCAGGCAATGGTATTTCAACATCTGTAAACCTGACATCACTGGATATTTTAAAGGGGACCTCAGGGCAATTTCCAGTTGTATATGTGGAGACAAAAAACAGCTACTTTTGACAGGAAGTCAGGACATCTCCAGCTGTGTTTGTGGCAACCAAAACAGGTCTTTTAATCCAAAACATGACCTAACCATGTGGTTCTTGTGCCTATGTCACCACACCATAAGCACAGTGTTGTCATGAGATAAAAATGTAAAATTGCTTCATGAAATGTAAAGTTGCAACATATCTGTGGTTTGCACAAACGCACATTACTCATTTATTCTGGTGACTGGATTGTAAGTAACACTACAGGTGTATTATGACTCATTAACGTTAATGCACTCAGAGCTGAAACGTGCACCCTGTGAGTGTAATGCAATTATATCACTGGGTGATTATTACTGACGCATTGATATAAATGTCACCTCATTTTACTATTTTAGTAGGTAAAGCTGGGCTTAGTTGCAAGTTTGTATATACTGTTGGATTGTTTAAAGTAATGTAGTGCATTAAAAAGTACGGTATACACCTCTGAATTGTACTGGAGTAGAAGTACCTGAAATGTGTACTCAAACGGGGCATTCCAGCCATTTTAACCTTTGGCCCTATATTTACATGTTTTAAATAAACCATTCATACTTATTAAAAGTTTTGGAATCGTTCCAGTAGGTGGATTCAGCCGGCAGGTGCGACACGGCTGCAGTGTAATCCTTTGGAAATACATTCGTGGTGGTGGTTCCTCTCTGTGAACTCCAAGACTCACACTTTCACCATCGCCGTCCTGCAACAGCTCAGCTCTTGTGAGATTTGTTCCTGGTTCAAAAAAAAGGATGTTACTCTTGGGTAAAAACGATTTCTCTGTAGGAATCAGTCGGAGTGTCCCAACAGGACTATGTTGCAGCCATAGCAGATGTTGAGGATATCTATCAGACTGATTCCAATGTTTTGGTAAGTATGATTCATTTACACACCAACACATGTGAATATAAGGCCTGGGTCATAAAATACCTTAATTCCCCTTTAAGTGCAGTACTTGAGTAAATGTACTAAATAACTTTCCACCACTGGGCATCACCTCCCACATGAAACCTCCACATGAGCATTTTTTTGTTGGAAGAACAGCTGATAAAAGTTGTAACTCATTCATGTAAATCAGCCACTCCACCCACGGCCTTCTGATTTCGACATTTCAGGATGTTCTGCAGGAAAGCTGCTTAAAACTAACTGAGAAAATGAAAAGAGAAGCTGATATCTATTTTGGATGTCTATCACTTAAGAACCTTTGAACCCTTTTCAAATGGTAGTCGTCTCAATTACGGTGATTTTTTTTGATGAAGGTACAGCTTCTGACAAGACAACATTAAGCCCTGGCCTACAGATCTCGTACTTCAGATGTGAGAAAACATGTTTGTCTGGCCGAGACGCCATCAAATGTCACACCATGATTTAAGTTTTCAGTGAAAATGAAAACTGTGATGTTATTTGACCATATCATACAGTTCTAGTACACTCATTATCACTCACTAGTGCACTGTATTACTCTCAGACAGCAGCAGAGGTAGAAATGATGTTACAAAAAAAATCTGTAGTCTAACAGCTCAAGGACATACAGTGTGAGTGCACTCCAGATGCACCTGTCTGTTTGCGTGTCAATATGAGGACAAACACCTCTTTATCACATCCCATCAGGATCTGTGGTGTCTGCGAACGAGATGGGAAAGAAGAGGGCCATCTTGTATAACCACACTTTGCTCAGGGCTCAGGAAACTCGTCACAGACGTGTCTGCCTCCACAGTTTTTCCTTTCGGAGTATGAGTAGGTACCTGACCGTTATCCGTCATGCAGAAAATATAGAGCTCAACTGATATGACATAAATCCTCCTCTTCGTTCTCCTTAAAAAAATCTCACCCACTCGCTCTCTCGCCTCACTCGCTCACTCGCTCGCTCACTCCCTCACTCGCTCACCCGCTCTCTCACATGTTGCTGCCTGCTAAATAATCAGCAGATGAATGGTGGTGTGTGCATGAATGATGCCATAGAAACAGCTGAGAGATCACAGGACCCCATCACATCTCACTCCCACACTCCTTTTTTTCCCTGCTGCTGCATTGTCCAGTCTCCTTCTCCTAAATGGCTCTCCACAGCAGCTTCTTTGACAACACAGAAGCAGCTCTGCATTAAAGCTCTCAATAATTTCAAAAAGGGACCAACTTTGCTTTAAAGAGCAATATCTCGAATTAGCATCGCGTCCCACTTTCCCCGCACGGACGGAAATAGACTCTGCATTAGAATGCAATCAGATAAAGAAACAATTAATTTCTTGGTTCAAATTGAAAATAAGACAAATAATGTGAATTCTCACTGGGAAACAGGCTGCACCAGAACAGATGTAGCCGGAGCTTGTGAAACAGACAAATTGCTTCTAACACAAAAATCCTCAGTGCTTTCTTCTTGAGTTTTGTTGGAAGTTGGAATCTAATTGAATAAATGTTTTTATTCACACCACAGTGGGTGCAATATTGCAATAATGTTCCATATATTCAAAGGTACCATTATAACAATACTAAAGAAAAGTGGATCCATGTTGATGTGGGCGCTCATGCTGGGTTATTACAGTTTAAATATTCAGAACTCTTTCATTCAGGCATTAAGCCTGTACTACTTTTGGTGAACAAAACATTGACATCACCTTATAAAGTGGCGAACATGTCAGCAAACAGTTACCGACTCATTCAGCAGGCACTGCAACATTACTCATCATTGGCAGTCTGACTAACAGCCAATGGGTGACTGCTATAACATATTAACCAAATCTTCAGGATAAATATACATTTCTTCAAACCACATAAGCCTATATGTTGAAACTTCACTTTCTTTATGTTGCAACTCTACGTTACTTTAGGTTCAATTTTCAATTTCATGCTGTGACAATGCTGTGTTTATGGTCTGGTTAGGTATAGGCACAGACCCCACTTGGTTAGGGTTAGGAAAAGATCATGTTATGGCTTAAAAATGCCAGTTTTGGTGGCCGCAAACACGGCTGGAGATGTCTGAGGTCTCCTTAAGAACACCAGTTTTTCTTGCCAGGTACGCAGCTGGAAATTGTCCTGAAGTCTCCTTAAAAATATGCTCTGGTGGAATGCTGGCAAATGTTTGAGTGCCACGATCCCTTGTTAAACATATCCAGTGGCTTCACACAAATTTAAAAACGCGGCAACTGTTGAAATGCTCTCAACTCCACCACCATCCCCTCCACTTCCTGTTATGAAAGTCAGGGCATAAACATCCACTGCGAACTTGATGTGACAGGTATTGTAGAAATGTCAATATGGTATGTAGCTGATGAAAAGACAACTGTGACTGTAACAGTGGTTTGCAGAAACCTTAATCAGGAACATTTTATTCTGTCAACTGGGCAGGACATATTTATATTCGTCTTTTAGCTCTGTTTTGGGTCTCCACCAACACCCAAGGGAAATACCTGTCTCTTTAGCTCCAGAAAATGTTTTTTCACATGTAGTTTATATTTTTTTGTCTAATTTACTTAAGTTGCTGCAGAGTTGGGTGATAATTGACTGCAGATTTATGACACTACACAGTCACGTAATCCATCCTTGATATAAAAATATTGATTAGAACAGTTTTAAATGTTCTCAGGTTGGAAGGCAGTGAGGAATCATATCCCAGGGATTATAACTGGATAATAGGGGCACATGCACAGACGAAGGTGGGATCTTAAAGTGATAGCATAAACCTCGCATAGACATTTTTCTCAATTGAAGCTTCCAGCCAGTAGGTGATTTGAGGGGGGATGGGGGGGATGCCTTCCCCCTTGTTAGCAAAATGACCAAAATGCAACCCCCCTGTATCCCCTGCTAAACTATATACTATAAATACTCAATACTATATTATTATTTAAGCCTATAGAGTAGTGTAACCTTCAGGATCAAAGTGACAAGTAGAAACGTGTCAACAGAGAGCCAAAGGACACACTGCTGCCTCTAGTATTCCTTTAATATTACTATGATATCACTCAGTAGTGTCTGTGCTGCTGAAAATACACCCCCAGACCAAACCACCTCTGTAACAAAATGTTTTAGAGGAGACATGACTGCAGATATAGCTTTAGTGGCCATCCCCGCTGTTAAAATTGCCATCACCTACTGGTCAGGGCTCATAATTTTACATCTCAGCGTAACATCTCTGATCAATCTGCTTCCTGTCTGTCTGTCATTTGTCCGTCTACCCTATAATCTCCCTTACTGTGATACACACTTACGCATGGAAACACACACACATGCATACACACACACACACACACACCGACAAGCAGATGTTTCACACAGTGTGCTGACTGATACATGCCCATTGCCTAATTGCAGGTTTATGAAACCTGCAGGTTGCGGGTGCCAAGCAGTTTCCAAACGGATGCCAAGCGGTTGCTGTGACAGCAGGTCGTGACCTTCCTGTAATTGTAGAGATGATGCCATTTCCCCTGCTCATCTGGTATTCACATCTGTGCCAGCGAAAAAAACACCCTGACAGCCAGAGCACGCGATTGAAAAGAAACAACAATGCATCAGAATGAGAATTGTTTTATTGTTGTCAATCCCTCTGAGGTGCACTTTCCAAAATGCTAATTCAGTTTTCAAAGCTTTACCTGTATGCCTGATTTGCTCTGTTCAGAATTGAAACTGATACTGCCAACGTGTACGTATGCAACCATGACGTATTAAGTCATACAAGACATCCGATGGGATATTCTGGAGACATCATCTTGTTCGGGATTATTTAGTTTTTCATCCCTTCCATGTTTTGATCACCATCCTTGTCAACTAGCAGACAGCTCTCATGATCAAAGTGGCATCTTTCCATATCACAGTGCCATGACCTTCTAGCTGGACTGTGCTGTAAAGCTGTTTGAAGTTGTAGCGTGAAACTGATCAGCTGGTCCATCAGAGAGGAATCAAATGTGGAATCTCATGTTAAAATGCAGAGCAGGAGAGGAGAGGGTTAAGGAGAAGCTGACAGCAGGACAAACAGGGCTGGTAGATTCAGAACATCTTGTCTGTCTGGGCTTTTACAAGAATGTACCACCCACAGCTGGATGTTCACAATCTAAAAACAGTCCAGTAACAGCTATTGTGAATCAGAAAGTCTTAGAACACAGCAGACATGTTTTAATGTAACAAGAAATGATGAATGTATGCTTAGAAGGTTCACTGTTGAAGTGAGGGTCCCAATTGTTTTGTAACAGGACCTTGCAGGAATAATCCCTACATTAGTCCGAGTTTTTTTCATTGCCTTGTTATTTTACTTGGTGCTGAGAGTTTGTGAGAGGCCAGAGTAACATTCACAGCGATGTACAGCTTAGCTTCTTTCCCCGCATGCTGAGAACTTGTAAATTTTTCAACAGCAAACTAGATTCTCTCCCTCTGCTGCTCACCAACAAACCATCCACAACCCACAGAAATTATCACAAGAACCAAAACACATGCAGTGAAAGCAGAATCTCTCCAAAAGAGCGAGGAAGAGATAAGAGCTCAGTGAGCAGCACTCTGAAAACTCTGCTGTGAAGATGCGTTTGAGAGCGCCCGTGGTGGGAACGCTGAGACGCTTTGGAGTGTAATTGTACGCACATCAGAGGTAGGTGCATGCAAACGGTATTGATGAGAAGACCTGCAAAAATGACTTCAAACTTAATTCATTTTATCAAAAGAAATCATTAATAAAATATTGCCAGCAAGCTGACGGGCCTCAAGTCGAGACTCAAGTCACCAACAAACACATGGGAAATAATAATAAACAATATATAATGATTAATACATTAAAATACGCTGGATGTGTGTATTGATATTCTGGTGTAGTACCTTTATATATTTTTTGGAAAATTGTTTTGATGTTTTTCTCACACAGCTTTTACAACTATATATTTGATGTACAACTCTTTTTAACAGTCATTAAAGCTGCAATAAGTGTTTTTTTTTTGGCCACCTGGGGGCAACAGGAACTTCTTGTAAACACAACATGATATATCATCACAGCAACATTTGGAGTCACATTTCAGGCCACCTGATGAACGCAAGTCCAAAAACGGCTCTCTTTCAGCTCTGTCTCTAACGACTCGTGAGTGAAATATCTGGCTCTTCAGCTGCTTAATGCCTCACCATGTTAGCCAACTGGTTGCTACCAGCCCGTTCTCACTCCCAACGTGTCAAATACAGCAGTCAGGTCAGTTGGCCCTGTGCTTCTAAGTTTGACACCCACAGTAGTTACTCCTCTACCACTGCGTGAAGCTTGAAGCGGTCCGCTAGTGTAGGCGTACAAAGAGCAAGAACAATCTGAGTCAGGATGTGGTTGGATGGGTCATACATAAGACATTAACCAGGGAGACCGTGGTTTGTGTCCAAACTTTGACCGAGACTCAAGAGTGATTTGTTTTGAAGTTATGTAAGTTGGTATACATAATTGATGTAACTTATGTAGCTTAGGTAACGTGACGTGACTTGCGAAACTTACATTACTTATGTTACATAAGTTACGTGGCTGAACTTAGTTATTTTAACCCGAAGCAGGTGTAGTCGCACGTTGCGTATTTCGTGTTATTGTTAACTTGACTGCGAAGTCATTCACATCCAGAACTGATCCTCAGGCTACGTAAAGCATCATAGTTCAAAGTTTAAGGCCTCCTGTATTTGATGAGTCAGGAGTGAGAATGTGTTGCTGTGGAGGTAGCACACAGTGAGTTTTTTTCTTTTATCTTTGCAATGCTCACCTTTTCCACACAGTTAAATATTCACACCTGGAAACTAGCCAGTATAACCACAGTCTGTGGTTTGAACTGTTGAGGTTAGGAGCCTTGTTCAAGGGTGGTAATGAGGGTTGGTTTTACTTTACCCACAGTTATCCTGCTGGTCCGGGGATTTGAACCAAGCGACCCTCCGGTCACAAGCTTACATCTCTAATCTTTAGGCCAGGGGAGACCACTCTACCACAAGAAAAACAGCTGCAGCTGAAAACAGAACTATGAGAAATGTTAGAGTGATCCAAAACCAGTAAAGCCAAACAATGAGCTGGAGCTCGCTGTCTCTGTAAAGATTCATGTGATAATTCTCTGCAGGTTCAACACTGCGGGCTACCTCACATTGTTTTCCCATCGTCATTTAACACACTGTTTTCACAAAAATATTGATAATAGCCTCTTTAAATAAATTCATCTTATACATATGGTCAAGGATATAAAAAAACTATCAACAACTAGTTACATCATGAATAATAATAATAAAAAAAATCAAATGCCTGGTGTCTAGGACAGATGTTTTGGTGCCATTTTTAAACATTTTGACCTTGACGAAGATCAGACTGGTGTTAAAACGTTGTCAGTCTGAGTGAACTCAATGTATAGAGGGAGTGTGTTCCATCAATGTTGAGACACTTGTCAACATCATTAACCAGCCTCATCAGTCTTCCATGTAACCTGAATTATACATCAAGGAGCCAATCAAGAGCCTGCATTCAGAGCCGTCATGAGAGCATTCCTGACGATTCCCAGTTGAGGCTTTTGCTTTTAATCACACGACTGGAACAGGATCAGCATTTTCCATTCAAAGAGATACAGGCAAAGACTGACAGAGAGAGCGGAAGACAGAAACACACTGGGAAGAGAAAAGAAAGACAGAGGTTATGTGGAGGAATCCCGCAGGTGCAGCAGTGTAAATCCTCACATGTTCTCTATCCGCATGCTTGTCATGTATCGCCTGTGCGAGGTGGGGTTTATAAAAGAACATTCAGGGTTTAACATGGTTAAATTCTGGTAACCATTGCTCTGTTTTTAAAGTATGACTTACTTCCCATCAATTTGAAAGAAAAGTACATATTAAACAGATGGTTCAGATATGACCAAACCCAAAAAACTACATATTAAGAAAATAGCTCCATCAAAGTGAGGTTCAATTCAAGATCTAGAAGTTAAATTAGCTCTAAATAAGCTGAATTAACAACATAGTTAAATTCTGCAGTTCTTTCCACCGAGTGAGAGATATCACTCGTCACTGTCAGTAATCCCTCATACCCGATATTTTTGACCAGACCTCGGTACATCTCCATCTCTGTTTGTGGTGAACCAAATGGGTACAAAACATGATCTAACCCTAACCAAGTGTTTATTGTGCCTAAACCTAACCACATAAAGTTGAAAATTGAACCTAAAGAAACATAAAGTTGCAACATAAAGAAATGTAGTTCAACATACCCATGGCGATGTACATTACCAACATTTATTCTGGTGATACAGAACAGAATGACTGTGTGAGCTCCAGGAGTTGGTGGTGAGGATTTCTGATCATGACATCGTTCCTTCTCAGCTACAGCTCAAGGAAATGTCTTGCTTCCTTAATGGATAACTTCACCAATGTTCAACCTTAATCTCTATCTATTTGAATTCAGGGCATGCTGAGGGACACACCAGTAAGCCCCCACATTGTTCTCTGTGTGTAAAATCTGCCGCCCTTCTGAGAACCAGTGACGTCTCTGGTAGTCGCTGGTATATCACGATTTTTAGGTCATCGGTCCACTCAGCCATCTGTCATACCATTGTTTCTGTTGTATTCATATACAGTTTTTATTGTGAAAAATGTTTTGGAAGTATTTGCATGCAATGCATCCTGGTACATGAAGGCAGGCTGTGTGAGCAGTAAAACTGTAATAGCCCAACTTTCTCTGTCAAGACACCAAACACTGGGGATTTTATTGCCTCACTTAACTACATTCATCATCAACACCGATTGGGATATCCACATAAAACATGGAGAATTTCTCCTTTAAAATACTCTGTACTCATCTTACATTGCAGGAATATAAAGTACAAGGGTGAGACAGATGAAAACTGGCAAATAAGTAAGGAAGCAAAGAAACAGTAAGAGATTATTCGGACTAAATATTTAAATCTCTATATGGCGAGAGTCTGTAACTTGTCAGTTTGTTCTTAAAGCTTGTGTTTGATTTTTCTCCATGCGAGACAGTACAGAGATTTGCAATAATAAAACTCAGTTGTCACATTGCATGCAGTGAAAAAAAGAACAGCGGATGTAAAATCTAATATAATACAAAACATAATAAAAGAAAAACAACTGAAGACGTTTGCTATCTCCCGTCTTTTCGCTCTCTCTTTTCACACAAGGTTACTTAATAGTCTTTTAATCACGTAACTCTCCTCGGAACATCAACTTTGTCTGAAAACAATTGTCCCCTCCCTGTCCCTCCCCATCGCCTCTAGTCTTCATTAACATAGAAATTGACGAGCCACAATTGATGCTCTAAAGCAGAGTTCAGACAGCAAGGTCAGCCAAGAATCAGTAATTAAGCCAGTCCTTAAAGTGTGGTGGATCTGCTTATTAGTAGTGCAAGCCAGGACTCATCCACATAGAACTGAAAATGGAAATAAAATCCATCTCATTCGCGGAGAAGCCCGCAGGACGTCAGCACTCAGCGTGTAAAACAATTACAGACTATTACGTAGGGCACATAGGGTTGAAAGTGGACTCTGTCTCCTTGCCTCTAACTGACAAACACTCTTTTTAGAGACACAAAGGCCGACTCATATCATGTCCTTATATACGGTACACGTCTGAATCCATCAGTCTAAAGCTGTTATACAGCTTTCTCATTCATAAGAGAGAAATCATGGATGATATGAAGAGGCTCCCCTGTAGCACGCTCAAGGCATCAGGAAATCCTTGACCCTTTGCCCCACTCAGAACAACATCAGGCTTCTGACATGCTACTCAGATATGCCCAATTACCGGTCGTTTCAAGCCCAATTTGCTCCAAATGTGTGGGGAAAAGAGACCAAAGCTTCATCCTTTACTAACTTTTTCCTTCTGCCGGGTTTCGCCTCCTCCTGCTCCCTCACATGAAACAGCTATAACAGCAAGTGTCTCGATGGTTTGAAGGACAAAAGGGTGCTTTTAAGTACAGCAGAAATTACTTATTCATTGTTTTAAGCTCCATTGTATCAGAGGCCTCACTGCAGGTGGTAGAGGCAGGCTACATCTGCACTTAAATTGTCTGGCAGAGGCGTAGGCAGGAGTGCAGTTGCTCTTTTAGTCTCTGTGCAGCTCTCCCTCTGCCTCTGTCACGGCAGTGTTTGTCGATGCCGCGGTACGAGCACTTGTTGATGTGAGGACATGAGCGCGTAACTGGAGGTTTTCATGCCATACGTCTTCATTTATCTAGCTTTTAAGTCCCAGGGGCTCTCACTCGCTGGGCTCTCCTGTTGAAATACACCACCCTCATTACTGATTTAATCCACTCTGACCCTTTGCATGCTGCAGGAAGCATAAACAGGAATACTGTGAATTATTTAGCTGGAATATGGAAATCAAAGAGAGCAAACATTTTTCCTCACATGAAATATCAGAGCTCTATCATCCTGACTTCTGATAGCTTTTCTGGTATTAGGCATGTACAAGAAGAAAAGTTGAATAACAACATGTCAAGTTGTGCTTAGACAGGAACTTTGACAATGTTCAACCAGCTTTGTATCACACAGCTTAAAGGAATAGTTCACTCAAAATTCAGTCATTATCGACTCACCCACATGCTGATGAGAAGTCCGGTGTAGTTTCTTATTCTTATATTCTTATTCTTATTTCTTATAAGTGCAGCTGGAGACCCATTACAATGGTAATTTTCTCTCTATTTTGTCCAATTGTTGAATCAATATCAATAATAATCATATACATTGCCTCTTCTTGTATTGAGTAAGGATCATAGCATTCCGACTATAAACCAAGATTCTGCTACAACGCTGCCTATTTCTCAACTTAAATGTTTTCAGAAACAGATTTTAGCCCACTGCTCAGCTGCAATAGAGAAAGTTTGTGAAGCGGAAGTGGTGGCCATATTGTTCCTGTACTGTAAAAAACAGAGGCTTAAAAACTCTGATCAAACTGTCAAACAAGGCAGTGCTGATCAAATATGATCCACCATCCAGTTCATTGTCAATCCAGGGAAATTTTGACTTGTGTATGTCCTACCCAGTAGAAACCCGTTAATGTTCATGTTAACTGATCAATACTTATATGGACAATCACTAACTAATAAACAGGTGTAATCATGTATTCCTGCGAATGTGATTCAGGAAATAATGGTGTATAAAATTATGCATTATCAATTATTTTTATAATTTAAGTGTGACCTAGTGTGACCCCAGTAAGCAGTTGTGTATAAACATGTAAGTAATCGTAAAAATATAAAGTAGTACCGCACCGCTTTTCTCATTAATTACAGATGATGGCCGGATGTGCACGCAACCTGGCTCCACAGGCACACCACACTTTTTTTGTCCAAAACTGACTTTAACAAGCCATTTTTAAAGCAACTGCACCAGTAGTAACAAGTCTCTGTGTGATCAGGGCCACACTGTTTCCTGAAACAAGCGACAGCACAGTATGCCACCCATCAGCAGGGGTATTGGTCCAGTATGGTGCAGTGCATTCTGGTTGTTGCAGGGTTTGCACCTCTTGAGGAAAAGGGAACAGCACGGCCCCTTCTCTCTGTTTTGTCTTTCCAGCAGCGAAATACTTCTTCAAGTTATTTTTATTCAGACAGGCAAGCTTTGTTTTCTTACAATGGATTTTGGACAAGCTTGTAACATGTACTCTCATTAGGAGGGAAGAGTTTCTGCAACATCACAGAACAGCAAAAATACAACAAAAAAAAAAGAAAGAAATTCCCGGAGGGATGTTTGACCCCTTTAACATCTTTTCCAGGAGACTCGGGGTCTGATTACAGTCTCTAATATTGAGTAAAATTATTGTATTTCCAATATTTATGTAGGATTTAATGTCATTATAGTTTGACTCCAGCAACCCCCACCCCAAGATTTAAACCCCTGACCCACTAAACCAAGTTACAACATGTTTCTTGTTCATAAATTTAATTACAACATATACTGTATGTAAAAAGGATGTGCTCTGATTCACCCTGGTAACTTAATCGTTAAGGTGCCATCCACATACCAGCAATATCCCTCGTTTCCAAGGGACCATGGTTGCATGTCATACTCATATCTCCCTCGTTTTCCTGTCTCTCTCTGACTATCCACTCAATAAAGATGAAAAAGAAAAACCTTCATTCAGAAGTCCTGGTGAAAATGAATTTGAAAGAATTCGTTTGTGTGTTGCCTCCACTAAAATCCAGCCTTGTGGTAAGACATTGCAAGGCAGTAAGATGATGAAATAAGTCTTATTAGATGCAAAAATCATGTTAAGGTTTATGATGTTATGATGCAGGATTTTACTGCTCTGGAAAATTATGATATATTTTGTCAAGATGACCGCAAGGTCAAAGGTAGAAATACGCCATTTAAGTAAATACTGTTACTAAGAAATCGACTAGCACTGTGAGTTTGCATACGGGGATAGGAATCTCCAGCCACTTGACAAACTGATTCAGTTTCAGTTCAGCGGGCTATCGTGCGATTAGTGATGCATCTTGATCATGCATCAGAATGTTTGATGTCTATACATAACTACATTTGTTCTCACTGTGTAAGTACTCGCTACTTTTAACATAAGATACCATATTTGAAATGATCCATAATGAAAATTGGCGAACAAGACTAAATTTAATCTGAATAAAACTTAAAAGCATTAGATAGATTTTCATCAGCAGTGTTGGTTGTTTAATGGTTTATACATCAACACTGAAGCAAGTCTGACAGCAGGAACATTTGTGTTTTTAATTGCATTACTCATGCAGTGTTTATCTGCCCCAAACAGCCAGATTACTTTACTATACACTAGCCGTGAGCTAACGTTAGCGATGAACGGCGCACACCGAGGATGTGTGTGTCTGTGTGGTTAAACTCAGGACAACACTTGGTACACTCTCTGTAACGTTGTTCCCTCCAGCTCCAGTAGCTGTCAACATTACAGGACATAAACACCTGAAAACAGTTCAGCTGCTGCAGTCAGGTTGATAAACAGGAGTGAAGATAAATTCACTTTTTAATACCAAAAGTTCCAAAGTAATCTCTAAGATCTCCTCCTGTCGATAACCGGTTTCCGGATCAGAGGAATTGATATTAATGAATTTTACATAAAGACCTGATTGTATGATAACATGAAATATGTTCTTACACAAAGACAGTTGGATACAAAATAGTAAAAAATGTAGTCAGATCCCCTCAGTAGTTCATATAATTAAATTGAAAATACCAGGTCATTTACAAACACTGACATGACAGGACTGTCTTTATACAGTCCTACCCTTCACCAGAGCATATTTATATTGTGCTGCACTTCTAAAGGTTTGTAGTCATGATCTTCTCCAAACACAGAAACAAAATCTTTCAGGAGATAATCGTGACGCATCCAAGATTCCTTATTTCGCCCCTACATATATGTGACTCAGTGATACAGTTGAGCCAGATTCAACTTTTATGCTGGATGATGATGCCATTTTTTAGCTGGAGCCGCTTTCCTGGCACCCACTCTCGAGGAGGTCACATTCAAACAAAGGGAGCTGCAATTTTTCACGCAGTGCTAACATCGGTCTGAACTTGGAAAAGGAAGGAAAAGAACTGTATTCGTGAAACAAACAATCCTGTGGAGATGTCTACATGCAGCTTTTCCTTGTATTATTGGGAGAGCATCTGAACACAGCTGTTGAAACATCTGCTCACACTGTGTCTCTCAAGTGTTTCCGGTTCATTCTGGGTAAATGGGAAACAGTGACAGGCCAAGATGTATTCGAAGTGCAACACGAGCAGCCTGTTACAATTTCAATAATCCCCGTGGAAAACAGTCAGTGACACTGCTCTGAGTCACTACATCATCATGACATCGTCATGTGTTACAGTCATTGCCTTGGTTGTCTTGAATGAAAGAGGTTATCGATAAGGCGACAAACATTCAGGTTTTTGTTGCTCAATGTACGTGTGACCATTCCAGTAAAGACTCAGGTGAGTAAGACAAAACAGAACAAGATCCTCTGAGTGGTACAAATTCACACTCACAGTGAGAAAATGATCTGCCACAGCACTATTTTATTGTAGATCACTTATTTTTAAGAGCACTAAATTGCAGCACTTATCTCACATACCTTTTTCCTCATCATCAACACAAAAGCCCACAAAATCTAATCAGTTAGCGTGGAAATAGGCTTCCTTTCCGTCTCTCTCAGGATAAGCAGGCAAAAACAAAAAAAAAAAGGACGGACATGGCGGAGAGGAGAAGAAATCTCTAATCAGCTGACCGGAACACTGCACATAAAAGGACACATGCAAACACGAAACCTGGTGTAGTGGCGGCGGAAGACAGCAAGTTATTGAAGGTCATAAGACAGACTGAGAGAGAAGGACAGAAGGAGAGCACTGTTAGCCTAGAGTGACAAAAGGAGGAGTGTTAAACGCTTGCCACTTCATCATTTTACTGTGAATGATTTTGCATGAATTTGTGTGATGACTCATGATACGCTGTGATTGATTTGCTCTGCAGCTAAATGCTTGTAATTAGTTACTGAAAGTGGGGAAAAAATCCTGAAATAACCTAAAAATCAACCATGTGAATGACTTTCTTATAAAAGTTCAAGTAGTTGTCTGTGTCACGATGAAAGCTCTTCAACGTGTCCTCAACACACCAACGTATTAGATACTCAATATCAACGCATGTCTGGCCAGTCATGCTGTTATTGTTCTGTTCATTACGGCGGGACAGGAAGCTGGAGTGGGTGTGTCATTAGTAGTAAGCTGATCCGGAGTGAGGGAGCAAGAGACTCCCCTGACTCGCTCGTGTCTGACAGCCGGGAGATTGGTATGAGGGATGTTCTTCATTTGTTAAGTGCTGATACTAATCCCATCTATCGACGTTATGAAGTGACACTCTGTCTTCATCGGGCCTGGACAGCATCTACGAGATCAACGCTGACGGAAATTAGAACCAGAGCCTGCTGCCAGGTTCAACCATCAGTTAATCATGTCTGTGTAGCGTCTGTTCTGACAACAGTGTTTTGTTTGGTGAAGCTTGCAGACACATTCACATTTCATGTAAAACAAGGTTATAAAGGTAGACCATGTAACTTTTGAGGAAATGAAGGGAAAAGCAGGAAAATGGAAAATCAGTGAAAAAACTATGTTCTCCTCCTCAGTTCAAAATACTAATAGGTTTTTCAGTTGAAGCCCTTCTTGGTCTGGAATGACCAGTGATTTGTTGCCTCCGCCATGGAGGGGATGTTTTTACCTGTGTCTGCTTGTTGTTTGGTTGGTTTGTCAGCAGGATTACTCAAAAACTAATATACAGATTTCCACAAAACTTGGATGGTGGATGGGTCTCTGCCCAGAATAGACCCCATTAACTTTTAGTGATAAAGAGACAGATTCCTGGAATATTTTTCTCACTTTCTTTAACATTGTGAGATAGACCGTTTTTTTTTTCTCAGGCAATAATGCATCGAGCTTGAAGACAAAAACCACGGTGGAGTTCTGGTACGCTCAGGATTTATACTTGGTCACATTTAAAACTGAAAAAAAAATCTCAAATCTAATTGGTTGTATGAAGAAAAAAAAAGTCCAATTTATATGTGGTATTTAGTTGGCCTGTGACCACTGTTTGTTTAAGTGGGATGATAATGATTGTAACAGATTTGAAGGCATACACCCTCTAACAGCAAAGAACTACCCTGACACTGTGGTTATTAGTCTTTGTTTCATCCATTTCAGTCATGAAACATACTGTAAAACTTGTTACCTGCTCCTTTAACTAACTGATATTACTGACTATGTGTCCCTTCATTGTGACTTGTGGCCACAGTGGTTATTGTTTTTTTCCCATTTGGGTTTTTGATTTTCACATGGTGGCACAATTGATTGGACAAAAAAGTTTAATGTGTTCCACTTCTGATAAAGATAGTAAACTGAAAACTGTTGCAATGTGAGACGCTGTCATGGTTTTAGGTTTCAGTTTAGTTGTTCCCTGTTTTTTGTAAGTTTCTTCCTAGTGATTTGTTTCACACTTCCTGTCTTTGTGCTTTTTCCCACCTTTTGTAATTTCCCTAACTAGCGCACCTGTCCCTCGTTAGTTTTCCCTCCTTGGTGTATTTAAGTCCGTGTTTTCACACGTTCACTTGTCAGGTCGTCATCGTCTGCATTTGCTCCTCATGTTTCTTCAGTGTTACTGTATTCGTTCCTTTTGTTCAATGTGCCTTTCCCGTTCGTTATGAGTTAAGTTTCTGTATTTCTCGTCAGTGTTTTGTTGTCTCATTTTGTCGCCTGTGTTTTGCTTTTCTGATTTCAACTTAATTTAATTAAAGCTCACTTTTTGTTTTGTTTTTCAACCTGCCTTGATCTGGGTCCTTTTTGCAAACAGACATTGTGTTCTGAATTGAACACTGGCTTAGGTATTTGGCTGTTTAACTGTACAGAGGAAATATGATATCAATTTTGAAGATATAAATTTGGGCTCTAGTAAATAAACACGTTTTATAGGCTGAACAATTATCATAAGATTAATCGATAATAAAAAGCAAGTCAAACCAATGTCACACTATGACAAGCACGGAGCAATGCAGCAACTAAACGATGCTGACAAAACAGCCGAGCATCCATTACTCCGAAATGTGCACGTTATAGTTCCGGAGGGACCATAATATTTAAACAACAGAGGGTGTTGGGACGTTAATGTGCCGAGGAGCGGAGGTGGGTTCATAAATAGTCTTGTACTCTGACACACTGAGCTGGCTGAGGAGGTTTGCAAGGCTGCTGAACTTGGAAGCTCCTGAGTGAATGAAAGTTCAGAAAGTGGTGAGGCCCTCCTCCACTCTGCGGCCCACACAGCTGGGCCTTAACATTGTTTTATATAACCCACGGATGGAGAAGAAGAGAGGCAACAAGAGAGGCAGAGAGGTGGTAAAAGAGAGAGGTAGGAAGAGGAAAACATGGCGTCACAGAGAAGAGAGACAAACGTACTGTATATATAGAAACAATGAATAAGATGTGCGCTCACTTATCTTAACTCCAACTAGTGTGAACATTTTAGTGTTGGGAGCATTTGTCAGAAAAAAACACTTTACAGAATCAGGCTGGCGTTATTCTACACACTTCTTCTTACTGTCAGCGAATCCAATGAAAGCACCAAAACCAATAACGCATTAGTCCGCCTCTCTCTCTCCATTTGTGGCTCTCAGCCCATTTGTTCTTAATAAAGCTGCAAATCTTGAAAAATGGCCCACAAATGCATAGTTTCATTTTTTTTAAAAAGGGTGAGTAATTTCCCAAAACAGCTGGGCACTGTAAATTTACTCAAGAGGAGTAAATAGTGTTTCTCTTGGGGACTATTTTTTAAGTGCAGACAAATACACATTTGGTGCACTGGTGAGTTTCAGACAGTGTGTGGGATTGACTCAAATAAACAAATTCCCATGTTCATCATAATGAGGAAACATGTCACCCAGTGCAACATAATGGCTCATTAATGTTTTTAATTGAAGGACTATAGCAGAGAGGATGAAGCTATTTCAGATTTTAGCTTCACAGGCAGTACCTGTTCCTGGAATAAATGAATTGTTGTTCTTTCAACGGGTTTATCACAAAGGATTCAAATCGTATGTGATGTTGAAAATGTTGGGAAGCACATCAATGTATATTATGTGCAGCAAAACCCGCTGACAGAGTTCAAATCAATGGCAAACACTGTATATTGTGACGGACACTTTGTCGTAATTTTAAGCAAATTAAAAGTTTATTAAACCCAATCTGACAAAACCGATAGTAATAGTGGCTTCATTTTTGTTTATCCAGAGACATCATGTATGTATTGGACTTGCAAACCAATGTGAAAAAGCAACAGTGATGGTATCAATCCCAATCCCTGATGGTATTACATTACTACAGTCTTTTTTTTACCCTTTATTCTGATTTTAGAAACATGAAATCAAGCGTAGCGTTAGTTCTGGCAGGCCACGACGTCAAGCTCTAAATCGGCATCAACAGCATAGCTGTCAACACCGAGCAGATCAGCTGATGGCTCAGCTGACTCCCCGTGCCCGCTTCCTATTGGGAAATTGCATTCAGAGCGTGCTATTTAAACTGCTTTAGCTCACTTGCTGCTTCCTCTGCTGGCTTTTTGCAACCCACCTCCACCCCAGCGCCTCCTGTCATCTGTTATGAATCTTACCATTGTATCTTGTTGGTTGCTCTGCTCTGTCTGGGTTTTTCTTTGCTGCTGCGCTCCCTGCTTATGCCGTTCATGATGGCTCGTGAAGGGCAGGAAGGTGTGCTCTTCCTGCCTCAGGCTTTCCACGCAAGCGCCTGGAAGAGCAGGGGGTCCCAGAACAGTACCATACCGCCAAATGAAACTTGTGCAAGTAAATAAAGATTATTTTGACAAAGTGGTCCTGACTGAACCATTGTTTTCAGCATAAGTGAGACAAGACCAAAAACATGTCCATTTTCATTGGAACAACAAAGGCTCCTGCTCTCTCCATCAACACTTTGGATGGTGTTACTATTTAGTGTGTTGATAACTGCCTGGGACTGGGTGCACAAGAGTTTAAATTTTAAATATCATATCAGCCACCTCACACAGAACTCAGAATCCACACTCAGCTTTCTGTACAGGCTGAAGTCCTGTTTCTCATGACATCCAGAAAACGCTTAGTTCTCGCCCCTTTCTGTCTCAAATTGATTTTGGTGATATTATTTACATATTTTGACCCCCTGTATCACTCAGGGTAAGGTATATGACTAATTAAGGACCAACCTTATACAGCATGGTGGGACGGTCATCCCTCACTTTGTGAAAGGTTCTAACATTAGTACATCTTAATCTACAAGATTATTTTCGTCAAACTCATACTTACTTAAAACAGAAGTTAAGACAAGTTTAACACTATTTTATTATCAGGTACATTAAAAACAAGAAGGAGCTTACCCTTTCTAATGTAGCTGATAGTGTCAGTCTTATCCTGGTGTGCACAGGGTATCTCCCATTTGTTCTTTTAAAAAGTCTTATAACATTCTGTAAGAGAAAGGCATTCAGAAGAGAGCATACCTCCGCCAAGTCCCAATGGTCCCCTTTTTGTACTCTCTCACAGATACCAGCCATCTTTTTTTCATCAAAATCCATGCATTATTCCCGAGGGCCTAATCCACACGTACACAGATATTTTTTAAACAGGTTTTTAGAAAAAACAATCTCCATCTAGATGAGCGTTTTAGCACCATTTCAGAAATAATCTCCAAACAACCCACCTGAAAACACATTTCCCATGGCCATTCAGTCTAGCAGCAAAACATTGTAAGCAGCAGTTTTTGTCTCTTCTTCATCTCATCGCTCTACATATAACGCCAAACAATATAACTCCCATTCCGTCACCATAAAAACTTGCGCCAATATCATAACATATAATCCAAGTTCACATTTGCCAATGATGCTATCAGTGTTATCAGGCATCCGAGACAATTAAGCCAAGTCTCAATAGTTCCCAAGTCATTTGGTCCAAGTCTCAAGCAAGTCCCACAGGCAAGTCAAATCAAGTCGAGTCCTTAGTTAATAAAAAATAAGTCCTAAGTCACGTCACTTTTTTCCAACCCAAGAAACTTCAGTCTTACCTGCTGTATCCCATCTTTATGAAGTACAACTATCTTTATAGTTCTTTATGAACTACAAAAATCTGAAGTGAAAACTTAAAGGTCCCATATTATACTGTTTTTAATCAATTTCTCACAGCTGTCAGAGGTCCAACAACACTGTATTCGAAATGTATTTCCCCAAACCCATTAGGTTTGCTTAGCTAACTAGTTAGCCAATTTCAAGCTGACTTCACTGTAGGCAACTGTAAATACTATCAACACGTGGCGACACTCACCTGTGGCTCGGGTGCAGCTGCTGGGTCCCGTATGGTTGGGACTGATCCTTTTACGAGGGTCAGTGTCAAGGCAAAGCCAGCTTTGTACTGACACTCGTTACTGAAGCAGTCCTATGTGAAGTGGTTAGCACACACAAACAGACTTACAGGAACCGTAGCCGGCACGTTGTCGTTAAAAATGAAACGCAACCACCGTCTCTTCTGTTCTTCTGTAGCTGGGACAGAGTATAGGCACTTATGTTGATTTTTACAACCAACAACAGAGCAATTTGCGTGTCTCGCTCTGAGCGACGACATTACGAAACGCTGCTAGCTTACCACTGGACACACCGAACTTCACCTCGGGGATGAACGCCCCCCTCTTGGATATCTCCGGGAGAAGGGGGGAGTGTTTTCAGCCTATGAAAATCACTCCTGTCGTTACGTAACGACAGGAGCTGAATCTGAACAGCCTGTAGGAGCTCCGTTTTACCAGTGGGTGGGCTGCAGGGACCATGCAGGATTCGTTTGCTTTCCTCATTCTGGGAGTTGGTAGGCTCAGGGAGGACCAGTTTATATATGTAGACACCAGAGAAAACATGTTTTTCATAATATGGGACCTTTAAAATGAACACAGGCAGGTCATTTGAGTCATCGTGCCGCGAATCAAGTCACAAGTCTTTAACTTCCAAGTTATTGGAATTGGACTTGAGTCGACGTCTCTGCTTTGGTCTCATCTCTGTTGACAGGTGCATATCCGCAGTACTGATCAGGCAGCTGATGAGGCTCACTCAGTTACTCGGCAGCCACTAACAGTGGTTACCTTTTAAATACATTTTACTTCAGTCTGTTTTTTAAACTCGGTGCCTACTCAACGATGGTAAAATGCTGTTTGAACAGCGACGGGTGGAAAAGTTTTAACAAGCCAGTGGATTGAAATCCAACACACGTCAATGCATTGCGCCTGAAGAGCCAAATTTAGCATGTCCACCTGGCTGTTGTGTTTCTATCAGAGCCGATCGGAACTGAAGCCAGTAAACAACTGTGAACGCTGCAAAGTCATTTGATGATTGTACCCATTTACACTGAGCACAAAAGCCAGATGTTCGTGGGTGTTACTGGGTTTTTTGTCCAGTGTGAGAGGGGTATTATTATCATCATAACATCACTGCTTTGTGTGTGTAAACAGAGCAAATTTCATCTTTAGGAAGAGATCTAAGAGAGTGTGACAGTGTTAGAGTGGCCGCACTCTCAGTGGGTAAACAACATCAGACACCGACCACCCTCTATAATAACAGTGTCGTATAGGGTGCTGTATGTGCCGGCATGCTGACTGCACATACAGGATTCAATCCAACAGCAGCCCCACCGACTATGTGCATGAGTGGTGAGTTGACAGTTCTCCACGACTCAACCTTCTAATGCACTGTAAGCTTTGTAAAGTGGTTATGAAGAGCAGGAGTCATGGTTTCCAGTGCATGGAACAGAAACATTGTCTCCATGGAGCCCTAAAAATAGGTCATGCTCTGCTCTCTGATCTACTCCGCACTGTTACATAAAATATACTCTGCTTTGTACCAAATGCCTGTTTCTTCCCCTCACTCTCAAACAGACACATAGTACACAAACAGAATCTGCATGCAGCAACAACAACATATCCACTATGGTGTATTCATCACTAAGAAATAATAGATGTGAGGATTTTTAAAGCAGGGCAGCAAAAGGCGCTATTAAGCTTTAAATGTTAACACTTGGCTAAAGATGAGTGTCATTATCCAGACTTTAAAATACAGCAGGTATGTGTTAGCTGAGATACGGCAGGTTATTGAAATGCACCATCTGTTTGTGCTAGGTTATGCAATACATTTTTCATTTGATGTAATGGGATAATATCAAACATGGCTAGGCACTGAGGATGAATCATGCTGAATGCTACCAGGATCATGATGTGAAGCATTTCTGTGGACAACAAAGGCTGCGCGCTCGTCAGTACACCACTGCTCTTTGTGATTCTCCACCTCTCACTCTGCCATGTGTTTTCAGAGCCACGCTGTTTTCTTGTTCTTTTAGCCCTATTTCCCTTCACTCAAATAGGGCTTACCCGCTAATCACCGCCATAATTGGTGATAATGCCGTTGTTTGTTTGCAGATGAAAGCGGTTGAGATGAGAGGCCGGCTTAATGCCACTGAGAAAAGATCATCTGAACCCTTCAACCTTTTCTATTGATCCCCGAGCAACGTGACGCCCATTGACTATCAACACTCTGATAAACAAACACGGATGGACTCGATGGAATTTCTTCCATTTCTTCCAATCTTCCATCACGAGTGAAAAACCATCAACACACTATAGGTTCAATGTTTGTATATGACGTTCAATTAGACATTTATCAAATAGTGTTTAAATTAGACACTACCCTGTCTTCATGAGAGGATTAGATTAAGCCTTGTTAAAAAGTCAGTCCACCTCCAAACTTCCGCCGTTGCCCCTGAGAATTACATTGCAGCCATATCAGCCGTGTGACGGCGCCCAGCTAACTGGATCTACTGGACCTACTCCAGTGTCAGTGTGAGTCACTGACACACCGAAACATGTAAACATAGGGACACATTTAAAAATACTGGAATCCCCCTCTATGTTCTTTTGTGTCTGATGTGATTATAGTGCATCAGACATGGCACACGCCGTAGCAACTCCCACCCTTGGATTCATCAATAAATAGATTTGAATCCTGTTCAACCAATTTGTAAATGACAATTTTCCACCCATTCTAGATCAACCCAGTCACCAGAATAAATGTTAGCAATGTGTGTTCCTGCAAACCACAGATAAGTTGAAACTTAACGTTTGTTTACATTACAACTTTATGTTTCTTTTGGTGCCGTGTTTGTGCTCTGGTTAGGTTTAGGCACAAAAAACACTTGGTTGGGGTTAGGAAAAGATTATGTTTTGGCTTACATTACCTGTTGTGTGTTAGCTGTTTGATATCAAAAAGGGACCCAAACAAGTCACACAGAGGGAGGCAGTTAGAATAACAGAAAAAGCCAGCTCAAGGTCAAAATCAAGGGCGGCATAAAGGGGCTGGGGCAAACCTAAAGGACTGGAGGGAAACTATAAAACAACATAAACATAACAGACGAACTCACACCAAGAGAATAGAAAAAGACAGACTTAAGTAGACAAGGGCTAATGAACAAATGAAACAGGTGTACTGTACTGTACTGTAATATTCAGTGGTTTCACCACAAATGTTGAAGCGCAGTCTTGAACTGCAATCACTGGCTTGACTGTTTTCTCAGCAGTAACTCCACCACCATTCCCTCCACCTCAAAATGTCCAATCATGTAATGTGAAGATGATTTGACTCTTTTGTAGTGTCAAATCAGTCAAAATGATACTATGACAGAAATGTGAACATATCAGTGGTTTGCAAAATGTGCCAACAATCAATCTGTGTGCACCGGTCCCATTTTCCTCTAGGTAATATGAAAGCTCTTTCCTACATTAGATATGTGCGGTATCTCCACTTTTTTACATGTTGTCCTGTTAACCCAGAAGCTGCGGCATATCTTAGCCAGACGACCCAGAATACCCATCCCCAACCCCCTGCATGTGCCACCCCAGGCGACCCCTCCCTCACCCCTCCTCTCCCCCACTTCTCGCCACAGGTTCGATTAACGGCAGCCGCTTTGTTCTCACCCCCTGGGGCTATTCCTATTGCAATGGTACCTGCGTGCGTGCGTGTGTGTGTGTGTGTGTGAAAGGAGTGTGAGCGGAGTGCGATGCAAGAGTTGAGAGTCTTTGAAGAGTGAGAGAGGAAAGGAAGGGTGCCAGAAATGGATAAACACAAGAATACCAAGGGACGAAATAAACCCGTGCTGTTGAAGTTATTTTACACGTAATAGGGAGGGTGCTGAAAAATTCACAGAGAATAGGAGCGTTGCATGGAGACGAGGGTGTAAAGATCAAAAAGATACAAGCAAGAGGGCATACATACATTCATAGTAACCACTCACCTCTTATGTGTCCTCTGTATGTGATGTGTGCCTTTCTCACCACCCTTACCAAAGCATTTACACGTATTGTATTTTATACATCTGCTGTTCTGAAGATCTTAAGGATCTGTACTGAATGTTCAGAGAGAAACAGCTGACATGTAATCTCATATCTTGTACCAGTGTGTGGCTGATGTAATAACTTGTAAGTGTTGTTTACTGGTAATATTATTCACACACTATCTGCATAGAGTGTTTCATAGGCGGGATATGCTCATGGAGTGCTGTATACTTACAGTAAAGGACATTTACCCAATCCTGAGATGCCTGAGACAAATGGTGTGAGATCAGTAACACAGCTGCATGCATGCGTGCCTTAATATAAATCTTAGGCACATGTGTGCAATGTAGTAGAGTCGAGTCAGTCATTAGACCAAATCGTGCTGTGTTTGACCTCCTACAGAGACACTGCCGTTTGTGCCATAGAAGCCCTGAAGCCTTCTGCTTACTGACACAGCGGGAGGAAATGCGGAACGCCACATAAATGCAGAGAACCACAAAGACTCGAGTGTAAACGCGTGTTATGTTAAAAGCAGCTTCGAGTTGAGGTAATAATTCAGGCATCAGTTTCATCTTTGTCATTTCTGATTGCCTCACATTCTGTCTCCCTCACTCTTACAGAGAAGCAAGGACGTCTGTCAGATTTAAAATAGAAATAAGTAGTTGAGCATGATTCACCAATTTGAGCCCTCAAATATGTATTGATTAGTTCAGCTCCATGTGGAGGAAGATGAACCAAGATCACCAGCGAGAGGAAGAGGAGTTTTCCCACCTAAATTCATACACATGGTGCCTACTGTATAAATGATGTGTATGCGCAAATATATGCGTAAGCCTTTCCCCACCCATAAACTGACATTTATAAAAGAAGGATGTGAGGTGAGAATGAACATAAACACACAGATTAAAACTATCTGTTTGGGCTGTTTTTTTTCCAGTTTCACTGATTGTGTCATTACTTTGCAGTTCACACAGCGCTCAGTAAAATGTCACTCAGAGGCACATTTTCAAACCTGATTTTAATTGATTTATCAGTGATGAATCTTATCTTTTTATGTAAAATGGTGCCCTTACTTTCCTGTGACTGATCTTTTCATTTCATCCTGAATCGTGAAGCGCTTTGTCAAGTCTGTTTCAACATGAGCTTTATAGATTAATCATGATCATCCTCCTGATGTTTAATTACGATGACTGAGATAGTAGCACGGTGATGGTTTACAGATATATGTGCGCTACAAATAGCCACAGTTGTGCACAATGAGCGTTCTGGAGTCCGCTTTATAAATCTGACGAAGAAGCTTTGTTGTTGTGCGTACTCACGGATTTAGTCGTGAACCTACAGAGTTAAAAAAAAATGTAAGCTAAGTAAATAGGTTTCTTCCATTTTTTTCCCTGCTAAAAGTTTTTTTTTTTCAATATGGCAAGTTTTTTCTCACTCGGATCGACAGTTGAAGGACAGAGGATGTCATTCACTGTACAGATTGTAAAGCCCATTGTGCAATGTGATTTTGGATGATATAAATAAAATCAATTTTATATGATGTTAGATGTAGTTTCAGTGCTCTGTTCAGTGAGAGTGGTCAAATAAATGTTTGCAGATTTGAAAATGTAACAAGGACAATGCAGACTAGCTGTTAAGAGGAAATACAAACTGAAGAGGTAGCCGTTTTACTGCACATTTATTTTTACAACCTGTACTTACATTTTGTTAGTTCAGCCATTTATTTGTAAACTGTGTGGTCATATTGATTTACTTTTATTTACGTAGTATCATTTATTAATGAGGAGTATTTATTGACCTTTATCATTTGGTGTCATGTATAAATCCCTTTTGTTTGAGGGATTAGTCAATTCATTTGGAATAAATATATTATGTGCTATGTGTTTAGGGTCCAATTAAATATAAACCAATGAAGAGCTATATAACACCTTGCAAGACCTTTAAGGTATCTATGCTCTGAGTGTTCACTGTATGATTCAGTCATCACTATGACTACTACAAATCTAACGTGCATCATATTATGAATATGTATTTTCTTTTAACGGATTGTATTTTCTCCGGTTTTCTCATCATGCTAATGCACAGATAACACATTAAAAGAAGTAATAAGATTAGCAAATCTGTGTTCAGGTATATATATATATATACAGTAATGTGTGCTCGTACATCTCAGACCATTTCTCAGTTATTGTTCTCCTATCATAAGGAGAGCCCTTCTTAGATGGTGCTCGACGGAGTGATACTGAGCCGCTGGTAATAGAAACACACTTTTGATATAAACAAGCACACACGAGTATTCCCATCTCTGTGTCCATCACAATGCTGTGTGACCCGTGTGATTACCACGGACGTGTGATTGATATCCTGTGTTCATCTTAACCTCCTCATGCTAGTCAATATGTCCTATATTAGAATAAATGGGTGTCAGGGCACATATCAAGACCATTCCTCAGGCCAGATCTCATTAACGTGCTCCCCCACTCATAACACACAGAAACACAGGACCAACCCCCGCAAACAGACCAGAGCAAAACCATGCACAAAGCTGTACCTGACATCAGACGTCCACAGACACACACACCCACAGCATCATTACTCAGGACAAATCACGTTACTATGTTGTCTGCCCTCTGAGACGACCATGTTAAATCCAAAGAAAAGCAGGTTTAACAACATTTAAATGGCATTTACATGAAGACTGACCCGAGCAACAAAACCTCAATACTACATACAGTATAATATATGTTGTATGTCAACGTAAAAATTGTTCTGTCTGTTGCAATACAATTTATATAATGAATTAAAAAGGTTTTTATGACCACAAGACCTGTATAGCTTTCAGTTGTAACATATAATATAATCCCTGGATGCATTCTTGAGGATAAAAAGACAAAGCTAACAACATTTTATATGCTAGGCACAAGTATCAAAATCAAAAGACAAGGCTCTGTAGATAATAAAATGAAATAGATATCTTCTGTTTGTAAAATCAAAGTATTCTGGTGTGTTTTGTTGTCTAATGTTTAACAGAGCCTAGGAAATGCTGTCAAGATGCTGCTAATGGTAGCCAACGTATGGTACGCTAAGACGTCACTTTCACATCTGTTGGGTTCATGGTCTTATACTCGCTGTTGAGCAGTTTTATGACAAACTTATTCTTAAAGCAGTAGAAAATATCTTTAAAATTGATAAACACTGAATGTGTCATTTAGGCACAATTCAAACTGGATCAAAAAATCACTTGTCTCGCCGTTCACTACCATACATACTGTAGCTTTTCTGAACTAAGGTCCCATGGTGGTCCAGGGGAGGGACTTGTCTCTTTATACACTGGGCTAATATGTATTATTATTATTATGTATGATCCGGATTTGCTTCCATATTGTGCAGACCACTGCACAGGCACTGGCCCGCTTTTCAAGAAAGTTTTACAAATATAAAACCTTCATTGATTAAAAAAATAAAAAGGATATATGGGTTGAGTCTCTTTTATGATGGTGGTCTCAGGGAAAAAAGCTTTTTTGGGCAACAGGGTTTTTTCTTCTTTATTGGGAGCGAAGCTGAGTAGCAGTGCTGTATCCAACCTTCTTAATACATCTGCCAAATTAGCAGCCGTAAAACATTTCAGATATTGCAGATGTACAGTACCATGCTGTACACAGCTTCTGTTCAAGGCACTGTTGAGTTTCCTGTTTTAATGCTGTGTATATTAAAACAGTGTTTACTACAGGAGAAAAATAATGCTGTTCTTACATTTGGCTTTTACTGTCTGCCACAGGGAATTCAATATTGTCAGCAGATCAGGCGTAGGTCATTTAAAACAAGAGCAACTTGGTATTTTCCGTCTTTGTGTTTAAAAAATCATTACTGGCCATTCTGTGTGCCCCTGACACAACACAATGTGCTCCCTCAGTCACCTCCGAAGCGGAGAGCTCCACACTGTAGCGTATCCTCTTCTGCTGGAACATGGCCTTTATGTAACTTAATGCACAGCCTACATTTGGATCGGCTGATTCATTCAACTCATTTACATTTTCCCAGTGACCTTCCCTGCTCTCCCCGAACCCACGCAATCCTAAATACAGAGTGCTGTGTCCACACACACGTAGGACAATAGCAGAGGAGAGAAGGGGCGGCGCTGAAGCCTCTCTCGGATGCATGCAGGCACACGGGCGCAGACTGATGTGTACAGGGAGATGTGATGCTACACAAACACACATTTTCTGCTCATTTGTCAAAGCTGCACTAATCACTTCCACGGGGCTTATAGTGTCTCATCTTATAGCACACTTCAGAGGACGTACATGCATCTGTCGGGAGTGTCATTGTGCATCGTTCCTATGCACAGCCAGATGTGTTGAATGTTGCATATGTACGTTATCACTGCTGGGCCAGCCCGGCAGAGCCTTGCCATAGGCTGACGGTGTGCAGGGATAGAAGGAGTAATCCCCGATTGTGTAGGTGAGGATAAGTTCCGAAAAGTGTTTTTCTCTTCAGCTTCAAGTGCGGGGTGAAATGAGACTGGTAAGCCATTTCTGGTGACGTGCTTTTCTTCCCTTTCTTCTCGTTTTTTTCTTTGCCTTCTTGTTCTGCATGTTCTGTGTTAACTCCCCCTCGACGCACCTTGGCGTCTCCCTCTTATGCCAGTATGATCTTTTGACATACGATTGCGTCTCTCTATTCTTCCCTTTGTGTCCTTGCTCTCCGAACATACTACCTTCCCTCTCTCTCTGTGCTCTCTCACTTTGCACTACACTTTTTTTTTTTTTTTCCCGGAGCTACTCAGCTGAATCCTTTCCATTAGAGACTGTGAGAGGGAGATTAGTGTTGTATCAGTGTGTATGTGTGTGTGCATGTGTGTGCGTCTTGGGGGTGGAGGGCCGGGAGAAAGGATTTCCAAGGCTTTCTTAGTAACAGTAAGACAACCAGGAATACCATCATTGTCTAGAGGGGGTTGAGGGGGATGTGAAGAAGGCCCATGAATGCTTTACTGCTATCTCATGTAACTGCACCAGTTTCACATCGGTTCTATCACACTGTGTAATGTTTGTCATATATACGTCATCATGTTCTGGAGTCATCAGGCTCAGCAGCTGTGCTTCACTTGAGATAACCAATATACTGCAAAGTAGAAACAAATGCACGTGTACATAGGTACATGAGTCGTGAACAAAAGCATGTAAATCCACCGGGAACTGGAGCCTTTTTGCACACACACACACACACACACACACACACACACACACACACACACACACACACACACATACTCACATGGTACGGCATCTGCAGGGGCCATCAGCCATGAGACAAGCGTGTTGCTTAGAGACCAAGAGGTCACCCCAACAACAGAGATCACACAAACCAGGTGTGACATCTGTTCCAGTGTGGTGGCCGCAGCCAGCACTGGAGCCCTGCCTGCCAGGAGCATGCAAATGTCGAACAGCCAATGGCTGCTCAGAAAAAGACACTTGACAGTAAATATATTCGGAGGCACCAGAGTGCCTTTTTTATTTTTTACCGGTATTATCACCAAATCATAAATCACTGGTAAATCACTGCACACATTAAAATAGCTCTGCCTCAACCTGTGAATGATGCTTTAGATTTAGTGTGTTGTTTTTGTCCCATACTCAACTGGAGACCAGAGTAAAATCTGATCAGGCAACCAAAACAGTGACGCACTACTCTGAGGGTGAAAAAGACATCGTGTTCCCTTGTGTCGTGCGAGAAAAGAAATCTGAAATTCCAGTCATTAGATGTTCAGACGAACGAGACAAAATGACACAAATTAAATAGCATCTGTAACTCTGATACATCCCTGCAATAATTCATTTCTGCTTCACACCTACCTTGACATCTTTCTTAATTAATTTTCTTTTCTTCTGATTCTTGTGTGCCATGCTGTTTTAATCAGCTGCTGTGATTCAGAGGAGTGAAGTTTAACAAGAACTCCTCATTGGACATGAAACCAAGGCTGTGTCAACATCCCTTTATGGCGCTTCTTGGTGGAGTGGAGACATTAAAAAGTAAGAGGCTCTTGACACAAATGGTCTGCTATAGAAGAAGGAAGTACTACAATGTCAAGGCATAGGCCCTCTGTACAGTATTTCAAAAGTCTGTTTCCATGATTTTATTATCTTTTTCAATAGGGCATGTTTTCACCGCAGCCAACCATAGAATCTGATACTTAATTTCTTTCATATTGTTTTATGTGAAAGTTGAACACAACACAAAAGAGATGGATATAAACACCAAGAGGTCAAATCTGCAGACACTAATGCAATTGCCTTGATTCAAATACAATTGTGCTAGAGGAAAGGATATTATTACTGAAATAAAACAGGTTTTCATCTGGCCAGTTTAGCTTATCACGTTATTACTGTTTTATTGGTCTACCCTAACATTAACATGGTCGCTAATGATACAAATGTAAACAAGTTAGCATCTCTGACCTTTTCTTTTGCAGAGATTTAGCTATTTTAATGCCAGAGGGTTTAGCGCCACCCAAGATGATTGTGATTGGCCAAAAGAAATAAAAACAAGCAAGTGTCCACTTTCCTCTATACCAGAATGAAAACTGATGCAGCCAAAGCTTTAACAAAAGCAAAATGTACTAGGCTAGGCTCACTAAGTTTACATTCAGCTGCACAAACATACTGGTACTAACATTAGCATCCAGCTCAAATCACAGCTAACAAATGCCTTTAGCATCTCGACTTGCATCAGGGATTAACATATAACATTTAGCATGTAACATTTCCTAGTTAGCTCTCTAAGCTTGTTAGCATTTTATCAAGTGGCCTACATGTTAGCATAAAAAATAATACATAGCAGTCGCACACGTCAAAAAAACATAAAAATTAAAGGGGCACAATGTAGTTTTGGAGAAGAAATTCAAACTCAGAAAATAAGGTCCCAGAAAGACTGTTTGAAGCTAGACAGGTGGCAGGGTCTGCCAAATATAAACAAAGTAAAACAGTATGAAATTGTGTTGTCCTTTAAGGTCAGTTTGTTTATTCAGTCACAAAAATGAAGAAACTTTGTTTATTTAGTTTGTTTAGGCATAAAATCAGTCAATGAAGAACTTTCTCTTCTGCTCAAAAGTTCTTCCTTAAATCTACATAGTGCACCTTTAATGCAGGTGCTGGACCAATAGATGATAAGATACGTATAGTCAACATGAATAAAGTCTGTATTTATGTGCAATTTCAGACTTCCCCCATCTGAAGAAAATTAAACACAGTGATGGATGGTTAAAAGTGGCGGGCACACATTTGTTATTTTCTTTCACATGAACAATTATGAAAAAAATACATTATAAATTAAAATCAATTTTACGCACACCTAATGTAAAACATCACATCACAGAAGCATTCACAAGGGTTGTATCCGGGTGGCTGTGGCTCCCCCTTGGCTACCCTTTGGTGCTGCCATTGTTGTGTTAGCATGTAATTCAAGGCACAGCTCGGGCTGATCAGAAATACTTTTTTTTTATGCTGTCATGAAATTAAGCACAACACAGGTAGAAATTATAACCGTAATGGTGGTGAGAGGGAAGTCAGCCAATCACGGAAGCAATATGCAGATAAAGAGTCATCTTCTGGCAAACCAGAATGAAAAACTCTGTACAAAAGTGTGACACAGCCTGACACGTTTTTTCCTACAGCCATGCTGCTAGTGTAGCTCACAGGGGGGAATACACAATCTCTTTTGCCGAAGAGTGTGAGGAACGCCTGAGGAAGTGGATCCTCGATCACCGAAGTTAGGCAAATATCAGTTACAGCTTATATCTGCATTTAGCATCTGTTTGAGCTGGTGAATTGGCATGCTCACTGAAGCATCTGAGAGACATCCATCTGCAGTGCCACTCAAGAGCAGTGGAGTGCGACTGCAGTGACAAACGTGCTGTCATCCAATTTCCTACACACAAACACAAGACACACATACACATCCACACAGATGTGCCTTCTCATAAACGTTTGCTCATATGCTGGTCCTCCCACTCCTACTTCTTCTGTTCGATCACTCTCTCAGTCTTCATTTCTGATGTAATACTTGACAATAATGCAGTGAGGCAGAGTGAATATTCAGATAGACATTTTTAAAGTCACGAAAAGTCAAGTGTTTAACATGCGAGTCGTGACAAATAGCCCACACAGCATATGAACATAGTATGTCTACAAAAGATAGTCGGAGTAGAGGTGATAAACACACATATATACAGTTCCGTGTGTGTGTTTGTGTGTGTGGATACATACATGCAGACATATGTGTATAAATGTATTTGTTTTGTTAAATGGAACTAAATTTCAAATCGTTTTCTACATTTGTTCTGCAAATATTCACTTCAAACTGATACAAGACTGATAATGTGATGAGTAAGATTTGTGTTTCCACAGAAACTTTGTAATTGTGACTCATTAATTCAGTAGCAATCTGTAATTTCGGAGGCTTTAGCGAGCAGCTCTTCTCGCCTCTCAGCTTTCCCGCTTAAGCAGCTCAGTATAGATTTAAGCTGATGATTGCCACTCCTCTCGTCTCTATCAAGCCACCCATTTATTTCCAACCAACTCTGCTTGTATTTGCACTTCCACTTTCTGTCTGTCCGTTATCAAATATGCTCCAAAAAGTTGAGCCCCCTCTTTGTAACCAAACACATCGGGGTGAGTGTTTTGACCTCCCTCCCTCTCCTTTCTCTTTCTTTCGCTCTTGTTACCTCACCCTCCTCTCGCATGTTTCTGTCCGGTGCTCGCCGTGACATCAGACCGGGGCCAACAGGTGACCCCACAGATGGCACTTTGACACTCAGATGTGAAATCAGGTGTTGTGCTGTACAGATCTGCATATTTAGTGTCACATTATACGCTATATTAACACACAATGTTAGCAATTCAAGGTAATGTCTAAGTCAACAGAGGCAGGGTTAGGAGGGAAAAAGAAAAGAACAACTTTGTGAATAAATTGCTTCATTCCTCCTGTGCACTTTTCAAGGGTAAGGCTGGCTTTGGTGTCAGGGAAACAGGAAGTCTCGCTGCCTCTTGAGGTATTGTTTATAGATTTCTAATCTAGGCTAGCAAGTTGTAATTCCTTCTGTCTTACTCCTGCTGCGCATTTTCTCATTAACTGCATCAATGCTACGCCCAGCAAGCCAGAGCAGGAGACAATTCATTTTTTCCTTCAAAGTAAAAGATTGAGTGGCCTAGACGTTGAGGTCATATAGGCTGACGCATGAATTAACAGCGGGGAGTCTGCCTGTGCCACACACTGATCAAAACAAATGGCCTTCAAATAAAGATCAAGCGGAGAGGCAGAGACTCAAGGCAGAGATGAAGGGAAGGTTGTGATTTGTACAACTGGCTATTTGTCTGAACTTGATGTAGTTCAGCCACAGCCAATCAGCCCCTCTCAGACTGAGACTCAGCAACAAACAACTGGAGTGATTACATACATCAAAGCTGTTGAAAGCTACATCTTGAATTTATTTTAAAAGCTTGCATAGTATACGCCGCTGATAGTGCTTCACTGAGACTCCTGTGTGAGTCTGCAAATGTAGTTCCCGTATACTAGACAACATCATTACATAGAGCTACACTATGTCAGGACCAAAAGTCTCAGTTCGTATTCCCTCTCGCTTGTTCCTTTCACAGCTGAAACCAATGTTCATCCGGTCCAGGGCAGTGCTGGGAGGCTGTTCACAAAGCCAGGTCATATCACAGAGGGTTTATCCTGCATCACTGTGTCCGCCTGAAAGGGCTGTCTCTGACATAGATAGAGGAAGATTCTGAATATTACTTCAAATCAACTTCAAATCAAATTTTAATTTTTTCAAGTGAACTTTTCATCACGATAGAGCAAAAAGGGAATTCCACTGCTGCTGATAAAGCTGGAAACAGGCACCTTTACTGTCTTAACTCATTGATATGAAGTAAATACTGATGCGCAGTGTAGTAGCTGTAGAGATATGACACCATAGATTGGTTCCCTATAGCCTCGTTTTCAGTATGCTATTCGGCATGACACCAGCCTGGATCGTTTCTGGAAAAAGCAAAACAGAAAGAGGCATTGTTTGCCTCATTGAAGAGGCAGCCGTGGTGATATACTAGCGAATTTGCCACAGCTGACACTGCCCAGTAACACTTTTTAATAACCTTTTTGCCGACCAGAAGCCATCATGTTGCTGTCACTAACTCACTGTTATGTTGGGACAGCATCACCTGGGATTCTGGGAATCTTCACATGTCAATCAATGTCAGGGCCGTAGTTATATTTTGATAGACAGCTCGACGCACAACTGTGGGAAAATATGAATCGCCCCTTGCCCAGCACTAACATTTTAGTCCTGTCTCGTCTCGTCCATGAAAACAAAACATATATTTTGTCATAGATTTTGTCATCAAAGATCGTAATTAGTCATGAAAAAAAATCACTGCCGAACATTTTTTGTCAAAGAACCTTTCACTTCTCACAGAATAATTTGAATCAATGACAGGATCAATATATAAACTTTAATAATTGAAAATTTTCTATCAATGCAGGTTTAAATATGTGTGTAAACTATTTTTATCCAGAACACATTGAAACAGATTTGTGAGGCTCCCACAACTTATTGTAAGCTTCTGACAACAAAGCCCAACGGTACCCACTGGAGCCAGCAACTTCATGATTTAGAGACCCAAAAGAATATGTATCTGCTTCAGCAAGACAGAAACCACAAAGTGAGCCAAAGATTGATGAGATGAAACTCTTCTGACCATTCTCCATTGTCTTCATCTGGCACGGTGTATATTCCTTGTCTCCCTGTGGGCTTGTAGGAGGTTTCAGAAGATTTAGATGAGAAGTCAAGCTGTTGGAAACACCTCACTATCACACTCCCACTGGGTGCTCCATCAACAGCAACATTAATCTATATGCACTGCGTCATCACATTACCTGAGGTGGTTCTTTCAATAGGAGACGGGCTATAGAGTCAGACATACTGTAGAACGAATGAAAACTGTGATATTGGATCTAAAATTGATAGCTGCTCAGCCATTTCATGCACAAGAGCCTCCAGCCTGTCTCCAACAGTGTAGCTTTTTAACTAAACTTTACCTACAGTAAGAACGAATAAAGCACGATGATTGCTATCCCATTTACAGACATTTATTGGGGGGTTTGACAACCATCTGGCCAGACAGAGACGTAATTACTTTCTATTCTGCGGAAAGACTTCAATAAAATCCATCTGAGTTAGTGTCATCCAAATACAACTGAAGCTTTACAATTTAAAGCTGGTTTTAAGAAAGAAAGAGAAACTTCTAGACCTGCAAACAATTATTCATCCCATCGCAACACTTCCTGCTCCATAGATTTGTTATGCCAGTCACCGGCCCTGCTGAAGGTTAGGCATTGGTTTGATTGGAACCTGTCCCTGCCATACTGAACTCTACAATCCTGTCACAATCTGATTCATGGGTTTGTGCCTGCTGTCGCTTAAGTTTTATGGCCGGTATTGGCAGGGTACTTTTTCACACATTCAGAGCCATTTTAGGGCCTCGTCTCTTTCTGTCTCTCGCTGCCTTTTGCCTGGTCCATTTCTGCCAGCATGAATCAGCATCCCGCTCTCTTTACCGATATACTCGGTGATGCACGACGGGGTGAGGACAAGGGAGATGAAGAGGTAAACTGCTGTCTACACCTTGCTCTCCACCATCAACAATCCCTATAGTCCTGCCTCTACAGTTTCAGACTTTGACCTTTTCTAGCCTGTAAAACATGGCTGCTGAAAGCAGGGATGCTGAAACAGGTATGCTGCTGTGTGTCTTTGCTTGTCCAAAAGCACACTCAGCTCTGACCTGCTGTTTGGTTTTACCTGGGGTGTAAATCTGAGCAGCACTTTAATGGCTTGCTCACCCCCGATGCTCCTGAGACACATCATCTCGGCGGGACAGCACAGGTCAGTGTGCGGCCGCCACGCAGCGGCACCCAACAACCCTGGTTATAATCACATTGTAATCACTCAGCCGCACAAATCCTGCCTGACGGAAGCACATCCAAACTCCCTTAGCCCTGTGCTTTACATCGGTGGGAAAAATTAAGGATATTACACACAGACTATAGAGCTTTAGGGTAAGTGGGGTGCTAACATGCTTGGCACTTAACAGTCACAAGTGCTATGCTAATGCACTGAATCATGTAAAGACATTACATGAATGCTGAATGTTTGTTAATTAGGTGAGCCTGTAACGTGCATGTATATATAGTATCTGTTATCAGGCTGTTTTTAATTAAAGAACTGAAGAAAATGTATGTAGAGAATGTAATTTTCCGCCCATGCTGATGTGATTATCTCATAACTCAAAGTCTAAATGAGTCACCCTCAGAAACAGTATGACAGTGGTTTCAATGTGAATCAAACATTTTCACACGTGAGTCTTGATCTTTCAACAACTACAGCCCTCTGTTTTCAGTTTTTAGGATACTAGTGCAATGCCTGTTTAAACCTGCTGTTTGGTACAGATTATCTGGTAATGTGAGGGGTTTACAGATCCAGTCTCAAACCTCCTCAACTGCTCACAAACTCCTCATCAAACATGTTTGCCATTTACTATTTAAAATCTGTATGAACACTGATACTTCCGAACCACAGCAACCAATGAAGAAAGCTTCCCTGAGTAGCTGACAGTGCTGCCAAGCAACGTAAACATTGTAGCACTAAGGCTAAATAAAGTAAATAAAGAAAACAGAAGATTAATTGCCAGATTTGTTTATGATATTTGACAACAGATTCTATTTATAGGTTACATGCACTTTGAGTTTTGAATTGTGATTAGCTAAGAGTGCTAGAGTCACTTCAGATAATACCATCTTGTGATAAGGTCAAGTAAGACAAGGACTTTAATAGTTGAACAGTGCTCACTTCAGTCAGGTAACGAACAATAGAAATCTTGATATTACAATGACATATGCAGTATAAATACATTAAAATACTCCTTCTACTACTACTACTGTGGCGAAGGCTTTTGTCATTACAAGAAGGCCTTTTGCTTTAAAACAGAAATAAATAGAGCCTATTTCTATGAGGTCAGAATATATACTTTTACTCCAGGAAAAACATTTTTCATATTGGAATAAACAGCTCTTATTTAGTCACTTCTTTCAAGAAGCCAATATATACAGTCATGGCTGATGCAATGATGTATTTATGAGGTGTAACAAGCATTTTTTTTAGCAATATGATAACAAATGTCCTTATGATATACAATATAAAGATGAAAAGATAAAAATCCTGTAAACCAGCTGTAGCTATTCATCAGGCCTGAATATTGTGCAGCCACTCCTACCTTTGTTTATAAGATCAGAAATCATGACTCACAGAGTGCACGAGAGAAGTTTGAATGCTAAATCTACCCAGCTTCACTGTGATGTAAAATCTAATGCAATGAATGTGCCTGGATCATTCTGTGACCAGACAGAAAGTCAATTTTTACTGTCACTAATCAGAAAAAGGCATGGAGGGAGGGGGATGGGGAAGCGGAGAGACCCTGTATGTGTCTGCACACTCTCTTGGAGAGGTGGTCGACCACTGGGCTGCCACCACAGATCAATGACTTCCCCGTCCTGACCTTAAGCAATTCCAGCGCTATAACTTGCCTTGAGATCACATACTGATTCCATAACTCTTATCCCGGGTCACACAGGGCTTAATTTCCTATATATAACCTCGTGTGCATGAGCATGTGCATGTGTATTCACATACACAAGTGATTGTAACCAGATGGCAGCAAGTTTAATCCTAAAACCACCTGAGAGTAAAACAGCAAGGTCTCCTTCAGCCAAAAGCAACTCATCACTGAGCGCTTTTGAGTTATGCACTGAACCCCAGCAACTTCAGTGTAGCTGCTGAGCGAAAACACAGCAAGGCACCAGATGTCCAAAACACCCCACCTAAATCCTTTATCCCCAAAGAGTCTTCTGTCCCGCCGCTCGGAAAAATTCTCCATCCACTGCACAGTAGTCGGTTTTTGAACCATTTCACAAGCTGCGAGTCTTTTGACACATGCAGATATCACAAGAGAGAAAGCCCTATTTCTTTGCACAGATAAAATAATTATCAAAAACTTAAACAAGTAAACAAGGTTGAGCAATGGCCTATATGGGGCTCCCTGTCAAAACAAAATATAAGATATCTGCAGTGTTTTGGAGAAGAGCCGGCTGAAGTGCCATGGTCTAAACCAGACTGGAGGACGAAACAATCCCAATAGATTGTTAGATTACTTTTTAACTTTTGGGATTCAAAAAGTAGATTTATCTTCACCCCTGTTTATTAGCCTGACTGCTGCAGTGATCTGCTGAGGAGACCTCAGTTGTCATTACTGTAATGTCGACTGCTGACTGGGGCCTGGAGGAAGAGAAGAGAGATAATCGCAGTCTAATCGTGAATGATCGAACAGTGAGATTTGCCTTGAATTTAACCACTCAGGCGCACACTTACTTCCTGCAACATTTTTGTTCCAGCCTGCACATCGGAGTGCACACGTCATCTATGATTAGTTACGAGCTATACTCAAACTGTAATGATAGCGAAGGGAGGTATCATGAAAGGTTGAAAAACACTACAAACATGGCTCCAATCAGGAAGAGAAGTGTAAAGTCGGAGGAACATATTTTGAGCAGCCCTGTTGAAACTGAATATGACAGCAGTGAACTGAACACGAGTGCTAGGGGCTACTTAGGCAGCTCAGCCGAGGCGTCCTGAGCACCTGCTAACGTGAGCAGAAATAAGGTGAATACGATAAGCCTACACGACTCAGTTTTAAAGTCGGTCATAATGGCGTTAACTGTAGAGCCTAATTTCTTCTGAGGTAGTACACAATGTGAAAAGTTTGAGATAGACTGCTGTAAGGCATCTTAACTTCTGTAATGTGATTGTTAGCATACAGAATAGATGGGACATGATTTCGAGACCAGTTTGTATTCAGGAATTCGATTCCTGAATGTGAGGGTGACATAGACATTGTGAATCCACTGAGAAAAACACAGTGATTTGGAGGTGAGGTACGTTTTCATTAACTACCAATCAAACACACTCACAGCCACATAAAACAAATGTGTACATACATGTATTCAATCCACAGTAAATTGTGGCGACCTGGATATCAAGGGCTTTTGATGAATTGAGGCATGATGGCACTTAGTTGAAGTACATGGGATGTGCTATGCGATGACTGGTTCAGATACTGTGGACGTTTGGAAAAAGGATACATTGTCTTAATTTATGGACTTCTTAACATCTAAGTCCTGCAGGGCCGATAGTGCAGCATCTACAGTGTACGGCTGAAGAGAGGAACAAAGACCCGGAGGTGGCTGAATGCATATAGCTGATATATGGAGGAGCGTCCCCCTGTCTTATCAAACAAATAGCCAGAGGCTGAAAAATGTCATTTGAAAGCTGAGCAGATATCATTCTGACTTATTGAAGCACGGCCATCAGAATGACTGCTTGAGGGTAAAGAGGTTGTGGCTTTATTTTTATCAAATGTGACTGCCTTACAGAAGAAACCAGATCTGAATGAAGGCTTGAAGAGGGGTTAACCGATAAAGAATGACATCAATGTGGGCAGATAGAGGGAGGATTAAGAGGTCTTTGAACGCCGCCTCAAACACTGAAAAACAGCACACAGACACACAGGTGCCATGTGCATACCTATCATATGCAGGCACGTTAAGAAATGGATATGCGGCGTGCTCTGGGTTTGTATAATTAATATTCCACAGGGACTCTTAGTCTAGTAATTACGAGCTGAAACTCCACAGGACTCCATTAATGAAAAGTCAGTCCCAACACTGATGAAAGATTGATCATCTCTTACTTTGTCACCTATGTTATCCACCTATTTTCCTTGGCTTGCCCTTTAAAATGTCCCCTGCTGCAAAAAAGTGTCTGCTGGGAGCACCCGTTTGCCCTTGATAGATTCCTTCACAGGCCAGAAAACAGTGTCTGGACCTTGAACAGTGAGAAGGAGGGGAAGTGCAGGGAGCAATGAAAAATGCTCCTTGTCATCAGACCCTCAATCCTGCCTCGTTTGTGATGACATATTAAAGCAGGGACCGTAGGGAGGCCATAAATACAGTGGCCATGTCCTGACCCAACACTGCCAACCCTTGACCTCTCCTGAGTCTGTGGAGGGAGGGCAAACAACAACTGAAGGAGGAGGAAAGCACTGTAAGCCAACTGAACAGGAAGTTGTGAGTATAACATACTTCAGATGAACATTCCTGGGGTGAAATATGATTCTCTTTCATTTCAGAGACATTCCTAAAGGTTGTATATCAACAAAGAGCATAAAACGTTAATTTAAAAGATTTTATGACTGTTTATGACAATTAGCCAGTAACGGGTGTACGGGCGTATGAAGTATGACTATTGTTATTCATACAGGGGAGGCATCTTCATAGGACTGTTTGGCTTCTAACCTCCCCTGCACAACGTTTGTACTATTTTCTTTCATTGTGCAAATAAAACTAACTAAACTAAACTAAAAGAACTGGGAATGGTGGTATATATGTATGTTTATGTAACCAAAAGATGAGATCTTGAGCGCTGCCTTTCTTTTGGGAAATACGGACAAGATCCTTTACCACTCTCAACCTCCCCACCCCATATACCCATACACTACAGCTGAATAGAATAAATACAAGGATGTAAAAGTGAAATGACTTTTAATTAGGATGCTCTTAAATTCATCAATGATGTTTTGTTTTTGTTTTAAAAACATACAAAAGGCACAATAACATCGTCAGTGAGCGCAGTGACAAGGAACATCACAAAGGCAGGGTCGTTTGTGTGTGTTTACCGCTGCCTCTGGGTTGTGTGTACGTTGCCAGGCACCATGAGACATGTACCACACAGAAACCGAACAACACCCATTTGATTTGTGTCACGATAAGATCGGGAGGCAGGTGTGTCTTTGTATTATAATTTCTTTTTACAGCTGAAGGTTTAACAGTAATGTCAGTAACACTTTCCCAGAGGCTTGCGAGCAATTTTAGTTTGCAGATTTAATTTAAAGTGATCTTCAGCCTCAGCGTGGGACAGATTCCTTATTTACAAAACATCAAGAATGATAGTGCCGCCAGGAAGCAGAAAATACATTGTCACAAAATGGCTTATCCATGGACATTTTCAGCATTTTATAACAGCACACCTTGGTTGACAGCAAGAAAAATATTATTCAAATCACGTAATTTGGATGGCACACTTGTTCTTACTTTTGTTTTTTTACAATTTTGTTTGTGGCATCCCGCACGACACAATGAATTCTAATGAGAAATGGCAGCTTGTAGCCGTACGAACACTAATCCGGATTACACCAATAAGTTTCTTTTTGCAGGTGGTGTGAAATTGTGTGATCCCCACAATTCCCAGACCGCAAGATTAAGGACCCTGACATGCCAGGCCAACTTGGAGGAACTAGGGAAAGAGCTGTTTATACCACTGCTCTGGTGACACAGCTAACAGATGAATGTTGACTTGGTGTCTCAGGACTTTAACATACCATGAAAATTTCTCCCATGATCCCATGCTACCTATGTCTTTTGCTTTGCCCTGATTAATAGATCCCTAGTGTCACAAATGACATACATACTGTGTATTCTTTTAATTAAAACATTTAAAAAATGGATGCATCTTCCATCCAATACAGCCAGTCTGCTTAAATCTAAGCAGAAGCTGTTGTAAGGTGTACAACAAAGTCCACACAGCCTGACAAACACTTATTGAACAGCAGAACCCTGAAAAATAGCTGTTGTGCTTCACATTGAACAAGCCAAAAATATGCAGGAAGAGTCTCACAGTATCTTCAAGTATTTTTATCTCACCAGTTTCTGAGTAAAGTAATTTAAATAGATAAATCCAGGACCGTCAAAAGGTGTGATTCACAGCTAGGGACAAGGAGCTGAGAAAACCTCTGAATCATCAGTGTTTGGAGAACCTCTTCTTCAACTAGGAACAAGTGCTGTTCCTCACATTGGTGACTGGCAAGTGTGTACTTTAAAAGGAGCTGGATTAGACACATTAGAGCGCTTTTGTCTGTTGATATCGGTGAAGTGAGGACGACACCTTATATTTTGTTCTACAATGCTGGTGTTTTGAAATGACAATAAAATGAAACATTGAACCTTTTGAACCTTTTTCTAATTGTTTCCGTGAGTATTTGGCTTTCTCTGCACTAGTTCACTACCCTGAATGTCCATGTATTCAGTAGCATTTGACAACTATCGAGCAAGAGATCAACAGAAACAGGCTCATGAATGGGTGTGAGGTAGATTAAGTGCCAAGGCATCCTAACTGATACACATACCTAAAAAAAAAAACACCTTGGGTACACTGAAGAGAGCCTGCATCCAATAAAAAAGAACTGTGTTGGATATTTGTACTGAAAGCGTGTGCACTAAGCTGGAAGGCATCTTTCCCTCTTTCGATATTGAACATTTTCCACCCATCACTTTTGCAATTCGCTCAACTTACTTTTGACATTTCCTCTTCAACTTCTCTCACCATTAACTCTCTACAACACAGTTTGCTTTCTTTCCCCTGTCTCAGTGCACACCATTTTCTCACATTCTTTACCCTGTGCTTTCACTCTCTGTCTCCCTCACACTCACTGAAATCAATCGCTCTCTTCCAGCCATATGGGTAAGTGTGTACTTGAGACCAAATAATGACAGATGTCCGTGCGCTCAAAGTGAGAGGTATCTGTCCGCATCGCTCTGGGAGGCTCAGGAGGTGGTGATGGTCTGGTGGAGATGAGGGAATTCACCACACTCACTGATCATCCCACTGCATTTAACAGAGCTTTTTTTGAGCCGGTCAGTTCTGAAAAGGAGTGAAGGATATGAACAGCTGGAGGGGAAGGAAAAATGGTGAAGAAAAGAGAGAATACAGAAAAAAAACAACTGTAGTTTATGCTCACAAATCAATTTGAAGTTACTTGCCTGTCTCCTTCTCCGAACTCTGAGAATGTCGGACTTTTTATGTGACACTGCCGTTGTGTCCTGTATTTTCAAATTGTTAGAATATAATATGTAGCAAGATTAGTGGGCCAATAATATTGGCTCCAGGTGGGCATCAGTTTTCACAAGAGCAGAGCGCCTCCTGTGCAGGGTTGTTTTTATAGATGGTATAAGTGGACGGGGCTCCTGGGGCTGACACGTGAGGGCTAGTGTGGAAGTGCCTTAAACATTCTTTCTAATGGCCAGCAACAACAGAAGTATGACTGTATGTAAGCTCGTGAGGAGGTGACCCTGATGACCTGCATTTATTACCTCAGTAAACGGCTTCCTATAACGAGTTTATGGTCTCAGTCGCTAGTTTCAAGTCTTCTTCAATTCAGCAATGTGGCTACCATGATCGAGCCATAGCAATACCCTTCAGTGCTCCACCCTTTCATCCAAATATGGTCCCTTCTGGATCCAAAAATAAACAAGATGGCGATGGCCATAATGCCCATTTCAAGGCTTCAAAACCGTAGTCCACAAATCAATGAGTGACATCACAGTTGCTCTGACTACTACTTATTCAGTCAATTGTTGTATACACTATAAGGGTAACACAATATCTGTTTTCAGTTGTTCATGGCATATTAGTTTTATAGCACATTAACTGTAATGTGCAGTTTCTATAGTATCATCAACCCCTTTCCTAGCAGCAGAAGACATCTATTTTTAGCAGCACGCTGGTGAAGAATCTCGAACATCTAGTAGCTAATACCTGTTTTTTTTAAGCTAGGGCTCGGCGGAGACTGAAACTGAGATAAAAGGCAAATAAATATTGGAATTAACACCTGGTCAGAAACATAACTCCATATGAATGCTAATGTTGTTCTGTTTAAGTGTTGATACGTAATACATCGCATTAAAAAAAAGGCCCTCAGGAGGGCCAGGTTTGTCCATTCTGGGCTACTGTAGAAACATTGCAGTACAACTTGGCGACCTCCATTGAGGGGGACCCACTCCCTGTGTAGACATAAACGGCTCATTCTAAGGTAATGAAAACACAATGATGATTATATACTAATTAAAACATACTTTACTCCATTTCTGCCAAGTCTGCCCTGTTAGATGCCACTACTTCCTACACGCTGGACCTTTGAGGAACATTTAGAGAGTTTGCTGTTCAGGACTTGACAGCCTCACAGGAGGGTGGGAAAAGCCTGCTGAGCAATGTTTTGTAGCACCACTCTAGTTGAGTGGTGGTGTTAGCACCCAGAGAGTGTCTTTTCAGTGTGTTTTTAGTTTTATTACCTTACTTGGCCTCTGTCCCTTATGCTGTATGTGCTCTCTGTCTTTTGCTGACATGGAGGCAGTAGACCCTTGAAAGTGATTGTCAGTTAATGTTCATGTTCGACCGTTCGGAGACACCCTTAAAATTGCCAAGAAACTTTTCCGGTGTTCAATAAACTAAATGGCAAACAGAAGTCAATGTCAGATTCGGACTGAGCTTGGATAAATAATGTTTTCCTTTAAAATGTTTCATGAGTATGAGCAAATAATGAGGAAAGTTTTAAAACTCTCTCCATTATACACAGGCTTTGATTAAAAAGCAGTGACTTACAGCAATACGCCAATGCATGTCTAGAAATAAGGAATTAAAAAAACAACAAATTCAAACACTGCTGAATACAACAAAGTCTGACATTTTACTTGTATATTCTGTAAAATTATAACATTGTTTTTGGGCAGTAAGTGTTGTTTGTAAAGGTGCTAACATTGTGATTACCGTTCAAATTATTGCCTTAGAGTTGCCTCACTAGGCATACCATTGCTAGCATAACACCCATTCTGTTTAATAGTCCCATAATATTTTGCAGCAAGTATCCACAGCATCTAATCTGTTTATCCTTTAATTGCCACTAAGTAAATAACCCTAACTGACAGATTTACATCATTTTGTTTAGTCTGTTTCCAGAAAGTTGATCAAACTGGCTGTCCAACAGGCAGCTGTTGCAGCAGATTAGTAATCAACACAAAATCAACACATAACAAAAACATATTTTAGCAATTTCATTTAGACAATGAGTAAAATATGATGTCATTTAAGTCATGGAGCGTAACAACCATTTTGTATGTTACTGTGTGGTTTATGAGTAATTCCACAACCTTTCATTTGGACTATAATTCTTTTTATTTATACTGCACATCTAAATACAGTATGTTGTTTTGGCTGCAGTGTGATTTTTGGGGAAGGCAAAATTAAACTTATATACTTTTACTTGACTACACAATGTTTGCTAACGAGCAAACTGCTGCTTGCTGACTTGCATGTTGTTGATTGGTGTCAAAAGACTCTTTCTTTTTTGGGTCGTAAATAATATAAACATAATGTCATACAACTTTCACACACGCTTATGTTAACATTATGCACACAACACTAAAAACTGTTGCAACATGAGCTTTTTTTCAAGATTCCTGATGAGATGAGTTAAAAATGTTCAGCTATTGCAATGTGCTGGTCTGCAGCGTTTTGAAAACCTTTCAGTTCGCACCAATGCGACTTAGACGGTGTATCGTCTCTATAGCAATGACTCTCTGCACTTCAATTATAACTGCTGGCTTTTCAGGCTTTTTTCAAATATCTTGACATAATTCCATCTTATCAGGCATCTTTAAATATATGGAGGAAGGAAAAATCCCATAAAAATACATACAGTAGGCAGCTCAATAAATAGATCAATATGCCATTAAATGCACCATATGATAATGAAAATAAATGGAGCCATTAATTAATACATAAAATGTGACAGGAATTGATATTGCTGCTTTAATTTGCCCCTGTATTTATTCACCTTTGGATTCCAACCATTTATTTACTTTTCCATTTTATTTTCCATTTAATTTCTTAATGTAAACATTTTTTTATTCATTTATTTATTTCTGTATTCTTCACTCTTTGCATTTCCTCACTATTCATTTCCTCATTTTCATCCATTTCTGGGTCGTTACGCAAATGGGGGGCCATCAATCAAGCTGTGTCATGGGGTCAACTTTTCACCAATTAGTTGATCGACATCAGAGTGCGTAAATCGACTACACGTGCCTTGCTTAGAGCCCCATTTATTATTTCTTTATTCATTTCTGATTTTGGCAGTTTCAATCCTCCATAAAAATATGATATTATTGCATTTCTGGTAATGATGAAATGGCAGTAACAAAAGGTGTGTGTAACAGAGAGTGACAGCAGGGCAGAAAACAAGGTTGTCAGCATAGCTTGTGTCACACAGACAATACTGTTACTTAAACAATTGAGGTGATTTTCTTTTTTCCCCGTCTAAAACTGCAATTTCGGCCAGCTGACTGTTTGTAACAGGTGACGTGCACTGCTGACTTAATAAGCTGAGCCGCAGCGACACATCAGCCGGCTTGAGTGTAGCTGAGATGGACAGGTTCACGTTGCTGCAGCTCTCCCCTGCATCATTCTGAAATGTTTCATCTCATCATGAATCTTTGGTCTGATCTGGACTTTAGACACACTAGTGGTACAAATGGAAAACAAGTTATTTTTAGGTGTTAGGCAGGCAACTCATAAAAAAAGGTTTCAAGTTGGTCACCCCAACAGCCTGAGCAAACTCTTTCCACACATACAGTAAATCGTATTAATTCGATTTAGTTCCACTCCATATTTTCCTCTGGTCATCAACACACCCCTACGGTGGCTCTATGTCCCCCCCAGGGCTGCCTGCTCCTCAGTTTGACAGCCATGGAAAGACGTGTGTTATAACTCTGCTGGCTACAAATAGCTTCCAACAGCATTTGTGATGAAGACAGATTTGAAATGATAAATGCCCATTTACACCTACACACACTTTCTGTTGCTAAGGAACATTACTTGTGAGCTACCAAGCTACCTGGTAATCTTCACAATCACTAAGCAACCGCTTGGTTTGATCCGTGGATGTGAAGTTTCCAGGGCCGCAACTAATTTGTTGACAGCAGGGTGATTTATTTTCTTAATGTGTTGTCTAAATGATACGGATTTCATGTTTTAAAATGAGATTGAAGATACGGATGATACCAGATTTGACATTATTGCACTGTATTACATCAGGCATGATTTATTGTGATAGTCTTACAACCGCTAACAAGAACACGCAGAGCAGCACATCCTTTTATACCTCAAACAATAAAGCCTGTCATCTGGGTGCATCAGAATCCCCATCTGATAATGTTTGTGTCGTTCTCATTTTGACATTTTGACTTTACCTTCTTATCTGCTGAGTGTTGCCAAAGCCTGACGTTTGCCCCAGACATTTCAGCTCTCGATCACACTGAGTCAGTCAAACTGTGCAACAAATGCAAGGTAAGATAGATGCCACAGATTGAGCCTGTCACCTTGCAGGATGAATGAAGAGGACGTTTGTGCAGATACTGTACATCATCCCGCCCATTCCTCCTGCCCTCCAAAATCCGTGCTTCATCATCTCACCCTGGTAAGCTTGGTGATTTGTGACAGATGCTGTTAGCATTTGCACTAACGGCTTTGGTTCAGCTGTCGAAGCCTGATTGAAGTTTGTGCCGGAGAGGGCCGACATAACGCTGGGCGGGCTCACAGGTGTCACACTCCCGACCAGCTGTTCGCTGTTGTCAGGACAATGTTTGCCCTTTTCTGGTGCGTCATCATCTCTCCAAACACCTGCTGGCCTGTCATAACCACAGAAATGACTCTAAACGCAGCTTTGATCTAATTATGATACAGTAGAGATGAATCTTTGCCTTACAAATGTACTAAGACACAAAACAAACAGGCAAGTTTTTAAATGGAGGAGCTCGGTCATTGTCGCCACTCACAAACTTGGTAACTGTTGGACAGAAGAAACAAATACATAATTTGGCATTTGCGGCATCCGGTAAATACATTTGTTACTGAATGTACCATTATTATTTATGTTTCTGGTAACACTTTACTTTAAACTTCGCTATAAGCAGTGCTTAAATATCATGTTTTACAATAAACTGTAATGTAGTTGTAAGCAGACGTAGGGCTGTTTTTATTGTCTGGTAATGTACAGCATTTCAACGAGTGTAACTTCTCTTATGAAGGCATATTCTCTTAATGTAATATTATAACCGTGTTTTGCAACATTGTCATTTATTTGTGTATGTACAACAACCTCCATACACAATTGTGATTCCAAATAAGTTGCGACGCTGAGTAAAATGTAAATAAAAGCACAATGCATTCACCTCACATTGAATGTGTTTACAAAATACAATAAAGTTGATCAGTTTGAATACTAAATATCTCACCTTTGTCCTGTATTCAATTGAATATAAGGGTTGGATTCATTAAAATCATTGCATTCTGTTTTTATGTATGGTTATCACAGTGTCTCAACATCATCAACAATCATTTCTGCTAAAAACTACTATTATTTTTCATTGTATTTTTTCCAATGGTTTAAACATGTTTATATATTATTGCTCCGTTTCTCATAACTCAAAACACAAAAGCGAAAACAGTTCACCCTTCTATCAAAACTCCACAAATCCCCCAAACCATGTTCCTGCTTGTCAAAATGGATTCTTTCCACCAAAACAATATACATAGCTCTCATATGAATATCTCCCACAGAGGATTTATTTAACAGTACAGTATTGTACTGTAATACAGTACTGTGAATATATCATAAATATGACACTGACACAATCATTGTACATTTGTCTTTCCAATATGCTCAAATCGGGCTAAACTCAGAACCTACAGTAGCTTCCCAGCTTCAGACCAAAAACTTACAGTATACAGTAGTTAATACTGCAACATTGTTAGAGTTGAAACCAAAGTTGCACGAATTTCATTGGAAATACTGGATCACCGTCCTTCTCCTCCCTCTCTTTGTTCTCCGTGCTGCTCCATTTGTGAGTTGACAGCTGAGGTCACCTGAGGCCTCTTTTAAACTCTGACAGGTGATCAAAGTGTTTGGCCCATTGAGTTTGAACATGTGAAAAGTGAGGGAGACTAATTGTTAATAAAGGCTGTCGGCTGTGGCATATTTGACGGCCATTTTTTCAGGTGAACAGTGTGCTAAACGATGAGGTTTGTGTTTAGAGTTTTGCAAAAATGCGATTAGAGTTTCTATTCGAGACAAAACAGTAAAATTGAGTTTCATAGTCTCTCTGGAGTTTTGTTATACACGAGGTTTGAGTTTTCAAACTTGTGTGCATAGATCCAGTTGTACACAATGGAGAAAAACCGTTACTGTGCTTCTACATATACATGTAGATATTAAAAATGGGGATTGAAGTGTTAACCTGTTTCTAGATGAATCTTTTTCTTTTTTCAAATATATTCACTGATTTATGTGTGTGTGTGTGTGTGTGTGTGTGTGTGTGTGTCTGTGTCAATGTTTGTGTGTAAGAGTGAGACAGAGAGACAGAGACATGTCTCTGAAAATGTTTTTAAGGAAGAACATCTTATATTCAGTTTGAAAAGTTACAGATCTTGTGATAGCTGCTGAGACAGGTGGGCCTGTGCAGTGTTCTACGGCAGCATGTTTGTCGTTGTTTAATCTGAAAAGACATTTTGCACCAAAAAAAATAAATATATCCCCTATGACCCAAAAAGCGTTTTTACCATAGACCTCCATTATCAACAGACATCTCTAAAACTTTCACAAAGTATAAAAAAGCTAGACAATGGGTCACATGATGCAGACGAAAACTCTGTAAAATGCCAGTATCCAGTTCTCATCATGAATCCATGGCTGTGGAGGCTAGCTGAGTGTTTCTCGAGGGTCAGGAGAGGCTGCTTGTACCTTAGAAATACTTCTCTCACAGGAGGGTTAGGGTCGCATTTCATCAGTGGGCCATAGGCTCAATCATCATTGTGTTACCTCATTCGGCAATAGACAGTGGCTTAACAGATATGTATTTACATGAAAGTCTTTGAGATTATTAAGTCACATAATGTAAGATGCATACACTACGTTACATTTCGCTGTAATTTCCTGTCATGATCTGATGCATCAGGGCCATCAAAGGCTACTGAACTTTGGTTTCTATTTTTCTGAATCAACATTTTCCACCACAAAGTGCAGTCAACTTGACAATTATTCCACTGGCACAGCATTCACATGCTTTGGCTGTGCTCATTTCCAGCTCTGCTTCCGTCCCACTCCCTCCCAGCAGGGGATAACTGCATAGACCCTGGATATTACGGCTGTGTGACAAAACCGGGATGCCGCCCTCAACAGTGTCATTACCGTAAACTGATTGGTTCAAATGTGTGGTCATGCGAGGAAAAAGAAAGACTTCTGATTGGCTGACATTTACTGTGCTGCGGAAGCTGTAATGAAATCTGTTGCTATGTTATTAGCACTGTAGTTGATCCAATACTTCTTACTGAAGCTATGCGCCAGAACACCACTGCAAGGCTGCATAACCTGAAGTACCTCACTGTTGACTGTTGACCGTGGCCTTAAACTCGAAGGTGCTGACTGACCCATGACCGCTTCACACTCGACTGCAAACTGCTTCAGTGTTTTTCAGTTGAGTTTTCTCTCAAGAGGAAATCCTTTATATGATATCCTTTGCAGAAGATACAGAATAACGGGTAGTAATAAGCCTTTTTAGATGAAATGAGCTCGGGAGGAGGTGACACATTTGGTGTTATTCTGGTCTTACAAAATTCATTGCCAAATGTAAAATAAATAGCTCAGTGATATTTAGCGAGGAGCCACAGAGCGATAGTGGAGGACAGGAGAGAGGCGACAAGACAGACTTCACTTACTGTACATGTGCAATGCAGTATGTGCTCACATCTGTGCATCATGGAGGATACTGACAGCTGGGTGACGGTGATGCACGGCAATCAATCACCAAATGCCAAAAGTGAAAGTGTTTTTCCTTCTCTATGATATGAAAGTCATGATGATATACTCTGCGAAAAAGCTCTGGAGGCTTTTGAATAGCATGTGTTCTGGCACATATGCTTCATGCACCTTTGCTCTCATGTGAGAATTCAAAATCATAGTATTCCTTGACAACAGAGTGCTGCACCATCTAATCAGAACTGACACGCTGCCTACAGAGCCCTTCCTCCCATGTTGATAGCATAGAAGACATGTGCAGGTAGAGAAAACAGAAAGTCTGTGCCAAAAAGAGAATCATGACAGTGGATGGCAGCTGTCAACACAAACTGTATTATTTAGTGTGATCACTGCCACATAGACTTTTAGACTCTAAAAGCATTATTGGACTATTTGTTTTCCTTTTTCGGAGAGACTTTAGGTCATTAATTAAGAAAGAAAGAAACCAATTTAAGGAAAGAAATTGGAAAAATGAATCTTTTTTTGAACTGAGCTAACGAAATCATGCAAACTCATTCTAGACAGGAAACTGAATGGAAAACAAACAAATAACACATTTAAGATAAAACAAAACAATAAAAACTAATGAAAAATACAAAGCTATATTAACTCTGGCTCCCACATACGGTAAGCCTCTGCCCTGATGCTCTAACATCCTGTGCCAACAGCTCACAGGCCTGTCTTTTCCTCTACTTTTCAACTGTACTTCCAGGCATGGTGGGGAACACACAGATAAAGACAAAGACCTCTAGATTCACAGTGGTTAATGGGTGGAAAAGGAAGGTAATCTTGCAGCGGTGTGTGTTCACTCAAGCCTTAGAATAATCTCCTTTTCGCTATGTACACACCACCATGCTGAATGTGAATTATGTATGAATTGTCCACCTGCACTGTTTAGCTTTGACGACTGGATCACCACCTGTGAGAGACACCTGGCAAAAGGATATCTTCAAAAATGGACAGGATGCACAGAGAGACAGTCCCTATATGTTAATACTGATACCATATGGAAAAAACATAATAAACTCACAGCTGAGTAGCCACAACAGTGCATATGTTGCTAAATGATTTGATGTATGATGATGAAGTTTGAATGAAGTCATAAGGCATACATTGAATACATATGACGAATAAATATAAGTTACTGTAGGAACATGTTAAAATGTTAATTTGGCATTAGAAATTATAAGGCTGGTGATCTCTGTGGCAAACCATCATCTCTTACATACGCATCTCAACTAAAGCGCAGTTAAGGACCCTCGATGCTCTCCGTAGGTGATATGGCTCGGGCACACAACACACACACACTGCAATACAACACCACCATGAAACTAGAGGCCACAGAGTTGCGAGACAGGATGTGTGTTGACATTAGACGTCCACTGTTTGCTGTTCCTCTGGCTGGAAAAGCTTGCCATGGAGGCCGCTCTATGTCAGCAAAGACACGAGAAGCTGGAGCTGACGCAGTGTGTTGAGGTGTGAGGGAGAAGACAGGGTCACACCACTACACAGATGCTGGCAGATAAAGAGAGAGAGTGAGAACGCACATGAACCCCAGGGGAGCTGAGAACACACAGGCCTGAATATCAATATACAAACAGAGGCCCTCAGAGCTTTGACAGAGATGATGGAGTCGGCCCCACATTGGCTGGAGCACACAGCTGCCATCCAATAAGACCTCAGGCATGCATCACAAGACATGAACCTCAGATTAGGCTGACAGCATCACCCTTCCTTTGACATTAGCCTTCCTCTGACGTAAATCTGTAAGCTCATTCACGGGTCTTTCGTCGAAACTATACGATACAGTGTAAGCATATAGAGTGTTTTCAGTGCTATGTAACAGCCAGCCTGGATGTAGAAATACCCTTTACTGTACTGGTTACAGCTAAAGGAAGGGGATGAACAGCTCTGAGATACAGTATCTCACTCTCTGCCTCACTCTCTGCCTTAAAGTTATTTGAAGGGCTCACTTTGCAAATCATCCTGGACATAAAGGCTGTTGGTTGGGATCTGTTTCCGTCTGTGTGCTCTTTGCAAAAGCATCAGTGGTACAAAGCTCTCATGGCATTTTCAAATGACATGACAAACTTATCCATTCATTGATGCGCCAAATATGCCAAGATAGACTTATCTATTCTTTTATATTTATTTGCTTTTGAGGAGGTTCTGAGGCTCGTAGATAACGTGAACAGAGGATACACAAATCTCAAGGTTCAAAGTGATTTATTTGTCATTATACAACACAGGGTTGTATAACGAAATGAAAGTGTGTCCATCATTCTCAGAAACACAGAATATATATACAGTTATTAACACTTTAAACATGTATACACAAACAGGTAAACACCCAGGAAATAAATCTGTAGTGAATCTAGGTGAATGGAAACAGCAGTAACACCGTAGTGATGATGATATGGTCGGCTTCTTCACATTAATAATTCAACATTGGGTAAACACTGTCCATCAACTTTGACTGGTGTGAGCACCGAGCATCAATGATGCAAACACAGAGACCACCTCTCTTCATCCTGCACTGTGTCGGCTCAGATCATGGTACCGCCTGTCGAGTACAGCTTGTGGGAAGCTGTAGTGGAGACAGGTTTCTCTGTAAAGATGTGGGCACAACAGTCTCTGATTTCCCGTTGTTTGGTCAGGCCGAGTCCCTTTTTGTCCATTTAATTTCCCTGCCACCAGACATTAGCCAGGAGCAGCCTTAAATCCAAGATGGATTAGCATGGCTCTTATCTCAGACCTCTTCCTCTCCTCCCTGGGGTGGTCCGACTGGCCAGGTTGGACGGTTGAAAGATGCCGTTGGCAGCGGTCGCCTCAAACTCTGCTGCTCTTAATCCAAAACCCGTGCCTTCTTCTCCAATGCTGATGGTTTTATTTCTGCCATTGGCAATACATGTTTTAGCAACAAAGCTGAAAAGAAATTGAGAGGGATTTGATCAAAAGTGTTTTTGGTCGTTGCAGAGTACTGCCTTGGTGCCTTTAGGTGTGCCCAGATGTTTTCCCTTAAAGGCCCAACAAGTAAACTTGAATGGATTTATTTGGCTGTGAGTCTCATAATAACTCTCCTTAGTGTCTTATCTTAACATAGCTTAATTTAAATGTTTTTTAATCGTTTCTTCTTTTTCCTGGGCAAAATCAATGGTTGGAAAAAAAAACTTTATGGGAGAGCCGCAGAGTCAGCAAATGGCAAACTGTTTTCCTCGTGATAAAATGGTTTTGCCAACAAACCATACTTTGAACACCTCTGCCTAAAAGCTGCAATTAACAAGGAGACTGACTCCCAAACAGAAGGATGGCCAACATGAGCAAATGATTTCCTACTTGCACATCCAGCTGAAACGGAGCAAAATCCAAGTTCAGTAATCGCTGGGCTTTTAGCTACAGTTTTGCCTTCAAAGTTTGGAGAAAAATGTCATGTGAGCTCCTGCACTGAGATTGGTTTTAAATGTATATGGTATGGTCAGTCAAGCAAACATAATGAATGAGTACAGTTGCCTGAAAACTGCTGCTGAGTTGCAGACGTTGGTGTTGATTTCGTAGTGGGATCGGCAGAGTTAGCAGCCCTTTCACATAACCAGAAATAAATTCAGGTATTGGATGGACAGGTTTTATTAAGGGTAGAATTAATTAGATTAAATCTTTAATAATTGATATGGAAACATTTGAATCTTAATCTCAAGTGTCAATCTTCACTTTGATGAATAATGAGAAAAAAACTCATTTTTTCAACTCAGTTGAGTCACTTGAGAATAAATTACAACACAAGTCTGGCGTTTGAGAATAAATTGGTATAGCATGTAGACATGGACAAAGTCACAACAAAAGAATAACGTTGCATTCGCTCAACCAGTCCTTTCCATTATCAGGAGAGGATCAACAAGGTTGACAGCTTATTGTTAGCTCCAGGCGCTGTCTGCTCACATAACTGTGCCAAGGGGAAAGGACCTTGAGGCCCTCTCATGTCAACTTCCCATGACTGAACAAATTAAAGGTCTCATATTGTAGAAAGTCAGATTTGCACGTCTGTTTTAATTTTACAGCACATCTAGGTGCTATATAAATACACAAAAGTATCAAAACGCTCAGTCGACTTAGAATCGCACACAACTCATATTCAGAGATGGTGCCTTCAAATGAGCTGCGAGGGACTTTTCTAAGAAAGGGTGAGCGGCGGGGCTGCAGCAGTGGACAGTATGAGAAAAATAATGTTGTTTTTTTTTACATTTAAGCATATACAGTAAATGTTTTCTAGTAGTAAAAGCATGAACCTGAAAATGAGTATAAAATGGGACCTTTAAACATCTCAAACATTCTTCTTATTCATACATTTATCCCAAAAAAACAGAATAAAATTGTTACTGCAACTAGAAAGTGTCCAGAACTAACGACAGCGCAGTGGTCAGTTTGAGCAATGTGATATAGTAATTGTATTGAATATTTTCGACTGCAATAGGTTTTATTTCAAAATTACTATTGTCAACAGACAATTTTAAAGATGGATCTTGAAATGGAAATATAAATAGATAATAACAACTTCATGGTGTATTGCCAAAAAACAAATGCCAGTGTGACTGAGTAATAGCAACCTCTCATGTTTCTGAGGATGATTTGCCCAATTAATTGAGGAGGAATCCTGCATGTGGAGGAGTCACTTTAAAGTATCCCAGAGTGTTTAAAGTCACTTCACATCTCCTCTGAGACTGTTGTTCATTAAAATAACAGCTCAAAACTCAAACAGCCTATTTATCAGGCACCGCGGTGGATGGCAGTATGGACAAATTGAGGTGTAATTATAGCGTTGGGTTGCAAGAGACTTTTCATCACCACAGAAAGCTCTTCTCGCAAATTATTCAGGGAGGAGAAGTGGAGAGAGGTTTCACTTGCTGATGCCAGAAAAACAGGCGTTGAGCTTTGCAGCATCAAAAGTCTGGAGAGTGGGAGCCATTTGTAAACAGGATCCCTGGAGAGGGTCGTATTTGGAAAGAGAGCGAGTGAGAATCACAGGACAGAGTGATAAACATGTAGCCATCAGATAAGCTTCTTGCATTACCCCACTGGAGACCTCTTCCTTGGAGAAACTCTGTTAGCTTCCAAAGACTAATCACGCATCAAACACCTTCGGAGCAAATCCGACTTCAGTTCAATTATCAAGAGGGCTGAAAACTAGCAGACGCAGTCAGAGTGTTTACCCTGGTTCAAAACAAGGCAAAGGTGGTGCCCAACGCCTCCTCTGTCTTTAGGAAGCACCGGTTAGGAGTACGTTTTTATTAATGATTAGCCAATAAAGTTTGATAATAAAATCTCTTGGTTTTCAAGATCAAACTATTGATATTTGTGTTGACAATGGATCAAATCACGACATGTATATCCTCAAACCTTAAACCACTGAAATGGTTGCTTACCAGTGAAATACAGTTTGTCCCCGTTCCTCAAACATGACTCTTACAGCTGTACCACCATCAGGTAACTGGACCTTTGTCATACACTTGCATTTTTGTTAGGTTTAGGCAGGAAAACTACTTGGTTAGGTTACGGCACTAAAGCTACTACCAAAATAACTCACTGTTGACTTTCACTCTGGACATGAATAGCGGCCTCCTGGGTGAAAACCCCCTCCATATGCGTACTTGTGGCTCTTTATACTTCTTTTCCTGCTTTCCTTCTTTGCTGCTGTAATAATAACTATGGCCACTAGTGGTTGCTACCTAACAAGACACGTGAATATGGGTCCTGATGTGGAGGGGTCGATCAAAGTCACTGCAGCTCTTCTCAGCCCTTCAGAGCATTTCAGGATCTTTCAACTGTTTGTCTTACGCTACGTGTGCAGCACCATAAAGAGGATAAACACAGTCTGCAAACACTGTGGAACATGTAGCAGCTCAAGAGGAAGATGTTTCCTTCAGAGGTTGGGAGAGACCAAAAACAGAGGAGAGAGGAAAGTGAATACTGAATGGTAGAGCAGGCTGTCCACTCATCAGAACGCTGTTGGTTTGATCCACCTTTCTGCATGTCACAGTGTCCTTGGACAAGATACTGAGCACCCAATATCTCCTGATGGATCTGACTGCATCACACTGAAAAGTGTTTCTAGTATTTTGCATTATTTTAGAATTATTGTGTTAATCATTAACTTGATTCCTGCATCCTCTTAGTATCACCTCTACATATCCTCTTTGCAATTGGGCTTTTCCGAAGCATAAAAAGTAGGATACACTGCAGTCAGGGGCTGACATATTTTCTGAGATCTCCATAATTAGGCTGCCGCTATTCTCCAAAGGGTAGGGAGATGGTAGGTTAGGGAGAACGTCTTCAGAAAAGGACGACAAGCCAGGAGTTGGTTAAGCGTCAGTGTTTCACGCACGCCTGCGCATGTTGTGCTCACATGTTGGTTGAGTTTACCTTTGTGTTAGCAGGCCCACGATGGATTTGGTGAGAGAATCTCAAGAGCAAGAGCTTATGAAGTTACAAGAAAGGAGACGAATACAAATAGAAGCACGGAGTGAAGGAGTGGAGAGAGAGAAGAGAGAGAGCCGTTGTATCCCTGAGGATTGCAGAAGATACAGACCTGAATATTAACTCACGGAGACCCTATAGAGCTTTAATTATTGATTACCAATGAGCATTCGCTGCCAAAGCCAACATGTGCTCCGTGATCAGCTGGGAGGATGTTATAAAGCAACGGATCTGAAGTGCAGCAAAGAGAGATTCAAGGAGCGAAACCATTCCTGAAAAGTTTCATGTGGCACCAAATCTGAAGAAACTCATAACACTGAAATCTTAAAGCAAAAGCCCATGTAATCCACCAAGAGCAGCTGCGTGAGAGAGGCTAGTAGATAGTACAGTATCACCGCTCATGTTGGTTTTGTTGTGATGAGCATTTTCCTCAGGGATGGATTACAGCTCGCTGCTACAGTAGAGCGGAGGGTGACCAGATATAATGGACTCGTTCTGGAGTAAAACACACTCGGAGGTTCTGATACGCTGGTTTCTGTGCTGAGACGTCAGCGACTGTCCCAAGGTTCTGTCTCTCATTAGCCTACTGGTTCTGTCACGCTGCATCTTGGTGGACGATTACTAACGCTTAATTTCATTTGTCTAATTGGAAGCTAATTCTCACAAGCTTGCAGACGGAGGCTGAGAGGCACTGAAGCGGCCCCAAGGTAACTCAGCGGTAACCCCTCCGTTTTATTCCGTGCTCAAGTTCAACTCGGCCCCGGTGACTTCATTTCACACTTCATCTCCCTTCCAGTCACGACCGCGCACGCACACAAACACATCAGACAGACGCACATGCTCACACAGACGTACACGCGCACTCATTTCGACATGAACTCAAGCACACATGCGAGGCCAGTTGCAATTTAAGACATTTCCAGAGAATGTTTGTATCACAAACAATCAACCTACACAAATTAGGCTGCCACGCATCAGGGAGTAAAGCTCGATGCGTGCATTATTACATTAAACAGCTGTGAGTGTATTTTCCTTGCTGATATTTTCCTCTTAGACAAGGATTGCTTTCGCATTATTTTTCAATTGAAATGAAATACTAACAGCACGACAAGTGATATATTATCTGCTTCGGTTCGGGGTCTACAAGGGAAATTCATGATACACTGTCAAACTTTGATTAATCTGGCATGCTGTCTTGTTTAAAATGAGTCAAATCCACAAACTGGGAAACCCATAATGCTCTGCAGTCCCATCCCATCTGTTAGAGAGCTCAGAGAAGCGGGCACTTGGACTGTGTCACAGTGTCCTCATGAAGCTGAGTGGCCTCACAACACAGTGCTCATGTTCAGCCTGACCTCAGTGTGGCCAAATCAGACTAGATGGCACTTTACAGCATGGAGCCACTCAGAACCCAGCCCGGCACATCAGAAACACTGGGTGGGAGTAGCGGGATTGAGTATGTGGCTAACAGCAGGGAACAAAGCTCTGTATTAATAAGTAATGATTGTTTCACATTGACATCCTGTTCAACATTCAATAGTGTAATCCCTGTCTCTCATATGCGATGATACATGTGAGACACTGAACAGAAAATGACCTATAAACGTTTACTCATTGCTGAATAATTAGATCATTTTATCACTGAGAGGAAGATATTTTCTCTTTGTCTCATTATATTTGTGAGTCTTACTACATAAATCACTGAACAATCTGTTATATACATACAAGTTCAAACATAAATTAACAACATACGTCAACTGAAATGTTGTCACGGTGCTTATTAACCCCTCTAAACTCACCCACCTCCAGTCGGATTCACGTTGCGTAACGTTCTTCAAACTTATCTGACTTAAAATTTCATGGAGGATCTAAGAAAGTTTTCCAACGATACGTCAGACCGAATTTTAGCAAGTTGTGTCTGAAATATCTGTCTAGAATATTTCCATCAGAGGAAATGGTGCAGCCATAAAAAAAACATGGAAACTCAAGTTTGAACATTTCACACTGTGTAAATATCAAACAGCCTCACTGCAGACCTGGTGTAAAAAATATACAGAATATATATGTGATACTGACACACAATGTGAAATAAGAGCCTGTGTCCGTCTAGTGTTTTTTTCTAGCAGAAAAGCGCTGGCTGTGCGTTCAGGATCGCCGAGATAAAACATTGAGAGAAAAAACGCTGCATGTGCGTCTTGTCTCTATGACAATAACCGCCGCTGTATGATCAACACTGCCCCTTTGCGGCTCACTATCTGTTTGTGGCATTTTTCCAATGTTATGACCCAGCAAACGTTCTGGCCGTGGAAATTAAGTTCTCAGAAATCATAACTAAAATCTCATTCAAGACTAGCCAGGTGAAGTTATTATGCTTTGTAGGTACAGAGTTTAGCACGAAGGCTCATACTGTCAGGCTGTTTGTGGTTTAAGGGTGTTGGGGTGAGCTTTAGAGGGAGTCATATGGTGCCTGCGGTGTGTGTCCTTCAGCGGTTTGCGTGTGTGCATATGTGTGTGCGACACCATCTGTGGCCTGGTCAACCGCCCAGAGATTTTCTGCCAATAGCTCCCTTAGAGGAAGATTGTTAGGGGGCATGTTGAGACTCATTGTTGATCCCCACTCAACACACAAGCAGGCACACAGATCATACCAAGACTATTTAATGCATTTTAAAGGTACATGCATCATTTCCACATTAAAAACAACTAAAACGTTGTCTTATATTTTGTGTACTTAAATGATCCTGGATGTTACCAACAATGTTCAAACCAGAGAAATCTGTGTTTTAACTCAAAGTAATGGTGCGTTTCATTTGGTCGTCTGTTGCTATAATAGTGTAACTAAAATAACAAGGAAGTCGGTAAGGTAGAGGTGCAATATGTAAGACCATCTGTTGAATTCATACTCCAAACAAATAAAGGGCAGCATATCAACAGAGCAACCGCTAACTGCTGCTGTTAGCTAGTTAACTCAGTTAGCAGTGCAGCTAGCGATCCCGACTGGGAGCTTGGAGCACTGGGGCAGTGTCGGCGTTTTTTACACTGCTAGCAGGTGAGCTTTGGACCGCTGGGAGGAGGAGGCTTTCAGGCCTGCAGGGATTGCTAGCAAAGGAGGAGTGCCACAACATAACATCATCTGGTATTTCTCCACATTCTGTTGATATTTTTAAGGATTTTTTCTGAATGTTTTAAAGTAAAGTTCTTTCATATTGCACCTTTAATACATTACCTTGTCCATGAACATTTCTAACTGAGTCAGGCAGATTTTCATTGGCGACGGTGATTGTTAAACAAAGACATCAACTGCCTCGATCCCACACTGCTTCAAGACGCTATCAAACTGCATTTTTTGCTTCCATTGTTTTAAGTGAGGGACCCATAGCGGCACAAATTACATGCTGTGGCTTTTACATTATTATCATGCTTTTGAAATCAGTGTGTACAATGAGCGCTGGCAAATTGCTCTAGTAACACTAGAAACATTTTCAGGGCGTAGCTGTTAAAGAAGATTGTATTTACTTCCCATTGTTCTATTTTCCTTTTACCTTCCATGTTTCTTCCTCGCTCCTCTCCCCTCTCTGTTATATGTCATCAATTCCTAGAGCAAGACGGAAGTGTCAGAGTTTCACCCAACTGTTCCAGATCAAAGAGATGAATATGAGCTCTTAAAGGGGCTCAGTCCCTTCAATCCCATTTCAGCGATACAGTTTTCCTGACAGCTTTGAGGCTGGGGAAGTGTTTTGCTGAGAAACAGGCCCTGAAATCACTCTAATGCTGTGTCGGCTCATAAATAGCGAAGCGCCGTAAACGTATCTTTTTACTGTTGAGGGGAGAACATTTACAGTTTTTCATTATAGATGTTAGGTAGAGCACAGATATCGTAGTGTTATTTTGCGGTCGAGGTTTTGCATCTGAAAATGAGAGAAGTCCCAGCCTTGTGTCGAGATTGCCACAGTATGGTAATGGCCATCTGTTGGTAGTGCAGCAGTGCAGTAAACTACCTCTGATAGTCCGACAAGATGAGACACCCACACAGCAACGCACACAAACCTAAATCCTCACACACACACACACAAAACCTTCAAACAGACACAGTCCACAGAGATGACCTCTCTCACTGCAATACATGTGTGTTTCTATGGCTTGTCTATAATGCTCTGGGGTGAGTCAGACAGGGGACAGAAGAGGATTGAGCTTCAGCATGAGGGTGAGGAGGCCTGTGAATTGTTGTTGCCATAAAATGTTTAGTGGACACACACACACACACACACACACACACACACACACACACACACTGTGCAGCATGTCAGGCCTGCACAGGACAGCCCTTCTCGTCTGAAATTGTGTTTTTACAATTTGCAACAACATATATGTTTTGGATTAAATGTAATGCAGTCCGGGTTGCGGTTATGGTTTTTAGCCATGGATGGAAATGTCAGACTCTAGGTCGGTTTGGTGGTTGGCCAATCCTCCGCTTCGGTCCGAAGAAAAAGCCTACTGTCTTTGGTGATCCCCTGCGATGTTCTGCAAGAACCACTATGAGGTTGACATTTGTGGTACTGAAATGCTTCAACAACTACCGAAAGAATTGCCAGGAAATGTGATTGAGGCATTCAAATCCACCTCAGGATTAATTGATAAGCCTTGGAGTTCCTGACTTAACATCTGGCTTCGCCATTAGGCTTAAGTTTTAAGCTTAAGTTTGTTTTTTATGCAAAACTTAAGAGATGCCCATCAGCCTCAGCTGTACTTTCAGTTTAGTGCTAATTTGCAAAATGTTAGCAAACAGGATAAGACTGTGAACGAGGCAAACATTATACCTGCTGAACATCAGCATGTTCACATTGTCACTTTCAACATTTTTCAAATATATTTCAACATGACAACATATTTCATTCTGTTCTTGTCCCTCCCTTTGTTAAAGGGTAAAACTTATAGTCGGGCAGGACTGATCTTGCTCGACCTCGTGACCTCACGTGATCTTGTGATCTTGTGAATTCAGCTTCCTCGCAACAGTCTTTTTCTAACATAACCAAAGTGCTTTTGCTGCTGAAGCCTAAGGATGCCAACTTTGTGCTCTGGTATCAAAGTCCTACCACAACCTCCTCCCTATTTGCATATGGCACAAAAATAGAGTTTCCCTAAGCTGACAATTTAAGCAATAGCCATAATGTTGATAAAGTCTGAACTAATAAAATCACAATAACACATTTTGGAGACCTGTCATCCTATATCTTCAGCGCTGCAAAGGCCTGGAGGGGAAATCTAAATTAATATTTCTAACTAACAATAAATCGTGCTGCAATTCATTGTGCTTAAATGCTTTATTTATCTTCCATGATAGTCTCAAATAGCTCTGAGTTATGAGCATTATAATTAAACAAGAGCGTAGCTGTTAAAAATAGTGACCACACCTAAAAACTGAGTTAACAAAATTCAGCACAAAAGTAAAATAATATAAAATCAACCCTAAAAAATGACAGGATTCTGAATTAGATCTGATTTTGGGCAATCGAGTAAAAGGAGAATTTTAATATCTTTAGTGGCGAGTGATAATAAAATACTGCGAGGAATACTGGCTGATTCAGACCAAGTAAAGGCTTGAAGTATGAATATTTTAATGTACTGAATATATTGTAAAATACCAAATGTCACCATTAGGTAGTTCTTATATAAGACCAGAGAATAGCAGGGTAACAGTGTATACTAATAACTTTGTCCTTCAACTGTGTCATCATACACACCACCTTACAACCGAATCATTCAATAGGGCTTTTTCACAGCAGACATTTTGACTTGTCACTCAGTGGCCTAGTAAGAAAAGCACAAGTGTTACTAATAACATTAACAACTGCTCTGCTCTGTTCAAGTGTCCTGGCAAGACATGACAGCGTGACAGTGAGCCAGCGCGAACAATACCAGGACCCGGAAACTGAGGCAGCTAGATGGAGAATTAATTAGGTTATTTGCTGTGCTCTTCTCACTGTGACATGTCAAAATGTCCTCTGTAAAGGATCACTCATCTTGGAAGTTAGAGTGAAAGTTTACTTCACAACACAAAGGCAAATGACCTCCTGACCAGATGGATGTAACAAAGACATACGTAACAACGTTGTGTTCTTTCTTCTGTGCATTAAAGATGCAACGTCATCTCTCAAACAGTCCCATTGAAGCACTTTCCTTTACTTCATGTGTGGGAAGAAAAACAGCTGCACGGCATCACCTTGCAATGAATTCCTCTCAGCAGTTTGCTCCCCATTTATCAGTAAACGCTGCGCATAGTGACAAATATCTTTAGCCACCATGCTGTATTTTCACTGAGGTAGATAATGATTATCGGTATGAGCACAGTGAGCAGCAGCAGTGAATCTATCAGTGAATTAGGAAGATTTGAGGCTATTGCAGAAAATTATATGGCTGTACTAAGTGAGGTGTGTTTGCACGAATCGAAAGAATTGATAGAATCGAGGGTGACGGCTGCATATTCACATCCACTCTGCCACACAGTAGACTACTGTGTTTTGGTATAAAAAAACTGATACTTAACCTGTTCAGAACCAACTTGTGTTGTAAGTTTACCGCATCATTAAATGTTATTTTCCCAAACGCTGCAAACACATTTACACACGATGATAAAACACATTTACTCTAAAGCTCAAACTTTGCGTCACCAACGTGTGGGGAATTACAAAGTGTTTCATCAGATGCTGCCTGTGATGTCCATGTATGCTGTGTACAGTATGTCAGAGTGTGTACTCGTATATGTGAACATAAAGGAGACATATAGAGATAGAAAGAAGGATGAACTCCTGCTACTTTATGTCAATGATCCTAAACACTCAAGGTCAATTGGAAGTGAGTTTCATCTGTATCTGTATCACTCAGACGGGAGGCATCGGCCCTCGCTTTGTTCTGATTCACTTCCTCAGCTTTTGTACCGTCAACTCTGTACAGCCGATCCCTATTATAACCTCTTTGATATAGCGTGGCTCTTACTAGAAAGCTGTGAGGGTTTTGCCTCGCAGTGTGACTTGACATGCAGGTTGTGTGTGATGAGATGACAGGGAAAAAAACTACTGTGAATAATAAACACACACACACACACACACACACCATGAACCCATAGTGTGCACATACATGTGACAGAAAAAAAAAGTCAACCTTGTTTGAGTTGAAATAATTTCCATCTAATGCTATTACATCATTTCAATGTGAAGAGTCACATTTAATGCAAAGTGGTTCTATCATGTTGAGTCAGTGTGTATGAATTAATAGGTAGATGTGTGATGTATTACCGGGGACAGAGTTACCTGATTTGAAATGTATTACATTAATGTATAATACTTGAATAATAAACACTTGAAAAACACATTATGTTTATGTAGAAGTTCTTCTTATGTAGAATTGCCTCTTTTAAATCAAGGCTGAAGACCTTTCTGTTTGCCACTGCTGCTTTTCACTGAAGCAATGTTAAGGCTTTGAACTGCACTGTGACTTTTAAAGCTATTCTATTTTAGCATACTTTCCTATTTCTTAACTTGTTTCAATGTTTTGTTTCTTGACGTCTTCCCACTTGTTTTTAATGTTTTTTAAATGCATTTTTTAATTTCTTTTAATGTAATGTTTTACCCCTGTAAAGCACTTTGAGTTGCCTTGTGTCTGAATTGTGCTATACAAATAAACTTGCCTTACCTTTATATGTGTAAACACATGAAGTTTATGTATAAGTCAAATCAACTTAATCAGACTAAATTATTTAATGACATTGATTCACCAGAAATGTGACACTTAACATTAAACTTACAGTATGTACACATTTAAATGGGGACTTTTAATTAATTAAAATACTTAAAGTCAATGTTTTAGGCACATTTTATTCTTTGAAGGTTAGGTGTGAGGTTTGGGTTAAAGTCGCTTAATGGTTATATGATGGCTACAATAATACAAACCTCAGGGTAGAGGGACCGCCAGTGTAAGATGCCAGCTGTTGTTCTGGTTATGCTACGTTTATGTTTACTGATGTGTTAACTGTGCTTTAATTAGGTGTTGTGCGTAGTTTGTGCTTTATTAAAGTTAAACTGGCAATAGACAAGTTTCCTGCTTCAACGCATCATTATGAAGTAAATGTTGATTGCACAATGTAATGGATATAGAACAATGCAACCATCTGCATTTACATTGGTTCCCTATAAACCTCGCCATCACTGTAATGTAACATTTTGTCTGTCACCAGCCACACGGTCACCCTGGAAACAGCAGGTTAACTTCGATCCATTTCTGTTACAGACTAAATGATTGAATAAACTCACGTTTGTGTTGTTGTTATTTGTGACTCTGAGGAAAATGGAAACGATAAAGTGGTGCCAACAATAAGATCCCTTGGAAAAGTTTGTGGGGAAAGTTGTCTGTTGCCACTTTAAGTTACGAGTTAGACTAGAATCAGAGTTTATTAAGAAGCAAGGTGATTAATACTACACTTACTGCTGCATTTCTCATAGTTTAATATTATCTTAGTATTTGAAGACATTTCCATGTTTCATTTTGATAAACATCCAATAACTCAACTCAACTTTTAAGGTGATATGGCAAACTTGTTAGCACAAAAATATACCTTTACACATCCAGTACACAGAGCGACATTATCATTATGATTGGAGTCGTGATTCTGTCCCTGGTCTTTCAGAGCTGTTTTGGAGCTTTAGAAACTTCTGTCTCTCTAGTTGCTAAATGCTCCATTATGTTCTCAAGCTAGCTAGTCACTAACTGTGTCAGTGGGCTGTTTAGGTGTAGGACAGGTATTATACAGTGGGCTTTTAGAGCTGTCCTTGTCGCCGGAGACAACACTGTGAGAGCAGTGAGAGTGAACCAAAACACTACAATGGTGGGTGGCACAGCTACAATGAGCTGAAACTGGATCTAAAGCTCTGTAAAGCTGAGGGGAGCTGCAGATTCAGGTGATAATTCTCTGTAGGGCCGTCACGAAAAGATCCCACCTTAACACTGCCACAGCGTTTTTACATTATCCTTAAGTTATACAGTTCCTAAATCTTGATTATAGGCAACTTAATGTTTGTGCAGTACGGAGGTTCTAAGTGCAGCACAACCTACTGGTATTTACTTAAATGAAGATTCTTATATGCCATGTCATAACAGTGAGGAAAGTGTGTTTTGGGATTCGTCAATAAATACTCCCCTCGTCAGGGCTTTCACATATGCACTTACAAACACAAGCTAAGGAGGGAGAGTTAAATTTTAGGGTTGATAATATTCAGCATATTTGGAGCATTTTAAAAATTCCCTTTATGCAGTTCTCTGAGGATGAGTGTCACTTTTCATATTAAATGCCACCAGATGACTGCTTCCACAGGCTGGAAACCTCACGGTGAACTTAGGTTGTTACACTCCGTTCCCCGCACACAACCTCGCTCACAAAGTGTCGACAACAACACGCTCAGTCGACTCCTTATGGCTCAATTGCTTCCAAAAACATTCAAAGTGAACAAGAGTATGCAAAACAGGAAATGTGAAGAAAAAGTAAAAAGAAGAAAAGTCCACCTGGGCAGCTGAAGAAATGGAGGCAAGTGTGAGTTTAATTTCCCATGGTGCACTACTTCCCTGTGCTGTGCTAGTTGTGGCGGTGCTGACTGATGAAGCCTGACTCTGGCTTACCTGTGATGGCTTTCTCAGCAAGGCCCTGAGCACGTCCTCCCCTAGGTCTGCCTCCAACACACACACACCTACACACTACATCCTTCATTATAACGCCACTAGTGTCCCTCTATACAGACTCCTCTTCCCAATTTCTCCCTCTGCCTGTAAGTGAGGATAATGTCCTATTTCCTGCCTCTTAGTCCCATTACCATTACTGGACTCCTCTTCTCTACTCATCCTCCTCTCGAGCACAACCTCCTCTTTTAAAAAAATTTGTCCCGTGCTACTCTACCATCCGCTTCGCCATTAGCAGAGTGTACCTTTTATTGTCCCATTGGCGAATTTACTCACGAAGGAGTGAGAACATAAAGACCAAAATCGTCCTTGTGCATTTAAGATAATCTCTTAGTAATATGAAATTGATTGAGACCAGAATAAAACCAGGAATGTTGCAATTAGACGGTATGCTGTCTAACCGCTAGGCCACTGGACGCAGACGGTTATTATAATTACCCACAAATACTTCACATTATGAAATCAAATAGCATTAACTCCAAGGACATTTGTGTGTTGAAAAGTAGTGGGGACATAAGGGCTCCAAAGGAAAAACAGATTTTTTTTTTAAATGGTCTTTAACCAGTGTGATTTTAGGCAGTGTAGTGAGGGGATCGTATGTAGATAATTGTTGGAGTAGATAATTACGGCAGGAAAAAAATGCATAATGGTGCATAAAAATCCATTCAGTCTCATTTGTCTGTTAACATTTATTGGTAAAAAAGCCATTTCAACTAATTACCTTCTTCTTATTAATCTTCCCAAGAATTCCAACCCTAGTGGCAGATGGCCACTAACTGCATCTACTCAAACACTGTACTTAACTAAAAAGATCCAGGTACTTTTACTTAACTTGTGTATTTCTACTTGTATTTTACACTTCTAAAATATTGTACTCTTTTTTACTGCATTGCATAGTAACTCTTTGCTTTTAAGAAGGCTGTGTTCAGTCCCAGTCTGGCGTACAGCTGGGTTCACTGGGAGGCTGCTGAGCCCAGTTGAGCTGAGTCCAGCTGCTTGTGGTGACTCCTCCCGTGATCCGAGCAAACTTGAGTAAGCTTACAGTATAAGGACTCTAGATCCACAGCTAACTGAGCTAATTACAGTAGCTAACAGTTTGTAGCTACAGCAAACAGTATAGTGAGCAGCAGTTAATAATTGCCTCAGGCTTCACAGGTTGGTTTAAAAACACATTCTAACAAGGCACAACGGCATTATAACAAATAACACATCCTGCATAGTACAGACAACTATAATGAACATGGTTCCAGTGTTAATGATGTTTACCAATTCAGCAAAGTTATTGCATTTGGCATGAAAGACTATCTTACAGATGACACCTTTAATAGGCCTTTATGATCAACACAACATTTATTTGTGTTTTGTCATGTTCGTTTGCTTGCAGTTTCTCATCATTTTCAAGCACTTTTTATCGGTTTCATCTGTATTCTGTCATATTGCTTCTTATCTGTTATCATTTTTATGTACCCTATCTGTTTACTCGCTCTGTGATTATGTTCGTTGTTTCTGTTTGTTATCACATTTTTGCATCTATTCTGTTTTTTACATTTGTGCTCTTGACATCACTGAAAATGAGGGCTTGCCCTCAATGATTTTTCGAGATTTAAATAAAGGTTGAATTAATGACTGAATGGGGCCATTTTCCATAATGAGTACTTCAGTTATGATACTTTAAGTACATGCTGCTGCTAATGCTTAGGTAAGATTTTGAATGCAGGACTTTTATTTGTAATGGAGTAAGTTTCAACTGCAGTATTGCTACTTTTACTTAATGCTGCTGGACTTTTCGACTGCCTCGTCTCAATGCCTCTCTCCACTCAAAGAGTCTGCTCACATAAACTAATGACCGATCGTCCACAGGCTTGTATAGGTAACCGAGAGAGACGGGGAAGGTCTATCACATTACAGTCCGCTCACATATGGTAAATCAAAAAGAAGTGATTCATACATTGTAAATTTTTTTAAAAATGTTACACGGAGCCCCTTTAAGTAATCATATAATAACAAAGTAATGTTCAATTTGTAATGTCTGTGAAAATAATGACAAAGGAACAGGTGCATATGTCACTGCTGATTGATAATTGGTATTTTTCAGCCTTGATGATCACTTTGAAAGAGTTTAAATGCAAACTGCACCTGTCAAGCAGAGACACAATAATGATTTTAATGTCTGTGTTCATATCAATTTTGTAATTTGCACAGCACTCAACAGACCGGTTGTCAATGTAGGCAGTTTGACTTGTCAAAGCAGAAGAAGAACATACAACATCCTTCCTGAGCTCTGACGTTGGGAACGCTTAACTCACTGTCATGGCTTACAGAAACATTGAATAGCGGCATCCTTAATGGTTTATTTACACAAGTTAGACTGTCTGCCATGAAAGCAGTCTATTCTCCTTAAATTTACAACTTACTCCTAATCTGCTACCTACAAAATCAGGCCGGTGGTCACTCATCTCAACAAAAGGAAACTTGAACTGAGATGATCTTTGAAGCTCGCAGACACTGTGTGAATCTGACAGCATATCTGGAAATTAGAAGTCTGGAAATAAATTGGAGGTGTCCTTTCAGCCCGCACAAGTCCTCTCACAGTAAATATTCCCGACTTCTCTCTGCTCTGACAAGCACAATTATGCATACATAATCACTGGTGTTACGCAACTAAATGGGTTACTGGTACATGAATAATTTGTATTTGATACTCAGCCATCACCCTCATGAGTTTTCATTTTTGCTTTTTGCTTCTGTCTTGTTTCACGAGTTTTTTTTATCGTCTCTGTATTATTTCACTAAATAAAGCATCGCTGCCTCCTTAGAAGTTGCAGACTTACTGTGGCCAGTAAAAAGTGTACTTATTTATTCATGCTAGCATTGAATGTTTGTCCAAATTGAGGTGTGTATATGTGTTTCAGGGGTATAAGAATCTTTGCTGTCAGTCATCCGTAAGGTGGGATATCAAGAACTGGTTCTGAGTTGAATGTTTGATGAAGACTTTATACATTCTAGTTACTGTATCAATCCCTTAAAGGTACAATCTGTAAGTAAATATCCCAGATGGCCACCTGTCCAGGGTTTCCCCATACAGTAAGGGGGAAGCACTGCAAAGTTACCACCAACTGCTACTCACTATACTGTTGGCTATATCTATCTTTGGCTGTAGCTACTAGCTGCCGTTAGCAATTTAGCTCAGTTAGCCATACAGCTAGTGGCCCTATAAGGTGATCTGTGCTCAGCAGCCTCCCAGTGAACACAGTCAGGAACCAAACTGGTACCAAACACAGTCTCATATACCAATCGATTGCCAGTTTGATGACAGTGGACAGTACAGAGGCGATTTACAGCTGTTCCTACCAGGGATGACAGACAGGGACGGGAGACACTTTAGTGGGAAAAGAGCAAGAGAGAACTAGTGAAAAGGGCTTGTGGAGCCAGAATATCTTAATATTTTACTCCGATAATTGAGGGTTTATTTAATTCAAACCAGAGGTGATTGTGAGAAGACAAAACAAGATCAAAACTGGCGACTTTTATTTTGTTTCTTCAGAAACTTCAGAATGCTGTAACGCTGTTTTGCTGTGAAGCTCCAGGAATGTTTTGTGGTCTACAACAAAGCATCACCTGAATTTCCATCAGCATGTGTCAAAATAAGTATCAATTGTAGAGCCAGAGTGTTGTCAATCTCCTCATCGAACGCTCACAAGGACAGCAGTTACAGCTGTATTCCTCAACATGCTATACTTTATACTTTGTGGGTTATGTAGATGTACTTTACTTTTTTTTGTAAAGTGTGATGCAGGTAGACACCGATTGTCTGCATGCATCTGTGTGTGTGTTTGTCTCTTTGTTCGGCCACTAATGAGATGTCCAACTGTGGCAGCCATCTCGAAAAGGTGCTTCCTTTATCATGAAGATGTGAGGGAGACAATTTCAGCAACTAAAAGACACGTGTCAGCAAGACAGGAGAGGAAACTGCACACGCACGCACACACACACACACACACACACACACACAAGCACGCACACACACGCACACACACTTCAGGTCAACTAGATTTTGATTGTGAGATGCGGGGAAGCAGGAGCTGCCCCGGCTCTCCCTTTGCAGTATGTAATTAGCAGTGCCATCTGTATGTATGAGACTCAGAGGTGAGGACAGCACAGGAGGAGCACGGCTGTCCATCCTCATTTACACTCAAATCATTACTTTGGCCTATTCATCGCCTCTTTTTCATCGCTCCTCTGCTCTTTTCCCAGGAAAATGCTCTCCCAGATTAAGCCATCAACTCTGAACTGCTCTATTTCCTCTGCAGTAGCACGCCACCTCTCCGTCCTCTTTGTGTGATATTCAACCTCTCAAAATGTCAATTCACAGCTGCCGTCGCTTCACTGTGCCACATTCTTCTCTTCTCCGCCCCCCAGCCCCATCCATCACATTTTCATGCGTCCGCTGATTTCACATCTTTCTCTGTCTGAGTCCTGTTGTCTGTCTCTATCTGTCTTTAGGTGTCTCTGTTAATCTCTCTCTCCCTCCCTCTCTTTTGGCTCCAGGCAGAAGTGTTGGACTCTCAGAGGAGAAGTACAGGTTTAAATGACGGGCTTGTTAACGGGGTCACTGATAATTCTGCTAATTAGCAGCCGTATCACCTTGAGCTGCGGTCCCAGCAGCTAGATGAGAGAGACAGCGAATGAGTGAGAGGAAGACGATGGAAAAGAAACAAAACCCTCAGATTCTGGCAGCACCTTCCCAAGCCACCATCACTCACCAGGAGAAGAACATCGAACATTACTGAACAGAGATTGATCAAAATTCAACACCTTAAGTTCCACGATATCATTAACCAATCATTTCAAGTTTAGAAAAACTTAATTATGTCTGTAATGAGAAAATTGCATGCAATGTTTCCTCTGAAAGATGTTCCTGAGAACATAATGAATCAATTTAATCACTTGTTAAAAATAGTCCCAAAAAAAAGCTAATTGTAATTTGCTTAAAAAGTCAAATTAGTGTAACTTTAACAAATGTTCCACCCATATTTCAGCCTGTGTAATAGGTTTAATGCTGCACTGAATACTAAATCCCAATCCCACGCCGTGCCTGTTCATAATATTGATATAGTTATTTGTGTGAGCGCTCACAATTAGCAGGGGTCGCTAAAAAATTGACAGCGCTTGTCGTCATGCCTGAGGGCAAAATCATCACATAATTAACCTGTTAAAACACAATACACAGCAGACTGTATACAAAATGAGGGGACATGTCCCTTATTAGCAGCACATTTCAAAGTGGATCCTTTTGTTTTGCTATTGGCTGCTCAGGGAGCCACCAGACCTCCTATTGGTCCTGGCAACTTGCTAATGAGCCTCAGATGTCCACTTCGCTCAGTGGGATTATCGTGGTGTTTAATATTGATATCAGCTGTACTAATTACAGCCTATTAATTATGGAATAAATAATTGAAAGCAAAAACTATACTCCAGTTAGTGTAATTAAAGAAGACTAATTAATGCATTAATTGATTTTATGTTAATTTAATTTTCCATGAAATTAAAAGAATCTTGGGAGAATGACACAGAGCGGAGTGCGGGCCCTTGGACAAGGTCGGCATGATTGGGAACGATTAGAAAAAGCTTCGTGAAATGGCAGCGCGGTGCGACTTTAACATTCTAACAAATCAGGAAAAAGTTACGGAGAGCAGTTTGATTAAAGAGTGATGAAGAAGTTCATGTCAGCCGAGGCTGCTCTAAAGACACGCTCATGTGGTTACTCAACAAGCACACTATTTTTTTAGTTTTGCCTTGTACTTTTTCCTAATTGGGGAGCATGCCAAAACCGGATGCACAAACGAGTGGAATGGAGGCACATATCTGAGGGCTAGATGAGCCTTTGTTCTAAAAAGAGAGAGAGAGAGAGAGAAGATGAAAAACCGTCTTCGCCTGGGATCTGGGTCAGAGCTCTGTGTTGCAGTGCCGAGTGCGTCTCCGTGCTGCGCACTGTACAGACTGTATCTGTCTCTGGATAGGCTGGGAGCCGACTCTACCTGGCATAGCATCACACAGACTCACAGTCTAACGTAATATGCAAACAGCAGTCCGAATTAAAACACTCTCTCACGCGCTTACATGCGTGCACACATGCTCGGGTCACGGTCCAAGTCATGATATGCTGCGATACAGAGCCAATCAGGCGAGGAGCCATATCAGAGACAGGAAGCAGGCCAGCTGAGCCAGACTGTTCATGCTGTGAAAAACTGGCCCCCCTCTCCCTCCTCTCTGCTCCTGATCTGCTTCCCCTAAAATACCACAAGAGGGATACTCAGAGTCAGCAGCAGCACTGATTTCTTCTCTTCCTCAAGTTTCACCTTCCAACTAGACTCAGCTCCTCGTGTCAGCATGAATGAGCTCTATTAGATTAGCAGCACGGTGAGCTAGCCAAACCGCCTCCTCCAATGGTTTTGCATTATAGCGACGCGTGTGCGACTTTGCCTTTGCAGGTCACTGCACCCATTTTTAGCGGGTGCGGGACTTAAACGCATACGCGCCTAATACACTAACATATGCTGGCTCATAAACACATGCGAGCAACGGAGACACACACACACAGAAGCAGCCGCTGTGGTATAATGGAAGCAACAGAGGCATTTGATTGACATTAGCAAGGCGACTGTAGATCTAATTTTCTCGGCTTGCTGGAGAGGAACAGCAACGGAGAATGCAGCAAATCAGCCTGTCAGTCAAAGTGGCAACCTGCCCCTGCTCAGGCGGCGTCGGCGAGCGTTCTCGGCAGCAGAGCTCCAGCAGCACAACAGGTACATCAGTCGTGTTGTTGAAGCAGAAAGAATTAATCCCCGAGTCGTTAAAGCTAATGTATTGTTATAATTGAGCCAATCATTTGCAGCAATTATAATGACTTCACGACGACAGCCCATTTGGTGAAAAGGAGCAACCAAGAAGGCGGTTATTCTTCCGTTTTTTTAATACAAATGCATTCATTCATCTCCAGGTTTAATAATAAATAAAGGAAACTAAAGGCCCTCCAGACGTGTGTTTGTGTCTTTTATGTTTTTTTTCCCTGGCAAACCAAAAACGATAAACTAGTGAAACTTTCTTTCGTTGTTTTAGCTTACTCCCTGGTCGTTTTACAGTTAGCATTGTCCTCCCTCCTCTCTTCGTTACCACGTGCACACGCAGCAGAATTCAGCAGACAGAACAGCAACCAGGAGGATCCTGCTCGCTGTGTGTTCACGAGCAGACAGGCTGATTGGATAATACTTTTTCTCTTTTACTGCAGGAGGAGGAGAGACATGAGTTGCTGACCAAACACTCGATACCATTATCTAATACTGGGATTTATAGAAATACAGTATATCACTTAAATCAGCTTTAAATTACATCTACTCCTTCTGTCTCACTGAAAAATCTGGAAAGTATGAATCCATAAATGTTTCAAATCACAAACTCGACACAAGATGACAGGATGTGCGCATAGTGAAAGTTTGAGGTTACATGTGGAACGACAACTGACTTTAGTTTCAAGTGCTTTCATTTGTAATTCTACGACAGCAGAACAATTTTTTATGGTGCAGTGTTGAGGATCAGTTCAAGAGTCACACAGTCTGAGAAAAGAAGCTGCTCTGTAGTCTGGTGGTACGGCAGCGGATACTTCTGTATATTTTGCCAGACGGCAGCAGGGTGACCAGACTGTGGATGGGGTGGGTGTTGTCTTTAAGCGTCCTTTAGGCTCTGTGCAGACATCTCACTTCACTGATGCTCTGTAGATGGGAACCATTGATGTTCTAGGCGTTTTTTAATCACTTGCTATAGAGCCTTCCTGTCCTGGGCCGTGCACGAACCATGCTAGTCGGGTTGTAGTTAAGGTTGATGTTTCCAGGTCAGAACGTTTCTATTGCCCTTCTGTTAGTGATCACAAGAACTTGACACAGGAATTAAACCTTCTAAAGTGTCCTTATGTAGAGCCTTTCTCGTTTCCAAGTAAGTCAGGATGTCAAAAATCATCTTGTGTGGTCACAACTTAAACTCTTTATAGATTCATAAACCTTTTTATCTTCAGCCGATGAATGTGAAAACATTCTTCCAGTGTCAACCTCTGCAAGTACATCATTCTGTACTGTAGAGCTCAAACATCCACGTTACAACTAGAGTGGCGCTCAGTAAGGAGCATACCTCTGCCAAGGCCAACACTTCCTTTAACTGAGTCAAGCCTAATCCAACATCAAACTCAATAGCCATTTATCACCACCCACAACTGCTTGATCATAATTTAAAGACACCGGCTCTCAGATCTGCATCAAATTGTACTCACTAATAGATAACAGCCACCTCAAAACGATGTTTTTGATCCATGCATTATTCCCTGAGAAGTTAATGAAAATCTTGGAAAAAATGCGCTTGCAATCTCGCAATGTTAACGAAAAAAATCCTGGATCCTCCATCCGACGTTCATAATAATCCATTCAGTAGTTTACGTGTAATCCTGCTGACAAACAAACCAGCAAACAAATGACAACCCATATGTTGTTCACCTGATTGTTGCTGTAGATAGCATCAGTGTTTGTTTTTTCCCTCCATGAGGTTATCATAAGGCTTTAAGTTTGAATGGATTGTAGGTTAAGATTGCCAGTTGATTCTTAATCTAACAAAACCTTCAGGGGGTTAAAAAAGGTGTATCTGATGGATTTAGCTGCTTATAGAGGAGGACTTAGAGAAGAAGAGGCAATGCTGCGGGGCCTGAAGCGGACAGAGTAAGATCTCAGTGTTGGGTATCTGCTTTATCTCTGCTTTGCTGGCAGGAAGGAGGTAGGTGTCATATGTGCTGTTATCAGTAGGCCTGCTCGCCGTATCTCTGATATCTTTGTTTTATCGTCAGTATAAGAAATGGCCTGAGGGAGAGAATGGCCATTTCACTGCCTTCGTCTTTTCCTCTCATTCTCTTGTCCTTTCTTCCCTGTCGGTTGTCACACTGAAGAGACCGAAAGAAAAACTCCACTCCACACTGACAGCCCACACAGATTCTTATCTTTTCTCATTTTTTTTCCTGTCCTGTTTAAAGAGCCTTTGTCACAGGTGACCACAGGTGAAGGACATCAGCTTCGCCGCTCCATGTCGCCTCGTTCTTTTTTCTTCTCTGTCTTTTATTAACTGATGAAAGGTGAGGATCGCCTTGCACAGGCTTGGTTGTAGGACAAGACCCCGCAGTGGTTTTAAAAATGTAATTTAAAATCTAATTTTGGGCTGTCAGCTTTGGGAGGATCCAAAATAACGTGAGACTTTATTCACAACAAAAGCGATACAAGGGCATCTCTTTTGGACCGCGTGCCGCTGGGTGCTGAGCGGAGGCCCCCAGAAGAAGCAGCGCATGGGCGGAGGTGAACAGGACTGATTGAAGGTGAATGAATATCTGGCAGGATTTGGATTAACGCAAATACTTCAGCTAAACAAGCCTCTCTCTGTCCTTCTGTTCTGCTGCTTCTCTCTCTTACTGTAGTTTGTGCCTGATGGTCGCCCCCCCTTTCGCCTGTAAAGACACCTCATTGACTTCTGCTTTCATTAACCTCTCAGTGTGCTCCTTTAGAGAGGGGGGGAATGTGGTACAATAATATCCCAGTGACGACACGTTGGGTCAGGACCCCTCTGATCCTGAGAGGGGAGAATATCTCATTAAGAGAGAAAGCCTCTGGGACACTAAAGCAATTTGGCTTGCCCTCTGTTCTCAGGAACCAATTAAAACATTAGCCTAAACTATCGCAGTGCTCACAGATGTTGATACGCGGCCATGACAGTTGTGTGCGCAACACTGAAAAGTCAAAGTTGCAGCAGTGGCTCCCAAGGCTAAAATAGTAATCAGAGAAGCGACAAACAGGCTGCGTAATGTAAATTAAAACAGGCAACGAGACAAAAGGAGAAATGTGCTGCAGTTATAACACATATGAGACATTTGAATGGCTCGTGTGTCCACGTCATGTTCACATTTCCGCACCAGAGTGTCAAAAGTGGAATATGCAGTCATTGGAGCATAAAACCAGTGAATAATCCTCAATTCAGACTCTAAAAGTCGCTCCCTGACATGCTTTCTCCCACTCCATCACTTCTCCATCCCACGATTTGATTCCAGTCTATTAAACTGTGCTTCCAGGCCAGCTGCAAAAGTCTCAACAGCTTCATTCTGTGCTAATGAAGCGCAGCCTGTCCATAACCAAATCTCAGTCTATGAAATTTCTGGATGACGCTGGCCCGTGTGGAGACGGGCCCTCAATCTTCCCCTCAATCTCTAACTCAATTCAGCAATTACATGCAAATAATCAGCAGATTTCCAATCATCTAGACACATTACAAGGGAAAAGAAGAAAGTTCACATCAGGATCACCCGCAGATTAACATCTTGCAAAGGATAAAACAGAATAAAGTCGAACTACTAAATTGATAAAAGCAGACCGGTGTTTTTTTTTCTTTCACTCCAGCCTGGATCTTTATGGATTCTGAAGATTTACTTTGTCCTCTTTCATTTTTCACGTTCAAATTCGATCACTGGACGTGCTTTGTGGCGAAAGAACTATAAAAAATGTGCACAAAAGGGTCCTCTGACATAATCTCCCAGTCACGGCAAAGAACAGTCAAAAGCTCGTCACTCCAAAATCTCTGTAAAAATCTGATTACTCATGAAGTATCCTCGAGGGGTGAATATGCTTCGCCGCCGTGCCGTTCACAAGCTATAATCAGAGGTGAATCTGCGTTTCCCTTGAAAATTATGAAGGAATGCAGAGTCCTTGATTCAACTCGACTACCGAGCCACGAGAACGTTCTCTGCTTGTGTCAAAACAATATTTACAACCACTAAAAAACATCGCTGACAGAGTGCGGCATAGAGAAAACATCCAAGTATCACCTCTGACCGCCGGTTCCCCCCTAGTTGATATGATTGACGGGAGATGAGTGCAGATGTGCTGAGTCCACAGGGCATCTCCCTGAACGATGTCACTGTGAGGTCATGTGATGACAGTCCAGAGTAGTGGGTCGTCACCCTCTGACCCCTGAGCTGAATAAACAGAGGCGATTCAGAATAAATCGCTGCAACTCGCTGGAGTGAATGACAGACAGAAGCTTGGAGTTACTGGGTTATCCCTGCACTCATGACTGGCCATGAGAGCTACAAAATAAGAGCACTTCACTGTTACTGAGCATTAAACACTTCATCAGACACAGCCAAAAGGCCACAGAGTTGAGCTACTTTTGAGTTTTTATCAGCACACTACATTATTTGCAAATAGATGATGCCCCATTATCCATGCAGTTAAAGGCTGATCATCACTCTGGAGGTCAGTGGTCCAATCACCCTTGACCTCATGGGAGAGTGTTAGTTGGATGCAGGCCAGCGCTTAGAGACAGGCTGGCATTTCACCCAAAGCGCCTGACATCACTGCCAAAAGCATGCCGTCGTCCAAGGCCCTTAACAGCTACAGATCAGTGCTCCAGACACAGTGGTTTTTGGCCGACCCAGCGTGCTGTGACCCCTGCAGTGGGTGATACTGACACTGTGTCTGCAAGTGTGTGTTTGTGTGTGTATTTGTCTGGGTTGGTGAAAAAGTAATTTCTCACTGCAAAAGTTTTTCAACCAAAATTCATTTAGAAACAAAAATGTAAGAGGGAGCATCGGATATTTTATAACCGAAGAAAGACGCTGAAAGAGTCATCTTGATACTGCAACTCATCCCTCAGCCCGACCACCGAGCCTTTAAGTGTCCAAACTCTTGTTGGAATACAGGGTTAGGGCAAAGTGTTACATGGCCCTCAAAACAGAGATTTTTCACAGCACTTCAAACCAAGGATTATATGAACTCTGGTCCTTTTCTTTGTAACACGCACAAAACAATCACTACTAGTTTCCTGATGTCTCAGCAGCAAACTGGCTAGCTTGCTAACATATCGCTTAATTGTGCATGATATTTTTACCTAATTCAATGTTGTATTACCACCCTTTGATGGCATATGATGAATTTAACTGTCCAGCAGCAAAGTTGTGGCGCTTGGTATAGCATCTCTAATATCAGAGCAGCTGGCAGGGTTAGAGCGCAGTTGCTAATGTACAGTAGTTCAAAGGTTTCAATGTTTCTCTTTAACATTTTGTTTTATCTCTATTCTTATTGTTTATTAGTCTCTAATCCCCTGATTTTATTGAATCGTACAGTTTTTTTCTCTATGAATCATTAGCTTTGTACAGTACTTATACAAATCTGTTGACACAAAGACCTCCTACAATGGTTAATTAAAGGGGTCTAATTAAAGGCTTCTACAGCCATGCGAGCATCTCTATACTATATTGTACTCAGCACAGCGGTGCTTTGAGCCGAATGTCAATGTCAGCATGCTCACATAACTTAAAGACAATGCTTTCAAACTGATGTTGAGAAGCTTACCACGTTAACCATCTAAATGTTTATATTATATATATAAATTATTAGCACTGAACACAAAGTAAAGCCGTGGCTAATCAAGACATCAATGTCATTTATTTGCCATTTTACAACACAGGGTTGCTCAGTGCAATGTAAGATGGGAATTGTATTAGTTTTGCAGGTATTTCCAGGTAATCATGATCTAGTATTGGACAACTATTTTACAAATTGTAATTTATGATAGGATGGTGACTCTGAATTAAATGTTAAAGGGGATTTCTGGTATTTTAAAACTGGGCCAATACATTTTGGCGTGTCGATGACTAATAGGACCAAGTTTTGGAATTGGTCCAGTAGATTCCCTCAACCAGGCTGCAATGGCTGCAACATAACCCTTGATGACAAATCAAACTGTCAAAGTTAATTCCACTAGAGGTGCTTGTAATTAATTTTTTCAAAATCCGCTTCGTGTAGTGCATCCATAAAGTTTTTCGATGGAGAAGGCAAGAAAAGCGGTGAAGTTTAACTGATAGACACCCTCTAAACTAAATAAATACGACAGAGATTTTCAAAGTACTGGTATGTCCACACACCCTTGGGTGACCTGGTAGTCCTGGACAACCAGAGGAAAGGAGGTAGGTCAGTGGTCCACGATGAATTAACCGTTTAATCATACCACAAAAGAGACAAGAATTAGCTAGCTAGCATGTTTTTTTCTAACCGTGTGTTCAGTGGTTGTCTGGTGCGTGTTTTTCTGGCAGTTGCTTTGTAAAACGAACAGCCAGCAGTGGAGCTGATACAGCAGGTTATGAGCTGTAGTTTCCCTGGTAAACACAGCGACCACTACGGATGTCGCAACTGCAGTGTCTCTAGGGTCATTAGGTAATGTGGACAAGCTTGGTGGTGGATCAGCGGCAGCCCACCCTGCAGACACCTGACAGTCAGTGTGTTTACCCAGGAAACTACAGCTCATAAACTGCCACATCATAACTGCAAGAAAAACACAAACAACCAGAGCTTCTCCTACTCCTGTGAGTTTACAGTTTGAGTCATGAGTGGAGAACGCAACCAACGAAGCCAACCAGTCAGAGGCGGAGAAGGGCGGTCGTGACAGAACTCTGGTGGGATCCATAACAACGCATGATTGTTATATATCAGAACCTTAACCTCAACCACCACTAGAGCCAGTAACTTTGGTTCCCAGTTGAATGATTTCCAGCAGAGATATCAGCTCTCCGTATGAAAGACGATGTTAAAAGCGTGATTGGTTTTAATCAGGAAATCTGTTGTGTAACTGACACAGGCACACGTGACAACACACACATGCAGACAGAAAGAAACCCACGCAAACATACATATTCACAGACCCTAATACACACACACATGCACACACGCACACACAATACGATCCCTCTTGGCAATCTATGACCCAAATCCTCTATGAACCCCTCCCTCTTGGCTCCTCCAATTCTGTTTTCTCCCAGTCTGTCTTTCTGGCAAGGGATTGGGACCTCATACATACACTTTTTTTTCCCCATCAGTTTCAATTTTACATGAACAGAGACACAAGCACACACGCTCCTCAACAAACAATGAACATTTTCTACGGCTCTCCGAGGAGAAATCTGTGCTAAATTTCAAAAAGAAAATGAGATCTGTATTTCTGTCTGGATAAGAGGGGCGTGTGAGTGGAAGAAAAGACAGCAGCATCCTTCCCCGAGGCCTTTACTGATCTTAACAGTATTAGATAAAGACAGTTCGTACCTGACCTCCAGCCAGTCTGTGATGTGAACGCTCTCTCCTCTTTCAGAAACATCTCTACGTTTTGTACCACATCACTGGTCTCACCTCTGAGCCAACGGCTTCCTCCCCATGCGAAAGAAGAACAGGTGTCCAGGAGGGAGAGAGGCTGCTGGGGCTACAGAGGGTTAAATACTGGCTCTGACCCCCACTGATCACCCTGCTGAGTCTATAATGCCACCCATAGACTGAGGGCATGGGGAGACACACATTGCTCTGCCTTGAGAATATAAACTAGGCAAGACTTCTGTAGGTTGCAGGGAAAAACGGAGGGAAAGGATTTCAAAGAGTCTTCTGAGAGTTGCCATATGCTCAATAAGCCCTTTAACGCCTGCACTCTTTACCATAAGCCGTCACTAGGATGATAGTCACAGAACGAACAGACACCTTTATCCTTCAGAACCCTCCTCTTTTTGACTGCTTTGAGTGCCTGCACAGGATATTTTTTTAATGCAATCCTTAAGCATTGGAAAGCAAGATCTGTGGCTTTCTTTCCCTTTAAAATGAAATTGCTTGTTGGTTCAGGCAACTATGTACCAGCAGTGGAAGAGCTACTAAGTCCCTATGGGCAAAAGTACCTTTAAAACAATGTAGAAAATACTCTAAAGTAATAAAAGTAACAAAGGCAAAGGTAGTCAGACTGTACAAAAGTGATCCCTGTGAATATGTATGACATTATTAGATGATGAATGCTGATACGGCTTTTGTAGCTGGTCGAGATGGAGTTAGTTTTGGCTAATTTGTTTATTTCAGGTGTCCATAATCAGCAATTAATGTACTCTGTGTTGTCCATTAACTCCTGATAGTGGACACCTCATAGGGCATTATCCCGCTTATACCATGGTCACTTGCCAAAGAAAAAAATTAGGACCATTATTTATTTATTTTTTTGTTTTTTTTTATGCATTTTGCGATCAAAATCTAAAGTTTTTCACAAGCAATAACTCAGTTTTTCCTGGCAACACCTGAGGGTTTGACTAATAGCTGGAACAATCATGTAATGGCAATGTTGTTCGCAACTCCAGTAAACAGGGTGAATGTTAGATACGACTTGCAACAGGAGATAAACTAGTCTGCTCATAGAACCCTTTGGTTTAGCTATTAGTCAGAAAGCTAACATAATGTTAGCAAGATTCAAGGTCAGTAACATGTGCTTGTCAAACAGTAGCCTAAATTTAATTTGAGCTTAACAACAACACTTGCCAGCCATGTCACTGCCCCCAAATCAATGTCAAGACTTTCACAAACAAACAATCGGCCATGTGCAGCCTGAAGTAGCAAGTTGAACAGTGAATGCAATGTGAACGCTTCTGTTTAGAGGGGCAGTGCACTTCTTGAAGGTTTTGTGTTACAGGTGCCATCCTGTGGTTTTCTGGAGTACTGGAACTGCTTGAGTACTGCCAAAGGTGTCTGTATATCAGGAGTTAAATGACACCCTGCAGCCAATCGGAATCGAGTATTCACCCAGAACATGGTATAAAGTTAGTTAGTATCAGAGTTGGACTCCCTCTGAAGGGTCACAAGATAAATCTCTGGGGCGGTGAGATGATTACGGGGTTAAAGAATTCATATTTGTCTTTTCTCTAATTTTTGAGAAAAAAAAAAATGTATAAACCAAAGAGGCATTTAGATCAAACTTTCTGAGAAGTTAAGAAGGAAACGGGTCCCTTTGGTTGAACTCAGAGACATATGGAAAACGACAAGGAGCTCCAAATACTTTTGGTAAGCAGTTACAAGCAAAACAGCCTGGACACTGGTTTCATCTTTAAAAATGCCTTTTATAAAGTCTTCAAATTTCTTGTAAAACCTAAAAGGGTTTAAGGTATGGCCAGAATTTTGGTTTAAAACAGTCAAAAAGAGCTGTCATATAAATACAGTGAAGTGAAGAGCTACAGTATTTCCCTCCAAAATGTGGTCGAGTAGAACTATGAAGTCACATAAAAGAGAAATACTCGAGAAAATGTACTTCATCGCTGGTTTGTACACACACTACACTGTACTAGGTGTCCCTGTTCCTAATTTCAGTGATTGAGCATCTCACACAGCATATCGCAGTGCCTTCAGCAACGACAGCAAAAAGGTCACACAAACATATCACAGATGGACTAACAACAAAGCTCTAATCAGCTGCTCAGCCTTTCTGGAAATTACACCATTACATGGGCAACTCGCTGATGAAGTAAGGAGACAAGCAGCGAGGAGATAATACACTCTCGCACACTGTTGCGGGGTTACTAATATCCACACTGGACTGGCAGTGATGAATGAGATTCCTGGTCTATATGGAGGAGTATTGAGTGCGAGGTAAGAGAGCAAAGGATGCAGAGAATGGAAGAAGGCAGTTGGGTGATTAACCAAAGGTTGCATGAATGGCCCCTCTGATAGTTATTTCAAATGCGTATTGTTACACTGGCGCTCTGCAGTGTTTCAATGTGGGGTCTTATTATTCTCATGGCAGATATCCAGACACCGGATAGGGAGAGGGAGCGTATTCTTTATGCAGACAATGTTTCACCAGGCAATCTTTTCATGCTTTGCATTACTATTAAGTTTTCTTTGTGGTTTCAACAAAGCCGTTGTTTTATATATCCACTCTGCGGCAATCAATATTTTATCACTCGTCTGATTCACACTCATGAAAATCCGCACAGGCTAGAAACCTGTGCAGACTACTGAGAGTGGAAACACCTTCATTCTGTGGTAAGATTAAGCCCACAAAGTAATATGGTGCAATATCAACGGCTCCAATCGATTCCACAACGAGCCAACTGTGTACATTTACTCCAGTTTGTTATTTAAGCACAATTTTCAGGTTGTACTGTTACTCATTTATATTTCTTAGGCAAATATTGCCATTTTTACTCCACTGCACTTGTCTGACAGCTGCAGTCCCTTTTCAGATTAAGATTTTCTGTAAAGCTCATGAAATACAATATTGTGTTGGCTTATGACCACTTAAACAAAGGAACAGTGACTACACAGCCTCCCGTGGTTGTTTCTGATGTCTCTAAATGAGTTTCTATTCACTTGGTTTTTCAATTTTTGCGTAAATAGTGGAAGCGATGACAACGTTTTTACACCTGATTGAGACGTACATGTTGATGATTCATTCAAAGCAAAGTAACAAATGCAATGAAAACAGACTTAATGACTTAATGGTGTCATACTGTACATGAAGCAACCGAAACATCAGATATGTGTCGAGACTGTAACGGTCCTCAAATTAATATATGAAACAAACTAATGTTAAATGCTGTGAAAACTACATGCGATACACACACCACATTTTCCAGTGTTTGACTGGCATCAAGACGTACATCACTGTCATTGCACCCTCGTCCTCTGCAACTGTTTAATGGGTCCAAACTTGAGTATTTAAGCCACCAGCTCTTTCTCCCAGTGTGCTCATTCATTTATATAAACAGAAGTGTATCACAGACATTCATTCTTTTGTTGTTTTCTTCTGATTTTGCAAATGTTTTAGAAAATCGGGTAAAATTTGCATTATTTTTGGATGGACAGCCAACTTGTGAGTTGTTTGCAGTTGCACCAGAGAGAGATTTTCCATTCTGAACTTCTTTAAGGTTTTAGCTTGAATGTCTCTAACACAGATTTATGGAGCAGGACTTTGTTTTTGTCTTCTTTCGTGCACCATTATTTACCTTCTGACCCCTCAGATCTGATATAGTAATACTTCTTTTTAACAAATATTTTTATTGGTATTTTGGTTTAAACAACAGAGATCATGACGAAAAGGACAATAAAACATTATACATTTAAGAATATAAGTATTAGTCATGTACTGTATAAGAGCTGAAGATTTGTTTAGTTACTCGGTGCAGGACCCAGAGGATTTTTTTTCCATAAATAGTCCCCCTCAGGTTTTCCTTTGATAGCACAAAACAATGTGCCTTTATCCACATTACATTTTACACAGTAGTCTGGGACATTGGGGTTGAAGGCGGAGTAATATAGGTTCGCATAATCGACTTGTACTGTATAATTTCAATCTTGTATTGATTGTCTGAACCTGAGCTTTATAGCAAATTTCCTCCCATTGTTCGACCGGTAATCTCTGTGTTCAAATCATTACTCCAAGCTCGACTTTTGCCTTTCGAGGATTCTTCACACATCCTAACAAATGTATCAGAGATAGCTGACCTCGGCCTTTGGAGTATTTTATCATTATCTCTTCCAGAGTAGAGAGAGGTGGCATTTGGGGTGAGCTATTTTGGGTCTTGTATATACTGAAGCTCTTTATCTGCAAGTACTTAAAGAAATGCTTGTAAAGGGATGTCAGTTTAAAAATCAGAAACACCTCTTCATCATTATATAAATCCATAATTCTACCAATAGTCTTTGCTGCCAACGTTTTGAACCCTACTCCCTGGTATAAAACTTCTATTTCAATAATACTTCATATATGATAATAAATCAATGATTGAGGACATTTTTCTGCAGAATAAGAACTTTGGTTTTGATACTTCAAGCTCATTTTCTGATTTAGTACCGCTTTACTTGCTACAAGAATTTAACTTGTAATGGAATATGTTTACATTGTTGTTCAGAGCAGAGAGGAGAGGAGCATAAAGAAGTGAGCGGACACCTAACCTCCTCCAAGTCCTTACTTAACATTACACCTTCAGATTACATGTATCATCTGTGAACCACCACACAAACCTCTCATGATCACACATAGAGGGCTGTAATCACAGATTCTCTCCATTATTGATAAAACTGTGAACTTTTTTTCTGTTTAGTTTGCTTGCTTTGTCCAAAAAACCCAAAAATATTCTATATGCAATCATATAAAATAGGCAGAGAAGAGGCACACTTCACACTGAAGACACTTCAAACAGGGAACATTTTTGCTATATAAAGGACTTAAATGATTATCAGATGATCCAAATTGTTTTACAACAACGCACCTGGGGTTTTTTGGGTTGTTTTTTTTTGCAGCACTGGGAGCAAAATAAATCAAATACTTTCCAAATACCTTCACCAAGTGAGCAATACATAGTACAGTAGGATGGTAAGTGAAAGAAATTTGTCTTTAAAGGCAGTGTGTGACAAAGAAGACAGAACGTACCGTGTGAAGTGCCGCATATTTCAGACTTGGCACACTTCCGACTGTTTAAAGTAAAGCTCTTCTCAATTTGACCTCATGGCTATTCTAAGGATGTGAGAGCACCTTCTCAGATCTATAAATGGGTGTCTCATAATGAGTATGATGACACCAAGCAGAAATACTCCTCTGTTTCATCAGGGAACTCACACAATCTGATGTATTCTATTCTTCTGTGGCTGATCCACTATAGGAATGTCCTTTGTTCAAAAGGACTGTTAAATCAACTTTGGAAAAAACTCGCAAATTGACGTGGGAAAGTCAGCCTTTGAGCCGTCCGCGGCAAAGAAATAGATTTCTAAAGCAGTGTTACTCTGATATGTATCCTCTTTCAGATTTGGAGGCTGTTTCATCATGTTTGGCCTTGTGACTGCAGAGAGCTGGTCTGTTTTACTGAATGCCACCCAGCCTGACCTCTAACCTCACTGAAGAGCCAAGGCCTCTTTTGGAGAAAAGAAGCTTGCTGTTTAAATCTGCTGTGAGGAGTTGACATCTCTGCTGCAGGTATGACTGTACTTTGTACTACTGTCAGGTTATACAACCATGTAAAAATACTCAACCTCACGCAAAGGTACTGCCTTCAAAATCTTAATAAGTAAAAGTGCAGTAAAATGTACTTAAAGCAACATTATGTAACTCGTTTACATTAAAATATCAGCTTCAGAATTACGTTGATGGTACAGTGTCTTGTAATTGGATGAATGATGTCTCTGTCTCAGCCACTCCGCCCCCATCACCTGGTTCTGCACTATGTAACTTCAGTGAGAGGGAAGGATCACAGTGTTACATACATGTTTACTTCAACATACAAGTTTTCAACCAATAACATTGTTATGATGTAATGAGTTTTGTTTGTAGTTAGCACCTACATTACATCTGACAAACTGTTACAGACATGGGATTTGTATTTACCACAGTGGTGTTGCACGCAGAAACTGTGGGGGCTGCTGCTTTAACATATCAAAGGTAAAAAAAAATATTCGGAATCAGAATTGCTTGCATTATAGCTGCTCCCATTCAAAGTCCAGAAATATGCAGAAAAAAAATAAAAATAATAATAATAATAATAATAGTAATAAATATATATATATATATATTACATACATATATATATATATATATATATATATATATATATACAATATATATACATATGTATGTATATATATATATATATATATATATATATATGTAATGCAGGATGTAGTCCCTGTTAGTATTTTATCATTATATATCACTTTAGTATTACCAAAGTTCCTTTTGGCTTAGTCCAGAGTGCCGTGACGAGATGCCATCAGCTCATCCCACCAGAGCACTTGAACAAATGCAAGTTTGACGTTAATGTTTGAATAACCTCACCTTGCTTGTTAATCCTGTGCATTAGTCTGATATCCGCCCCCTCCATGTCTATTAGAATTCCACCAGCCGCACTGAGTCGGTTGAAACCACCATGAATCTCAACTATGCAACAACACAATTGGCTGAAATGTTTCCTGCCTCGGCTGTGATAATGCAAACGATTGGCTTCTGGGGTAAAAGGGGCGGATACACTCTCTCACACATCCGACATCTTTAGCGTTGGACTTTTCTGTTCAAAATTCTTTACGCAGTTTGTCTCCTCTCTTTAATGTCTCTGGTATAACAACACATTTATTAACATGTAAACATCTTTTTAATGTTGTTGCTTAACTACTTTATACTGCTCAGTGGTTTAATCTACAACAATGCATCATATTTCTTAAAGTTATGAAATATGTGTGTATGTCTTTAAGTACTGTGCTGAAACTAACAATAATAATAATAATAATAATAATAACAATAATAATTATTTTCTTTAATTAATTCCCGTAAAACATAAGACAAAGCATTGGATGTCCAACTTTAAAAGTATTATATGCCTCCTGAAAACAACTACTGTGTGTCTTAAAATGATCAACAATAGGCCTGAGGAGAAGAGAAGAGTTAGTGTTCAATTCAGACCCTTCAAGGATCCTGTGCTGATTAACAAATGTATGAGCAACAGTTATTGATAGATTTGGCTTTGGTGAATGAGCATCAGAGAGTGTTTTATTTTCATTACTGCCGTTTGTGCATGGAGGGAGGGTACGATGATTAATATTGCCTCTGCATGAGCCTGAGTGATGGAGCTTGGGAAACAGAGAGACAAGGACAGGACATGAATGCTCCACTGCACGTCGGCCCTGGTTAACCCTACAGCCACACAGGTTGTGACGGAGAGGGAATATAAATGGGCTAATAGGCCCCTCCAATGCATTGTTGTCCAAGTTTTCCTCTTCCTCTGTCAGATACTGTATGTTGATCAGGACTAACTGTTTTTGACTTACTGTTATTGGCGGTTGATGGTCCATTTACAGGTAAAGTACAATCCACAGTTACAAAGCACATTAAAAACTGAATGCACTGGCATTGATAAAGAAGAGATTAAAGAGAGGCCGATGGGATATTTTTTTTTTTTTTTTTTTTTACACATTTTAGGATAGACAATGACTCTGCAGGACCTGCTTTTGCTTCCTCTTCTGTAACCAAAAAATCACCTTATCGCTGCCACCCACTGTTACACCATCACTTCAGTAAATCGCTACACTAATAATACTAATAATGAAAGAAGTGACTAATGTTAGAATGTGAGAATGCTTGTTTTTGAGATGCTTGGATTGTTATTTGGGGTCTGACAACATGATGAGAATTAAAGAGCCACATCCTTTTAGTTCAGCCAGAAACAACCGCTGTATCTCTGTCGCCAAAGCCACCAGACTCCATTTACAAAAAACAGTAATTTTATCATCAAAAGACACCTCGTCCAATTTCAAGAAGGAGGACTGAAGTCAGAGGAGTAGCGGAGAAAAACAGGCTGTAGAGTCAGAAAGTTTTCACATGTAATGTTTTCACTGGACTTTGCAGCTGCCAGTCATGAGGTCCTCATTAGTCACTTGGACACCAGAGCATGACAGGGGCAAGGTGGAAAAAATACTGAAGTTACTTTGTAACTATTTTTTGATGCTAATGCTTGTGAATGAGCTACAAGCAGAAAAAGTGGCATCAGTAGGGCTAGACAGTATTTTTAATAACAAATTGGAGTGTTGGAGATTTTGCATTTTCAAACTGAAGTTTTTTCCACTCCATCTTCCAGCTTGCTGCAAACTGTCAACCAATCTATACAAAACATGTCCAGTTACCTTCATCACTAAGGGTTAAATCACTCCCATGTGTGAACAGTCATCTGCACGGATATCTGATGTCGAATCTTTTTCATCTACAAGCATCATAAAAGAAAACATAAGGGAATGGTGACCATTGCGGATTGGCAGCAACAATGTTTTGCATTATGTCTCCATATAGATTTTTTTTTATGAATATTTTTATGTTTTCTACAATAGATTGGTGCTTTATTGAACAATGGTAGGCAAGTAAACATATATAACAATACATATAAAGGTTTGAAGGTTCATAAAATTGAAGAGTGATTAGCAAAATGTTACATTTGTTAGGGAAGTTCACATAAAAAAAATCAAGGTGTCATTATTATTTGGTAGACCACTTCAGCAGTGTGTTTGTTGTGTGTGTTTTCATGTTCATTTCAAGCATTTGTGGCTCTAGGAATTTTATAATGTGTTGTATTTATGCCCCTTCCTCTAGACATTTTTTTGCCACTTGGGATCAACATATCATCACCTTTTAAGTTGATGCAGCAACAAATTACTTATACATCCATCAGTTACAGATCAAAATCATCTTTCGTTATGAGTCATGTTTCTGCCCACTCTGAATGTCAGTCCATATTCATTGACTTTTAGCTCTGTTATTGGTCTCTACCAACTCTTCAGGGAAATATCTGGCTCTACTCTTTTTTCACCAGCTAGTCATTTATTCAAAACTTTATTTAAAAACTCAGGGAACCAATTCAGGGTCAGTCCCCCATTTTCAGTGATGCAATGCGTGAACAAACACATCGAACAAACAATCAAAAGCAAGAAATACAGACATATAGTACGAAACAAACAAACTCTATTGGATAAAACATTTACAGGCTGATAATGGAAAATTGTAAAGAAAAATAAGGCAGCCAAGTGACATATGAGAATTCAGTTGTAGGTCACATTGCAAGAGATTCCAAGAGACACTTACACTAAAAGTAGACTTCCCAAGATCAGTCCTGGCACCTGAGGAACCAACCAGTCACTGAAGTGAGTTAAAAGTGGACCATGGTTCCAATGCAAATTGGACTAGCAATGCAGTAGTTAATTGCTAACTTGTCTGTCTGTTGGTGCTGAGCAGGTAGTGTAAAGTTGGTTTGAAGAGTCTTTTTCCCCAAAAACAGAAGCCCACTGTGACTGATAACAATACTATGAGAGTAGTGAGAGTGAACCAAAACAGAAAGTTGTGGCCAGATGAGCAATGAGCTGACAAGCTTGGCTGATAATTCTCTATAAATTCATGTGTGAGTGACGTTTTCTACATATCACATTGTCGTTTAATACATTGTTGTTATAAAACCATTGATTATAAATCCACTGTAGGTTCCTGGCAAAGACAGAGTATCCAGAACTATTGACGTCAACAACATGGAAATAGAAACTAGAGGAGGGAAGTTGAAATATCCTTCAGCAGAAGATGAAGTGTATAAAGGTCTGCTTATATCACCTGCCTCTGCACATGTATGCCTACATCATCCAGCGCTTACACGTCTTTCTTTCTCTGAATCCTTTCTTCTTTAGTCGACATTCCTCCCTCAGTGTCTCTCCATCGCTCGCGTTGCAGTCGTTTGTTTCTGGCTGTCTTTGATCGTGAGCTGAGGAGGACAGTAATCTACTGGAAGCCAAGTGTTTATATCTAGGACAGCTGAGAATTAGGTCACACGTGATTTCTGCTGCCCTAGGCCCACATGGGCGCTACCTCAAAGTTTCCTCATGGTTGTCTCTCTCTACTGTGCCCAAGTTTGTCAACAATGACTCGGCAGAATGGATGCAAATGTCCGGCCAAGTGTCAAGGTGAGACCACGATAAAAGACAGATGTCCTGCATAATACTCTGTACTTTCGCGCTATTTAAATCAATAGCTCGGCAGCAGGCCAACTTCAAAGAAGATTACAGTGATAAACAGAGTAACTACAGCCTCAAATTATTCAGGAGCCTTCTCTCCAGCATATTCAAAAAATGCAACGGAGGAAAGAGCGAGCAACAACTGTGGGAGGCTAATTAGTGTGTGACACTGGGGGTCAGGGGACACAGGGACGCTGACTGACCAGTGTGGCATGGACAGCGACATGCATGACCACGGTTCTGGCAGTCATAGCTTGCCAGTCAGGAGAAGCTACAGTTGGACTCTCCATTACTCCACCAGAAAGACAGGGAGTCTGTCGGAGCTTTGACCGTCTCTAGAGTTACATCGAAGGCCCTTTTAGTGAGTCACTGCGTGGGTACCAGCGTTGTAGCTCAGGTAATGGCTTTATTATACGAGAGAGTCTCAGGAGTGTCAGTACATAGCCATGCTCTTTACCACAGCTAGTGTTTGTCAGCCCTTAATATCTTGTTAAGCTCTGAATACAGCACAGTTATCAGCAGGCCTGTGTGCTGTGTTTACAGCAGCTGCAGCGGAATACATTCCCCTTCATGTGTGATGTCATCTCTCTGCTGGCACTTGTGAAGGCTAACAATAACATGAGCTACCTACTGTATGAGAGGCACAAAGGCCCTGTTTACATTAATATGCTGTTTGGGTGATCATTTCTCAAATGGGCAGCTTTAAGTACCTCAGGTCACGCCTTGGCATTGGAACGCATCTCCATATGTGTCTTGAGTGACCAATTTGGATCTCACTTATGCACTCTACATGCATACCTTGGTGCGCAGGCTAAATTTAAATCAGACAGTGTGTTTTCGTGTGTAGTCCATCCACATGAATCCACTGCCCCATTGTTATTCTATTCTCGTTATTTGCATTTTAATTTAACAGCGTTGGCACACAAATAAGTACAGTATGTGCTCCCGCCTATACAGAGGACATCAGTTGAGTAGGCGGTCCTTTAATGTGGCTCAGGACAAGTTTACGTACACACCGCTAAGAATGTGGCCATTTGCTGCGCAGACCACCTCCAGGTGCATCCTCAGTGGGTCTTGTGTGCATTCACACTTGAACTTACATCTGTCCACATGCGATCTGATCACCCAAGAGGCATGTTAATGCCAGGTGTAAACATCAGCCATTGTTGATGGCTGTTTGGCCCTGCATATACACCGTTACCACAGCTGGGGGTCAATGTACAAGACAGACCTTGCATTCTTGCCCATTACAGAGAAAGATGGTAGATATTGTACCAGCTAAACATCAGCATGTTAGCACTGTCACTGTAGCGTCATGTGTTATTAAAGATCCCACTGCTTTTCTTGCTAAGACCAAGCCTACTCTGCCTCTGATCAGTTGCCTTCGTTGGTTGAATTGGTGGAGATTAGTTCGGGTTAGGGTTAGAATATTAAGGTAAGCTAAATGGAGTCTGACTCAAACTTCACGGTGTCGAATAAACTAAAGGATCCGGGGGGTCAAGATAAAGTGACAAAAGCCTTGTTTACACCAAAGTATAGTACTTTCAATGTAGTACCCTTGCAACCCGTACACAGCCCATAAGTACTAAACGTAAACAAGTTTAAGCTTAAACAGTAAACAAGCTTTGCTTAAGAAAAGTCTGCAGGCATCAAGACAATGATTGTTCGTTGGCATCGACTGATCAGTGGTCTGCAGTGTTTTAACACCTCTTACACCAAGTATCAGATCAGTGTGCTGGGTACCTTCACAGAAAGGTAACATAGATCAGTTCTCCTGGTACCATCAAACGCAAAAAAAATTGTTCTAATGAGGTACGAACCGAACTGAACAGCACTGCTTGATGTAGCAGAAGTGGCTTCCAGGTTGACCTTCCAGTTCACTATGCAATTTCTTCACAATACCTAAATGCATCACAACCTTCTTATCTGCACACTGGCATGCAATTGCATTGAGCTCTGCTTAGGATGTTTGGGAAGAAGATGTCAGTGATTGCAAGTGACAAAAAGTTTTGTTTACAAAAGTCTTGTTTATAGCATTGAAAGCTACTGAAATAGACCTTGGTGCAACGATACCATTGGTGTGAATACAAACATCATTACTGTTTTAAAACATTTTATTCACACTATGAAACACAGTTGTTTTGACGGATAATCCAGTGAAGGACTTTCTACTTTAACGTACATGTGCATATTATAAATGGGTTGTTATGAAAGGAAAATTAGCCACGACGCCAGGGATGGTGGAAAGAAAAGTATCAAACTGTGCATCTTTCACAAAGGTTTCTTCAGTGTACATTTTTTTTATATTTTATCCTTCAAAGTGCAGACTGCTGGGTATGACCATACACACTCCACATGCCCTTCAAGTGGGCCATTTTGATAGTTTCCCCGCTCTAGTGGCAGACAATTTGCCTTTTTAAAGTAACCAGAAAACACTTCAAAATATTCAAATAAACACATGGCTGAGTCTCATCAAAGACCACACTGAAGCAGAAAAGGGTTGCCATTACCCTCTCTACGTGTTTTGTCACATTTATATAATAAAATAGTGCTTTGAAATCTGCCCGCAGACACAAAGCAGCAGGATGCCTACTTGGCTTCTTTGAAAAGGTAATACCGCTGCTGATCGGTAATGTGCAGAGACGTAGGGAGGCTAAGAAGGAGTGAAATTTGGAACTTTTGTAAAGCAAAGTTAAAGAGTCATAATAAAATGTTTCTGTCCGTACAGTTACACATAATGCTGCTCTTCCTTCACTTCATCAGGCAGACCTCTGATAACAGATAGCAGCACGCTGGCCTGGCAGACTGAACAGTGATGTCAGAGAGGATCAAGGCACGTGTGCTCCCGCAGATGTGCCGGTAATTATGGGGGAATGAATAGTGATGTTTTAAGAGGAGATCAGGGGCAATTACAGTGATTTAAGGCAATAGAGCCAGGCCCTGAACACACACCTTCTAATTACCAGGCAAGATCTCAGATCTCACTATGAGTACGACAGGCTTGGCATGTTTGCACAATCAAACAAAGGCTTCTGTATGATGTTTATCTTTCAATATTTAAAGCTCTTGATTCTGCTCGTGCTTGATCGCGCGTTCGCTCGGTGATGTGTTTGCTTGTGCTGCCGCTGCTGTCGCTGTTAATGACTTTGAAGGAGCCTGGTGATATATTTAGCCGCTAATCAGACAAAATTAATCTAAAGTCGTTTGGAAGTTTTGTTGCGTTCCAATAGCTTGTGGGAATGCGTTAGATGGGAGTGTGTGTGAGGGGAGTATCCACAAGAGGCCGAAACAGGGATATAATTTCATTTGATTGCCACACTCATCAAGTCCAAATGAAGATTAATGAACACATGATGGAGGATTGAAAATAATAATATTCCCGTTGTCTTTAGGCCTCTAATTTGTTTGAGAACATGCTGTCACGCTACACAGGGCTTATTGGCATTTGCTAATGGACTGCTCATTGTAATGGAGACGAGGAGGGGGGCATCTGTGTACAAGAGTAAGGCCACGAGCTATAAAAAGAGCAAGAGTAGCAAGGGGTGTGCTAACGTATGTGTTTTATAAGTGCTACTTGAGGTGACTGTGATGAAGAGAGACCTAAACACAAGAGTGTGTGAGCAGGAAGGACTGAGTGTATGAGGAAGGGGGTGGCCAATTCCCTAAATAACGTGTTCATTGATCGCAGCAAGTAGATGCAGTATTGATAGTGCTGTTCGCCCAAAGGACCCAAATCCACTAATAATTAATTGCGATAGAATAAGAAGGCAGGGCGTCTATACTGCATTGCAGCTCTACACAGCACATCGGAGACACAGTATAGGCGTTCAACCCTCCTTCTCCTATATCATACTAACAGTTATTGTATTTTGAGAGTGATGCTGCTGTTTTTGATCCACAGAGTAGAAACTTAAAAACTTAAATAAAAAAAATGAATAAATAAAACTTAACCATTGGAAAAATTATATATGTCTATACTTGGTTATGGTTAAAGAAATATTGTGGCCAGTTTATGTTGAAATAGTCCAGACATTGTTAAAAATTGTTATTATTATTATTTTATTAAGTGTTGCAGCACACAACACGTGAGAAAAAAACAACAGTAACAACACTTTGTGGAGAAGCAGACATTAAGTGAGAATAACACATGACAAATGTAAAAACACAAACACGCAAAGACTCATGACATGATGGGATTATGGGGGGTTGAAGGTCTGTGTTTGTGCGTGTGTGTGTGTGTATTGGGGAGCATAAAAGAGGGAAAGTATTGGAAATAGATTGGACCTATTAACCTTTCATTTCAATGACATGAAATAATAGGTTAAATCTGAAGTCAACAAATAATAAAATAAATAAAATACGGGAAAAATGAATGGGGTGATTATTATTAAACATTATTAACACACATATCCTAATTTTATTTTGTTTGTGCTCAGGATATAAACAACTGTTGGCCACCTTCCAAGAACGTACCAGTTTCCACTGTTGGCCCAGGTGATAACAGGCAAAGCAAGTGGCACACTGAGAGTAGAAAATGGTCTCTTCTGCATCAAAGCTGTGTCAGAAGTCATTACAGGACAGAATTAACATTTAGTGAGCCTTTAATTGCATTTTTTTTTACTGATGTGTTTCCCTCACATTTGCTAAACTCATCTACTCTACACGTAGCTTGTTTATGCTGATGGATAGAGAAGAGTTAACTGCATCTAAGCCTTCTGAGTCCATCCAGTAGTGAAATGTAACTTAGCACATTTACTCAAGTATTGTCCTTCAGTAATACACCATATTTCAGAGGGAAATATCGTAACATAGTGTTTTTACAGTATGGTATTAACACTTTCATTTAAAGGGTTTTGAATACATTTTCACCTACAGTCTTGATTGAATACCCCTTTTTTTCATAGCCACAGCATATAACGGTGGCAGCAATGGAGTTGCCCTCACAATGTGAGTAAACTGCTTTAATTTAGTGACATACGAGCATCGTTTCTAGGAAAAACTGTATTCCAACAGAAACACAACTTTAATAGCTGAAAAAAGTCCCACTGTATGAAAAACCCATAAAAATCTTTATGTTACACTTGGCCTTAGATTCTCTGCTATATTTATACTATGGAGATTCAGCTTCCGTAGACTCAAGCCTCCAGACGTGTACCACAGCGGAGCGTACAGCTCGCTTGTTCTCCACCCACACAGAGTGATAGGTTATCTATACTGTAGATAGAGAGCACACTGGAATAGAATATTCACTCCAGCGTGATATACACTGACTTTCCTTTGTGTGTGTGTGTGTGTGTGTGTGTGTGTGTGTGTGTGTGTGTGTGTGTGTGTGTGTGTGTAGACGCAGCACACAAAGATTGATTAATCAGTCAAGGCTGCTAGAGCAAATCACTCCCAATGCTCTCTCTACAATGCATGTTCAATCATTAGATGGGAATCTCCAGCATTAACTAAAACAGTCCCTCATTAACACAAAGTTGTGCCACATGTTACAGAACTGACCTGAGACCCTGAAGCCCTGCTCAGGATTATTCCCATTGATAAAGTTCTGTATGATGGGCCACAATCATCGTCTGCCTCCTCTTATCTAAGAGCAAGCAGCGTTCAGTGTTTGTAAGCAGCACAGTTCTGTAACGCCATGCTTGTGCACGTGAGTTATTAATAACAATGTTCACTCTGGCCGGCTGACACTGCATTGTCTTACTCCAAGCTGCGTTGTCCAGTTCACGGTACGGGTAGTACCGAGATGCCTGAGCTTTATGAGTTGTGTCGCAGTCAGGGCCAGGAAGTCACGTCCACCGCGCAGCTCATATGAAATGTGTGATTGGAAAGGAAGGCGACGACGTCCCTATCACTTCCCGAGTCATCAAGCATCCACCTAACTACCTTCCGTCCGTCCCTCATCTCATCTCTCCTTTCACTCCCGCTGTGTGTTTCAAACTTTAAGCCTAACTCAGATGCTATTTTATTAACTTTTCATCATAATTCATGACAAGTTGGGAAATGCAAGGACAGAAGGTGGTGTGCGTAGCTTATCTGTTCTGAGCTGAGTACTGTACAGTGGAGTGTCTAGCAGTTATTTTCATCCTTTCCCAGCCAAAGGTTTGCACAGGTGGGCTTACGCATAAGCACAATCGCATTTATGCACAAGCAGCAAGAATTCTGTTGCTGTCTTACTCATCCCTGGGGGATAATGTGTGGGTGGGCCCTCTGGGCAATTTCTGATCCCTCACACCACCGGAGACAGAACGAGAAGGTGAGAGAAGGAGGAACAAGAAAAAAGACAGTGAGAAAGGTGTTGTGTATGTGTGTGTGTGTAAGAGAGAAAAAGGTTGTGTGAGGGATGTGAGAAAAAATGTCAGCTGCTAACATCTTGCATGACCTTTGGAAATTTAGCTCTGTTATAAGGTAGACTCGTTGCCAACAGAGCAGAGTAACATTAATTAAACCGTGTAGATGTCTGTCTTTGAGTGGAGGATTCTGGAGGAGATGGAAAGAAGGATTTCTAAGGAGACAGAGATGATGTCAGTACAAAAGGCATCATGTGTAGCCATGAATTTACAACAGGATTACAGAAAATTAGATTTGTGTCAAATGATGCGAGGACACAGCTGAGACAAAAAAACATCACAATAATAGTTTAAAGTGTAAGAATGAATCTCTTTCATTTCCATTTGACACTTGGATTGACCCGATCTCTAATCTTATTTGCCAGGATGCTGATTCACACACAGACGTGCCTAGCAAAGCAAAACAATAGCTCCTTATTGTAGTTGTTGTGGTTCAATCGGCCAATTCACATGAAACACATCTAATTAAGAGTTAAAAGCTCGGGCCGCTGGGCCGCCACTGCTCAACAAAGCAGCAAACATTGCCGAGAATAGACGGTCCACGCTGTGAAGTCATTTTTAAGCCATTTTACGATGTTCACATCCTGACCCATGAGTGCTCAGTTGTCAATTACTACATTATTATAGTAGTACTCAGTCATCAGGGCTTGGACCTTCGAACTCTGCCTTCATTTTGATCTCAAGTACACAGTTTTGTGACACACAGACAGAAAAAACTGCTTCAATGATGGTTCCCAACACAAAAGGTGTATATAAGACCATGAATGTGGGCCGGGGGCCTAAAGTGAGGGGGTGGGGGGTCGGCCTTCGTTTTTACCAGCACGACAGCATTGGCTTGTAACGCTTTCAGTTTGTGAATCTGTGTGTGTGTGTGTGCCATCAAGGCAAAGTGTGTTCTTGGTGACACCTATCGCAGGAACTAACACAGAAGCAGTTTTGAGTGCTTTGCCAGGTGTTTATCTGTTTGTCTGTGGACAGATTTTTGTCAGCTGATAGTGTCACAATTGTACAAGACACAGTCACAAAACTTTACTGGTACTGTATGTAGTTGAGTCCAAGCAAGGGGGCCAGAACTAGGGGGGTAGCAAGTAGGAAAGGGGCCACTGGTCCACCACTTTACGGCCCTGTTCCACATTTGTTTTAAGATTGTGGATTGCTGTAACCCAGTTCCAATCACTCCTGTCCACTCCAGTGCAGTGGTAATGTTGTTACGTTGTCTGTCTGTGGACAGATTTTGTCAAGCGCAATAGTGTCACAACCATGCGAGATACAGTCACAAAACGTATTGGTATGTACAGTAGATGTAGATGAGCATGAGCATGTATTTGAAGATGAGCACGGTCCAAGCAAGGTTATTTTCCATAGTATTGCCAAAGGTCCCTTCCAAGAACTTCAAAGCTCCTGAACCCACACAGCACCTCCTTTATATGTTCAGTGTCTAAAGAAACAGAAAACAAGACATTTTGGTTTAACAAGCAGCCCACCTACAGCTGAGGGATATTAACTGACCATCTACAGCTAGCTCCAGTGACAGCCCACAGCATCCCTTAAGACCTGTCCTTTTATTGAAGCTGCAGGGTTCACACACCCTCAAACTCAGAGCAAAAGTTTGACTTGCGTGCTGGAACTGGATATCAGACTGGAAAATTATTTTAATTGTGTAGTCTCCTCTTATATAGCTTTAATGGGCCTTTGCCTCTACTCTCCATTACTTTATTCCTCTCTATTCTTACTTGTGACACTTATCTGATTTTACTTCTCAACTGGCTTTAACATTTCTTAGTCTCTCTATTGTCTTCACATATTGCTCCTCTGTCTCCGCCTGTCTACAATATCTGTACTCAACGTGCATATCGTCACTTCCTCAGCATGAGCCGCCTTGTTTTTGAGCCCGAAGTAGAAATCTCTGCATGGCCTGATTTATAGTTAAAGGTTCTTTCATCTATCAGGAGCAAAAATGAGTCAGACGTGAAAATGTGCGATGAGCCGCTGTCAGTGAACCAATTCACATTCCTAACCATGAGCTACTGCTTCATACCATCCCGTCTAATGTTTCTGTAGACGCTCACGCCTCTGGACTGGTGATGTGTGATCAACCTGAGGACATAACAACAGCATATATCAAACCTACTAGCTTTGTCAGTAACAAGATATTGATTTGGATCTTTGCCCAATAGAATGATGATATGTGTCTGCTTAGTTTGGCCAACTGACAAGAGGGAGTTTTTTTCCTGATTCTCCTCTCGCACTCTCTCTTTAGTCCCATCTATGCCAGACATCCCGTCTGTCATCTCTCATCCATTTCAGAGCGTCTCTTCCGGTGTGAAGGGAGACCCAGGAGAGTGGCAGGGGCATCTGAGACATGGCATGAAGATAGGGGTTATAGTGCTCAACAGACACTGTCTGTCTCTAAACCCCTCGGCCAGATGGCCACTGTCTGCCAGGGACGTGGCCAATCCCCCAGACTCACACATGCAAAATAACACACATGAACATACATTAAATAAATATGTTGCTATAATATAATCATACTGTATTAAATATGTGAATTAATATATGCAGCGAAAAAGTATTCACAAAGAGGTAAGGTACACATACAGTACTGTATTTTTTTTTTTCATTTGTTGATTGCTTGCATGCCAGCCAAAGTTAATGATGAAAGTTACTCCATAATAAGACATAATAATGTTTAAGCCATATTTGTTTTCTGTGGCACATATGCGGTTTTGTTGTCCGTCCCATCGTTGGCAAACACTGCCTGTAACATGGCAGCCGTGCAGCACAAGGCCAGGCGACTGAGAAACTGAGTCTGTGTTTGATGATATCTGCCCAAGACCCACTTCTTTTCCAGGGGGACGTCTAACCTTCTGTAAGCCCCCCAGATCCACACACAGATGGACTCATCTTTCCTCCACCTCCCTCACTCGCTATTCTCCCAGGCAGAGCCATTCATCCCGCCACAGGGAACATATGTGCTGCTTCTAGGAGGGAGTGCAAAAGGGCCAACTCTGAGATCTAGCATATTTATTGTTCTGTTGGACCTTCTGTGTTGATGGACAGGCTTGTGCTGCAACCTCTTCTGTTGTGCCATCCTTACTTTACTTTGAAGGGTAACTCCACCAATTTCACACATTAAAGTGTGTTTACAGGTCTTGAGGAGTACTACTTCATATGTGGGAGAAAAAAAGAAGCATAACGTGGCTCCAGAGGAAGCTCCATGTGATCTGATAAATTGCCTACAGTGATGTCTATAAGTTGCAACATGGGTAATGTAGGCGCCAGGTTTTGGAAATGAAGAAGAATGTGTGCAATAAATGAGGTGATATATCTGGTTCTGCTGTATACATTGATAATCTGTTTTCTAGATTTCCCATAATGAGTCCACCAGTGTTGAAGGAGTGAGATGCTCGACCAGTGGACTGGTTTTTTTCAAGTGACATCACTGGAGGCAATTTACCAGATCAGGTTGCTTCCTCAGGAGCCACACATATGCAGTAGTGCTCCCCAAGACCTGTAAACACACTCTAATGTGTACAATTGGTGGAGTTACTCTTTAAAATAAAGTTGAAATACTGTAGTCTTTTAGCCCAAACTGAAAAATTAGTACAGCATGAGGAAAGGCCATGAAGGGTGAAGGTACTGTCTGTCAGAAAGTGAGGCAACATTGTTCACTCCAGGTGATCATCATGCAGGTTGTTGCCTGTTTCAGGTTGCGGGTGAAAGCCAATTACCTCATCTGATATTCCTTTCACTTTCACAATGGCTGAGGATGATTAAATGCAGTTCTCATCTGGGTAGTTGGCTATTAAATGTGCCCACCTCTGCCACTCTGTAATCAGCTCTTCATTTATTTTTTCTAAAGAAGAATATAGAACTGAAAGTGTAAGATTACTGTCAGGTACTTGCAGAGGCAATAATGAAGTCAAACTGGGATTGACTTTGAGGGTATTACAGTTGTTATTGTGCCTGATCTTTCTTTTGGAAAATGTCTTGATCCTGCTGAAATAGATAGTAGACGCAGCTTTTATTAGCGTCAATAAACTCCAATGAGCTTGTTTTTTCTTCACCTTAGCAGTAGCAGTAACTTTATATTTAATCTGCAGTTTGGATAACAAGTTAGTGCTGATCATATCACCATACTAATTCTATGGTCAATTATTATGTTCAGGTGGAAAAAAAGGATCAAGAAAATCAACCGATAACAGGATGTCAGTCAGTGCAATGTCCATCAGTCGAGAAGTGATGATGACCTTCCAGACCAGACTGAGCTGCTGTGTTCTTTCTGACACTTGTACCTGGGGTTCATGACAGGCTGTAGATTAGTTTCAGTAAAAGTGAATATTGTGTAGTTCATGTACTGCTGAAAGTTTTTTCAGTTGTATGCAGATTGTTCAGCAATAGGCAGATTGTCAGTCTGCTGTGCCTTCTGTGAAAGTTAAGGCATAGCCCTACATTCCAACCAATGTCCTTTAGACAAGTCAGTAAAACTATAGCTGAACCATGCTTTCACTTATTTAACGCAACTGTACTGCTTATAAGCCAAAGCATGGTTCAAGCCATTTCTAAGACATTGTTAAGTTGTTAAGAAAAGAATAAAAAGTCAAATTGGTTGCATTTTATTGAGACAGCTATTCACTCGTCAATCACAATGGAATTCATGTTTCTAAAGGCCTTACGCAACAGCAATTGTACTGATCTTCACAAATGTGACATTGAAAAGCATTTTCAAACTCTGAAAACATCACAAGTACCGGAAATGTCGACTGTTGGCATTGTTATTCAAATCTATAGGTACCAAAGCTCCTTCATGTCAATGCGTGTTAATAAACCTCAAATGTGAGCATAGTTGTAGCATTGTCTGTAAGGGACAAGGCTACATGAGACAGAGGTGGTATTTATGTCTATATGTTGTGCTTCAGAAAACTGACTGCATATTTAACAAAATGCAATACAATTAAAAAGTGCTTGAATCAACAGTGATAATTAAAATCTAATTGTTAAATGGAACTAAAGCTGTTCAGAGTAAAGAAATGCACTGCTGACTGGAAATTGATGCTATTTATTCTTTAGGTAAACAGTGGTTTGACATACACCTATGTAACTACTGTGTAAGTAAATTATTGCAGTTATTTACCCTATAAACATCTTAAAGCAACTACAAGGAACTTCCATTTTTTTCTTGATTCTGGCTGCCCCTTTGGAAAAGGAAGAAAAAAATTAAAACGTGTTTCGGCAGGGCAGTCATTAGGAATTAAGGACCGGGGGACAAAGCTTCCCACATTGGGCCCCTCACCCACACGGACTGCAGGCCAAGCACCTCTCATACATGCTCGCCTTTAATACAAACGTGGCAATTTAAAATGAGCTCTTGGTCATTAGCCTTGCAGTGACACAGACAAGGTCTCTACAATCTAAAATAAACACACCGAGGCCAAGCTTTGTTCTGCAAAACCTACATGTACACTCAAAGCACACAAGGTGAGCTCAGTTATTTTAGAACACAGAGAAAATTATTTTCCAAGTAATACTACAACCGTTACATCTAAATTCCTCATTTTACCTTAATACAACACAAGGAGAGAAAAATGCCCTCCAATGAATTAGTGATAAGAGAGAAGTAAAATCACTGTAAAAATAATTGCAAGGGATTGAATCATGCTTTTTGAACAAATATATTTACTCTTCATCTATAAAATTAAAAATGTTCAAGGCTACATTAATTGGTAAACATTTTGTGCAGAACTATAATACAATGCAGCTGAATTGAGGATAATAATAATAATAATACAGTATAAACAGGTTTTACGAGTCTCTCCCTCGGTGCTGCTCTGCATGGCGACGCTCGTTTCTTGCCCAGTTTGTGATAGAGGTGATAAACAGTCTGATTAGTTTGGGACAAACAATTCACAACTGCAAGTATCAGTAATAACAGCAGGCTGCAATATAGCCTTATGAGGGCAGTGCAGGGATTTATTTTTAAATCTATTTAAGTGAGCATGCAAACGTCACTGAAAGGTTACGCATGAAGCTTTATTTACAGGTCTGCCTGGGTCTGTCATGCCTGCCGCTTCTTCGTGCTTTTATTTGGCCGTTTCCTCTCTGCTTCATTCATTTTCTTGCTCTGTCAATACACTGGCCTTTCTTTCATGACTCCCTGATCTGTGGTGAGATATTTTGACTTTGTAGGTCAGTTCACTTTACATTAGCAGCACATGTGTGCTGTTAAAATGTGTTTAAATGATAAAAGTACATTTATTTCATCATGTGAATACATATACATTTTATTGTCAGTGATAAAAGTCAGAAAGTAAATTGTTGTACTTGATCCCATTTAGGGGTCAATCAGACAGCTTTGTATTGGGCCCCCCGGGCCTTGGGCCAGGGTCGTCTGTATCCTCTGAACCCCCCTGATGATAGGCCTGGGCACAGGTTTAGTAGATTAGTAACAAGTGAAGCATTGATTCTGAACCAGGGGCGGGCCTGGGTGAGCACTGATCATACCAGTCATCATGGTTCATGACTGAGTGTGATACTAAGAGGGTGCATGGAAAATTACCACACAGCAAATTAACTCGGCGGAGTGTGATTAAAAATAATTTTTGTGAAACTAATTTGCACTTACTGTAGCATAAAATTAAGGTTGCGTTGGAACAGTTGGTTCAATTTTCAGAGGACCATCAGGACTTTTGAAAATTTAATGAGGATCCAAATTGCCTCTTTCTCTCCCATTCACATCATATATTTGTGACGACCCAATGCTGTCTCTGTCTGTTACAGACCAAAAGGCTGTGCAGCAGAAACACGTTATACTCACACAGAAGCACAGGTGGGTCTAGTGGGGTGAAATTTAGGAAATATCTTTAGACTCCAGTGGACCAAAACATGTGGGGATCCAGAGGAGTGCATCCGATGGAACTAACTGGTGAAAAAAAAGTGATGAATAATGCAACCATGTCACTTTGCCCATCAGTCTCGTGATTTGAAGAGAATAGCTTTTTGTTATAGGTCAGAGGTTACAGGTCAGTCAAGGGTTAAATGGATGACCTTTCAACTCTTGACTCCAGTTATAACCACAGAGGGCAAGGATAGTTTATATCCCAATAGCAGATTGATCATCATCCATCCCAACTGGTATTTAAGAGGAGAGGAATAAAAATCCATATGAAATGTAATAATCTGAATGAATATGCATGAAAATTGTCTCTTGGCAGTAATTCTCAGTCACCACAGTTCACGTTTTTTTGTAGGTGAAATACTTTAAATGACGTTTAGTTTTGGAGATCCACCAGTGAGGCTGACACAGTGTGTATGTGTGTGGTACCTTTCCTTCATGTGGCTGACATGGATATTGGCCTACTTGAGGAGACGGGAGCGGATCTTTATGAGCTCCTCATGATAAGGCGGGGAGACATTAGGGTGACGGGTGTTCTAACCCGTCTTCCTCATTGTCACTGTGTGGAAGAGAAATGTTAGAGGATGACAGCAAAGAGAGCAAGCAGAATATAATCATCCTTTACCTCTGCATGGCCTCCATCCAGCAGAGCCTCTTTTCTCGTCCTCTGCAGACATCCGTGGTCTGTCTGAAATGACAGAATAAGAGGCCATGACTGACTTTGATTTGTTAGAGGTGACATGGGTGCTCGCCTGCTAGTCTGAATAGTGTCTCCATACAGACAGAAGTACAAAGAATACACCAGGGATTATGCCCCCTGCTGGTGGCTACATATAGCCTAGTTCACACCTCTGAATCACCACCCAAATGTGGCATTATGAATCGGGACATCATCTAACTATACATAGTATCGTGGAAAATTCAGTATTTATGGAATGAAATATACATTTCAGCTGTATAGTATTCCAGTTCTGCACAAAATTTGCTCTAAAAAATTTTAATGGCAACAAATTTGGATAGGATTGTAGCACATGTGCAAGCTGTTGTCAGTCATATTTATGAAGAGCACTTGAAATGGCATACTTCTTTCATTAATGTGAAAATATAAAAGTCAAACCTGCAAAAACTGATTTTCAGCCAAGTGCAAGAAGCGAAAACAAAGCTGGGAACACAGTACTAAAACGTTATCGCCTCAAAGTTGATATGGCAACCTTATAAAAAGAAAAATTTGGCCATATTTATATATCAAGCAGACACAGAGAGACAGACATTAGAAATCATTCATTCATTGTGACAGTGAACCAAAACAAAATGCTGAAAGACACTACAAGTTCTGTCAAGCTAAGGGGAGACAGGTAATATTTTTTGTCCACCATTACAAAAAAAGTTGTTATTTGTGTATTGTTAACCTAAAAATAATAAAACTGAAAATGATCCTGGTGGGGTTGTATGTGTCACTTGTTACTGATTGGTTAGTGCAAAACAACTTAAAATAACCTCCCTCCCGACAAGAAATCAGCCAGCATGATCACAATGTCATGCTGACTGAATGAAGTGAAACAAAATAGCAAATCAATCTCATTATCAGGCAATAAAGAACCGCTCAACTAAACCATAAATGTCAATGATCCAAAGCCAGAATATGTAACCTAGACAGTGGCATTCATAGGTGGAAGATGTCAACCAGTTCAAGGTGAGAGGAGCAAATTTCAGAACTTACAGGACTGATCCGAATTTTGGTCTTTGTCAAGATCTTTTTTCTCATAGCTCAAAATCTTGCAGCAGGATCAGAAAGAGCTGATCCCAGATCTGTGGATGTGGGTAACCTTGTACCTACAGTGAGAGAGCCACAGGAGGGCATGTTTCTGCCTAGGGCTGGACACCTGTAGTTGAAAGGGCTGTCTTAAAGCAAAGGATATGAAAGGCCTGAGCTTCGATGAGAAAGTGTAAAAGCAACTGTGTCAGAGGGAGTAGACTGCAAGGAGGGAATGTGGATTTCAAGCATTATTTATGGGGGTTTTACAGTTCAGTTGATACCAGACACATCTTGTTAATGCTACACCATGTTTTGTGAACATTCAAGGTCAAATTGTACTTGTTTTTCTTTCTTTGAATTGTCAGATTTTTAAAAATATATGACTTTGTCGACTTTGTCCTGACATTCTATCTATGTTTATCTCCATTTCCGCATATTATGTCATTGATTTTTTGATGTTGTGATATGTGTAAATTATGTAAACTGTGCACAATGGTGAGTGCTACTCCTGTATTTGACCTCACAAAAGACTTACACTATTTACATTGCGGCATTTTCCAACTTTTCTGCTTCTCTTTGTCAGGTTACACAGAATGGGACACACAAGTAAGACACACAAACAGGCAGGTAAGGAACAAACAGCGAGCTTTAATTATAGCTGAAATCCAGATCCCAAAAAATACAAAGACAAACCATAAAAGCTAAACAAAGTTCAAACCAAGTAAAGCAAAGTACCAACCAAAAAACAAAGTGTCACATCAAAAGGCAAGGGTACAAATCAGGAATGACACAAGGAATTAATGCAAGAAAGACACAATGGGGAGATGAAACCGGGAGACACAGGATCAGAGCAGAATAGGCAAGAAAGACAGCAGGAAGCACACAGACTATGTACACATGAGCTGATTAACTAGTAGGCTACAGGTGAACACAGAAAATGGGCTGGAAACCACACAAAGGAAGGAAATGGAGAGTAAAACAGGACACACAGAAATAGAATCAAATTAACTTTTGCTATAATACAAAGCAACCTACATAATTCAGCAACACACAATGCTGGCCAATCAAATATGTGCAAAGTCATATTCCAGTTAGATTGCTTTGTAACATCAACAGTCTCCTTCTGCTATTTGCCTTGTGATTGTCACCATGTACAACAGGATAAAATGACTGTGAGCTGAAAAATCTAGATAAGCCTTAAAACCCATGAATGTATCACTTAGACTCATAATGGACTTCCTAATCACATTTTGTCTTCTCAGTGAACCTGTAGCAACATGGCCACACTTATACAGACCCTTGTTCTTTTTTTCAATAAAAAAACGAACTGATTTGTTCCTTGTTAAGAGTTTGTGTACAATGTTGTTAAGTGTTATTGAAAAGGTGTTCCGCAAGGTTCAATCCTTCACCATTTGTATTTCCTATATACATCAAGAATCGATAAGGAACTGTGGTTCCTTGATTGTATTACTCATTTGCATGCAAATGACACAATTATCTATACATCAAAATCATATATTAATTAATTAATTAACTAAATAAACCAAGGTCTTGGCTATCTTTGCTCCATATTTTATCTTGAGCTTCTGCAGACTGACATTCTAATTGGCTGTGTTCACATGAGAGAAATTGTCATTGGTGTCGGCTTTACAGTTGAGCGATTAAGACACGTACCTTATGACATAAACACTAAGTAAAAGGCATTATTTTAGGCTTTATACCAGTGAGTTTTGCGACATGGAAAACAATGATTTAGTGTGGAATGTTTTTTTCACAGTATATGTTAAATTGGCTTGAGGTGTATTCACACAGATGCTGCTTTTATTCTGAAATGTTGTTGCGTTACGTGAAATGTTTTATGAGACATACTGTATTCTCTGACATGTTTTTTCTGAAATGTTTTGTGAAATGTCTTTTTTGAAATGTCTTCAGAAATGTCATTTTTTTCTGAAATGTTGTGTATTATGAAATGTTTTGTGAAATCATGTTTTGTTTAAAGTTTTTGAAACATGTTTTCTGAAATGTTTTTTGAATGTTTTGTCAAATGAATGTGTTTTGAGAATTGTGTTTTCCGAAATGTGAAATTCAGGATTCTGAAATCTTGTCTTTCCTGCTGCTTTTTCAAACTAGGGGCATGCTAACCGCCATCTACTGTAGGTAATACCTATATTTTGAAGTTCTTCAAACAAGCCCCCATTCAAAAGGCAAACAAACTGTCCCACTGAACCCTGAAAAGATGTTTGAAGGAACTGGGACTGACGCTGGCACCAGTGCACAATAGAGAAAGGAAATAACATTGAACTTGCTAGGGATTGGGTTCAGTCCAATCACAAACAAGAAGTGTTATCCTGCCTTTTCAGTAATCTGAAGTTTTTTCTCATATATTGTGAGGTTTTCTAAAATATTGTTGACTTTTATGTGGTGTCGTGTCTCCTGATGTGTTTTCTGAAATGTTTTTTGTGCGGCAAATGTTTTCTGAAATAATGTTTGTAATTGCTGTTGTGTTTTCTGGAATTTCAATCAATTACAATTTCAGTGTTAAAAAATCCACTCGCCCATGTGAACTCATCCACCTGCACCATGGCACACCAATCAAACATCCTACAAACACAAACAAACACAGATAGTTGTTTGGTGTGCCACGGCTGTCTGTCCTTGTTCTGAATTGTTTGGAGCTGTGGTCAGATTTGTCATGTTCAACCTGTGTTTGTAGACGTTTGCTCAGGTTTGGTAAATTTACCATGCTTTTAAACAGACAAGTATCCAGACAGAACGCACATAGTACGTGTGTCCATAGCAACGCAGCTCGTGCATTCATACTATTAGTGGTAAACTCGTTCATATTACCTTTATGCCAATATGTTTTGCATTTAGGCTGTGACCTGATTAAGCTTGCCCTAATTGGAACCTGTTACCAAAAACCTCAAAGTGACCATAAATCGCTCCCCTGGAGAGAAGCAGTCCCTGTAATTAGTACTTTGACATTTAAGTGGTGTCACCTTTCCGACTGCCCATAGTACAGTACATCTCTGGTGCGACTTGAGTGAAGATAACAAAACAAAATCTGTCTTCATTTTCCAGCTCACAACAAAGATGTACTGTCTCTAAATCACAGTAAATTCACTCTCCCTTTTGAGGTCATTTTGCTGTCAACTGTTTGACCTGTTAAGTTCGGTCAATGCTTTTGTTTGGCTTTGTTTGATCAGTGTACCATGTGCAGTTGGTTTTAAATAAAAACGATGCTGCTTAAGGAGCTATTTTCCACTGTCAGCCCTGGTATTTTGCAATTTTTTAATGATTCTCTTACCTTTGGTACTTTTTCTGACAGTATTAAGCATGCCATTGTTTACCCTCTGCTAAAGAAACCTATTAGGACCCCCTGTTGTCAAGGAAATACAGACCAATCCTCTTGCATTGCTTGAGGACTTGGGTAGGCATCAAAGGCTACTTTTTCTGTCGCTCCAGGAAACTCTACTTCATCAATGGCTCATTTGACTCGTGGCATTTCTGAAGGCTCTGTTCTTGGTCCTTTTCCCTTTCTTTTCACAGAATGCCTCTTGGCCAGGTTATTTACAATCATGACGTGTTTTACCATTTTTATGCCAACGACATTTAAAACCCCTGAATCCTAGCAGCCAAGCTAAACTTACAACCGTCCTATGCAATATTTAAATCCTGAATGTCCAAAATGTCTTTAAATGTAATGAAGATATGTCTAAGGTCAAGATGTTTTGGGGTTTTTTTGGCTCTCCATATCCCATCATCTCCCTTGGTTCTACTCCTGTCAGTCTGTCAAATTATGTTACACAGGCTACTAGGAATCGAGGAGTAAGATTTGATGCCAACCTCTGCTTGAACCAAACCAAAATATAATTTTGAATTATACTCAACTTTTTCTAGAGCTAACAATGTAAGTATCACAGGAGTGAGACATATCACTTCTTTCTAATCCATTTGGAGTTGCACATGTGCAGTGATCGGACAGCTTGGAAGGCTCTGGTGCTGACATGGATGCCAGTAACAATGTTACCGTCTTTTGTTTTATATATCTTTTTCTTTAGTCTCTCTTTCAAATTCAACTGAACAGAGACCGATGGATACATTTATACACGCCAGCAACCTTAAATTTAACACATATCCTTGTATCATCCTTGTATCACAAGGGGCAAAAATTACCATGTCCACCCAGGTGTTATGTTTCCATCATAGCTGATTACTCAATAAAAACCTGTGACTACTGCAAAGTCATTTGACATGACCATGAATACAGACATACCCTTTTTCATTAAAGACAATGCCAATTGCTAATGCCGGTTCCCTGTTGTAATTTTGGTTGTTCATCAGTTTTGTCTTGAAAGCTACCATCTTTTGTTCACTGCATCCAGGGTCATCGTGGCCACAAAAGTCTTGAGAGAGATCCCAAGAGCTTTACTTGTGCCACACTGTGGTCAGTCCCCAGGCCTCAGAGCTACTGGCCTAGCTGATCTCAGCTTGTACTCCTTCTCTCCTCTGTGACTAAGTCTCTTCCACCCAAAGTTAATTTTTAATGACACACTTTGTTATGTGGGTCCATAGGGGGCCCTTAGTGGCTGTGCTTTAATAAAGAGAGTCTCACTGCTTACTCCCTTCTGAGAAGGCTTCATTAAAACTGGTGACAGAAAAAAAGGTCTTTCAAGTCCCAGATTTGGGCCTGTCTAAACTTTATATTTCTCTGTCCATCTGTCTGTCTACTATTTTATGAGTTTATTTTAGTTTTAACATCCATGGTCATAATAAACAAATAAGATATTGAAGGACAGATGATGTGACCCCCTGAGGGCCACTTCATAACTGTAGTGGAGCGTTTGTTGGAGTGGGTCCATGGGGGGTGGGGTAGAGAGACAAGGTACACAGACACCATCAATCTTCATCAATAATACTGCATTGTTGTCTTATGATATCCCACATCATCAGAACCACCATCTATATCCTTCAGTGACAAAATCAGTCACAAGGCAATGTTTCTGAAACTGTCCTGTAGAAATGTTTTGTTATAGTATGATACAAAGATTCACAAATATGAGACCTTTGATGGGTAGCTTAAAAGAGCAGCAATCCAGGATATTATATTACCACGTATTTTTTCAGTTGTTCACAAAACATGAATATGTTGACGGGTGTCATGGCTGGGGTGATCCACTTAACCAGATGATCTCTAGTTAAATAGTTTATATATAAATCAAATGACTCCCTATTTTGGAGAACCGTTTTTTGATACTACAACGCTACTGCAAGTCAACAGGAAACTCTACAGCTACTTGCAGCTTTCAGCAACATTCAACTCATTGTTGGTGTTTACTGGTCAATATCGGGTTCAAGTTTTGATGAAACCTGCTACTGTTCAATAAAGGCCTGTAGGCTAGTCTGGAGATTCCTTTGGTCCAGTTAGTTAGTAGTTGGTTTGTTTTTAACCATCAGTGTTTTTGGCTTAGTTGCTAAAACACATGCTGCTTATGGTAGAAATACTGTCATCATCATTGAAGAAAAAAGCAGGTGTCTTGGACTAAGAGCAGCAGACTTTGCATCTTTTGACCAAAGATGCACTACATTTTTATGTATATTTCTATATTAATAACTGTATATATGTTCTGTAAGTTGTGTAGCATGAAGTTGTTGACAAACTTTCATTTTGTTATGCAACCCTGTGTTGTATAATGACAAATAAATCACTTTGTACCTTGTTAACACACAGTTGCATAAAAATAGATTGATTAATTTGGTCACAGAGCCACCCAGTACAATTTCAGAATGTGTGGTCATAATTAATAACACCTGACAAAGATGAAAACTTTGCTGATTTTGGTTTGCCAATTGTGCTCTGGAGTGGGCACTGTTAAGTGGGGAAAGGGTTTCTATCTTGCGCTCCAGTAAACGTGTAACTGAAGTCTGCTCATGTTGGCAATCACCTCTTTCAAAAGATGCAGGTGTGTGTGACTGTGGAATTTTGTTTGGGAAAAACAGCGTTAGGGAAAAAGAGCAGATTAACATGGCAGTCAGCCAATAACAGCAAGTGTGGGGTTTTTTGTGATCTGCAGGTGAAAAGACGTCTAGAACTGGATTGAACTTCATCGAAAAGTTGTACTTGTGGTTGTATTTCATTGGCATTTTGATGACTATATTCTCAACATGTAACAGGTACTTCAAAATGTTGTGGACATACTTCTTGGCAAAAGTGGTTAAATACTTACATCATTTTCTAATCAGGCATGTCAATGCTATACAGATTTTAGATTGTGTGCAATGCACAACTCCATGATTACCACTTAATTCATTTTGATGTGCAATCATTTGATTCCACCATGTGTTGTATAATATTTTTTCTATAGTATCTGACAACTATGAAATAGTTAAAAGCACATTATCTGAAAAGTGAATGATTTCAGATGCAGACTAAGTAAACCCTCCAGGACCTGCAGAAAACTCATTGTGTGCTGCTATGGAAACAAGTGCCCTTCAGTCTCAGTGAGTATTGGTCAGACGGGGAGAGGCATTGTTGCTGTTTTAAATTAAGTGAATGGGCAAAGTGCCAATTGAAAGTCAAACTAGCCTCAGAATCACAGCCATAGCCAACCAGTGACTGTGTTTATCTGCTATCACAACACCCTGTCTGACACCCCTCCGGCCCCACTTAGTGTAATGTCCCAGTATAGTAAATGTTGTAGGGTCGTCTAAACTGCAGATAAAATAAGGTTTACCTCCAGTTGGTAGCTCACAGTATTAGATACAGGTTGCAGTACCTATTTTAATGACATAGAGAGAAATTTGAAGTTGAGTGGAGCTGCTAGTAATTGTTCTATATTGCTGTGAAGACTTGTACTTCTGTTCCCTGCCAGAATGAACACCTGGCTCTTGGCTTGTTGCAATAATAACCAAGGGGGGGTGGGGAGAGACTGCAGCTGTGCTTTAGTTGTATTTAGCCCAAAAATTAATAAATATCTTCCAAATGCTACAACTGCCTTTAATTGCGGAAAATTGATTAGACAGTTTATCGGATGTGTCTCTTTCCTATTCTCCCATCTGTGAAAAGATGTAATTTTCTTTCCCCACACTTCCTCACTCCATCGAGAAAATAATTACAGAACAGAGTGATGAGAAAGCTAAATGAATGCTATCAGTAAGCTGGGGGAGAAAATGTCATCGTTTCAGAATTGGACAACTGAGTGGTCTAAGTGAACTGCAGTGCGTGGGACTAGTTAGTGCTGGTAAGAGGGCAGCAATAAAAGCACGCTGGAGCACATGAGTTCTTCATTATAATGTAGCCTTTGGTAGCCTCTAATCTCGTGTAAATCTCCTGTATGGCCAGCAAGGGAATTGCAGTGTAATTAACGAAACAACAGAGGTAATTTTAGGTGGCAATTACAGAGCCAGGCCATATCTTTCTATGGTTTTGACACATATTGGATAACATTTAGAGGAAAGATACTAAATATATTCCTTTAAATTATATTTGTGTGTTGTGTATATGCACGTCTGTGGCAGTAGAAAGTAAAACAAAATAAATCAAAATCATGCTTTCGGTAAAAAGATCACAGACGGAATGTTACTGGTGGAATCTCTGAAGCTGCTGCACTTCAGAGAGAAAATATCAAACATGGGAATTCAAGCCAACACAAGTAATGACAGATCTTTCTTAACTATGTTTGACGCCATAGCATGAATTCCACTGAAGAATGTTCTTGTGATGTACATCTTTTCGCCTGCTGCTCACACGCGGCCAAGAATAATTTATTTTTCCGGTCCACTTTTGAGCCTCACTTTGAGAAAAAGGAAAGGAACTTGAAGAAAAAGGTAATTTCACTATAATTTCCAAAGCTCTTCAAAGGATCGAAACCAATTAGCCATCTTCTAAGAAGCTTTTAAAAACGGTAAAAACATTGAGGCGTTCATGTCAATTATGCTAAATAATTTCAATTATTCTACAGAAGATTTTTTAATTCTTGATCTACCAGAAGGTCGCCCTCCTGGTACTGCTCATTGATTAATATAGGTGAGTATTTTGTAGCAGATAAGATCAGTAGCAGGCAACGATTTAACAGAGGGACATTTGAATGATACTTGAGTGCACTGCCGCCGCAGCCCTCTGTGTACTCTCCATTTGTTTCATGTGATTTTGCACTCCCTCCTCACAGGAGGAGAAGAGCTGATTGCAGTGTTCTCCCTGTCTTCTTCAATAAGCCCGGCACTGTCGGCTCCTCTCTGACTCAAACTCATGTGTGGAGTGACTGTCAACCCGCCAAGGCCCATACACTCCAGCACACACCACATCAAAACTCCCCGTGCTCCGTCTGCATCACAGCTCCTCCCCAGCTCACTCTCGGCTCGCAGTCGCGTTCTGCGGCTTTGAACTTGAATTCAGCTCACCTCCAGTCTCTACCCCACAGTCCCTTTCCATTTCCCCATCCCCGCTCTCTCCTCCCAATCTTATAACCCACCCCCACTGCACCCCCTTCCCTCTAGCTCCACTCGGGGCTACATGATAACACACTTTGGAGGGAACCGCTTTCCCCCAGAGCAGCCCAAACTGTGAGCATATTCACTCCATCATAACAGCGCTGTAGCAAAACTGCTGTCACGCCGAGTTTGCCATGCTAATGTGGCTCGAGGCACCACTACCCTTCCCTTAAAGTACTGCGATGGAGGTGTGTGGAGTGTTTTGTGGGTGCTGGAGGCAAGGGGGGGTTGTTTGGAGAGGTTAAATAGCACAATGCACGCTTTCTGTGGCGAGGCGGTGAATGTATGGAGGATCGGGTAGAGAGAGGAGGGAGCTTGTCCTTCTTATAGCTGACAGCAGTTTAATTCCAACAAGGTAAACACTGCTCGATGAATGGCAAAGTGTGAAAACACTCGAGCTAGCGCCACCTATTCTCCCCCCCATCTACCCTATGAGAGGGGTGAGAGAGGAGGCTTCAAAGGGCTCGATTGACACCTGGCAATGCTTTGAACTATGTCCTTGGGCTGTCACACGGAACGACAGACACTCCCTTTAATCACCCACTTACAAACATCATGTATCGAGACAGATGTACCCAGATAGTACTGACATCTCAACATTGCCTCACTCTTATCCAAGTGCACATGTGTACACACACACAGACACACACACAGCTGCAGAAACAGCAAGGGACTGATGGGAGTAACAAGGATCCTCAAAATGAGCAATAACTTCCTACCGGCAACATGTTGCAGTCGTCGGCAAAATCATTGCGACACCAAGGAGGGCAATCAGCCAATTACCATTACCACGTTTTTCCAAGTTACAGGCTCCCATTTATTCAAAGGCACATGTGGGGCGCATGAAACTGATTCCTCCTGCGTGTGTTTGCTTCACCTTTGATGTTTCATACAGCTAAAAACGGCTCGGTATGTGTCAGATGGATGGCAGCTGCTTTGTTTCTCTTGTATCGAGCTCAGAGAAGGTAACAAAATCTGCCTAGCAGCACGTCTGAAGCTCACTAATTAACATGTAATATCGTGGGCGTTTGACTATTCCTTTTACTTTCTGGAGTCTGGTTAACACAGCATGCAATTCACAATGTTAACTATAGCCCTTTTCACACAGAGATTCTGCATTATCGCCTCAACGAAGGCTCGCCTCTACGCCGCCTTTGTTTGTTCACGCTGAACCAAACAGTGCCGACATAAAGCCTCTCCAGTGTGTCATTTCTTACAGCATGCCGGCGTTGCAGAACCAAAAGAGGCACAGCAGTACAAATCATAATGTTGAGATGTTGAACATGTTTCCTCCTGGTTTCCACCTGTAAATCCAAACATGTATCCGCAGACTGTTTATAATCATATGGATGCTGTTATAAAGTGTTGTGATTGAGATCCTGATGCACCATGCATCATGGAAAGTGACAAAGAGAAGTTGTGCTCTAAACTACATCACATAATCGCCATCGGTAAATAGCGAACCCTGTCTGGCTCTCACTCGCGGAAAGGGATGCTGTTTTCAGGGAGGAAGTCCCCTGAAGTCTCGGTTTAGATACATTCCCGAAAGACAGTTGCTACGACAACACGATAGTGGAAGGCGACGAAGAAGGGCTAATGTTTTTTGCTCGAAACCGCCTCACATAATCACTGGCAGTCAACTGCGGGAGCCGTCTGGCTCTCACTGCCGTAGACAGATTCTGTTTTTCGGACGTAAATGTGATGAAAAGTCGATATCAGACCATCAGACCAACACACTCACTGTCGTCTCAAAACTGTCCCCCCACTCGTCCTCTGTGACTTTCACACAGACGGCGAGGTGCAATATCGGTGCAAGAGTCCCGCCTTGAAAAAGCATAAGAATGGGGCTTATGTGACGATGAAGGTCCGGTACGCCTGTCACTGGTATTCTTCATACATGTTGTTTTTGGGAGTCATTTGTAATCAACCGAATAGGTTGTCAGGATGTGTTGGGAGTCTCACCCACCTCTCCCTGAACTTCTTTCACAAACCCTGTAATTTGACGAAATAATTGACCTTCTCTTCCTGTGTTTGTGTCTGATTCCCCTCTTGCTACTCAAGCCACTCACAGACATTTGTCCCCTGCCATTGCCACTCTCTGTGTCCTTGGTTGATGTCAAAACATGTAATCAAGTTTTCCCCTCTCTCTGAAGCCACACCCAAACCAATCACATCATTTGATTTCAATCAGGAGAGACTAATTATTAATTAAGAAAGGGGAGTGAAGAACATTCCAGTAGCTGAAGATCTGGATGGATGTGACGCGGGCCCGGATTTTTGATGAGCTCTCAGGAAGGACCCATCGGATGGCTGGCTCTGATCAAAACTGGAGTCGGGTCGCGTAAATGTGACAGTGAAATGGCAGCTGACAGCAGCAGAACAGGGAGCAGTTTTGAAGTTTGACAGTGACAAGATGATTGGTTTACAGTGGTTGTGGTAAAATGTGATTGGCTAAAGTGAAAATTGTACGCCTTCAGTCAGCTGATCGATCAGGAAAAACTAAATCAATAAAGAAAGTATGAAGAACTTTTGAAAAAAGCTTTCAATGTCTTTCAGATGACCACAGCGTTCTCTGTGCTCAACAACAGTATGCAGGACATTGACAAGCCTCTACCAATGTTCAGTTTCATCTGCTCACCCACAGCAACTTTTCTGCATCGCCACTCACCTACTAAAACTTTTAAGCCTAAGTCTGTGTTTATGCCACTAGTCTTCTAATGTAATTTTAATCTTCAGTTGTTCTCCTCTAGTTGAACCAGATCTAAGTAGAATGCAACAGTATTAACACTGTGTTCTTACATTTTGCATTGTGTCCTTTCTCTGTCTGCATCCTGATATGATGAGCTCCCAACTTCCCATCTGCTGTCTGTGTGCTTGCGTGATATACAAGTAAAACCAGAAGTAAAGCAGGTCAGGAGCGAAATCAACCATCAGGTTGTTGGTGTGATGGAAAATAGACGATTGTTAATTCATGTCGCTGATGAATAAGTGATTGGCTCCAGCGTTGGGGGCCAGGCTTAAAGGCACGGGGCATATGGGGAATGAGGAGGGGCACAGATGCTCCTCGGGGCCAGAAGGCTGATAGGCAAACTTAAGAGGGACACAGAGAGGGGAGAGGAGACACTGGGGCAAGCATGAGAGAGGAAGATAAAATATGAGGCAAAGGCAAAGAGAAAAGAGAGACATGCTCACCCTGCCTCAAAAGTCAACTCTGGTCCCACTGTGCAGAACTAACCCCCTAACTCAGCCCCCGAAACCCAGCGTCTGAAGTGCCAGTTCACCGCAGGCGCCCGAAGAGACGCTGCTTTAAGTAGTCTGCCTCCGAGCATCGGGCCCTGTCCTACTCTGACCTCAAACAAAAGTAAACAGCTCAAAGAGGAAAACTTCTGCACCCCTGCGAGTGACAAGACAGACTGGTCTCCTGGGAGTGAAACAAAAAAAACACCAAGAAAATACAGACAAGAAAATTTCCATCTACTCCTTTAAAAATATTAATGTTCATAATCACACACATGCAGCAGACATGTACACACACACACACACACACACACACACACACACTCACACACACACAGATGTACACATTCTGCAGAGCTACCCCTGGAGCACTGAGAGGATCTCAGCTCCATCTACTGGAGGCATTGTGAATAAGCTGCTCCACTGTGGCTGAGGGGAAATAAACACCAACTCAGTTCCCCTAAAATCATTTTCTCCACCGTCTTTGCCAAGCCTCCGCTCCATTTGCACCTCGATCAAGCCAAGAAACTAATCTGACATGATTGGTTACAGTTTGCCAGTGCAGCAGTACGATATCTTTTATCATCCATAAAGACCTTCTTTCATACCAAGGAGGAGGAAGGTAGTTTCACATTAGATATGATCCAAAATGTGATATCAGGCATTTTTCATGGTGATGCTTGTTATCAGAGATGATTGAATGAAACAAAAGCCTTCTCAAAAATGAATCAGATACTTTTTGTATGAAGGAGTAATAAACTTGTACCTGCTGAACTTAAATTCTGGCCGCTTGGGCAGCACAGAAGCAGAGTTGTGCGCACAGTATTGACATATCACAACAATAACCTCGTTAACGACACATTCAGCAGTTACATAACAAGTTCGTCATTCATTCGAAGGCAGCATTCTAAGTTCTGTTTTTGATCTCTCTCTGAGGGAAATATGTGACTCTTTACCTGCTAAATGCTCCACTATTTTCATCGTCTGGTTTTCAACTGTGTCTGTCTGCTCTTTGGAGCCGAACAGGTATCATGCAGTTGATTTTTAGAGCTTTTTCTCTGAAAGCAGCTGCCTGCTGCGACCAAAAGTGACACTATGGGAGCACTGAAAGAGCACCAAAACAGTGAATTTGTGAGCTGGACAGCTGAGCAATGAGCTGAAACTCACTATGAATGTCTGTAAAACGAAGGGGAGAAACAGATTCAGGTGATAATTCTCTGCAGGTGACCACCTTTCACATTGTGTTGCTGTTTTTTACATTGTCTTTGATTTTAGACATTTATTAAAGCCTCTCTAAGGCCTGGTTTGTAAAAGTTTTGATTTTCTATGACTATCTTTTTCTGCATTGATGTATTGTTCACGTCTTCTTCTACAATTCATATTCAGGAGGCAATGAAATCAGTACTTAGTGCCATTTTTAGTGTCCCTCACCCTCCAGATTGTGTGTTGGGATATGTTTAAAGGTGCATTTCAATGATTTCAGATTGCACCTCCATATCCTGTCATGCAACTTGATGACATGGTTCATTAGCGCCTCCCTGTCTGGTAACTATAGAACCAATATCAAAGCAGAACATCTGGGTTCTTTTCTAGAAGAAAGAAAACCTAATTAAAACATTTGTAATAATGCTATTAAGTAAGCCCTAGACCACTGTTGGTTGAACGTCACAGATAGATAAGGCCTCAGTATGGGTGAAACTATGCTTCAATGGTAGATTTTTATGTAGGCTCTTGTTTTTTGCATGCTCGCAACGACATCCTTTTTTAACTTTGTTAAGTTTCAACTTATAATAGTAAATGATGCAGTGGTCCTCTTATGGAAACTGAACCAGAAAAACATTCTTCATACATATATTTTTTCACACAGTGAGAGGTTGCACTGGGTGAAAGAAGCTAATGAAATGGAGGCTAGTCCAGATATGACATGATGACTTTGGCTCGCTATACCTATGTCCTGTATACTTTACACCCTAAATTTGCAACTAAGCCTTTCTAATAAAAATAACTGGTCTTAAAAGTTGCAATATTTAAGAGGTTTGGTTGAAAAGACATTCAAAACTGAACAAAAATTATCAACAGACATTATCTATGCATTGTGTTGCAAAACGTTTAGCAAATGTTTAGCAACCTGACCAGCTAGCCCTGGCTCGTCTTGGTCCAAATATCCTCAGCTAGCAGTGTGAACACCAACACTTCTCCGGCGCTTCGAACTCACAGTCCAGACTGCTAGCTGCATGTCTAACTCAGCTAACTCAGCTAACTAGCTTAAGGCAGCTACAGTTGGCAGCATTCAGCAGCAGCTCTGTTGTGCCTGATTCAACAGGTGAACAATCCCTACTTATTGCACCTCTAAGATAACCCTGATATAAGTCGTAGTGTATTCAGTGGGATCAATTCATTCATCTTTATATTAATTTGTGACTGTTTCCATCATAAGCTTGATCCCTCAATGCACTTCCTTTGAAAGGTAGCACAGTCTTTAGAACAGGTTATTAAAAGAGATCTTCAACTGGCATCTGAGGTCATCTAAAGTAATTATTGGCCTGTAGGAGATTAATGTTGTAAATGCACGTCAGACAAAACCTGGTTACAGAGCTGCAGTCACTGGGGGAGGCTCGGAGCTGGTATCTCAATTATTTTGACAACACTATGTAGATGTTGCACCATTTCTAGTTAGATTCTGCTGGCAGTGTGCTTTTCCTATTCTTATCACCGCCGGCAGCAGAACAGCAGAATAATAAAATCTATTGTGTAGCTACTTGTAAAATGCCCCTCCCAACGGCGAGAGCTTGTGGGCCATTTATTCAGATTAAGTTTTTAGTTGATGTGGAAAAATATTGCATGACACTGAACATTTCAATGCAGTGGTTTCAGATAACATTCACAGAATATTTACACAGGTAAAGTAGGGACGAGATAACTGTCTCTCTGAATCAGCATATAGCAATCTGTATATGTGTGCATGCGTTAAGGCTCTCCCATCATCCTACAATTACAGACAAATACATCACTTTGTTATCAATGGAAACAGCTGCTCAAGGACTGATTGTAAAATGGTAATAAGCTGCGAGGACCTGCAGAGAACAGTGACAAGACAAATCCTCCTCCGAGGAGCATCTTTTTAGAAACCACAGCGTGGTCCCTCACGGTCACTATCTCCGCCTGGATCAGAAAATGAATTGCTGCTGTACGACGTGTGAAGCAACACGCTGGTCTTCTTTACTCTACATGATGTATAGAGCAGCAACACGACGAGCTCTAATAGTGTTGTTCATGCCAGTGTTTTGTTTTTGTCAGGGAAGTTCGTTAATTTGTGCACATGTGAGAGTAAATCTGTTTCTTTTCTGGCATCAAGAGAACATGATGTACTCATGGAGCAGAGATTTCCTTGATAACACACTCACTCTCTCTCACACACACACACACACACACACACACACACACAGTTACAGTGGGGGGAAGTGAAGGGCTAATGGCTTCTCCAAGGATGGGATCCAAACTAATTTGCGCCATACAAATTCCCTGTGGTGATTGCACCAACAACACTTCCATAATCACGTTCACTGTGCATCTGTGATCTTGTGGAAAAAATGTGCATTATATGTGCACATGTTGCTCTCAGGGACATATAGAGACTGCTGTATGGAAGTAAAGAAATAGAAAGAAATAAGGGAGAGAGATGTGATTCAATGTTACTAATCTCTTTGATAGCCGCAATGTGACGTTCTGTACCAGGCAGCGAATAGCCCAAATTATTCTTTTCGTCTTTTATTCACTACCTGCGGGACATCCTGACTTCCCCTCTTACTGCTTTGCTCCTCATCAAACTCGATCTCCCTCCTCTCTCCCTCTCTGCTCCTCTCTTGCATTCTCCTCAGTCTTTCATTTCCCGTCTTATCATCCCCATGTGTGATATCTCACTAAGCTCATGCATTCATGAGTGATGACTTATTTACATAAAGCATATAGTGCAGTGCTGGAGGTGGGGTGAAGTGCAGCCTGAAGAGCATAAGCATGTGTGTTTTTTCCATGATTATGATTACCGGTAATTATGCACTGATGGAAGTGATGTTCATCTGAGGAATTAATTATGTAAAAGCATTTACATAGTCTGTAGTATAAGCAGTAATCTATGGCTTGGTACGTATTTGGTGACCTCATAGGGTTCTATAGAAAAATTTAAAGGTTAAAACATTACCCCAAACCTGTTATTGCCTGACTGCCTTGGTTGGCCCCCATATGATATGAAGCTAATTTAAACACCCAGTAGTCAACTCTTTTGCTGTAACGTATCATTCTAAAGTAAATACTGACTGCACACTGCAATGGCTGTAGAAAAATGACACCATCCACGCACAGATTGGTTCCCCAGGAGCTTGGCTTTAACTATGCTATTTTGTTTGCCACCAGGATGGATTTGTCCCAGAAAATGAAAGTAAAAATTGCAACACACAAGTCTGCAAGTCTGCCGTTGTGGAAACTAAACAGGAAGAGGAATCGTTCTCCCTGGTCGCTATCCCCAGGTTACACTGGAGCCACTGGAACTAGGATGACTTACATCCACTGAGGCCCAACAGTATCCTTTAGTTCAATAAAGCCTAATCCAATATCAAATTTGACAGGCCTGTATCACTATTAATTTTAAACCGCTCGTAACTGCTCAAACATAATTTAAGCTCATATATTGACGGATCTAGATCGTCATACCCTGGATCATTGCTCTCTTCTGTTTTACTATCCCCTTTATCTGTACTTCTGTAAAATGTTATGCCTTTTCATTCTGATGTTTTTTTTATTATTATTGCTAATGATCAGTCAATTGAAGGAAAAGAATGAAGTGTTTTCAAATTAACTGTACTGATCATGAGAAAGGAGTTAACATCAGCAAAGGGGTTGCTGTTATTGCATTTTATTAGAATAATTGGTTAAACTTTTTAATGTAATCTGTGCAGGCTAAATTAGTCAGAAGATTCCATGTATTATGGATGCTTATGCTGAAGTGCTATTATGTTTTGTTAAATCCTTATTTTTATTTTGTTATTGTTGTTATTTATATAAAAAATATATCTTGTTTTGTACTGTATTGCACGGGCTCTAGTTTGTTTTTTATTCAAATATATCAGATTATTATGGGTTAGCTGAGGTGAAACTGCTGTTTTTTCTGTCTGGTATAGAAGAGAAATATCCGACTGTGTTTACCTATCATAATCTTGCGCCACTGATAATGTCATTATCTTGTTCTCAGTCCACACTTTGAAGTGACAGACGGCTTTTAACCACAGTGCAAATCCAGCTTCTGGGGAAATATCTCATCTTGAACGAAAGAAGCTTTACCACTGCACACCATGCTATGGACGTGATAGATACAGATCTTCTGGGTATGTTTCTACTGACTAGAAAAGGTTATCAAGAGGAAACACTCAGTGTTACATATAATTTTGTACCAGGACAGCAGTGTGAATTTTTTAAGGTTTGCAGTCCAGTAACCCACTATGCGGTCAGTTTTACACAAAATACAAAAACATTAACATTTCTTCATGAATTTGGAGACATGTATTGCTTGTGGTCATCTGGTTTTATTTCAATAAATGAAAGGGGTATGCACTTTGCGTTACAAAATAGAAAACAATCTCACCACAAAGTCTATTTATTACCTGTTCTTGAGTTTTTGTTCAAGCAGATGCAGTTCGCTTAGTCTCATGGAATTGTCCAAAGATAACCAAATTACCATTTTTCTGAATACTTCTCACCCATTTTAGCGAAAAACTACAAGTTCACTCTTGACCTTGGAAACAGCAGCTGAGAAAACACCTTTGGGGTGTTCAATAAAACAGATTACCATTTTATTTGTTTCTATAATTCAGGATTATTTGGGGGAAATTGTGTTTCACAAAGTTGGTTTAAACAGCCTGACTGACATTACCATGGAAATGTATCCAGCCAGGTCTTGCCAAGGTTAGTTTTCAAGCTTTAGCTTCACCTCAGGCTGAACAAGTGCTACAATCAATCTACCAAAGTGAAACCCAGTGCTTCTCCAAGGTTCCTCCCAGCAGGTTCTGCTTTGCTGCTGTGCTTCAGATGTCAAATTTATCACATTAAACACGTGGACTGCACTTGAAATCTAAAGTATTTGCACAATATTCCAGTCAACCTATGCATTTCAAAATGTACTGTAACTACAATAAAGCAAATAATCAACTTTGATCCATGCTGTTAACTTACAGTAAGAAACGTCTCTGCTCTCATGTTGAACGTCACTTAAAATTACATTTTCCATCTGCTTCGGTAGTTCAGGAGAATACTGTAACATTGTTTTGCTGTGTAGCTCCATAAATGTTTTGTGGACTACAGAACTTCACCTGACTTTCAATTGGCACGAGTGTGAGTAGATTAATAGAATTTTGCCCTTTAAAGTATAACTTTTCCCTGAAACACACCTCAGAAAGTCCTCTGCATGGACAAACAGGGTTCAGATGTATGAGTAAGTGTGTTTACAGCTTATTCTTTGTGATCTCCCAGTTTTCCATTTACTTATGTGTTAAAATAACATCAGCCTACCATTAACAAATGCATTAAGTCCAATCTATTGTGCTACAATTCATGGGCAAATAGTTTCACAACAGAGAAGATGAATTCTGAGGTTCGTAACAATGGAGTGAATGTGATGTGTGTAAATGTCAAATCTCTATTGTTAACTAACAATCGATGAAGGCAGACGTTTGAGGCATTGGGTCTTGTCACTCCTGAGTCTAATTCAATAATATTCACAATAAGACTGAGCAATTGCTGTTGATGGCTACTGATTGCCTGACAGAGAGCTTGCAGATCTGTAGATTTGTTGCTTTTAAAGGGCATCAATACAGTCAGTGTTCAGGAATGTCTTTTTATTTCTTGGCAGCATTTTTCAACACAATTGACTGTATTCTATTTGAATGTGATAGTGTGCGTGTGTGTGTGTGTGTGTGTGTGTGTGTGTGTGTGTGTGTGTGTGTGTCAGGCTACCTCAATACAGTACATTTTGACACTTTTACACAATATTCACATTGAAAAAAATCATAAAAGCCTCTTTTTCAAGGTTTTATTGAGTAAAAACAGACGAAACTGCAACTTAAATATTAACAAATCAAAATATAAATAAAATTATAGTTGCAGTGATAATGAAATAATTATTAAATGTAATAATAAAATAATAATAAAACAATACAAATTATGATCATTTTCATTTTTACAATAAAATGATATTGTGGAATTGTTCGTGCCATGTGTATCATAACTGAGGTTACATTATCGCGGTCATCATTTTTATCTGTCATTTGAGATCCCATTGTGCTGCGGCAGGAATCACAAATCATCATCAGAGAAGGTGCAGGTCAGTTTGTCCTCACATTTGAGGATAAAAGGATAAAAGTATAGATTTTGTTTATAATAATAAATCATATGCTACTGCAGAAGAAGTCGCCAATTCACAAGCAGAGAGATTCTTATCTCATGTAGCCAACAACACAGGTGTTTGTTCGCTTTCCAACTGTCCTGGCCTTCCTCTGCCGGGTCACTTAACGCCACACCGGCAGCAAGGTCCTATTTGACAGGTGCATTACCCAGAAATCCCCTCTCACCTTGTTTTGTGACTCTGTGTCCCTTCTGTGATGTGCATGTTGAGGCAAAAATATGTACGTGTCGCTAAGCTCACAGCTGTGTGGGTGGCCCTCGGCCCTTTAGCGCTGTCACTTCTGCAACTAACAACAATCACTCTCGTCACTTACCATAATTAGAGAGGGGACAAGATGTCATGTCACTGTGCACACAGAGTAGAGTCTCTGCTGTCTGCGGCGTCAACAAGCTGTGGCCACAAATTCAGAGGTCTCACACATGGAAACTGATATTCTGTTCCATCTGCTGGAAACAAAAGGTCGAAATAAGACAACAAATTTCAAATTACAGTGTATGATCTCTTGAGAACAAGGGTCAATTTTGATGAACAAAAACTGTGTTATGACAGCATTGTTATTTATCCCGATCTTTCCCATTGTCTACAAAACAAAAGCAAATTTGGCACTTTGTTATCCCTCTTATCACCTCACATAATGCTTGTAAGCGTTACTGTGGCAGATGAATCTGTGTTTTTGCTCTCAGGGCCATTGCTACCACTGAGGGCATCAATGCCATGTCCTTGGAAGTATTTCTGTTAGAAAACCACATTAAACACACATTGCACACCTCGGGCCTTTGAAGACTGATTCTGAAAAGGCATATTCAAAGTAAAAATCTAGATACAATTAAACTATTTTTCAGAGAACATAATAGTATGTTGTTCAAGGACCATCACTGCAGCTGTCCAATCACTATTGTGAAGTCATAGCTTTGTGACTCTTGTTTTTTGTTGTTCTTGGAGCGTCACGATTCATTTTGCTCCAGAACAACGTTTCAACATATGAAGACGTGACCGAGAGCACATCTGAAGCAAGTCATCATGGTTGAATGGGTTCAGTGCAAGAGACTTGCTCAGGAGACTTGGAGACTTGGGTTTGCATGATGTTATAATGTTATTATTGCTCTCTCGACATTTTTACACTGAGTTCACTCATTTTCTGTTTGTTTTCAGTTTAGAAAAAGATTATTTGGATTAAAATATACCCTTTCACAACATTTAACACATTTGAGATTATAACTTCTCCATGTGTGTGTTTTTCCAATCTTTTTCCCCAAGGCGCCATGACATTTCAACATTAATGATGATGTTTTTGGTCGGAGGCTGGGAAATTTGGGCCTTGATAATATTACATTTATATGTCAGGGAGAGTCAAAGAGTACTCTGCTATTTTACTTTGTCAGATTCAATTTAGATCTTTGTGCAGGTTTAAAACCAGTGCAGCAGAACCAGAGATAATGTCTATTATCATCTATCACTGACAATATTCAGTTTGTAAAGTTACGATCACTAGAGCCATTTTATCAGATTATGCACAAACACAAAACACAACACAAAAAATGTTATACACAACATTTTCCACATATGCAGTAGTCCTCCCCAAGACAGACATACATGTGTACAATAATAAATGGTGGAGTTTCCCTTTAATCTCAACAAAAACAGAGACTTTTTTTTACCAGGTTTACCTACTAATTACTTAACATATGCAGTCCCTGCCTGCACCTGGTCACATCGACGTTGCATCGATGGTGGCTTCACCTGTTCGGAAATGGAGTAAAAGTTCTCTAAGCTAACGAAACTGACCCTATGGTGTTTTGAAAAGCCGACACATAATTTGAAGATCCCATCGGACAACATGTCATGATGTAACCTCTCGGCTGTCGTTTCTTCTCTGGCACACGTTGCAGTGTGTGACCTTAAAACTTCCATCAGGTGCAGCCTGACCCATGTGGTTAGACAGTTGGTGGGGTTGACAGTAACTGGGACCTTCGCCATAACGATGTCTGCCCTGCGATACTCTCTGTCTTACCTCTACCCCACCGTCATTGGATGGTTTGATGAGAATGAAAATGAATTAATTGAACATTTATTAGAGAATAACGAGGAGGTTTGTTTTGGCATTTCCTTTAAATTGTCACCCATCTGTATATTATACATTTTCTGTTTTTCTGTTCCGTTGTGTTTTTAATGTCCTTAAAGTCTTGCCTCAAAACATATACATAAAAGCCTTGGAAAACAAAACAAACAAAAAAAAAAGAACATGACAGAAAGCAACAGCAACAAATGAATATTTGCCTGGTGTTTAGAATGCAGCACATCTCCGAGCAGGTCAGGCTCAGCCAGATGCTCATGAATACAGTTGTAACTTAGAGCCCTGTGTGGGAAGTTATGTGTGGGGAAGTTTTGGAAAGCTCAAGGTCACTTCCTGTTTACTTGCACTTGGCCACATACTTGCTGTCAAGCCACCGACTACCTTGCTGACCCCCCGTTCTAGCTGTGGCATCTCAACATGACAGTTACAGTATTTCGTTTCATATTCCTTTGAATCATCATTTCTGTTTCCGACCCTCATTAAAATTGAGAGGGCTATTGTGGTGAACTTAAATACATATTCTCCTTGGATTGTCATCCACTCATTAGACAAGGTTATCACACAATAAGGGTATTAAACCATCCGATCATTTGCTCATAGACTACAAAAAAAGATTCTCACTTTGCCTCCTCAGTGCACAACAACAACTGTAATCTGTGAGCTGGTTTGGAAAGGTGTGAGATGGTGAAGTGTATCACAGTGGAAATGCATTGCATGAGAATAGGTAGCAAATAGATGCCTCTGTGGTTGTGGAGTAATTAGCACTGAACCTCTCCAAAGCCATAATTAGCCTGCGTCCGTTCTCACTTGCTTTTCGCCCTCCCCCTCCATGTTCTCCATGTTCAGCAGAGAAGGAAAATACTTACTAAAAAGGAGGAGAATGAAAAACCAAAAATAACACATCTTCCTGTGATCATTAAAATGAGAAAGTGGAGGAACAGCTGCTTACAACAAAATAAACACATTAACACCAATGCTCCACAGCGTGCAATCACAGAGGCCCGAAGAGACAGCTGTCCGCCTTTAATTACAATGACGACCATCTTCTCTGTCGACATCCTCACAACTTTCCAGACTTGTTTGTTTTCATTTAGATCTCTGTGCACCATGTTTTTTCCCCCGTGTTGCTACAGTATTACTCGAAGATAAATGTTACACCTTCATCATTATTGGAATAATTTTCGCATAATGTATACAGAAGCAGTCAGCTCAGTTGAGCAGTTGAGGTAAGTATGACATTTTTGGAAAGACACTTATTGTGTTTCTTGCCAGAGTTAGATGAGACGGTTGATAGCACTTTTAAAGCCGCTGTTGCATTTGAAGCCAAAGAAAGCAGCTGGTTATCTCAAGTTAGCTTTGCTTAGCGTAAAGGCTGGAAACAGGGGAAACAACTATCCTGGCTCTGTCCAAACAGAACCCATCTACTGGCACCTGGAAAAACTCATTTATTTACATGTTTTAATGTGTTTGTTCATCTGTACAAAACCTGACTTGATGTGGTCTTATAGTGTGTTGTGTGAGGGACACTTTCTTGGCCAAGTGCAGTGATTTCTTGTCATCAGGGTAACCAGCTGCTGGCTACAATTTCCTTTTTAACTGACAAATAGTGGTATCGATCCTTTCATCAAACTCGCTGCAAGAAAGCAAATATGTGTTCATCCCAAAATGTCATCCTCAATTTGCTAAATAAGTAACATATTTTCCATATTTTATTTCCCATCAGCAAACGCACGCAATCACAATCTCTAAAACCACCTCTTCCTCAAAAGATCCCATGAGGGTCATTTCCATCTTATCTGTACAACACATTCATGTTGGGAGAATGCAGGGCTGCGATCATTTAATGATGGTTTCATGATAATGAACCCCCATGCGCAGTTTACCCTTTTTCAAAGAGCGCATTCTCTCTTACAGGTTGGCTGAAAAAGCAGATTTTGAAGTTTCAAAGTTTCCCCGGGGTCTGGAGAAATGGATTGTGTTTTCGCACAGCATATTATTCCCAGTGAAAATGCAGCCAAACGATGAACAGAGAGAATGGCAAATGAGGAAGAGGCCTGTGTTTTACAGGAATGATGCTTAATTACATACAAAGCTGCCATTTAGAGCCCATTGTCCTGCCTGAATGTTGGCAGACCTCTGCACAATGTGTTGACTGCATCCTTCCTTTCTCTTTCTTGATTTGTTTTTCTTCCCCCATTTTGAGGGTTACACAGCATAACCATTCTGATCCCTTTATAATTTCCCCAGTAATCAGTCTGTTCTCCTTTTTTTTTGCGGCAAAGCTTTAATCAGACATCTCATAGCCTCTACCAGCCACAAATGTGTTATTCCGATAGAAAGACAAAAAGGCATGCAATTACTCCCAGAGGACCTGTTCCTCCCCTCCGCTACAGCTGCAGAAAAGAGGGCATTATTCCAAACACGTCCTCCTTCTCCTCCTCTCTCTTCTCCTTCTTTTCTTCTGTGTGTTAAAATAACATCACCCAGCCCAAACCAAAATGACAGAAGATGCAAAGATGTGTTTTGTAATGCACACAGGGTCAAAACGCTTAGTAGAACAGTAGGTTACGGATCCCTCTATGGAAATGTCACCTCATGATGAATAATGAGGGTTTATTCTGTAATTGCAGATGTCACGTGAAAGAAGGTCAACATTTGAGGTGTATAATCTAAATATGACTTAGAGAGATCATTTACTGGGCATACAGTTTAATTAACTGTCAGAGAGAACAAAAGTGACTGAAGCAAATAGATGCATTTTTATTCTTGTGATACATACACGCAAAACTAAAGTAATTACGCCTACAACCACCTATTAGGCTATAATAAAGCATGTAAAAAAAAAAACTTTTAAAGGTGCCTGTACTGGCAAAAGGGAAGTCATGAAATGTATCCTATTTGATGGTACTGCATTAAAATGCTCTCCCCTAAAACATGTCCTCATTACCTTCAGCATCAAATGCAGTTGGGAAACGCAGCGGGGCTTCCAACTAACCCAGACAGTAAAACAACAAAGAAGATGGAAAGCTCCTTGCTTGCAAAATGTAGAAAATTCAACTTATGTTCACTAAAATAAAAGCACACATAGAGCAGGCAGGAACTGCATTTATAGATTATTACTCTCTGTGCCTGCAAGGGAGCACCGAGCTTAGGAAACGCCTGCTGTTGGTTATTTTATTGGCACTACATGCTTTGTGTGAGCTGTTGTTGAGCAGCAGTAAATCTTTGACTTTTCGCGATCATGTGGACAATGATAGACAAATTATCTTTATTACCCTGTTTTTCCAGACAACACAAAGTGTTTTTCATGCCTTTAGAGACACTGTTGCCTAGGAATACAGCTAAGTTTTTTTTTTCTTCAAAGCAACCATGTAACATTTTAGACATAACAAGCCCAACTTGTGTTTATTTTGCTAGTCCATTTCACGATATAAACAAAAAAGAGAGACTTGCAGCATTAGCAGCACTGCATGTGAGTCAGTCAGTCGTAATCTGGTTGTATTTGAATAGTTTTTTGTTCAAATCTAATCAGTTCTATTTATTTTTCCCAAAATCACAATGACATTGTCTCAGCGGGCTTTACAATCTGTACAGCGTCCTTAGAGCCTCGATTTGAGTGAGGAAAAAAAAAAGATGGAAGGAACCTCAGGAAGAGCCACAGAGGAGGGAACCCTCTCCAAGGACAGACAGACAGACATGCAATAGATGTCACGTGTACAGAACAGAACAACAAAATCACAGTTTACAAATTGCATTGACAGAATATCTGATACAAACGATTATATATTATTATTATAGTGTGTGGATCCAGGAGGACGACTGAGCAGGCCGAGGCATCGCCAAGTGGTGCCTGAGTCACACGACCTCCACTCCACCGTGGTGACCTGGCAGAGTGCAGGTCACTCAAGATAATTAGCAAAAAAGAAGAAAACATCAAAACGAAGAGGCA